>NC_091061.1:59536827-60136827 GCF_000393655.2 Nicotiana sylvestris
TTCCCATATTCTCTAGGTGGGCGCCTAATTGCATAAAATTGAACTGTATTCCCCTGTTCTCCGGGTGGGTGCCTGATTGCTAATACTTTAACTGTATTCCCTTGTTCTCCTTGTGGGCGCCTGATTGCCAAAACTTGAACTGTATTCCCTTGTTCTCCAGGAGGGCTCCTGACTGCCAAAACTCCAACTATATTTTGTTGTTCTCCATGTAGGCGCCTAATTGCCAAAACATCAATTGTAATCCCTTGTTCTCTAGGTGGCCGCCTGATTGCCAAAAACTTGAACTGTATTCCCTTATTCTCCAGGTGGGCGCCTGATTGCCAATAACTTGAACTGTATTCCTTTGTTCTCCAGGTAGTTGCTTGATTGCCAAAACTTGAAATGTATTCCCTTGTTCTCCAGGTGGGCGCTTGATTGCCAAAACTTGAATTGTATTTCCTTGTTCTCCATGTGGGCACCTGATTGCCAAAACATGAACTGTAATCCCTTGTTCTCTAGGTGAGCGTCTGATTGCCAAAACATGAACTGTTCTCCCTTGTTCTCTAGGTGGGAGCCTGATTGCCAAAACATGAACTGTATTCCCTTGTTCTCCAGGTGGGAGCCTGATTGCCAAAACATGAATTATATTCCCTTGTTCTCCAGGTGGCTGCCTGATTGCCAAAACTTGAACTTTATTCCCCAGTTCTCCAGGTGGGCGCCTGATTGCCAAAAACTTGAACTGTATTCCCTTGTCCTCCAGGTGGACGCTTGATTTCCAAAACCGTGAATTGTATTCCCTTTTTCTCCAGGTGGGCGCCTGAAAGCCAAAACTTGAACTGTATTCCCTCGTTCTCCAAGTGGGCGCCTGATTGCCAAAACTTGAATTGTACTCCCTTGTTCTCTAGGTGGGCGCTTGATTGCCAAAACTTAAACTGTAATCGCTTGTTCTCTAGGTAGGCGCCTGATTACCAAAACTTCAACTGTATTTCCTTGTTCTCCAGGTGGGTGCCTGATTGCCAAAACTTCAACTGTAATACCTTGTTCTCCAGGTAGGTACTTGATTTCCAAAAACTTGAACTGTATTCCCTAGTTCACAAGGTGGGTACTGATCGCCAAAAACTTGAACTGCATTCCCTTGTTCTCTAGGTGGACGCCTAAATCCCAAAACTTGAACTGTATTCCCTCATTCTCCAGGTGGGCGCCTGATTGCCAAAACTTGAACTGTACTGCCTTATTCTCCAGGTGGGCGTCTGATTGCCAAAACATGAATTGTATTACCATGTTCTCCAGGTGGGTGCCTGATTACCAAAACTTGAACTATACCCTTGTTCTCCAGGTGAGCGCCTGATTGCCAAAAACTTGAAATATATTCCCTTATTCTCCAGGTGGGCGCCTGATTGCCAAAAACATGAACAGTATTCCCTTGTTTTTCAGGTGGGTGCCTGATTGCCAAAAACTTGAACTGTATTCCCTTATTCTCCAGGTGGGCGCTTGATTGCCAATAACTTGAACTGTATTCCCTTGTTCTCCAGGTGGTTGCTTGATTGCCAAAACTTGAAATGTATTCCCTTGTTCTCCAGGTGGGCGCTTGATTGCCAAAACTTGAATTGTATTACCTTTTTCTCCATGTGGGCGCCTAATTGCCAAAACATGAACTGTAATTCCTTGTTCTCTAGGTGAGCGCCTGATTGCCAAAACTTGAACTGTTCTCCCTTGTTCTCCAGGTGGGAGCCTGATTGCCAAGACATGAACTGTATTCCCTTGTTCTCCAGGTGGGAGCCTGATTGCCAAAACATGAATTATATTCCCTTGTTCTCCAGGTGGGAGCCTGATTGCCAAAACATGAATTATATTCCCTTTTTCTCCAGGTGGCTGCCTGATTGCCAAAACTTGAACTTTATTCCCCAGTTCTCCAGGTGGGCGCATGATTGCCAAAAACTTGAACTGTATTCCCTTGTCCTCCAGGTGGACGCTTGATTTCCAAAACCGTGAATTGTATTCCCTTTTTCTCCAGGTGGGCGCCTGAAAGCCAACACTTGAACTGTATTCCCTCGTTCTCCAAGTGGGTGCCTGATTGCCAAAACTTGAATTGTACTACCTTGTTCTCTAGGTGGGCGCTTGATTACCAAAACTTAAACTGTAATCTCTTGTTCTCTAGGTAGGTGCCTGATTACCAAAACTTCAACTGTATTTCCTTGTTCTCCAGGTGGGTGCCTGATTGCCAAAACATCAACTGTAATACCTTGTTCTCCAGGTAGGTACTTGATTGCCAAAAACTTGAACTGTATTCCCTAGTTCACAAGGTGGGCACTGATCGCCAAAAACTCGAACTGCATTCCCTTGTTCTCTAGGTGGACGCCTAAATCCCAAAACTTGAACTGTATTCCCTCATTCTCCAGGTGGGCGCCTGATTGCCAAAACTTGAACTGTACTCCCTTATTCTCCAGGTGGGCGTCTGATTGCCAAAACATGAATAGTATTACCATGTTCTCCAGGTGGGTGCCTGATTACCAAAACTTGAACTATACTCTTGTTCTCCAGGTGAGCGCCTGATTGCCAAAAACTTGAAATGTATTCCCTTATTCTCCAGGTGGGTGCCTGATTGCCAAAAACATGAACAGTATTCCCTTGTTTTCCAGGTGGGTGCCTGATTGCCAAAAACTTAAACTGTATTCCCTTATTCTCCAGGTGGGCGCTTGATTGCCAATAACTTGAACTGTATTCCCTTGTTCTCCAGGTGGTTGCTTGATTGCCAAAACTTGAAATGTATTCCCTTGTTCTCCAGGTGGGCGCTTGATTGCCAAAACTTGAATTGTATTACCTTTTTCTCCATGTGGGCGCCTAATTGCCAAAACATGTACTGTAATTCCTTGTTCTCTAGGTGAGCGCCTGATTGCCAAAACTTGAACTGTTCTCCCTTGTTCTCCAGGTGGGAGCCTGATTGCCAAAACATGAACTGTATTCCCTTGTTCTCCAGGTGGGAGCCTGATTGCCAAAACATGAATTATATTCCCTTGTTCTCCAGGTGGGTGCCTGATTGCCAAAACTTGAACTTTATTCCCCAGTTCTCCAGGTGGGCGCCTGATTAACAAAAACTTGAACTGTATTCCCTTGTCCTCCAGGTGGACGCTTGATTTCCAAAAACTGAATTGTATTCCCTTTTTCTCCAGGTGGGCGCCTGAAAGCCAAAACTTGAACTGTATTCCCTCGTTCTCCAAGTGGGCGCCTGATTGCCAAAACTTGAATTGTACTCCCTTGTTCTCTAGGTGGGCGCTTGATTGCCAAAACTTAAACTGTAATCGCTTGTTCTCTAGGTAGGCGCCTGATTACCAAAACTTCAACTGTATTTCCTTGTTCTCCAGGTGGGCGCCTGATTGCCAAAACTTCAACTGTAATACCTTGTTCTCTAGGTAGGTACCTGATTGCCAAAAACTTGAACTATATTCCCTTGTTCACAAGGTGGGCACTGATTGCCAAAAACTTGAACTGCATTCCCTTGTTCTCTAGGTGGACGCCTAAATCCCAAAACTTGAACTGCATTCCCTCGTTCTCCAGGTGGGCGCCTGATTGCCAAAACTTGAACTGTACTCCATTATTCTCCAGGTGGGCGTTTGATTGCCAAAACATGAATTGTATTACCATGATCTCCAGGTGGGTGCCTGATTACCAAAACTTGAACTATACCCTTGTTCTCCAGGTGAGCGCCTGATTGCCAAAAACTTGAAATGTATTCCCTTATTCTCCAAGTGGGCGCCTGATTGCCAAAAACATGAACAATATTCCCTTGTTCTCCAGGTGGGCGCCTGATTGCCAAAAACTTGAACTATATTCCCTTAATCTCCAGGTAGGCGCTTGATTGCCAAAAACGTTAATTGTATTCCCTTGTTCTCCAGGTGGGCGCCTGAAAGCCAAAACTTGAACTATATTTCCTCGTTCTCTAGGTGCGCACCTAATTGCTAAAACATGAACTGTACTCCCTTATTCTCCAGGTGGGCGCTTGATTACCATATTCCCTAGTTCTTTAGGTGGGCAACTGATTACCAAAACCTGAACTATATTTTCTTCTTTTCCAGGTGAGAGCCTGATTGCCTAAACACGAACTGTATTCCCTTGTTCTGTAGGTGGAATCCTGAATGCCAAAACTTTAAATATATTCTCTTGTTCTCCAGGTGGGTGCCTGATTGCCAAAACTTGAACTATATTCCCATCTTATCCAGGTGGGCGCCTGATTGCGAAAACTTGAACTGTATTCCCATGTTCTCCAGGTGGGCGGCTAATTGTCCAAACTTGAACTGTATTCCCCTGTTTTCCAGGTGGGTGCCTGATTGCTAATACTTGAACTGTATTCCCTTGTTCTCCATGTGGGAGCCTAATTGTCAAAACTTGAACTATATTCCCTTGTTCTCTAGGTGGGCACCTGATTGCCAAAACTTGAATTGTATTCCCTTGTTCTTCGGGTGGGCGCCTGATTCTCCAGGTGGGCGCCAAATTGCCAAAACTTGAACTATATTCCCTTGTTCTCCAGGTGGGCGCCAGATTGCCAAAATTTGAATTGTATTCCCTTGTTCTCCAGGTAGGCGCCTGATTGCAAAAACTTGAAATGTATTCCCTTGTTCTCCATGTGCGCTCCTGATTGCCAAAACTTTAACTGTATTCCCTTGTTCTCCAGGTGGGCGCTTGATTTCCAAAACTTGAATTGTATTCCTTTGTTCTCCAGGTGGGCGGCTGATTGCCAAAATTGAACTGTACTCCCTTGTTCTCCAGGTGGGCGCCTGATTGCCAAAACTTGAACTGTATTACCTTGTTCTTCAGGTGGGCACCTAATTGCCAAAACATGAACTGTATTCTCGTGTTCTCCAGGTGGGCGCCTAATTGTCCAAACTTGAACTGTATTCCCCGGTTCTCCAGGTGGGTGCCTGATTGCTAATACTTGAACTGTATTCCCTTGTCCTCCATGTGGGCGCCTAATTGTCAAAACTTGAACTGTATTCCCTTGTTCTCTAGGTGGGCACCTGATTGCCAAAACTTGAATTGTATTCCCTTGTTCTTCGGGCGGGCGCCTGATTCTCCAGGTGGGCGCCAAATTGCCAAAACTTGAACTACATTCCCTTTTTCTCCAGGTGGGAGCTAGATTGCCAAAACTTGAATTGTATTCCCTTATTCTCCAGGTAGGCGCCTGATTGCAAAAACTTGAAATGTATTCCCTTGTTCTCCATGTGCGCTCCTGATTGCCAAAACTTGTAACTGTATTCCCTTGTTCTCCAGGTGGGCGCTTGATTTCCAAAACTTGAACTGTATTACCTTGTTCTCCAGGTGGGCGGCTGATTGCCAAACTTGAACTGTACTCCCTTGTTCTCCAGGTGGGCGCCTGATTGCCAAAACTTGAACTATATTCCCTTGTTCTCCAGGTGGGCTCCTGATTGCCAAAACATGAACTGTGT
The DNA here is from genome assembly GCF_000393655.2 of Nicotiana sylvestris. NCBI lineage: Eukaryota > Viridiplantae > Streptophyta > Magnoliopsida > Solanales > Solanaceae > Nicotiana > Nicotiana sylvestris. The sequence continues at coordinate 59,542,248 of NC_091061.1, forward strand.
TCCCTTGTTCTCTAGGTGGGCTCTTGATTGCCAAAACTTCAACTGTATTTCCTTCTTCTCCAGGTAGGCACCTGATTTCCAAAATTTAAACTGTAATCTCTTGTTCTTTAAGTGGGCGCCTGGTTGCCAAAAACATGAACTGTATTGCCTTGTTCTCCAGGTGGTTTCTTGATTGCCAAAACTTGAACTCTATTCCCTTGTTCTCCAGTTTGGCGCTTGATTGCCAAAACTTTAACTATATTTCCTTGTCCTCCAGGTGGGTGCCTGATTGCCAAGACTTGAACTGTACTCCCTTGTTCTCCAGGTGGGCGCTTGATTGCCAAAACTTGAACTGTATTCCCTTGTTATCCAGGTGGGCGCCTGATTGCCAATGTCACACCTCCTTTTTTCGCCCCCGCGAGGGGACAAGGGAGTTTTTTCCAATTGAAGGACAATCAAAACGAGATTTGTTTAATTATTTCAGAGTCGCCACTTGGGAGGTTTTAGGGTGTCCCAAGTCACCAATTTTAATCCCGAATCGAGGAAAAGAATGACTCCATATTACAGTCTGCGTACCAGAAATCCGGATAAGGAATTCTGTTAACCCGGGAGAAGGTGTTAGGCATTCCCGAGTTCCGTGGTTCTAGCACGGTCGCTCAACTGTTATATTCGGCTTGATTATCTGATTTTATACAAGTGTGAACTTATGTGCAAAATTTAACTTTTAACCGCTTTTATCATTTACTGTTTTTATCAAGAATTGCAACGTTGTGAAAATGTATCTCGAACCGCGTTACAATCAATGTACCCGTGGTCGTCGACACACTTTGACTCCGTTGAGATTTGGATTTGGGTCACATCAATGTGCACCCGAGTTTAAGGAAATTAAATTATTAAAGGCGCGCCTAAAGCGACTAGCGTATTTATTTTGGGTAGGACCGTGGAATTTTACTAAACGGTCCATCCCGAAGCCTAAACAATTTTTAAAGCAATATTTATTGAGGGCCCCGCAATTTGTATTTTTATTTGGCGAGGCTCACCTCGTTCTTTATTTCTAATGAATTTGCAACGTCATGGACATGCATCTCGAACCACGTCACAGTCAATGTACCCGTGATTAGAGAGGCATTTCGAATCCGTCGAGATTTGGATTTGGGTCACATAAATGTGCACCCGAGTTTAAGAAGGTAAAGTTTATTAAAGCGTATCCTAAAGAGACTAACGTGTTGTCATTTTAGGAAGGTTGTGAGATTTGCTAAACAACCCGTCCGGGAAACTAAATGCTTCAATGATTTACATTTAACAAGGGCCCCGCATCTGCGTGTTTTGTTTATTTTCATCGAGGCTCATCTCGTTCTTATTTTAAAAGGATATCCTATAGCAACTACGTTTCTTGTCGTGTTCGTCTCTATCAATTGAAAACGGTAGACAGTCCTAATTAATTACATGATTGCGAGTTTACTTATAACAGGATTTAAAATGCTTTTACAGAATAATAAAATGTGACTGCGATTATGGATAACTAGCCGAAAATTATGGGCCCAAACCTAGCTCATGCGAGATGGCCAGACTTAGGCCCCCTTTTTCGATATGGGCCTAACTGATTTGTTTCGATTTGGGCTCGGCCTTCATGAGATTGAGGCCTAGGACTGATTCTTTGTTCTGTGAAATGAATTGTAAGTTTAAAATAGGCTATCTGTTGTCATGAAAGGACTTTAAGATCAAGCTTTAATCCTAATTCGAACCATTTTGTATACTGAGATTAGACTGTTACGACAATTAGAAGTCCATTTACTTGATTCAAGTCTAACATGCATCTTTACAAATGACATGAAATAAACAGGGTGATTTCTAGCATCATATCCCTCTAAGGACATACCTAGGGAGTTCATAAACTAAATTATACAGTTCCTTGGAAAGAATTACATATTATTGATACACAAAATGGTTTAAGTACAACCAGTAAAAAAAACTAAATTCAGTTTATAGCTTCAACTTCTTCATGTGTGTATTCATGCTTCAAATGTCAACTTCAAACATGGAATTACATCGACTTAGTATGTGTACCTGGATTCAGATAACAAGAACAGGAAGAAAAAGGAAAAGTGTCAGCAGAAAGCAGCCAAGCAGCAGCAATACAGCAGTAACACAGCAACAATGTATCCAATAGTCCACCAACAAACAACAACAGTTTGAACAACGATGAAACCCACAGGTGGTCGAGCACCAAACAAGCAATCCCAGAAAATAGAGTAGTAAACCAGCAGAAAACCCAGGATACTCAATGCAATGGCAACAGCAGTTCAATAATCACAAAAGCTCAGCAAATAACCAACAACTAATTCAAATAGCAATAAGACCAGACCCAGCTAGCAGCATAGAGAAGCCCGGAATAGTAGCAATCCCGCAGAGAAAATCAGAATATCCTAATAGAATAGTAACAACCCAACTAGAGTAACTGACTTGGCCAAGACAGCCTGACCAACTTAATCTCTTATGCAATTTTCAGACAGTGTGTAGTTACAGTGTTCTGAAATTTCTTTCTGTTTTTCTTTCTTTCAGTTTTCCAACCTCAAACTCTCTAGCCTTTAGCTAAAAATAGCTATATTTATCATCTGAAAGAGACCCCCTAAGGTCGGCCTAGAATTACACAACTTCCAGGTCTACCCATACCCTTCAATTCCCATGCCTAAGCATCTTCTTGATGCAAATCATTTGGTTCCCCATGCTTGGCCTATTGCTCTAATCAAGAGTCATGGGTTCAATTAAGTACTCATTTTAAACTCCCATGCTCTTATGTTTTGTCCCCACTAATACTAGATTAATAGTATTTTTTGATTAAACAATTGATAGCCCCTTAATCCTGAACACTTAATTAGTCTTTCCCCAACCAAAATTACCCAACAGACCCTTGGTCATTGATGCCTTGCCCTACCCTCTCATTCTATTGAATCCGCCAGTTATAATCATTTGAGAACTAGTTCAAACCCCCCCCCCCACACACAGCTGACAAACAAACCTATAATCAGTCCAACACAACCCTCAACAAAATCAGCCAGTAAGAGTTAGGTCGTTTGCCATTTAATGCTGTGAAACAAACAACGACATGAGTCGACTTTGCGAGTTATAACGTATACTAATTAGTCGTTAATCAACTAAACTCAAAATAGAACAACTGAGTGATTCAGGCATTTTTCAGACAACAATGGAACTTACGAAACTTATTTATTTGACGACGTTACTCAGGTCGACTATACGAACTATTATACGTAACAATTAATCGACAAACAACATAGACTAAACAGGGCACCCATTTATTTCAAAACTCGGAACATTTAACATGGAATTTATGAAACTAGTCGACAATATCAAATCGAAGCAAATATACATCTCATAACACACACTTAACACTGAAAAAAGAAAGAAATCGACCAAATAAAAGGGTCTTTGAAGATGGGGGACTGACAGAAAAATAATCACAAATCCAGAAACAAATCTAAGAACATATGAATAGCACACAAACAGAAAGAAAGAAAAGAAGAATACACCGGAAACTTACCTCAAAATGAACCAGATTTGGTTTTTAGGGTTCTTGAACTCATATTTGGGGTTCGAAGAGTTCTGCTTATATTTGACCAGAACCAAAGTTGGTTAGGGTATGAGGGATGTCAGGGGAGTGACTATGGTTAATTTAGGACTCATTCGGTGACTTAGGGTTTCGGCTCGAACCTTTGAATGATTATTCGAGACGTTCCAGGAAGATTCGAGCCAAACCATTACCAGATCGGGGTTGAGGGTGGTCTTGTGTCTTAAGGGTGTTGGTATGGTGGTCATCAACGTTGTTGCCGCCAGGTTCAAGTGAAAGGGGAGCTATGGCGGCTGATAGGGTTCGGGGTATTTTGGGGTCCTTTTTTAGAGAGACGAAGGAACGGGGTGGGGGCTTGGATAGGGGGGCAGGGTAAAAGGGTTAGGTTTATATACGAATTGAGGGTTTAGATCCTGGCCGTTGGATCAAGTGATATCTATGGCCAGGATCTATTCATTTAGGAAGGACGACGTCGTTTAGGTGTGAAGGTGGGTGAGACCGGGTAGGGGAATGGATCGGGTGATTAACGGGTCTAGGGGAGGGCCTGGATCCGTTGGATCAATGGGGTTGGACGGCTCAGGTCAAACGCCCTGAAACGGCGTCGTTGTGGTTAAATGAGCGGCCTGATCGGGACCGTTCATTTGAACCAAATCAACGGATCAAAACAAGGACGCCGATACGGCATCGTTTGGGGCCGTGCTTGGGCAGCCTGGGTTGGACTGGGTCTGTTTTGGTTTTGGGCCTAATTTTGGGGCCCAATCCGATTTTTAACAACTCTTTTCTTTTTCTTTAATTACCAAAATTAAACAAAATTCCCTAAAAAAATAACAATAAAATTACACACATATTATTTAACACCCATAATAATTAACACATAATTTAACATTAAATAAAAATCGCTCAATGTCCGGAAACACACATGCACATATTTTTTGATTTTCTTTTAACCAATGTTATGGTTAATTAATTTCTAAATGTGCTACTAATTCCTAAATGCATGCAACATGTATTTTTGTATTTTTGTTTACGGATAGAACGATTATCAAAATGTCACGCATATTCTTAAAATTGTATGACAAGGAAAATCTTTATTATATATTTTTTGAATTTTTGGGAGCAATTCTCATAGGGAGCAAAAATCACGTGCTTACAGCTGCCCCTCTTTGCTTGAAGACACGAAGGGTTTTCGTGCAAAGATAAAGTGAGCGATTTTTGCTCATCCGAGTACTCCGTGTGAGGCATTTTTTGAAAAAGATTTGACCGAACCTTTGCTTTAGTGGTTTCCTACATATCCTGGGCTGAACAGGAATCAGGTCAATGTAGTTCGGGAAGTTTTGGTAGCTGGGACTACCATATGGCTGTAATGTTCGCTGTTGTTGTGTGCTATTACATGCTGGTGTATGCTGTTATTGCTTACCGATCTCCTTGTTACATTGTGATAAAAGGAAAAACAAGAAGCTAGGCAAGACTATGGATTATAAGATCTCATCTATCTTCAACTTGTTCTTGTTGCCTTGCTTTCTTGTCGGCTTGTGCTTCCTCTGGTGCTTTTCTTCCGTGAATTTGGGGATGACATTTGTCCTTTGCTTTTTCTGAATACCAGTTTTCATCATTTTGTTCGGTCCGCTGGGGACATGGCTTTTTTCATTGAGCTTTTCGGCGGTTCCTCTAGGGGTACGCTCTCTTCATCAGATTTGTTATGCTGGGCATATTTTAATGTTCACAAGCTGCTTCTTTCAAGACGCGTCTTTTCTTCCTTTTGACAAATGCACTTGAGTTTGCAACCTTCTGCTTCCCGGTGTTGGTGAATTTTATTGTTTCCTGCTGAGGGATTCCTGTTGTAACCCTCTGCCTTCCGGTGGGGTTACTGATCTCAAAATCTGAAGTATAAAACTAAAAATTATTCCTCTCATTATACAGGTGGGCGCCTGGAACAGAATCTATTCCCACATTATACTGGTGGGCGACCTAGAACAAAAATGTATTCCCGCATTATACTGGTGGGCGACCTAGAACAGAATGTATTCCTGCATTATACTGGTGGGCGACCTAGAACAAAAATGAAAGGACAGAAAGTATTCCCGCATTATACTGGTGGGCGACCTAGAACAGAATGTATTCCCGCATTATACTGGCGTGCGACCTAGAACAAAAATTAAAGGACAGAAAGTATTCCAACATTATACTGGTGGGCGACCTAGAACAGAATGTATTCCCGCATTATGCTGGTGGGCGACCTAGAACAAAATGTATTCCCGCATTATACTGGTGGGCGACCTAGAACAGAATGTATTCTCGCATTATACTGGTGGGCGACCTAGAACAAAAATGAAAGGAGAGAAAGTATTCCCGCATTATACTGGTGGGCGACCTAGAATAGAATGTGAAAGGACAGAAAGTATTCCCGCATTATAATGGTAGGCGACCTAGAACAGAATGTATTCCCGCATTATATTGGTGGGCGACCTAGAACAAAAATGAAAGGACAGAAAATATTCCCGTATTATACTGGTGGGCGACCTAGAACAGAATGTATTTCCGCATTATATTGGTGGGCGACCTAGAACAGAATGTATTCCCGCATTATATTGGTGGGCGACCTAGAACAAAAATGAAAGGACAGAAAATATTCCCGCATTATACTGGTGGGCGACCTAGAACAGAATGTATTCCCGCATTATATTGGTGGGCGACCTAGAACAGAATGTATTCCCGCATTATACTGGTGGGCGACCTAGAACAAAAATGAAAGGACAGAAAATATTCCCGCATTATACTGGTGGGCGACCTAGAACAGAATGTGAAAGGACAGAAAGTATTCCCGCATTATACAAGCGGGCGACCTAGAACAGAATGTATTCCCGCATTATACTGGTGGGCGACCTAGAACAAAAATGAAAGGACAGAAAATATTCCCGCATTATACTGGTGGGCGACCTAGAACAGAATGTATTTCCGCATTATACTGCTGGGCGACCTAGAACAAAATGTATTCCCGCATTATACTGGTGGGCGACCTAGAACAAAAATGTATTCCCGCATTATACTTGTGGGCGACCTAGAACAGAATGTATTCCCTCATTATACTGGTGGGCGATCTAGAACAAAAATGAAAGGACAGAAAGTATTCCCGCATTATACTGGTGGGAGACCTAGAACAGAATGTGAAAGGACAGAAAGTATTCCCGCATTATACTGGTGGGCGACCTAGAACAGAATGTGAAAGGACAGAAAGTATTGAATTCGTTTCCTCGTTCCTCCGAAGAAAATTTTAACAACGGCAGAAAATTTTCTGCCCCGGTTTTGGTGACCTTCTTTGGCATCGCATCCTTCTGCCACCATCAACCTTTATTTTCTTGCAGCAGACAAAAAGATTTTGTTAGTTTTAATCATGGTGGGCAGCGGTGTCCTTCCCGCTGGGGGATGATTTTTTTTTCTTTACTTTTTCTTGCTCCGTGCTCTCACAACTGGTTGGTGGATAAAGTTGCTTGCTGGGGGATTCCTGCCTGCTGGGGATGGTTTTCCATTTATCCCCTTTTTTGCTTTCTCTTTACAGAGCAAGCTGTGGGAGTCCTCTTCAATCCCGAAACCACTTCCTTAGGAGTTTATCTCCTCCCAGAACTGCAAGGCATAGAATTTCATCGTCTGGTGATAACCTTTAGGACTGTTAGGATTATCTTGCATCGGATTAATTCTCCTTTCCTGTGGGGTCTGACCACTTCAGACATGGGTCCGTGATTTATCGACATTCTGCGGGGAGACCTTCTCGGAACTAGGTCTACAAGTCCTTCACCCGTCATTCTCCGCTCTTTCCACGCCACCCTTAACTTTCTACACAATTCGTCCTTTGGTTTTGTACCCCTTCGGCCTCTGGTAGTAAACTCTGAAAAATCCTTTTCAAAACGAATTTCTAGAAAGGAATGAAAAAGATAGAAAAGGAGAAAAATCTTTCTGAACCAAATACTGGTGGAAAAAAGGAAAAGAGAAGAACTTATTTGGATGACCTAACTGGTCCTCACGATCACGATGTGCACCATAGATTCCCGACCCAGTCTATTTGTATCAATCAACCTGCCTGATGGCCTTACTTGCTGGGGATAGATGGGTGTCCATTTCTTCGCGAACCTGGACCCTCTTGTTGATCTGTCTTGTCGCCTTATAGTGCCCTTCGAGGGGTTTTCACTTATGAGACTCTCTCTTTTCTCTCATCTCCCGGCGCCTTATGGTGCCTGTGAAGGTTTTCACCGATAATACTCTCTCGTTTTATATCTCTCATCTTTCGTCGCCTTATGGTGCCTGCGAAGGTTTTCACCGATAAGACTCTCTCATTTTGTTTCTTCAGCGGGGAATTGGATTGTTGTCGATATGACCCTCTCTTCTGGAGATTCTTTTGACTATCAATTCATTTCCAGTTTTATGATCCTCTTCTTTGTTGGGGATCAGTGTATTATTCTCGGCTTCATTTGCCTGACTTGGTACCTCTCGGAAGTTGATTGGGAGGTCTTTTTGGATATCGATGTTGGTTTTGGTGTGGGGTTAAAAGAAAGGCTATCAAAAATTCGAAATAACTTTGACGGGTGAGCCACTACAACTCTTGGAATCAAACTTTTATTGAAACTTTTAAAACATATCCTCTGCCCCAGTTTTCTTGTTTTGGGGGATTTTATTTTTTTACATCATGTTGAGCTGTGTGCGTTACGCACACTGTGCACACTATGACCGAGCCGTGAGGCGCCTACGTATCCTCTTTGAGGTATCAGGTCAAACGTAGTTCCTACGCGCTTTTGTTTTTCTTGTGATTTTTATCTTCTTTTTTCATTTTCTTTTAAAAAAATTCTTTTTTTTTATATCTTTTTCCCATTAGTGATTCCAAAAGAGGGGTATGAAAGAATAACTTAAGGCTCAAAAGGGGGAAACAAGGGTCAAAAGTGTTTGGATAGAAGAAAGGATTGCCTCCGTCATTTCATTATCTAATAAGTACCAAATACAAACAAACGGACCAATAATTACCATAATCAAAGAAATTACGCATAATATCTTTTGACTGCGTCAGAATTGATAGCCATGTCGACACATCTTCCCTCGATATCTGTTAGACACAAAGCACCATTGGACAACACTCTGGTCACGATATAAGGCTCTTGCCAATTTGGGGCGAACTTGCCTTTTGCCTCGACCTGATGCGGGAGGATCTGCTTCAATACCTGCTGCCCTACTTCAAACTTCCTAGGGCGTACCTTCTTATTATATGCTCTTGCCATTCTCTTCTGATACAGCTGACCATGGCATACTGCTGCCAATCTTTTCTCGTCTATCAAGCTCAACTGTTCCAATCGAGCTTTGACCCATTCATCATCATCAATCTCGGCTTCCGCGACAATTCGGAGGGACGGAATTTCGACCTCCGCTGGTATTACGGCCTCAGTTCCGTACACCAACAAATAAGGAGTTGCACCTATGGAGGTCCGGACGGTAGTGCGATAACCCAACAAAGCAAAGGGTAATCTCTCGTGCCATTGTCTAGATCCTTCCACCATCTTCCGCAGTATCTTCTTAATGTTCTTATTGGCTGCTTTGACTGCTCCATTCGCCTTGGGGCGATATGGGGTGGAATTGCGGTGTGTAATCTTGAATTGTTGGCATATATCTCTCATCAGTCTGCTGTTAAGATTTGCACCGTTGTCCGTGATGATCACTTTTGGGATCCCAAATCTGCAGATGATATGGGAGTGAACAAAATCCACCACTGACTTTTTAGTTACCGACTTGAAGGTTTTAGCCTCGACCCATTTGGTGAAGTAGTCAATGGTCACCAGAATGAACCTATGGCCGTTGGATGCTGCCGGCTCGATAGGCCCAATGACATCCATGCCCCATGCAACAAACGGCCAGGGTGTTGACATCATATGTAACTCTGTTTGCGGAGAATGAATCAGATCTCCATGTATCTGACACTGATGGCATTTCCTCACGAAAGTGATACAGTCGTGCTCCATGGTGAGCCAATAACACCCTGTTCGAAGGATCTTCCTTGCCAATACATATCCGTTCATATGTGGCCCACAAACTCCAGCATGTACTTCTGCCATAACCATTGTGGCTTGGCCGGCGTCTATACATCTTAACAATCCCAAGTCCGGGGTTCTTCTATACAAAACTCCTCCGCTGAGGAAGAAACCATTCGACAAACGCCGAAGGGCTCTTTTTTGGTCTCCAGTGGCCTGTTCCGGGTATATCCCCATTTTGAGGTACTCCTTGATATCATGGAACCAGGGCTCGCCATCTACTTCCTCTTCTATCGCGTTGCAATAAGCGTGCTGATCACGAACCTGGATGTGCAAAGGGTCTACATACATTTTGTCAGGGTGGTGTAACATTGATGCTAAGGTGGCTAATGCATCCGCAACCTCGTTATGAACTCTCGGGATATGTTTGAATTTCACTGATCGAAATCGCTTGCTCAGATCGTGCAAACATTGTCGATATGGTATAAGTTTCAAATCCCGTGTTTCCCATTCACCCTGAATCTGATGTACCAAGAGGTCCGAGTCTCCCAAGACCAAAACGTCTTGGACATCCATGTCCGCAGCTAATCGCAGACCCAAAATGCAAGCTTCATACTCGGCCATATTATTGGTGCAATAGAAGCGTAGTTGAGCTGTAACGGGATAGTGGCGTCCCGTTTCAGAAATGAGTATTGCTCTTATTCCAACCCCTTTCGTGTTCGCGGCTCCATCGAAGAAAAGTTTCCAACCCGGTTCCTCGGGTAACTCCAGCTCACCCGTATGCATCACTTCTTCGTCGGGAAAATACGTTCTTAAAGGCTCGTATTTCTCATCAACAGGATTCTCTACCAAATGGTCGGCCAGCGCTTTGGCTTTCATGGCTGTCCTCGTCACATAGACGATATCGAACTCTGTGAGCAGAATTTGCCATTTTGCCAACCTCCCTGTGGGCATAGGTTTCTGAAAGATGTACTTCAATTTGGTCCAAACGGGATATGAGATAAGTAGTATACGAGGACAGGTAGTGCTTCAACTTCTGAGCCACCCAAGTTAGGGCGCAGCATGTTTTCTCGAGTTGAGTGTACTTGACCTTATATACTGTGAACTTCTTGCTAAGATAATAAATTGCCTGCTCCTTCCTTCCTGTGTCATCATGTTGACCTAGTACACAACCAAATGAATTTTCCAGGACCGTCAGATAAAGGATTAAGGGCTTCTCTGGCTTAGGTGGAACCAACACGGGTGGATTGGACAGATACCCTTTGATTTGGTCGAAAGCCTCCTGACACTCTGCCGTCCAACTTACCGCAGCATCTTTTTTCAGCAGCCGAAATATGGGTTCACAAGTCGCCGTGAGTTGAGAGATGAACCTGCTGATGTAATTGAGTCTCCCCAACAGACTCATTACCTCTGTTTTGCTCTTTGGTGGTGGCAAATCTCGGATGGATTTGATCTTGGATGGGTCTAACTCAATACCCCGTCGACTGACGATGAATCCTAACAGCTTTCCTGATGGAACCCCGAATGCGCATTTGGCCGGGTTGAGCTTGATATCATACCTTCGGAGTCTTTGGAAAAATCTCCTTAGGTCCGCTACATGGTCTTCCTGACGGCAAGATTTTATGATCACATCATCTACGTACACCTCAATTTCTTTGTGTATCATGTCGTGAAACACAGTAGTCATTGCTCGCATGTACGTTGCCCTGGCATTCTTCAATCCGAATGGCATTACCCAATAGCAGTAGGTTCCCCATGGCGTAATAAACGCTGTCTTTTCCGCATCCTCCTCGTCCATTAGGATCTGATGATAACCCGCATAGCAATCTACAAAGGATCCGATCTCGCGCCCAGCGCAATTATCGATCAAGATATGGATGTTGGGCAATGGAAAATTGTCCTTGGGACTTGCTTTGTTGAGGTTGCGGTAGTCGACGCACACCCTGATTTTCCCATCCTTCTTTGGAACTGGTACCACATTGGCCAACCACTCGGGATATCGAGTGACCCGAATGACCTTCGCCTGCAGCTGCTTAATCACCTCTTCTTTGATCTTTACACTCATTTCTGTTTTAAATTTCCTTAGCTTTTGCTTGACCGGAGGGTATGCCGGGTCAGTGGGCAATCTGTGAACCACTAAATTGGTGCTTAATCCCGGCATATCATCATATGACCATGCAAAAACATCTTTGAATTCCACGAGGGTTTTGATCAATTCTTCCCTGACATTTGGCTCAATGTGGATGCTGATTTTGGTTTCTCTGACATTATCCGCATCTCCTAGGTTTACAGCCTCAGTATCATTTAGGTTAGGCTTGGGTTTCTCTTCAAATTGGCACAGTTCTCGGTTTATCTCTTCGAAGGCTTCTTCTTCATCATATTTAGATTCATCGTCACAAACGACCTCTTGTATCATTAAGTCGGACTCGGATTGATTTATTAGACTAGGTCGAAGATCCGCTGTGCATGCCATGCCATTAGAACCAGTAAAAAGAGAACTGTTCAAAAAGAAAAAGAACAAAAACAAAATCAAAATGAGAAAAAAAAGAGAACTTTATTAAACTTGCGGGATAACAGGGTTCACACTTTTACAAAACAAAATTGAAAATTGGGATTACACCCTGGAATAATCCGAACAAGAAAAGCATAAATCAAAGCCTACTACCAAGACTCCCCCGGATAGGAAGAGGAGTAACCGTCCAATTGTTGGTTTTGGCCTCAGGCCCCACAAACTGTATCTCTGTTCCGCTGGAACTCTCTCCACCATATTGACATCCGCAAATAGCCTCTCGAAACTCTGATTCAGGTCCTCATCCATACCAATCAATGGTCCGAGAATCTTTGGGACCGGCGACCCTTTGGTATTTGCTTTAACAAAAGATCCTGAGAGACGTGGCACAGGTTTGGGAAGAAACCAGACTTTCTTCTTCATTTTTCGCACTCGCTTCACATCAGCCGCAGTTGGTTTGAACCCCAAACCGAAGTTTTCCAAATTCTTGGGCAGGGAGACAGGTTGGACAATCCCCTGAAGCTCAACCCCCAAGCCTTTTCCCGGCACAAACCCGTTGCCCAGCATTTTCGAGACCATCATGACTGTTGCGGAAGCTACCCTAGGGTGCGGGAGGATCTCACCCTCAGAAATCTTGTTTGCCGACATTGTATCGAAAATCTGGTAGACCCAAGGACTTTTGTCATCATCGGTCTCTATGAAGGGCACTATGGCGCCACCCATGGTGCACGCCGTGTCCTCGCCGTGCAGTACGACCTCTTGTCTATCCCACTCGAACTTGACCATCTGATGTAGGGTGGAAGGCACTGCTTTGGCTGCGTGGATCAACGGTCGTCCTAACAGAAGGTTATAAGATACTGTGGCATCTAACCCCTGGAACTCCATGGTAAACTGGATCGGACCGATGGTCAATTCAAGTACAACATCCCACACAGTGGTTGTTCCATTCTCGTCAAATCCTCGGACGCAGATGCTATTCTTGTGGATTCTTCCGTGGTCGATCTTTAACTGGTTCAGGGTGGATAATGGACAGATGTTGGCACTTGAACCGTTATCCACCAATACCCGAGTAACTACCGAGTTTTCACTTTTGACAGTTAGGTAGAGAGCCTTATTATGCTCCGTACCTTCCACTGGTAGATCATCATCTGAGAATGTTACCCTGTTCACCTCGAAAATTTTGTTGCCAATGGTTTCCAGGTGGTTCACAGAAATATCTTTGGGCACATGAGCTTCGTTCAATATCTTCATCAGGGCCTGACGATGTTCCTCATAATGGATTAGTAATGATAGCAGCGAGATCTGGGCCGGTGTTTTCCTCAGCTGTTCGACCACGGAGTAGTCCTGCACTTTCATCTTCCTCAAGAACTCCTCAGCCTCTTCTTCGGACATAGGTTTCTTGGTTGCAGCTGGGTTGGGTCTTCTCAGCTCCATCGGAGCAAAACACCGTCCTGATCGAGTCAGCCCTTGCGCTTCACAACTAACTTCCTCCACTTGTTTTCCTTTGTACATCACCACCGCCTTCTCGTATTTCCAAGGCATGGCCTTGCTATCAATCATCGGTAGCTGGACTACAGGCTTTATGATGACCAGTTCCCTGTATACCCCTTTCAACACAACTGCGGATGTGGGTGGAGTCCCTGCTATCACCAACTTGGCTGGCTCGGGTTTCTTTGTTACAGTGGACGGACTCTTTCCCAGTATCACTACTGGCTTGATGTCTTCTCCCTGCGACTGTACCCCTGGTCTTCCACTGGTCGATCCTTCTTTCGGAACGGCCTGGATCATCATCACTGTCTGCGAAGGCTTCCTCAGCTCTCCTCCCTCATACACCAACTTGATCATGTGAGCCTCGTGGTGAGCTGGCAATGGGTTCTGGTTGATGTTAGGTGCCTCCGGTGTCTGGACCTCGATCTTATTGGCATCAATAAGATCCTGCATGGCATGCCTCAACTTCCAACACTTTTCGGTATCATGCCCCAGCATCCCTGAGCAGTACTCACAGCTTATTGATCGGTCCAAATTTTGGGGTGGAGGATTCGGTCCCCGAGTCTCGACAGGACTAACCAAACCCAACTGCCTCAATTTGTGGAACAAAGCGGTGTAGGTTTCTCCCAATTCAGTGAAAGTTCTATGTTTCTGTAGCCTGTCATTCCTAGCAGCTTGATTTCCTGAAAGCATGTCCCTGGAGGGTTTCTATATGCCCTTGGTGGAGGATAGGTATTTTGTGGTGGTGCATATGTGTTCGGGGGAGCCGGTGCACGCCATTGCGGGCGAACCGGAGGCTGAGTGTATGTCTGGGCTTGGTGTACGGAGAAATGTGGTTCTCGAGGTGGATAGTAGTGCTGTGGTAGGCTGTATAGGTAGTTTGGCCGGTGGGGTCTGGGTTGGTTGTAGTGTGGTCTGCCAGACCTGGACCAACTTCTTGCCTCAATCGTGGCAATTTCTTCTTTTTTCCTTCTTCCCAGCGCACCTCCCGTGCCGCTTTGAATAGCCTGGGTCGTTGCCTTGAGTGCCGAGTAATTCAGGATTTTGTCAGACCTCAGACCCTCTTCTATCATGACCCCTATCTTCACTACCTCGTTGAAGGACTTTCCAACCGTCGTCACCAAGTGACCAAAGTAGGTTGGATCCAGTGTTTGCAAGAAGTAGTCCACCATTTCTCCCTCTCTCATGGGAGGATCAACTCTGGCCGCTTGCTCTCTCCAGCGGAACCCGAACTTGCGAAAATTTCCCCGGGCTTCTTCCCAGTCCTCAGCAATATGATATGGTCAGGGACTATCTCGAGATTGTATTGAAAATGACCTGCGAAAGCCTGCGCCAGATCATCCCAAGTGTACCATCTGCTGGAATCCTGCCTGGTATACCATTCTAGTGCCGATCCACTCAGACTTTGGCCGAAATAAGCTATCAGCAGCTCATCTTTGCCACCTGCTCCTCTCATTTTGCTACAGAAACCCCGCAAATGTGCCATGGGATCACCGTGTCCTTCATATAAATCAAACTTAGGCATCTTGAACCCAGCCGGGAGTTGGACGTCCGGGAAAGGGCATAGATCCTTGTAGGCCACGCTGACCTGGTTGCCTAATCCGTGCAAGTTCCTGAAGGACTGCTCCAGGCTTTTGAACTTCCTCAATACCTCATCTTGTTCTGGGGCTTTAACCGGCTTTTCAATCTCTTCCGGTACCTCCAAGTGCGGATTGTAGGTATGTGGTTCGGGGGCATAGAATGTGGGCTCAGGGGATAGTATTGCGTATCGTGAGCCTGAAACAATGGCTCGCTTGTCGTTCTTTGCAGGGTGGCTGATGTGGGTCCTACAAAAGTGGGAACGTTTGGTGTTGAGAGAGGTTGATGGGGTGGTGGAGCTTGGGAATCATGGGGGCTTCTCTCCTGATGATAACGGTGATTCGGGAGGCTTGTTGAAGGGCCGGAGTGAGGGTATTTCGGCATGTGCCCTAGTGGCTCAGGGCTCTTTTGTGCTTTGGCTAGAGCTAGCTGCATTGTATTCATCTCTAGTCCCATCCTTTCTATCTTTTCCATCGCTTCTTTTAACAACTGGCTTATCGGCCTTTCTTCCTCGGTACTATTCTGTGAAGTAGTCATGCTCATTGATACCGGTCCTTTGGATCTAGTTTGGTAAGGGTGTGTTGCCAGAATTCTTTAACAACTAACTATCTGGATGTTGGAAAACAACAAACTTGTTAGCGTTGGAGTTTAACAGATTTGATAACAACACATTGAGGATGAAATGCTCCTAGGCAGTTAGCCGTTTCTAACATGCTTTGCTTCAAACAACATGCGTCATCCCGGCTTGCTTACTTGCCCCTTTAAAGTACTTTGGGAAACCCCTGTATTTTATTCTATTTTGTATTTTCTTCTCTCTTTTTTTTCTTTATTAAAGGCGGTAGAATCTTATGTGGATTGCCTACGTATCACGTCCCTGCGCGAATCAGACCGGGCGTAGTTCTGCCACAAAGTAAAGACACACAAAAGTTCTTTCGGAGTCAATTAATTTATCATCAAAATCTGCTATTACGCATTACTTCAAACAAGGAACAACAATAGTACAGACTCCAGAGTTCTTAACCAGACTCGATTAAAAGAAAAGAAAACAACATAAGTGAAAGCAACAAAGCCAAAAAAACAGGACTCGACCAAAAATTAATTTTCCAACTTAGGGGCCCGCGAGGCATCATTCGGCCTTTCCGCGGCCCTTGGTATGAGGTCTCTCTGCAAGCTTTTCAACTCATTCATGATCCAGTGGACGCAGCCCATGATGGAAACAAGGAGGGTTTTCCGAGGTATTTGCTCGCATGCTAGGCATTTCATGTAGATGTAGTGCCCAATCTCGTCGATCCTTCCTCGAATGTTATCCCTTTCAATGAACAATTGTCTTATTCGTCGGTTCTTTAATCCCAGTGCTTGAGCATTGTCGGCAAGTTAATCCTGGAACATCTCCATTTGCCTTTTCATTCTGGTCATTGCATCGTAACAGCGCCTTCTGTCGGCTTGGGCATCTCGTGCTTGTTTGAAGACCCGCTCCTGAAGCGTGGAGTTCGTCTTCCTTAATATCCCGATGCTCATTTCATAATCCCTTATGACTTGTTGCAGACGCTGCCTCCAGGCCATTGTGCCTTTTGCCCACCTGACCTTCATCCTTGCTATGCAAGCTTCTGACTGTTCTAATTCTCCGTCGAAAATATCAAATCGAAGCAAATATACATCTCATAACACACACTTAACACTGAAGAAAGAAAGAAATCGACCAAATAAAAGGGTCTTTGAAGATGGGGGGACTGACAGAAAAATAATCACAAATCCAGAAACAAATCTACGAACATATGAATAGCACACAAACAGAAAGAAAGAAAAGAAGAATACACTGGAAACTTACCTCAAAATGAACCAGATTTGGTTTTTAGGGTTCTTGAACTCAGATTTGGGGTTCGAAGAGTTCTGCTTATATTTGACCGGAACCAAAGCTGGTTAGGGTATGAGGGATGTCAAAGGAGTGACTATGGTTAATTTAGGACTCATCCGGTGACTTAGGGTTTCGGCTCGAACCTTTGAATGATTATTCGAGACGTTCCAGGAAGATTCGAGCCAAACCATTACCAGATCGGGGTTGAGGGTGGTCTTGTGTTTTAAGGGTGTTGGTATGGTGGTCATGGGCGTTGTTGCCGCCGGGTTCAAGTGAAAAGGGTACTATGGCGGCTGCTAGGGTTTGGGGTATTTTGGGGTCCTTTCTGAGAGAGACGAAGGAACGGGGTGGGGGCTTGGATAGGGGGGCGGGGTAAAAGGGTTAGGTTTATATACGAATTGAGGGTTTAGATCCTGGCCGTTGGATCAAGTGAGATCTATGGCTAGGATCTATTCATTTAGGAAGGACGACGTCGTTTAGGTGTAAAGGTGGGTGAGACCGGGTAGGGGAATGGATCGGGTGATTAACGGGTCTAGGGGAGGGCCTGGATCCGTTGGATCAATGGGGTTGGACGGCTCAGATCAAACGCCCTGAAACGGCGTCGTTGTGGTTAAATGAGCGGCCTGATCGGGACCGTTCATTTGAACCAAATCAACGGATCAAAACAAGGACGCCGATACGGCATCGCTTGGGGCCGTGCTTGGGCAGCCTGGGTTGGACTGGGTCTGTTTTGGTTTTGGGCCTAATTTTGGGGCCCAATCCGATTTTTAACAACTCTTTTCTTTTTCTTTAATTATGAAAATTAAACAAAATTCCCTTAAAAAGTAACAATAAAATTACACACATATTATTTAACACCCATAATAATTAACACATAATTAAACATTAAGTAAAAATCGCTCAATGTCCAGAAACACACATGCACATATTTTTTGATTTTCTTTTAACCAATGTTATGGTTAATTAATTTCTAAATGTGCTACTAATTCCTAAATGCATGCAACATGTATTTTTGTATTTTTGTTTACGGACAGAACGATTATCAAAATGTCACGCATATTCTCAAAATTGTATGACAAGGAAAATCTTTATTATATATTTTTTGAATTTTGGGAGCAATTCTCATAGGGAGCAAAATTCACGTGCTTACAGCCAAAAACTTGAATTGTATTCCCTTGTTCTCCAGGTGGGCGCCTAAATCCCAAAACATGAACTGTATTCCCTCGTACTCCAGGTGGTCACCTGATTGCAAAAACTTGAACTATACTTCCTTATTCTCCAGGTGGGCGTTTGATTGCCAAAACATAAACTATATTCCATTGTTCTCCAGGTGGGCGCCTGATTACCAAGACTTGAATTGTATTCTCTTGTTCTCCAGGTGGGCGCCTGATTGGCAAAAACTTGAACTGTATTCCCTTGTTCTCCAAGTAGGCGCCTGATTGCCAAAAACTTGAAATGTATTCCCTTATTCTCTAGGTGGTCGCTTGATGTCCAAAAACGTGAATAGTATTCCCTTGTTCTCCAGGTGGGCTCCTGAAAACCATAACTTGAACTATACTCCCTAGTTCTCCATGTGGGCACCTGATTGCCAAAACTTGAACTGTACTCCCTTGTTCTCCAGGTGTGCGCTTGATTGCCAAAACTTGAACTATATTTCCTTCTTCTCCGGGTGGGTGCCTGATTGTCAAAACTTCAAATGTATTCCCTTGTTCTCTAAGTTAGAGCCTTATTGCTACAAACTTGAACGATATTCCCTTGTTCTCCAGGTGGGCGCCTGATTGCCAAAACTTGAACTGTAATCCCTTGTTCTCTAGGTGGGCGCCTGATTGTCAAAACTTGAACTATACTCCCTTGTTCTCCAGGTGGGAACCTGATTGCCTAAACATGAACTGTATTCCCTTGTTCTCCAGGTGGGAGCCTGATTGCCAAAACTTCAACTATATTCCCTTGTTCTCCAGATGGGTGCCTGATAGCCAAAACATGAACTATATTCCCCTGTTCTCCAGGTGGGCGCCTAATTGCCAAAACTTGAACTGTTTTCTCATGTTCTCCAGGTGGGCGCATAATTTCCCAAACTTGAACTATATTCCCCTGTTCTCCGGGTGGGTGCCTGATTGCTAATACTTGAACTGTATTCCTTTGTTCTCCATGTGGGCACCTGATTTCCAAAACTTAAACTGTATTCCCTTGTTCTCTAGGTGGGCACCTAAATGCCATAACTTGAATTGTATTTCCTTGTTCTCCAGGTGGGTGCCTGATTCTCTAGGTGGGCGCCGGATTGCCAAAACTTGAACTATATTCCCTTGTTCTCCAGGTGGGCGCCAGATTGCCAAAGCTTGAACTCTACTCCCTTGTTCTCTAGGTGGGCGCCCGATTACCAAAACCTGAACTGTATTTCCTTCTTCTCCAGGTGGACGCCTGATTGCCAAAACTTCAAATGTAATCCCTTGTTCTCTGCGTAGGCACCTGATTGCGAAAAACTTGAACTATATTCCCTTGTTCACTAGGTAGGCTCCTGATTGCCAAAACTTGAACTGTAATCCCTTGTTCTCCAGGTGGGCGCCTGATTACCAAAAATGTGAACTGTATTCCCTTGATCTCCAAGTGGGCGCCTAATTGCCAAAACCTTGAACTGTAGTTCCCTTGTTCTCCATGTGGGCGCTTGATTTCCAAAAACATGAATTGTTTTCCCTTGTTCTCCAGGTGGGCACCTAAAAGCCAAAACTTGAATTGTATTCCCTTGTTCCCCAAGTGGGCACCTAATTGCCAAAACTTGAACTATACTCCCTTGTTCTCTAGGTTGGCGCATGATTACCAAAACTTGAATTGTATTTCCTTATTCTCCAGCTGGGCACCTGATTTCCAAATCTTCAACTATATTCCCTTGATCTCTAGGTAGACTTCTAATTGCTAAAAACTTGAATTGTATTCCCGTGTTTTCCAGGTGGGCGCCCGATTGCCAAAACTTGAACTGTAATCCCTTGTTCTCCAGGTGGGCACCTGATTGCCAAAACTTGAACTGTACTGCGATGTTCTCCAAGTAGGAGCCTGATTGCCAAAACATGAATTGTATTCCCTTGTTCTCTAGGTGGGAGCCTGATTGCCAAAACATGAACTATATTCCCTTGTTCTTCAGGTGGGCGCCAGATTGCCATAACTTGAACTATATTCCCCTGCTCTCCAGGTGGGCGCCTAATTTCAAAAACATGAACTATTTTCCCCTATTCTCCGGGTGGGTGCCTAATTGCTAATACTTGAACTGTATTCCTTTGTTCTCTGTGTGGGCGCCTGATTGTCAAAACTTGATCTGTATTCCCTTGTTCTCTAAGTGGGCACCTGATTTCCAAAACTTGAATTGTATACTCTTATTCTCCAGGTGGGCGCTTGATTGCCAAAACATGAACAATATTCCCTTATTCTCCAGGTGGGCGCCTGATTGCAAAAACTTGAACACTATTCCCTTGTTCTCTAGGTGGGCGCTTGATTGCCAAAATTGAACTGTACTCCCTTGTTCTCTAGGTGGGCGCCTGATTGCCAAAACTTGAACTGTATTCCCTTGTTCTCCAGGTGGGCGCTTGATTGCCAAAATTGAACTGTACTCCCTTCTTCTCCAGGTAGGCGCTTGATTGCCAGAACTTAAATTGTAATCCCTTGCTCTCTAGGTGGGCGCCTGATTGCCAAGAACTTGAACTGTATTCCTTTGTTCTCCAGGTGGGCGCCTGATTTCCAATAACTTGAATTGCATTCCCTTGTTCTCCAGGTAGTTGCTTGATTGGTAAAACTTGAACTGTATTCCCTTGTTCTCCAGTTGGGCACTTGATTGTCAAAATTTGAACTGCATTTCCTTGTTCTCCATGTGGGCGCTTGATTGCCAAAAACATGAACTGTATTCCCTTATTCTCCAGGTGGGCGCCTGATTGCCAAAATCGTGAACTGTATTCCCTTGTTCTCCAGGTGGGCGCCTTAATGCCAAAAATGTGAACTATATTCCCTTGTTCTCTAGGTCGGTGCCTGATTGCCAAAAACATGAACTGTATTCCCTTCTTCTCCAGGTGGGCACCTGAAAGCAAAAACTTGAACTATATTCCCTCGTTCTCCAGGTGGGCGCCTGATTGCCAAAACTTGAACTGTATTCCCTTGTTCTCCAGGTGGGCGCTTGATTGCCAAAATTGAACTGTACTCCCTTGTTCTCCAGGTAGGCGCTTGATTGCCAGAACTTAAATTGTAATCCCTTGCTCTCTAGGTGGGCGCCTGATTACCAAGAACTTGAACTGTATTCCTTTGTTCTCCAGGTGGGCGCCTGATTTCCAGTAACTTGAATTGTATTCCCTTGTTCTCCAGGTGGTTGCTTGATTGCTAAAACTTGAACTGTATTCCCTTGTTCTCCAGTTGGGCACTTGATTGTCAAAATTTAAATTGTATTTCCTTGTTCTCCATGTGGGCGACTGATTGCCAAAAACATGAACTGTATTCCCTTATTCTCCAAGTGGGCGCCTAATTGCCAAAATCGTGAACTGTATTCCCTTGTTCTCCAGGTGGGCGCCTGAAAGCAAAAACATGAACTATATTTCCTCGTTCTCCAGGTGGGTGACTGATTGCCAAAAACATGAATTGTATTCCCTTATTCTCCAGGTGGGCGCCTAATTGCCAAAATCGTGAACTGTATTCCCTTGTTCTCCAGGTGGGCGCCTGAAAGCAAAAACTTGAACTGTATTCCCTTGTTCCAAGTATATATTTCAGTGTCATTGTTACCACTGTTTCAGGTATATATATTACAGTGTCATTGTTACCACTGTTTCAAGTATATATATTACAGTGTCATTGTTACCACTGTTTCAAGTCACTTTATTATCAGTCCAGAAAATAATATAGTAAGCCCCTTGGGCATTTACAAAATCGGAATTTCCAGCCCGAAATGCATTTAAAATGTCATTTAAGTTTTCAAAACATAGAAATACGGCTGGGTTTGCAAAACAGCATTTAAAATATTGGACTGAAGTTAGATGATATGCAAATCATGCTAAGCAGTAATATGAATCCTCGAAGGATTTTAAAAGTCGGTACAAGGCCCCAAACATGGCAATCAACCCAAATTATGATGATAACAAGAAATTTCAGTCAAATACGCAGTAAAATCAACAACCGGGACGGACAAAGTCACAATCCCCAATGGTGCTCTACCCCATGCTCATATCTGGCGTGCAAGTCACCTCAATACAACACTATGATGTGCAAATCCGGAGTTTCAAACCCTCAGGATATCATTTACAAGTATTACTCACCTCTAACCGGCCGTAGACTAGTCCGCAATGCCCTTTCCTCTTGAATCGACCTCGTTGCGCGTCGAATCTAGTCAAAACCACAACAAATATGTTACAATAGGCTAAGGGAATATAACCCAATCGAAAAGACTCGAAAAATGTCGAAAATCCCGAAATTAGCAAAACCCGAGCCCCGGGCCCACGTCTCAAAATTCAGAAATTTTTACATCAATACGACCCTTATCTCGCCACGAGTCTATACATACCAAATTCACAAAAATCGGAGTTCATTTGACCCCTCAAATCACCATTTAATTCTCTTAAGTTTCAAGCCCTAAACCACCATTTTTGTCCATAATTAACTTGAGTTTTCAGCTCTAATCCATGTATTTAACTTGGAAATAAGTAGAAACAACTCACCTTTGATGCTTGATGAAATTCCCCTTGAAATTCTCTCCAAAATAATCCAAGCCAAATGAAAGAAGTGAAAGAAATAAGCCAAATCCGTGTTTAAAAGAATCTGCCCCTGCTTCGTCGAGTTGTACCTTGCACTTGTGCTATACAAGTTGTACATCCTATTAAAAATTTTCCTTGTCGGACATCTTCTGTTTAAACACCCATAACGTCTTGTATAAGTATCCAAATGACAAACGGATTGAATATTTAAAAACTAGACTCGAAGATCTTTAATTTGATAGTTTGTACACCATATAACTCTTTATATATCCCGAGATATGAGCTTCTAAAGTAGGCTCCCCGAATCAGAAAATTGCAGCAGAAATTTCTGCAGCTTTTACTTTTCTTTTTGGTCCGAATTTCATTCCGTTAATCTTCCGAAATCCACCCGAGACCCTCGGGACCTTAATCAATTATATCAACATGTCCCAAAATATCATTCAAACTTTTCCCAACCTTCGAAACACCCAAAATAACATCAAAACATCAAATCATCATCGAATTCAAGCCTAAGTTTCCAAAAACTTTCGAAAATACACTTTCGATCAAAAACCCGACCAAACGATGTCCGAATGACCTGAAATTTTGCACACACATTACAAATGACATAACAAAGCTACAGCAATTCTCGGAATTGCATTCCGACTCCCGGATCAAAATCTCACCTATCAACCGGAATTCGCCAAAATACTAACTTCGCCAATTCAAGCTTAATTCTACACCGGTCATCACAAAAATATTCCGGACACACTCCTAAGTCCCAAATCACCTAACGAAGCTATCCGAACCATAAAATTCACATTTCGATCCCTCTAACACATAAGCCAATATCCGGTTGACTTTTCCAACTTAAGCTTCCTTAAAAGAGACTAAGTGTCTCAAACCTTACCAAAACTAGTCCGAATGACTTCAAATTTTGCACACAAGTCATATTCGACATTACGGACTTGCACCAACTTTCGGAATCGCATTCCGACCCCGATATCAAAATTTCCACTTCCTGTCGAATTTTCTCAAAAACCTTCAAATTTCTATATTTAGCCAAATGACTTCAAAATGACCTCCGGACATCCGAATTCACTTCCGATCACGCTCCCAACTCCAAAATCACCATACGGAGCTATTCCCAGACTCGGAATCTCAAACACACATCTATAGCTCTGAAATGCCTTCCAACCCAAATTTATGAAATTCTTCTAAAATACTAAGTTCCACAATATACGCCGAATGCTCACGGTTATCCAAAACCAAATCCGGACACACGCCCAAGTCCGAAATCATCATACGAACATGCTGGAACTTTCAGATCTCAATTACGAGGTCGTTTACTCAAAATTCTAATCCTAGTTCATTTCTTCAATTTTAAGCTTTCAAAATGAGAATTTCCATTTAAATTTGACTCCAAACTTCCTGAATTTTAATTCTGACCGTACACACAAGTCAATATACCTGAGATGAAGCCGCTCATGGCCTCAAACTGCTGAATGACGCGTCGGAGCTCAAAACGATCGGTCGGGTCGTTACAGTCCTCTCTTCTTCGGATTTACAAACTATATATAGAAAATTTAAACGACTCTTTACTGTTCATGAATATGACTCGTACTATTTACTTTACGACTTTTTTTACATGACTCTTACTATTCACAAACGACTCTTACTGTTTACAAATGACTTTTCATGAACGACCTTTACTGTTCATGAATATGACTCGTACTATTTACTTTACGACTTTATTTTTCCAATAATAGATGTTTTCCCCATTTTGTCTTCTTGCTGATATCTTCATTCCAGTTGTACTTCTGGTACATCGTTATCTTCTCCGTCGCATTTTGAACATATATGATCTGGGTATTTGTGTCCTACTAATTTGCAGTATCTTGTCAATAATTCATTGGAAATAAATCCTTTCTTTAGTGCTCTTGTAGTTGGTTGTATCTCTGGTTTTAGTACTGATAAAATCCATTTTTGGACTTCATCCATATCTCCTTGTCGTAGTTCTCTTGAATTTGCAAATATCATTAGTTGGCCTCTTGAGTAGTAGCTCCAGATAGCATTTTCTTGTAAATAATTGTTGGCTAGCTCTTGGATAATAGTTGTTATCCCAATTATTCTTTTGTTGGCATAAAAGCGTGGTATCTCGATTTTTGGTATTTCTGGTTGTTGTTCTATTTCTTCTGGTATTATCATATCTCGTGTCAATCCTATTTTTACAACTTGTATAATAGGTTTTATCTCATCGTATAGTATCTCAGCTGGTGCTGTATAGAATTTTATAAAAAATAAATTTCCTTTTGTAATTCTTTTGAATGTAATAAATGCTTTATATAGCTCTGGTATTCCACTTATCTCTTCCCCATCATAGGTATATACCGTGCTAAGTAATCCGTAATTGTAACATGTTTTTACTAAATTGGCTCTAGTTTTTGGCTGTGCAATAAGCCTATTATATCCTTGGAGTTTTTGGGTTATATAGTCCTGTGTTGGATCTGTTGTAGTAGTTGCTCTGGGGTTCAGGTTTAGGAGTATTTGAATTTTGTATATATTCTCTATATAGGTCTGAGTAATATGGTTGTATATTTTCTTATTTTGGTGTAGGCTGTTGGCATAGGTTGAGGTTTGTGGTGTTGTAACTATTGTTTCTTTTGGCCTTTTCAGAGTAATTGGTTTATCAAATATGTTGTTTAAATTGACATTGATATGTGGCTTCTTGTTAACTTGTACCTGCAGCTGTATATAAACCAACTGTGTTATGGGTTTTTTGGAGTTTCCCAACGTCTCCTTCTAACTCTGGAAGTTTTGAGTCTTCCGATCGACTTAGCTCCGCATTTTTATAGTCATGCTGCTGACTTGACTGGCTTTCCTCTAGCTGTTGTAATCTTTTTCCCATACCATCCATCTGTAAAGATAGAGTAGTAAGGATTGCAAATATATCTTTTGATTCTTGGCTTTCATCTGTTTAGGTACCTTTGTCTTGATAGGTAGTCTGCAATAACATTTTTGTCAGTCCTTATTACTTCAATTGTAAATGTAAAATTCTGTATATTTAATACAAGTCTTCTTATTTCCTTCGTAGGTACTAAATCTTGTACTTTTCGTGTTATCCACCATTTTACTTGTGTATTATCTATTCTCACAATAAACTTGTTATAAACGATATATGGCTCAAATGCTAACAAACATTTACATAATCCAAATAGTTCTTTCCTATTTATCTCCCATTTTAATTGTGGTTCCGTGTATAATCCTGAATAATATCTACAATGGTGTTCAATCTTTTCATTATCATATTTATATTTTAGAACTCCTCCGTAGCTGTGATCACTAGAATCAGTTTCTACTATGTATGTGAACTGTCTTTTTTCATCTGGAAAATATAGTTTTGGTAATATTTTACACATATTTTTTTATCTTTTTTATATGTATTTTATCTTTTTCGTCAAAATGGTATTCTACATCCTTTTTTTATTTTTTCTGTAATGGTTTTAAGTTTTCTGCTAATTTAGGGATATATTCTCTTACTTGGTTAACTAATCCTAAAAATGATTGTAACTTCTTTTTTGTATCAAGTGTTTCATTTAAGTTAATTATTTTTTGTACTATATGAGTTTGCATTTTTATTCCATTTTTATCTATTTGTATACCTAAGAATTCTGTTTGATTTTTCATCACCTCTGCTTTCTTTTTACTTAAACTAATTCCTGATATTTCTACAATGTGTATAAATTTTTCTAGTAATTTTATATGTTCGTTCTCTGTTCTAGAGTATAACAGTATATCATCTATATATATTATACAATTTTCTAATTGGTTAAAGTAGTTATCCATAAAATGTTGGTATCTACCTGGTGCATTTTTATTAAAATCCTTGTGGTACTGTGAATGCTCTTAACTTTTTAGATTCGTCTTCTAGTTTTAAATGGTAAAATCCTGATTTACAGTCAAATTTACTAAAATAGTTATATCCTTGTATTTATCTGATTTTTAGTATTTTATTTGGTATCGGATAATTATATGTTTTTGTTTTTGCATTTAAATTTCTATAATCTACAACCATACAACTTTTCCCTCGTTTTTGTTCGCTATGCTTATTTACTATAAATGCTGGGCTAGTGTGTTTACTATTACTTTCTTATATGTACTTATTGTCTAATACTTACTGTATGTGTATTTTAAATTCTGTTAGATCATTAAAATTGTATTTCAAAGGTTTTTGTGTTATTATACTATTTTCATCTATTAGTTCAATTTTTATTTTTGTTTTATGTTTTTCCCAACCTTGTAGTGGATTATCATTATATAGTAATTCTAATTTATCTTGGAGTAGTTTTATCTTGTTTATTGAGAAAATAATTATTTCTATATTATGGTTGCTTTGTGTCATATTTTCTAATTTCTGGGTAATTTTTTCACTTCCCTTAATCCAGGATGTTGTTTTTCTCAATTTAATATTTACTCTTTTTGCTCCTAATTTTTGCTTACACGGATTAGTAAACCACCAATGTGTTTTTATTATAATATGTGGGTATAACTTATCTAAAAATGGCATTCCCAATAATATATCCTTTTTTGTGAATTCATAACTATATATTTCTTCTATGGTTAATATTTTATCCCATATTTGTATTTTTAGATTCCTTGCTTTGTATGTTATCATACTTCCCTCATTATTAAATCCTGTTACTACTATGGGTTTTTTTAGCTTTTCCCATTTACTTTCTGGTAGACAATTATGCCTACACATGTTAGCTTCTGCTCCTGTATCCATCATAGGTGTATAATATCTATTATAATATCCTTCTATTATTATTTTGGCAAGTATATATATTTTTGGCATTATATTAAGGTTCTTTTTATTATTATTTTCTTATTTTCATAACTTATTGTTAATTGCCTATCTTCTAACTTATATGGTTTGACTTTTTCTAACCATTTTATTCCTTGTGTAATGTTTTTATCTCCTTGATATATTTTAAAATTTATTAATATTGGTATTCCTCCTCCAATAATTAATTCATTTTCAGTTGTTTCTTCATTTTTTCTTAATGCTTTTGGTAGCTCTGAATTTTGTTGTTCTATTGTCACTATCTCTTTTTCTAGTATCAGTTCTCTTATAACATAATTCTC
Organism: Nicotiana sylvestris; assembly: GCF_000393655.2. Taxonomy (NCBI): domain Eukaryota; kingdom Viridiplantae; phylum Streptophyta; class Magnoliopsida; order Solanales; family Solanaceae; genus Nicotiana; species Nicotiana sylvestris. Next base: position 59,570,089 of record NC_091061.1, read on the forward strand.
TTCTTGTCCTGTATTTATTAATATTAAATATTTTCTTTGGTCCATTATTCCTGTTATATAATAATGATGTGGGTTTATTTCTTCTATTTTTTGTTCTATTAATTTTTGTGGAGTTATGTAATCCATTCTTCTTGATGTACTTATTCTTGATGATGTCTCTGGTATTTCATTATTTGTTCGTTTTGACGTGCTTAATCTTTCTTTTACTATTTCTAAATCTTCTTCTATATCCATTTCCTTATAACTGTAATCATTATTGTCTATAATTGATACTATTCTTTCGAATGGATTTTCTATTTTTATTTTTTTTTATTTTATTTTTGGCTGTTATCTTATGTTTTGTCGTTAATACATATAGATTTTTACATCTTGCTGTGAATATCTTACTTCCTGGTGCTAGTTCTATTCCAGACATTTTCCAGTATAGCACTAATGATTTATCTATATTTTTATCATCTATTGCCACTGAATAGTTGGCACTTATTATGAATTTGAATTTTTGGTATATTAAGTTACCTCTTACTGCACTTATTATACTCTTTTCTATAGGTTGTACAATTCTATCGTCGGCCAGGTATATTTCTATAGGGGTATCTATTCCTTCTCTAAAACATGCTTTTATTAGTATCTCTGTTCCTCCTAAGTGTACATATTTTATTGGATTTTTTGCTTTTATATCTTGTATTTCTTTATTTAATAGTTTTTTATTTAATATTGGTATTCTTGCTTTATCTTTAATGTATTTACAGTCTATTATATGTTCTCTTTGGCTTACTACATAATATTCTTCTTTTTGTCTTTTGAACCAATTCTTTATTGTTGGTACTTCTAGTATTTTGTCTATGCTTAGATCCAATTCTTTTCCTTTTATTTGTTCAAATATAGTGGTGTCAAATATTATTTTCTGTTCTGAAGATTGTTCATCTTGGTGTTCTTCTTGTTGTATAATTTGTATATCTTTTTCAGTCATAATTATCTTCGTCTGATTCTTCTATTTCATTATTATTTATTTCCTTTTCATTTTCTGAGAACTCGTTTTCTGATATCTCATATATGCTGTCTTCACTGCCTAATTCATAATCTACATACTCTATTTGTGTATATTTATCATTGTCTATAATTATTTCGGTAATTTATTTTTTTCTTTGGGTTTTTTGGTAATCTGCAATCTTTAGCTAAGTGTCCTAGCTTTCCACAATTGTAACAAGTACATTCGGTTAATTTTTTCTTTTTTCTATATGGTTTTTTATGTTTGTAATTTTTTACATATCTTCCTCTTGGTTTCTTATACTTATATTTTGATTTATATCTTTTTCTCTTTCCTTCTTTTTTGTAATATTTATCTGTGCAACCAAATTGGGGTGCTATTCTATTTTTGCAGCATGCCAAATTTTTTACTAATATTTTATCCATTTTGATATTTTCTTTATATTTTTCACATAACTCTATGAACCAGTTTTGTAGAAATTTTATTCGAGCTCCTAGAGTATCTGTTAGTTCTGCTTCATTCCAATTTTTTATTATTTTTGAGATAAAAGGTTCTGGTAATTTGGTAAAATATAATTTTCTTATTTCCTTACTTTCATCCGGACTATATGTTCCTTTATAATAATAGTTTCTAAATGCACAAGTATATTCGTCTATATAACACATATTACATATTGCTAATTTTGTCATTAAGTTTCTATTTGTAGTCTTTTCTTTATTTTGTTCTTCTACTTCTGTTGTCATACTACTAAATTCATTTCTTATTGCTATTTTATATTTATTCAATATATCTGTAACTGTGGTTGCAGTTGTACCATCAAGTTTTTTATTACTTCTTAATGTCTCTAAGCTTTCACTTGTTAAATTTTGTAACCATAGTTTTACCGTTCCTATAAGTGTTCTTTCTATATATCCTGGTGTTTCAGCAATTACTATTTTATTATCTATTAGTTGTTTTGAGATATACCCTATTCATAATTGGATTGTTTTATTTATATCTGCTACACAATCTAGATCTAAAAAATTGCATTGTTCAGTTATCTGTCTTGGTGTCCATTTCCTATTTAGCCTTTTATCCCATAATGTTTTGTTTCTATCATATGAATCATAACTTACTCTGTAATAGGTTGGGTTTAGTTGTCTTGGATTTTTTACTCCTGATGTGCTTGGTTTATCCTCGGCCATATCTCCTGTGTTTATTTCTGGATTATTTATCTTTTCTGTTTTTTCTATAAGTTCTGTGTACGTTTCACTTGTTTCTGAGTAGTTTTCTCCTAGATCTTTGTCGTTATCACTTTGGTCATTTATCTCGTTTATGCTTATATTTGGTGGATTATCATGTACCTCTTCTAACTGTAATTTAAATTTCTCTATCTCATTTGTCAGTCTTAGCTCTTGTTCTTCTTCTTTACGTTTTTCTTTTCCTTTTAGTTTATTCGTATATAGCTGTTTTAGCATTTCTAATTCCTTTTCTAATTCTGTTATTTTAGTGTTTTTTACTTCCTCTATCTGTTGTATTTTTTCTTTAGCTTGCTGTTGTATTTCTTTAATTTCTCGTTTTCTATCTATTTCTTCGTTTTCTTTTGTTATTCTAACCCTTGCGGTTAAACTATCTTCTAGTTTTACAGTTTCTTTTTCTAACATTAAGTTCAGGTTATTTCCTATTTTTTTGTATCTTCTTCCTAAGTTGGAAAATATTATTGTTATTTTTAATCCTTCTGGATTTTCATATGTTTTCTCTTCTAATGCGAACTCTTTTTTATTCATCTTTTATTTTTAAGATAGCAAATATATTTATATTCTGTTTTAGATATTATATCTATTAATTCAGATAGCCTAGCTTTGTTTATTTTTGTAATACTTAGGTATTCATATTCTAGGTATAGTTTCTTTAGTTTCTTCCTTATTTTCCTTGATTTTTTAGTTATTTTAATCTGCCTATTTTCTGTAATTGACTCACTGTTTATGGATATTTTTTGCGGATTTGTGCTATCAATTTCAGTGTTATTTTCCATGATTTTACTTCTTAGAGTAAAATTTTATTCGAGCTCCTAGAGTATCTGCTAGTTCTGCTTCATTCCAATTTTTTATTATTTTTGAGCTAAACGGTTCTGGTAATTTGGTAATATATAATTTTCTTATTTCCTTACTTTCATCCGGACTATATGTTCCTTTATAATAATAGTTTCTAAATGCACAAGTATATTCGTCTATATAACACATATTACATATTGCTAATTTTGTCATTAAGTTTCTATGTAGTCTTTTCTTTATTTTGTTCTTCTACTTCTGTTGTCATACTACTAAATTCATTTCTTATTGCTATTTTATATTTATTCAATATATCTGTAACTGTTGTTGCAGTTGTACCATCAAGTTTTTTATTACTTCTTAATGTCTCTAAGCTTTCACTTGTTAAATTTTGTAACCATAGTTTTACCGTTCCTATAAGTGTTCTTTCTATATATCCTGGTATTTCAGCTATTACTATTTTATTATCTATTAGTTATTTTGAGATATACCTTATCCATAATTGGATTGTTTTATTTATATCTGCTACACAATCTAGATCTAAAAAATTGCATTGTTCAGTTATCTGTCTTGGTGTCCATTTCCTATTTCGCCTTTTATCCCATAATGTTTTGTTTCTATCATATGAATCATAACTTACTCTGTAATAGGTTGGGTTTAGTTGTCTTGGATTTTTTACTCCTGATGTGCTTGGTTTATCCTCGGCCATATCTCCTTGTTTATTTCTGGATTTGTTTTTATCTTTTCTGTTTTTTCTATAAGTTCTGTGTACGTTTCACTTGTTTCTGAGTAGTTTTCTCCTAGATCTTTGTCGTTATCACTTTGGTCATTTATCTCGTTTATACTTATATTTGGCGGATTATCCTGTACCTCTTCTAACTGTAATTTAAATTTCTCTATCTCATTTGTCAGTCTTAGCTCTTGTTCTTCTTCTTTACGTTTTTCTTTTTCTTTTAGTTTATTCGTATATAGCTGTTTTAGCATTTCTAATTCCTTTTCTAATTCTTTTATTTTAGTGTTTTTTACTTCCTCTATCTGTTGTATTTTTTCTTTAGCTTGCTGTTGTATTTCTTTAATTTCTCGTTTTCTATCTATTTCTTCGTTTTCTTTTGTTATTCTAATCATTGCGGTTAAACTATCTTCTAGTTTTACAGTTTCTTTTTCTAACATTAAGTTCAGGTTATTTCCTATTTTTTTGTATCTTCTTCCTAAGTTGGAAAATATTATTGTTATTTTTAATCCTTCTGGATTTTCATATGTTTTCTCTTCTAATGCGAACTCTTCTTTATTCATCTTTTATTTTTAAGATAGCAAATATATTTATATTCTGTTTTAGATAGTATATCTATTAATTCAGATAGCCTAGCTTTGTTTATTTTGGTAATACTTAGGTATTCATATTCTAGGTATAGTTTCTTTAGTTTCTTCCTTATTTTCCTTGATTTTTAGTTATTTTAATCTGCCTATTTTCTGTAATTGACTCACTGTTTATGGATATTTTTTGCGGATTTGTGCTATCAATTTCAGTGTTATTTTTCATGATTTTACTTCTTAGAGTAAATGTTTATTTATCAGTTTCATAGCTCTGATACCAATTTTGAAAGTGTAGTCTGATGTTGTAAAAAAGCGGAATTAACTTGATATATTCGTAGTTGATCATTAATCTTAATATGAGTCTAGTTCATATAAATCTAAGATATCTATTTCTTCTGATAAAATTAGTTCTGTATATCCTTGTTCCATTATGTTAATTATTTCAAAAGAAATTAAAATATCATAAATTTTTCTCCTAATGTCGTTATTAAGTTGGTTCAAGGTATATAACATGAGTATTTTATAATCATTATTGTTATCTAGTAAATAAGTGGGGTTGTTCATAAGATATTATTATTTTTCCTTATTATTCTTATCATGCGTTTACTAAACATATTCCCTTTAACCTCTTTGTTTATCATAGAGTTCATCATGTTTTAATAAGTTATACTGAACAATCTTTTCTAGTCACTACCATATTTTTCTTGCTTCAATCATTTACCCTAACAGCGCCTCAACTCTGTCTACTCCCCTAAACGGCTTCCATGCCTACCGGTTTCGACCTTAGGATGGCATAGTCTGGGCTTAACTACTCTCAGCATTATTAGACATGGCAAACTTTCTCAAGATGTTCTTTATAACAGTACTATAACATGATAAACAGTTATGATATTCAAGAGATTATTAGGAATATAAAAGTTTAGTTAGACATGACTGTGAATAAACTTACCTGATCTTGTAACTCGTTTGAATGTTCCATAGTTGTTTAAGAGACTTGTAAATAACTCAGATATTTCTTATAAGAGAGAGAAGATAAGAGAGAGAAGGTGAGGGTGTGTCCTTGTCACGACCCAAAATCCCAACCCGGTCGTGATGGCACCTCTCGTGGGGACAAGGCCAGCCAACAACAAAACAATACATCTCTTTATAATTACTTAGCAGGAATAAGTCTAATTCGCAGATAATATAATCACAAGTGCGAAGTAAACATGATAGAATAATGGAAACCATCCCGACTCAGCCCGAAATCGGGGTGTCACAAGCCACGAGCATCTAAAGATCTAAATACTAATACAAGACCAGCAATATATAGAATGAAATTTAGAATCAATGAAGAAATACGGTGTCGTGAACGCTGACGGTCACCTTGCTCAGCTACAATAGTATACCTTCAGTCCGCTAATAACCCGCTACCGGGTGAACAGTACCTGCAACTGCACGCGAGGTGCAGGGAGTAAAGTGAGTACTTCCAACTCAGTGGTAATAAGAGTAAATAATAACTGAGCTATAAGAAATCACGTAATAACACTTCATCATGCTATCTAAGTCGGTACAACCCTTTTTGAAAACAGTAATTCCATGAAAATCCTTTATAAAATATCTGACTCAGTTTTAAACCTCTTTTGAAAATAATCTTTTTAGCAGTTGCAAAATAATTCCAGCCATCAGTGTCACTATACACAGAAACCCGCCCCTCGGGCAATATCTTCATTCCTGGTCAGCCACTCGGGCCCCAACACTCAAGGATCAGATAGCACCAACAAAAGCAGATAAATATCTCCAGAAATATCACAACGACAAATAATGAACAAATGCATGAATGCAATGCAATGCATATGATGGTACATTTCAGTACCCACTGCGGCGTGCAGCCCGAGCCATCCATATTTATTTATCGTTGACGGCGCTCACTGGGGGTGTGTACAGACTCCGGAGGGGCTCATACAGCCCAAGCGCAATATACTGGTCAGTCAATGTTACCTGACCGTTCAGCCAATGTTACCTGACCAATTTATATCCTACAGTGCCATTGTTACCACTGTTCCAAGTATATATTTCAGTGTCATGTACAGACTCCGGAGGGGCTCCTACAACCCAAGCGCAATATACTGGTCAGTCAATGTTACCTAACTAGTCAGCCAATGTTACCTGACCAATTTATATCCTACAGTGCCATTGTTACCACTGTTCCAAGTATATATTTCAGTGTCATTGTTACCACTGTTTCAAGTATAACATACAGTGTCATTGTTACCACTGTTTCAGGTATATATATTACAGTGTCATTGTTACCACTGTTTCAAGTATATATATTACAGTGTCATTGTTACCACTGTTTCAAGTCACTTTATTATCAGTCCAGAAAATAATATAGTAAGCCCCTTGGGCATTTACAAAATCGGAATTTCCAGCCCGAAATGCATTTAAAATGTCATTTAAGTTTTCAAAACTTAGAAATACGGCTGGGTTTGCAAAACAGCATTTAAAAACCTTGGACTGAAGTTAGATGATATGCAAATCATGCTAAGAAGTAATATCAATCCTCGAAGGATTTTAAAAGTCGGCACAAGGCCCCAAACATGGCAATCAACCCAAATTATGATGATAACAAGAAATTTCAGTCAAATACGCAGTAAAATCAACAACCGGGATGGACCAAGTCACAATCCCCAATGGTGCTCTACCCCACGCTCATATCCGGCGTGCAAGTCACCTCAATACAACACTATGATGTGCAAATCCGGAGTTTCAAACCCTCAGGATATCATTTACAAGTATTACTCACCTCTAACCGGCCGTAGACTAGTCCGCAATGCCCTTTCCTCTTGAATCGACCTCTTCGCGCATCGAATCTAGTCAAAACCACAACAAATACGTTACAATAGGCTAAGGGAATATAACCCAATCGAAAAGACTCGAAAAATGTCGAAAATCCCGAAATTAGCAAAACCCGAGCCCCGGTCCCACGTCTCAAAATTCAGAAATTTTTACATCAATACGACCCTTATCTCGCCACGAGTCTATACATACCAAATTCATAAAAATCGGAGTTCATTTGACCCCTCAAATCACCATTTAATTCTCTTAAGTTTCAAGCCCTAAACCACCATTTTTGTCCATAATTAACTTGAATTTCAGCTCTAATCCATGTATTTAACTTGGAAATAAGTAGAAACAACTCACCTTTGATGCTTGATGAAATCCCCCTTGAAATTCTCTCCAAAATAATCCAAGCCAAATGAAAGAAGTGAAAGAAATAAGCCAAATCCGTGTTTAAAAGAATCTGCCCCTGCTTCGTCGAGTTGTACCTTGCACTTGTGCTATACAAGTTGTACATCCTATTAAAAATTTTCCTTGTCGGACACCTTCTGTTTAAACACCCATAACGTCTTGTATAAGTATCCAAATGACAAACGGATTGAATATTTAGAAATTAGACTCGGAGATCTTTAATTTTATAGGTTGTACACCATATAACTCTTTATATATCCCGAGATATGAGCTTCTAAAGTAGGCTCCCCGAATCAGAAAATTGCAGCAGAAATTTCTGCAGCTTTTTCTTTTCTTTTTGGTCCGAATTTCATTCCGTTAACCTTCCGAAATCCACCCGAGGCCCTCGGGACCTTAACCAATTATATCAACATGTCCCACAATATCATTCAAACTTGTCCCAACCTTCGAAACACCCAAAATAACATCAAAACATCAAATCATCATCGAATTCAAGCCTAAGTTTCCAAAAACTTTCAAAAATACACTTTCGATAAAAAACCCGACCAAACGATGTCCGAATGACCTGAAATTTTGCACACACATCACAAATGACATAACAAAGCTACAGCAATTCTCGGAATTGCATTCCAACTCCCGGATTAAAATCTCACCTATCAACCGGAATTCGCCAAAATACTAACTTCGCCAATTCAAGCTTAATTCTACACCGATCATCACAAAAATATTCCGGACACACTACTAAGTCCCAAATCACCTAACGAACCTATCCGAACCATAAAATTCATATTTCGATCCCTCTAACACATAAGTCAATATCTGGTTGACTTTTCCAACTTAAGCTTCCTTAAAAGAGACTAAGTGTCTCAAACCTTACCAAAACTAGTCCGAATGACTTCAAATTTTGCACACAAGTCATATTCGACATTACGGACTTGCACCAACTTTTGGAATCGCATTCCGACTCCGATATCAAAATTTCCACTTCCGGTCGAATTTTCTCAAAAACCTTCAAATTTCTATATTTAGCCAAATGACTTCAAAATGACCTCCGGACATCCGAATTCACTTCCGATCGCGCTCCCAACTCCAAAATCACCATACGGAGCTATTCCCAGACTCGGAATCCCAAACACACATCTATAGCTCTGAAATGCCTTCCAACCCAAATTTATGAAATTCTTCTAAAATACTAAGTTCCACAATATACGCCGAAATGCTCACGGGTTATCCAAAACCAAATCCGGACACACGCTCAAGTCCGAAATCATCATACGAACATGCTGGAACTTTCAGATCTCAATTCCGAGGTCGTTTACTCAAAATTCTAATCCTAGTTCATTTCTTCAATTTTAAGCTTTCAAAATGAGAATTTCCATTTAGATTTGACTCCAAACTTCCTGAATTTTAATTCTGACCGTACACACAAGTCAATATACCTGAGATGAAGCCGCTCATGGCCTCATACTGCTGAATGACGCGTCGGAGCTCAAAACGACCGGTCGGGTCGTTACAGTCCTCTCTTCTTCGGATTTACAAACTATATATAGAAAATTTAAACGACTCTTTACTGTTCATGAACGACCTTTACTGTTCATGAATATGACTCGTACTATTTACTTTACGACTTTTTTTACATGACTCTTACTATTCACAAACGACTCTTACTGTTTACAAATGACTTTTCATGAACGACCTTTACTGTTCGTGAATATGACTCGTACTATTTACTTTACGACTTTATTTTTTCAATAATAGCTGTTTTCCCCATTTTGTCTTCTTGCTGATATCTTCATTCCAGTTGTACTTCTGGTACATGGTTATCTTCTCCGTTGCATTTTGAACATATATGATCTGGGTATTTGTGTCCTACTAATTTGCAGTATCTTGTCAATAATTCATTGGAAATAAATCCTTTCTTTAGTGCTCTTGTAGTTGGTTGTATCTCTGGTTTTAGTAATGATAAAATCCATTTTTGGACTTCATCCATATCTCCTTGTCGTAGTTCTCTTGAATTTGCATATATCATTAGTTGGTCTCTTGAGCAGTAGCTCCAGATAGCATTTTCCTGTAAATAATTGTTGGCTAGCTCTTGGATAATAGTTGCTATCCCAATTATTCTTTTGTTGGCATAAAAGCCTGGTATCTCGATTTTCGGTATTTCTGGTTGTTGTTCTATTTCTTCTGGTATTATCATATCTCGTGTCAATCCTATTTTTACAACTTGTATAATAGGTTTTATCTCATCGTATAGTATCTCAGCTGGTGCTGTATAGAATTTTATAAAAAATAAATTTCCTTTTGTAATTCTTTTGAATGTAATAAATGCTTTATATAGCTCTGGTATTCCACTTATCTCTTCCGCATCATAGGTATATATCGTGCTAAGTAATCCGTAATTGTAACATGTTTTTACTAAATTGGCTCTAGTTTTTGGCTGTGCAATAAGCCTATTATATCCTTGGAGTTTTTGGGTTATATAGTCCTATGTTGGATCTGTTGTAGTAGTTGCTCTGGGGTTCAGGTTTAGGAATGTTTGAATTTTGTATATATTCTCTATATAGGTCTGAGTAATATGGTTGTATATTTTCTTATTTTGGTGTAGGTTGTTGGCATAGGTTGAGGTTTGTGGTGTTGTAACTTTTGTTTCTTTTGGCCTTTTCGGAGTAATTGGTTTATCAAATATGTTGTTTAAATTGACATTGATATGTGGCGTCTTGTTAACTTGTTTACTTGTACCTGCAGCTGTATATAAACCAACTGTGTTATGGGTTTTTTGGAGTTTCCCAACGTCTCCTTCTAACTCTGGAAGTTTTGAGTCTTCCGATCGACTTAGCTCCGCATTTTTATAGTCATGCTGCTGACTTGACTGGCTTTCCTCTAGCTGTTGTAATCTTTTTCCCATACCATCCATCTGTAAAGATAGAGTAGTAAGGATTGCAAATATATCTTTTGATTCTTGGCTTTCATCTGTTTGGGTACCTTTGTCTTGATAGGTAGTCTGCAATAATATTTTTGTCAGTCCTTATTACTTCAATTGTAAATGTAAAATTCTGTATATTTAATACAAGTCTTCTTATTACCTTCGTAGTTACTGAATCTTGTACTTTTCGTGTTATCCACCATTTTACTTGTGTATTATCTGTTCTCACAATAAACTTGTTATAAACGATATATGGCTCAAATGCTAACAAACATTTATATAATCCAAATAGTTCTTTCCTATTTATCTCTCATTTTAATTGTGGTTCCGTGTATGATCCTGAATAATATCTACAATGGTGTTCAATCTTTTCATTATCATATTTATATTTTAGAACTCCTCCGTAGATGTAATCACTAGAATCAGTTTCTACTATGTATGTGAACTGTCTTTTTTCATCTGGAAAATATAGTTTTGGTAATTTTTTACACATATTTCTGATCTTTTTTATATGTATTTTATCTTTTTCGTCAAAATGGTATTCTACATCCTTTTTTAATTTTTTCTGTAATGGTTTTAAGTTTTTTGCTAATTTAGGGATATATTCTCTTACTTGGTTAACTAATCCTAAAAATGATTGTAACTTCTTTTTTGTATCAAGTGTTTCATTTAAGTTAATTATTTTTTGTACTATATGAGTTTGAATTTTTATTCCATTTTTATCTATTTGTATACCTAAGAATTCTATTTGATTTTTCATCACCTCTGCTTTCTTTTTACTTAAACTAATTCCTGATATTTCTACAATGTGTATGAATTTTTCTAGTAATTTTATATGTTCGTTCTCTGTTCTATAGTATAACAGTATATCATCTATATATATATTACACAATTTTCTAATTGGTTAAAGTAGTTATCCATAAAATGTTGGTATCTACCTGGTGCATTTTTATATCCAAATGGTAATACGTTCCATTCGTAAAATCCTTGTGGTACTGTGAATGCTGTTAACTTTTTAGATTCGTCTTCTAGTTTTAAATGGTAAAATCCTGATTTACAGTCAAATTTACTAAAATAGTTATATCCTTGTATTTATCTGATTTTTAGTATTTTATTTGGTATCGGATAATTATATGTTTTTGTTTTTGCATTTAAATTTCTATAATCTACAACCATACGACTTTTCCCTCGTTTTTGTTCGCTATGTTTATTTACTATAAATGCTGGGCCAGTGTGTTTACTATTACTTTCTTATATGTACTTATTGTCTAATACTTACTGTATGTGTATTTTAAATTCTGTTAGATCATTAAAATTGTATTTCAAAGGTTTTTGTGTTATTATACTATTTTCATCTATTAGTTCAATTTTTATTTTTGTTTTATGTTTTTCCCAACCTTGTAGTGGATTATCATTATATAGTAATTCTAATTTATCTTGGAGTAGTTTTATCTTGTTTATTGAGAAAATAATTATTTCTATATTATGGTTGCTTTGTATCATATTTTCTAATTTCTGGGTAATTTTTTCACTTCCCTTAATCCAGGGTGTTGTTTTTCTCAATTTAATATTTACTCTTTTTGCTCCTAATTTTTGCTTACACGGATTAGTAAACCACCAATGTGTTTTTGTTATAATATGTGGGTATAACTTATCTAAAAATGGCATTCCCAATAATATATCCTTTTTTGTGAATTCATAACTATATATTTCTTCTATGGTTAATATTTTATCCCATATTTGTATTTTTAGATTCCTTGCTTTGTATGTTATCATACTTCCCTCATTGTTAAATCCTGTTACTACTATGGGTTTTTTAGCTTTTCCCATTTACTTTCTGGTAGACAATTATGCCTACACATGTTAGCTTCTGCTCCTGTATCCATCATAGGTGTATAATATCTATTATAATATCCTTCTATTATTATTTTGGCAAGTATATATATTTTTGGCATTATATTAAGGTTCTTTTTATTATTATTTTCTTATTTTCATAACTTATTGTTAATTGCCTATCTTCTAACTTATATGGTTTGACTTTTTCTAACCATTTTATTCCTAGTGTAATGTTTTTATCTCCTTGATATATTTTAAAATTTATTAATATTGGTATTCCTCCTCCAATAATTAATTCCTTTTCAGTTGTTTCTTCATTTTTTCTTAATGCTTTTGGTAGCCCACCTGAGAACTCGTTTTCTGATATCTCATATATGCTGTCTTCACTGCCTAATTCATAATCTACATACTCTATTTGTGTATATTTATCATTGTCTATAATTATTTTGGTAATTTATTTTTTCTTTGGATTTTTTGGTAATCTGCAATTTTTAACTAAGTGTCCTAGCTTTCCACAATTGTAACAAGTACATTCGGTTAGTTTTTTCTTTTTTCTATATGGTTTTTTATGTTTGTAATTTTTTACATAATATCTTCCTCTTGGTTTCTTATACTTATATTTTGATTTATATCTTTTTCTCTTTCTTTCTTTTTTGTAATATTTATCTGTGCATCCAAATTGGGGTGTTGTTCAATTTTTGCAGCATGCCAAATTTTTTACTAATATTTTATCCATTTTGATATTTTCTTTATTTTTAGTACTGATAAAATCCATTTTTGGACTTCATCCATATCTCCTTGTCGTAGTTCTCTTGAATTTGCATATGTGGGCGCCTGATTACCAAAACTTGAACTGTATACCCTTGTTCTCCAGGTGGGCGCCAGATTGCCAAAACTTGAACTGTATTCCCCTGTTCTCCAGGTGGGCGCCTAATTACAAAAACTTGAACTATTTGCCCCTGTTCTCCGGGTGGGTACCTAATTGCTAATACTTGAACTGTATTCCCTTGTTCTCCATATGGGCGCTTGATTGCCAAAACTTGAACAGTATTCCCTTGTTCTCAAGGTGGGCACCTGATTACCAAAACTTGAACTGTATTCCCTCGTTCTCTAGGTGGGCGCCTGATTGCCAAAACTTGAATTGTACTCCTCTATTCTCCAGGTGGGCATTTGATTGCCAAAACTTGAACTGTATTCCCATGTTCTCCAAGTGGGTGCCTGATTACCAAAACATGACTTGTATACCCTTGTTCTCCAGGTGGGCACCTGATTGCCAAAAACATGAACTGTATTCCCTTATTCTCCAGGTGGGTGCCTGATTGCCAAAAACGTGAACTGTATTCCCTTGTTCTCCAGGTGGGCGCCTTATTACCATAAACTTGAACTGTATTCCCTTGTTCTCCAGGTGGGCGCCTTATTACCATAAACTTGAACTGTATTCCCTTGTTCTCCAGGTGGGCGCCTGATTGCCAAAATTTCAACTGTATTTTCTTGTACTCCAGCTAGGCGCCTGATTGCCAGAACTTAAATTATAATCCCTTGTTCCCTAGGTGGGCACATGATTGCCAATAACTTGAACTGTATTCCCTTGTGCTCCAGGTGGTTGCTTGATTGCCTAAACTTGAACTATATTCACTTGTTCTCCAGGTAGGCGGTTGATTGCCAAAACTTGAACTGTATTTCCTTGTTCTCCATGTGGGCGCCTGATTGGCAAAAACTTTAACTGTATTCCTTTATTCTCCAGGTGGGCTCCTGATTGCCAAAATCGTGAACTGTATTCCCTTGTTCTCCAGGAGGGCTCCTGATTGCCAAAAAACGTGAAGTGTATTCCCTTGTTCTCCAGGTGGGTGCCTGATTTTCAAAACTTGAACTATATTCCCTTGTTCTCTAGGTGGGGGCCTGATTGCTAAAAACATGAACTGTATTCCCTTGTTCTCCAGGTGGGCGCCTGATTAGCAAAAACGTGAATTGTATTCCCTTGTTCTCGAGGTGGACACCTGATTTCCAAAAATATAAATTGTATTCCCTTGTTCTCCAGGTGGGAGCTTGATTGCCAAAAACGTGAATTGTATTCCCTTGTTCTCCAGGTGTGCGCCCGAAAGCCAAAACTTGAACTGTATTTCCTCGTTCTCCAGGTGGGCACCTGATTGCCAAAACTTTAACTGTACTCACTTGTTCTCCAAGTGGGCGCTTGATTGCCATATTCCCATGTTCTCCAGGTGGGCGCCTGATTACCAAAACCTGAACTGTATTTCCTTCTTCTCCAGGTGGGCGCCGGATTGCCAAAACTTCAAATGTAATCCCTTGTTCTCTATGTAGGCGCCTGATTGCTAAAAACTTGAACGATATTCTCTTGTTCTCCAGGTGGGCACCTGATTGCCAAACTTGAATTGTAATCCCTTGTTCTCCAGGTCGACGCCTGATTGCCAAAACTTGAACTATACTCCCTTGTTCTCCAGGTGGGCGCCTGATTGCCTAAACATGAACGGTATTCCCTTGTTCTCCAGGTAGGAGCCTGATTGCCAAAACTTTAACTCTATTCCCTTGTTCTCTAGGTGAGTGCCTGATTGCCAAAACATGAACTATATTCCCCTGTTCTCCAGGTGGGCGCCTGATTGCCAAAGCTTGAACTGTATTCCCATGTTCTATAGGTGGGCGCCTAATTGCCAAAACTTGAACTGTATTCCCTTGTTCTCCGGGTGGGTGCCTGATTGCTAATACTTGAACTGTACTCCCTTGTTCTCTTTATGGGCGGCTGATTGCCAAAACTTGAACTGTATTCCCTAATTCTCTAGGTGGGCACCTGATTGCCAAAACATGAATTGTATTCCCTTGTTCTCCAGGTGGGCGCCTGATTTCCAAAACTTGAACTATATTCCCTTGTTCTCCAGGTAGGCGCCAGATTGCCAAAACTTGAACTATATTCCCTTGTTCTCCAGGTGGGCGACTGAATGCAAAAACTTGAAATGTATTCCCTTGTTTTCCGTGTGCGCTCCTGATTGCCATAACTTGAACTGTATTCCCTTGTTCTCCAGGTGGGCGCTTGATTGCCAAAACTTGAACTGTATTCCCTTGTTCTCCAGGTGGGTGCCTGATTGCCAAAACTTGAACTGTACTCCCATGTTCTCCAGGTGGGCGCCAGATTGCCAAAACTTGAACTGTATTCCCCTGTTCTCCAGGTGGACGCCTAATTACAAAAACTTGAACTGTTTTCCCTTATTCTCCAGGTGGGTACCTAATTGCTAATACTTGAACTGTATTCCCTTGTTCTCCATATGGGCGACTGATTGCCAAAACTTGAACTGTATTCCCTTATTCTCTAGGTGGGCACCTGATTATCAAAACTTAAACTGTATTTCCTCGTTCTCTAGGTGGGCGCCTGATTGCCAAAACTTGAACTGTACTCCTCTATTCTCCAGGTGGGCGTTTGATTGCCAAAACTTGAACTGTATTCCCATGTTCTCCAGGTGGGCGCCTGATTACCAAAACATGACCTGTATACCCTTGTTCTCCAGGTGGGCGCCTGATTACCAAAAACATGAACTATATTCCCTTGTTCTCCAGGTGGGTGCCTGATTGCCAAAAACGTGAACTGTATTCCCTTGTTCTCCAGGTGGGCGCCTGATAAACGTGAATTATATTCCCTTGTTCTCCAGGTGGGCGCCTGATTTCCAAGAATATAAACTATATTCCCTTGTTCTCCAGGTGGGCGCTTGATTGCCAAAAACGTGAATTGTATTCCCTTTTTCTCCAGGTGTGCGCCTGAAAGCCAAAACTTGAACTATATTCCCTCATTCTCCAGGTGGGCACCTGATTGCCAAAACTTGAACTGTACTCTCTTGTTCTCCAAGAGGGCGCTTGATTGCCATATTCCCATGTTCTCCAGGTGGGCGCCTGATTACCAAAACCTGAACTGTATTTCCTTCTTCTCCAGGTGGGCGCCTGATTGCCAAAACATCAAATGTAATCCCTTGTTATCTAATTAGGCGCCTGATTGGTAAAAACTCGAACGATATTCCCATGTTCTCTAGGTGGGCGCCTGATTGCCAAAACATGAACTATACTCCTTTGTTCTCCAGGTGGGAGCCTGATTGCCTAAACATGAACTGTATTCCCTTGTTCTCCAGGTGGGAGCCTGATTGCCAAAACTTTAACTATATTCCCTTGTTCTCTAGGTGAGTGCCTGATTGCCAAAACTTGAACTATATTCCCCTGTTCTCCAGGTGGGCGCCTGATTGCCAAAACTTGAATTGTATTCCCATGTTCTCCAGGTGGGCGCCTAATTGCCAAAACATGAACTATATTCCCCTATTCTCTGGGTGGGTGCCTGATTGCTAATACTTGAACTGTACTCCCTTGTTCTCCATATGGGCACCTAATTCCCAAAACTTGAACTGTATTCCCAAATTCTCTAGGTGGGCACCTGATTGCCAAAACTTGAATTGTATTCCCTTGTTCTCCAGGTGGGTGCCTGATTACCAAAACTTGAACTGTATTCCCTTATTCTCCTGGTAGGCGCCAGATTGCCAAAACTTGAACTATATTCCCTTGTTCTCTAGGTGGGCGCCTGAATGCAAAAACTTGAAATGTATTCCATTGTTCTCTGTGTGCGCTCCTGATTGCCAAAACTTGAACTGTATTCCCTTGTTCTCCAGGTGGGCGCCTGATTGGCAAAACTTGAACTGTATTCCCTTGTTCTCCAGGTGGGCGCCTGATTGCCAAAACTTGAACTATACTCCCTTGTTCTCCAGGTGGTCGCCTGATTGCCAAAACTTGAACTGTGTTCCCTTGTCCTCCAGGTGGGCGCCTGATTTCCAAAACATTAATTGTACTTCCTTGTTCTCCAGGTAGGCACTTGATTTCTAAAACTTCAACTGTAATCTCTTGTTCTTTAAGCGGGTGCCTGATTGCCAAAAACTTGAATTGTATTCCCTTGTTCTCCAGGTGGGCGCCTGATTGCCAAAAACTTCAACTGTATTGCCTTGTTCTCCAGGTGGTTGCTTGATTGCCAAAACTTGAAATCTTTTCCCTTGTTCTCCAGGTGGGCGCTTGATTGCCAAAACTTGAACTGTATTTCCTTGTCCTCCATGTGGGCGTCTGATTGCCAAAACATTGAACTGTATTCCCTTATTCTCTAGGTGGGCGCCTGATTGCCAAAAACGTGAACTGTATTCCCTTGTTCTCTAGGTGGGTGCCTGATTGCCAAAAACATGAACTATATTCCCTTGTTCTCCAGGTGGGCGCCTGAAAGCAAATACTTGAACTGTATTCCCTCGTTCTCCAGGTGGGCGCCTGATTGCCAAAACTTGAACTGTACTCCCTTGTTCTCCAGGTGGGCGCTTGATTGCCAAACCTTTAACTGTATTCACTTGTTCTCCAGGTGGGCACCTGATTACCAAAACTTGAAATGTATTTCCTTGTTCTCCAGGTGGGTGCCTGATTGCCAAAACTTGAACTATAATCCCTTGTTCTCCAGGTGGCCGCCTGATTGCCAAAACTTGAACTATACTCCTTTGTTCTCCAGGTGGGCGCCTGATTTCCAAAACATGAACTGTATTCCCTTGTTCTCCAGGTAGGCGCCAGATTGCCAAAACTTGAACTATATTCCCTTGTTCTCCAGGTGGGTGCCTGAAGCAAAAACTTGAAATGTATTCCCTTGTTCTTCGTGTGCGCTCCTGATTGCCAAAACTTGAACTGTATTCCCTTGTTCTCCAGGTGGGCGCCTGATTGCCAAAACTTGAACTGTATTCCCTTGTTCTCCATGTGGGCGCCTGATTGCCAAAACTTGAACTGTACTCCCATGTTCTCCAGGTGGGCGGCTGATTACCAAAACTTGAACTGTACTCCCTTGTTCTCCAGGTGGGCGCCTGATTGCCAAAACTTGAACTGTGTTCCCTTGTCCTCCAGGTGGGCGCCTGATTTCCAAATCATTAACTATATTTCCTTGTTCTCCAGGTAGGTGCTTGATTTCCAAAACTTCAACTGTAATCTCTTGTTCTTTATGCGGGTGCCTGATTGACAAAAACTTGAATTGTATTCCCTTGTTCTCTAGGTGGGCGCCTGATTGCCAAAAACTTGAACTGTATTCCCTTGTTCTCCAGGTGGTTGCTTAATTGCCAAAACTTGAAATCTATTCCCTTATTCTCCAGGTGGGCGCTTGATTGCCAAAACTTCAACTGTATTTCCTTGTCCTCCATGTGGGCGTCTGATTGCCAAAAACTTGAACTGTATTCCCTTATTCTCCAGGTGGGTGCCTGATTGCCAAAAATGTGAACTGTATTCCCTTGTTCTCTAGGTGGGGTGCCTGATTGCCAAAAACATGAACTGTATTCCCTTGTTCTCCATGTGGGTGCCTGAAAGCAAAAGCTTGAACTGTATTCCCTCGTTCTCCAGGTGGGCGCCTCATTGCCAAAACTTGAACTGTACTCCCTTGATCTCCAGGTGGGCGCTTGATTGCCAAACCTTTAACTGTATTCCCTTGTTGTCCAGGTGGGCACCTGATTACCAAAACTTGAAATGTATTTCCTTGTTCTCCAGGTGGGCGCCTGATTGCCAAAACTTGAACTGTAATCCCTTGTTCTCCAGGTGGGCGCCTGATTGCCAAAACTTGAAATATACTCCTTTGTTCTCCAGGTGGGCGCATGATTGCCAAAAACTTGAACTGTATTCTCTTGTTCTTCAGGTTGGCGCTTGATTGCCAAAAACGTGAATTGTATTCCCTTATTCTCCAGGTGGGCGCCTGAAAGCCAAAACTTGAACTGTATTTCCTCGCTCTCAAGGTGGGCACCTGATTGCCAAAACTTGAACTGTATTTCCTTGTTCTCCATGTGGGCGCCTGATTGCACAAAACTTGAACTATATTCCCTTATTCTTTAGGTGGGCGCCTGATTGCCAAAATCGTGAACTGTATTCTCTTGTTCTCCAGGTGGGCGCCTGATTGCCAAAAACGTGAATTGTATTCCCTTATTCTCCAGGTGGGCGCCTGATTGCCAAAAACATGAACTGTATTCCCTTGTTCTCAAAGTGAGCACTAGATTGCCAAAAACGTGATTTGTATTCCCTTGTACTCCAGGTGGGCGCCTGAAAGCCAAAACTTGAACTGTATTCCCTTGTTCTCCAGGTGGGCGCCTAATTGCCAAAACTTGAACTATACTCCCTTGATCTCCAAGTGGGTGCTAGATTGCCAAACCTTGAACTGTATTCCCTTGTTCTCAAGGTGGGCACTTGATTACCAAAACTTGAACTGTATCTCTTTGTTCTCCAGGTGGGCGCCTGATTGCCAAAACTTCAACTATAATCCCTTATTCTCCAGGTGGGCACCTGATTGCCAAAAACATAAACTGTATTCTTGTGTTCTCTCGGCGGGCGCTGATTGCCAAAAACTTGAACTGTATTCCCTTGTTCTCCAGGGGGATGCCTAAAACCCAAAACTCGAACTGTATTCCCTCGTTCTCCAGGTGGGTGCCTGATTGCCAAAACTTGAATTGTACTCCCCTATTCCCTAGGTGGGCATTTAATTGCCAAAACATGAACAGTATTCCCATGTTCTCCAGGTGGGCGCCTGATTACCAAAACTTGAACTGTATACCCTTGTTCTCCAGGTGGGCAACATATTGCCAAAACTTGAACCGTATTCCCCTGTTCTCCAGGTGGGCGCCTAATTGCAAAAACTTTAATTGTTTTCCCCTGTTCTCCAGGAGGGTACCTAATTGCTAATACTTGAAGTGTATTCCCTTGTTCTCCATATGGGCGCCTGATTGCCAAAACTTGAACTGTATTCCATTGTTCTCTAGGTGGGCACCTGATTGCCAAAACTTGAACTGTATTCCCTCGTTCTCTAGGTGGGCGCCTGATTGCCAAAACTTGAACTGTACTCCCCTATTCTCTAGGTAGGAGTTTGGTTGCCAAAACTTGAACTGTATTCCCATGTTCTCCAGGTGGGTGCCTGATTACCAAAACATGACTTGTATACCCTTGTTCTCCAGGTGGGCGCTTGATTGCCAAAACTTGAACTGTATTTCTTGTCCTCCATGTGGGCGCCTGATTGCCAAAAACTTGAACTGTATTCCCTTATTCTCCAGGTGGACGCCTGATTGCCAAAATCGTGAACTGTATTCCCTTGTTCTCTAGGTGGGCGCCTGATTGCCAAAAATGTGAACTGTATTCCCTTGTTCTCTAGGTGGGTGCCTGATTGCCAAAAACATGAACTGTATTCCCTTGTTCTCCAGGTGGGTGCCTGAAAGCAAAAACTTGAACTGTATTCCCTCGTTCTCCAGGTGGGCGCCTGATTGCCAAAACTTGAACTGTACTCCCTTGTTCTCCAGGTGGGCGCTTGATTGCCAAACCTTTAACTATATTCCCTTGTTCTCCAGGTGGGCACCTGATTACCAAAACTTGAAATGTAATTCCATGCTCTCCAGGTGGGCGCCTGATTGCCAAAACTTGAACTATAATCCCTTGTTCTCCAGGTGGGCGCCCGATTACCAAAACTTGAACTATACTCCTTTGTTCTCCAGGTGGGCGCTGATTGCCAAAAACTTGAACTGTATTCCCTTGTTCTCCAGGTGGATGCCTAAATCCCAAAACTTGAACTATATTCCCACGTTCTCCAGGTGGGCGCCTGATTGCCAAAACTTGAACTGTACTCCCATATTCTCCAGGTGGGTGCTTGATTGCCAAAACTTGAACTGTATTCCCTTATTCTCCAGGTTGGCTCCTGCTTGACAAAACTTGAACTGTATTCTCTTGTTCTCCAGGTGGGCACCTTATTGCATAAACTTGAATTATATTCCCTTTTTCTCCAAGTGGGCGCCAGATTGCCAAAACTTGAATTGTATTCCCTTGTTCTCCAGGTAGGCGCCTGATTGCCAAAACTTGAACTGTATTCTCTTGTTCTCCAGGTGGGCACCTGATTGCATAAACTTGAACTATATTCCCTTTTTCTACAAGTGGGCGTCAGATTGCCAAAACTTGAATTGTATTCCCTTGTTCTCCATGTAGGCGCCTGATTACCATAACTTGAACTGTATTCCCTTGTTCTCCAGGTGGGTGCCTGATTGCCAAAACGTGAAATGTATTACCTTGTTCTCCAGGTGGATGCTTGATTGTCAAAACTTGAACTATACTCCCTTGTTCTCCATGTGGGCGCCTAATTGCCAAACTGTATTCCCTTGTACTCCACGTGGGAGCCTGATTGCCAAAACATAAACTGTATTCCCTTGTACTCTAGGTGGGCGCCTGATTGCCAAAACTTGAACTGTATTCCCCTGTTCTCCAGGTAGGCGCCTGATTGCTAAAACTTGAACTGTATTCCTCTGTTCTCCATGTAGGCGCCAGATTGTCAAAACTTGAACTGTATTCCCATGTTCTCAAGGTGGGCGTCCGATTGCCAAAACTTGAACTGTATTCGCTTGTTCTCCAGGTCGGCGCCTGATTTCCATAACTTGAACTGTATTCCCTTGTTCTCCAGGCGTGCACTATATTGCCAAAACTTGAACTATATACCCTTGTTCTCCAGGTGGGCGCCTGATTGCCAAAACTTGAACTCTATTCTCTTGTTCTCTAGGTGGGTGCCTGATCTCCAAAACTTAAAATGTATTCCCTTGTTCTCCATGTGGGCGCCTGATTGCCAAAACTTGAAATGTATTCCCTGTTCTCCAGGTGGGTGCTTGATTGCCAAAACTTGAACTGTATTCCCTTATTCTCCAGGTTGGCTCCTGTTTGACAAAACTTGAACTGTATTCTCTAGTTCTCCAGGTGGGCACCTTATTGCATAAACTTGAATTATATTCCCTTTTTCTCCAAGTGGGCGCCAGATTGCCAAAACTTGAATTGTATTCCCTTGTTCTCCAGGTAGGCGCCTGATTGCCAAAACTTGAACTGTATTCTCTTGTTCTCCAGGTGGGCACCTGATTGCATAAACTTGAACTATATTCCCTTTTTCTACAAGTGGGCGCCAGATTGCCAAAACTTGAATTGTATTCCCTTGTTCTCCAGGTAGGCGCCTGATTGCCATAACTTGAACTGTATTCCCTTGTTCTCCAGGTGGGTGCCTGATTGCCAAAACGTGAAATGTATTACCTTGTTCTCCAGGTGGATGCTTGATTGTCAAAACTTGAACTATACTCCCTTGATCTCTATGTGGGCGCCTAATTGCCAAACTGTATTCCCTTGTACTCCACGTGGGAGCCTGATTGCCAAAACATAAACTGTATTCCTTGTACTCTAGGTGGGTGCCTGATTGCCAAAACTTGAACTGTATTCCCCTGTTCTCCAGGTAGGCGCCGGATTGCTAAAACTTGAACTGTATTCCCTTGTTCTCCATGTAGGCGCCAGATTGCCAAAACTTGAATTGTATTCCCATGTTCTCCAGGTGGGCGCCCGATTGCCTAAACTTGAACTGTATTCGCTTGTTCTCCAGGTCGGCGCCTGATTTTCATAACTTGACCTGTATTCCCTTGTTCTCCAGGCGTGCACTAGATTGCCAAAACATGAACTATATAACCTTGTTCTCCAGGTGGGCGCCTGATTGCCAAAACTTGAACTCTATTCTCTTGTTCTCTAGGTGGGTGCCTGATCTCCAAAACTTAAAATGTATTCCCTTGTTCTCCGTGTGGGCCCTGATTGTCTAAACTTGAACTGTATTCTCTTATTCTCCAGGTGGGCGCCTGATTGCCAAAACTTGAACTGTATTCCCTTGTTCTCCAGGTGGGCGCCTGATTGCCAAAACTTGAACTCTATTCTCTTGTTCTCTAGGTGGGTGCCTGATCTCCAAAACTTAAAATGTATTCCCTTGTTCTCCATGTGGGCGCCTGATTGCCTAAACTTGAACTGTATACTACCTTGTTCTCCAGGATGGCGCCTGATTGCCAAAACTTGAACTATATACCCTTGTTCTCCAAGTGGGCGCCTGATTGCCAAAACTTGAACTCTATTCTCTTGTTCTCTAGGTAGGTGCCTGATCTCCAAAACTTAAAATGTATTCCCTTGTTCTCCATGTGGGCGCCTGATTCCCTAAACTTGAACTGTATTCTCTTGTTCTCCAGGTGGGCGCCTGATTGCCAAAACTTGAACTATATACCCTTGTTCTCCAGGTGGGCGCCTGATTGCCAAAACTTGAACACTATTCTCTTGTTCTCTAGGTGGGTGCCTGATCTCCAAAACCTAAAATGTATTCCCTTGTTCTCCATGTGGGCGCCTGATTGCCTAAACTTGAACTGTATTCCCTTGTTCTCCAGGTGGGCGCCCGATTGCCTAAACTTGAACTGTATTCGCTTGTTCTCCAGGTCGGCGCCTGATTTCCATAACTTGACCTGTATTCCCTTGTTCTCCAGGCGTGCACTAGATTGCCAAAACTTGAACTATATAACCTTGTTCTCCAGGTGGGCGCCTGATTGCCAAAACTTAAACTCTATTCTCTTGTTCTCTAGGTGGGTGCCTGATCTCCAAAACTTAAAATGTATTCCCTTGTTCTCCATGTGGGTGCCTGATTGCCAAAACGTGAAATGTATTACCTTGTTCTCCAGGTGGATGCTTGATTGTCAAAACTTGAACTATACTCCCTTGTTCTCCATGTGGGTGCCTAATTGCCAAACTGTATTCCCTTGTACTCCACGTGGGAGCCTGATTGCCAAAACTTGAATTGTATTCCCTTGTTCTCCAGGTAGGCGCCTGATTGCCAAAACTTGAACTGTATTCTCTTGTTCTCCAGGTGGGCACTTGATTGCATAAACTTGAACTATATTCCCTTTTTCTACAAGTGGGCGCCAGATTGCCAAAACTTGAATTGTATTCCCTTGTTCTCCAGGTAGGCGCCTGATTGCCATAACTTGAACTGTATTCCCTTGTTCTCCAGGTGGGTGCCTGATTGCCAAAACGTGAAATGTATTACCTTGTTCTCCAGGTGGATGCTTGATTGTCAAAACTTGAACTATACTCCCTTGTTCTCCATGTGGGCTCCTAATTGCCAAACTGTATTCCCTTGTACTCCACGTGGGAGCCTGATTGCCAAAACATAAACTGTATTCCTTGTACTCTAGGTGGGTGCCTGATTGCCAAAACTTGAACTGTATTCCCCTGTTCTCCAGGTAGGCGCCGGATTGCTAAAACTTGAACTGTATTCCCTTGTTCTCCATGTAGGCGCCAGATTGCCAAAACTTGAATTGTATTCCCATGTTCTCCAGGTGGGCGCCCGATTGCCTAAACTTGAACTGTATTCGCTTGTTCTCCAGGTCGGCGCCTGATTTCCATAACTTGACCTGTATTCCCTTGTTCTCCAGGCGTGCACTAGATTGCCAAAACTTGAACTATATAACCTTGTTCTCCAGGTGGGCGCCTGATTGCCAAAACTTGAACTCTATTCTCTTGTTCTCTAGGTGGGTGCCTGATCTCAAAAACTTAAAATGTATTTCCTTGTTCTCCATGTGGGCCCTGATTGCCTAAACTTGAACTGTATTCTCTTATTCTCCAGGTGGGCGCCTGATTGCCAAAACTTGAACTGTATTCCCTTGTTCTCCAGGTGGGCGCCTGATTGCCAAAACTTGAACTCTATTCTCTTGTTCTCTAGGTGTGTGCCTGATCTCCAAAACTTAAAATGTATTCCCTTGTTCTCCATGTGGGCGCCTGATTGCCTAAACTTGAACTGTATACTACCTTGTTCTCCAGGAGGGCGCCTGATTGCCAAAACTTGAACTATATACCCTTGTTCTCCTAGTGGGCGCCTGATTGCCAAAACTTGAACTCTATTCTCTTGTTCTCTAGGTAGGTGCCTGATCTCCAAAACTTAAAATGTATTCCCTTGTTCTCCATGTGGGCGCCTGATTCCTTAAACTTGAACTGTATTCTCTTGTTCTCCAGGTGGGCGCCTGATTGCCAAAACTTGAACTATATACCCTTGTTCTCCAGGTGGGCGCCTGATTGCCAAAACTTGAACACTATTCTCTTGTTCTCTAGGTGGGTGCCTGATCTCCAAAACCTAAAATGTATTCCCTTGTTCTCCATGTGGGCGCCTGATTGCCTAAACTTGAACTGTATACTACCTTGTTCTCCAGGTGGGCGCCTGATTGCCAAAACTTGAACTATATTCCCTTGTTCTCTAGGTGGGCGCCTGATTGCCAAAACTTGAATTGTAATCCCTTGTTCTCCAGGTGGGTGCCTGATGCCAAAACTTGAACTATATTCCTTTGTTCTCCAGGTGGGCGCCTGATTACCAAAACTTGAATTGTATTCCTTTGTTTTCCAGATAGGCGTTTGATTGTCAAAACTTGAAATATAGTCCCTTGTTCTCCGTGTGGGTACCTGATTGCCATAACTTGAATTGTATTCCCTTGTTCTCCATGTGGGCACCTGATTGACAAAAACTTGAACTGTATTCCCTTGTTCTCTAGGTGGGCGCCTAATTGCCAAAACATGAACTGTATTCCTTTATTCTCCAGGTTGGCTCCTATTTGACAAAACTTGAACTGTATTCTCTTGTTCTCCAGGTGGGCACCTGATTGCATAAACTTGAATTATATTCCCTTTTTCTCCAAGTGGGCGCCAGATTGCCAAAACTTGAATTGTATTCCCTTGTTCTCCAGGTAGGCGCCTGATTGCCAAAACTTGAACTGTATTCTCTTGTTCTCCAGGTGGGCACCTGATTGCATAAACTTGAACTATATTCCCTTTTTCTACAAGTGGGCGCCAGATTGCCAAAACTTGAATTGTATTCCCTTGTTCTCCAGGTAGGCGCCTGATTGCCATAACTCGAACTGTATTCCCTTGTTCTCCAGGTGGGTGCCTGATTGCCAAAATGTGAAATGTATTACCTTGTTCTCCAGGTGGATTCTTGATTGTCAAAACTTGAACTTTATTTCCTTATTCTCCAGGTAGACGCTTGATTGCCAAAACTTGAACTGTACTCCCTTGTTCTCCATGTGGGCGCCTGATTGCCAAACTGTATTCCCTTGTTCTCCAGGTGGGAGCCTGATTGCCAAAACATAAACTGTATTCCCTTGAACTCCAGGTGGGCGCCTGATTGCCAAAACTTGAACTGTATTCCGTTGTTCTCCAGGAGGGTGCCTGATTGCCAAAACTTGAACTATATTCCCTTGTTCTCCATGTGGGCCCCTGATTGCCTAAACTTGAACTGTATTCTCTTGTTCTCCAGGTGGGCGCCTGATTGCCAAAACTTGAACTGTATTCCCTTGTTCTCCAGGTGGGCGCCTGATTGCCAAAACTTGAACTTTATTCTCTTGTTCTCTAGGTGGGTGCCTGATCTCCAAAACTTAAAATGTATTCCCTTGTTCTCCATGTGGGCGCCTGATTGCCTAAACATGAACTGTATACTACCTTGTTCTCCAGGTGGGCGCCTGATTGCCAAAACTTGAACTATATACCCTTGTTCTCCAGGTGGGCGCCTGATTGCCAAAACTTGAACTCTATTCTCTTGTTCTCTAGGTGGGTGCCTGATCTCCAAAACTTAAAATGTATTCCCTTGTTCTCCATGTGGGTGCCTGATTTCCTAAACTTGAACTGTATACTACCTTGTTCTCCAGGTGGGCGCCTGATTGCCAAAACTTGAACTGTATTCCCTTGTTCTATAGGTGGGCGCCTGATTTCCAAAACTTGAATTGTAATCCCTTGTTCTCCAGGCGGGTGCCTGATGCCAAAACTTGAACTATATTCCCTTGTTCTCTAGGTGGGCGCCTAATTGCCAAAACTTGAACTGTATTCCCTTATTCTCCAGGTTGGCTCCTGTTTGACAAAACTTGAACTGTATTCTCTTGTTCTCCAGGTGGGCACCTGATTGCATAAACTTGAATTATATTCCCTTTTTCTCCAAGTGGGCGCCAGATTGCCAAAACTTGAATTGTATTCCCTTGTTCTCCAGGTAGGCGCCTGATTGCCAAAACTTGAACTGTATTCTCTTGTTCTCCAGGTGGGCACCTGATTGCATAAACTTGAACTATATTCCCTTTTTCTACAAGTGGGCGCCAGATTGCCAAAACTTGAATTGTATTCCCTTGTTCTCCAGGTAGGCGCCTGATTACCATAACTTGAACTGTATTCCCTTGTTCTCCAGGTGGGTGCCTGATTGCCAAAACGTGAAATGTATTACCTTGTTCTCCAGGTGGATGCTTGATTGTCAAAACTTGAACTATACTCCCTTGTTCTCCATGTGGGCGCCTAATTGCCAAACTGTATTCCCTTGTACTCCACGTGGGAGCCTGATTGCCAAAACATAAACTGTATTCCCTTGTACTCTAGGTGGGCGCCTGATTGCCAAAACTTGAACTGTATTCCCCTGTTCTCCAGGTAGGCTCCTGATTGCTAAAACTTGAACTGTATTCCTCTGTTCTCCATGTAGGCGCCAGATTGTCAAAACTTGAACTGTATTCCCATGTTCTCAAGGTGGGCGTCCGATTGCCAAAACTTGAACTGTATTCGCTTGTTCTCCAGGTCGGCGCCTGATTTCCATAACTTGAACTGTATTCCCTTGTTCTCCAGGCGTGCACTATATTGCCAAAACTTGAACTATATACCCTTGTTCTCCAGGTGGGCGCCTGATTGCCAAAACTTGAACTCTATTCTCTTGTTCTCTAGGTGGGTGCCTGATCTCCAAAACTTAAAATGTATTCCCTTGTTCTCCATGTGGGTGCCTGATGCCAAAACTTGAACTATATTCCCTTGTTCTCTAGGTGGGCGCCTAATTGCCAAAACTTGAACTGTATTCCCTTATTCTCCAGGTTGGCTCCTGTTTGACAAAACTTGAACTGTATTCTCTAGTTCTCCAGGTGGGCACCTTATTGCATAAACTTGAATTATATTCCCTTTTTCTCCAAGTGGGCGCCAGATTGCCAAAACTTGAATTGTATTCCCTTGTTCTCCAGGTAGGCGCCTGATTGCCAAAACTTGAACTGTATTCTCTTGTTCTCCAGGTGGGCACCTGATTGCATAAACTTGAACTATATTCCCTTTTTCTACAAGTGGGCGCCAGATTGCCAAAACTTGAATTGTATTCCCTTGTTCTCCAGGTAGGCGCCTGATTGCCATAACTTGAACTGTATTCCTTTGTTCTCCAGGTGGGTGCCTGATTGCCAAAACGTGAAATGTATTACCTTGTTCTCCAGGTGGATGCTTGATTGTCAAAACTTGAACTATACTCCCTTGATCTCCATGTGGGCGCCTAATTGCCAAACTGTATTCCCTTGTACTCCACGTGGGAGCCTGATTGCCAAAACATAAACTGTATTCCTTGTACTCTAGGTGGGTGTCTGATTGCCAAAACTTGAACTGTATTCCCCTGTTCTCCAGGTAGGCGCCAGATTGCCAAAACTTGAATTGTATTCCTATGTTCTCCAGGTAGGCGCCCGATTGCCTAAACTTGAACTGTATTCGCTTGTTCTCCAGGTCGGCGCCTGATTTCCATAACTTGACCTGTATTCCCTTGTTCTCCAGGCGTGCACTAGATTGCCAAAACATGAACTATATAACCTTGTTCTCCAGGTGGGCGCCTGATTGCCAAAACTTGAACTCTATTCTCTTGTTCTCTAGGTGGGTGCCTGATCTCCAAAACTTAAAATGTATTCCCTTGTTCTCCGTGTGGGCCCTGATTGTCTAAACTTGAACTGTATTCTCTTATTCTCCAGGTGGGCGCCTGATTGCCAAAACTTGAACTGTATTCCCTTGTTCTCCAGGTGGGCGCCTGATTGCCAAAACTTGAACTCTATTCTCTTGTTCTCTAGGTGGGTGCCTGATCTCCAAAACTTAAAATGTATTCCCTTGTTCTCCATGTGGGCGCCTGATTGCCTAAACTTGAACTGTATACTACCTTGTTCTCCAGGAGGGCGCCTGATTGCCAAAACTTGAACTATATACCCTTGTTCTCCAAGTGGGCGCCTGATTGCCAAAACTTGAACTCTATTCTCTTGTTCTCTAGGTAGGTGCCTGATCTCCAAAACTTAAAATGTATTCCCTTGTTCTCCATGTGGGCGCCTGATTCCCTAAACTTGAACTGTATTCTCTTGTTCTCCAGGTGGGCGCCTGATTGCCAAAACTTGAACTATATACCCTTGTTCTCCAGGTGGGCGCCTGATTGCCAAAACTTGAACACTATTCTCTTGTTCTCTAGGTGGGTGCCTGATCTCCAAAACCTAAAATGTATTCCCTTGTTCTCCATGTGGGCGCCTGATTGCCTAAACTTGAACTGTATTCCCTTGTTCTCCAGGTGGGCGCCCGATTGCCTAAACTTGAACTGTATTCGCTTGTTCTCCAGGTCGGCGCCTGATTTCCATAACTTGACCTGTATTCCCTTGTTCTCCAGGCGTGCACTAGATTGCCAAAACTTGAACTATATAACCTTGTTCTCCAGGTGGGCGCCTGATTGCCAAAACTTAAACTCTATTCTCTTGTTCTCTAGGTGGGTGCCTGATCTCCAAAACTTAAAATGTATTCCCTTGTTCTCCATGTGGGTGCCTGATTGCCAAAACGTGAAATGTATTACCTTGTTCTCCAGGTGGATGCTTGATTGTCAAAACTTGAACTATACTCCCTTGTTCTCCATGTGGGTGCCTAATTGCCAAACTGTATTCCCTTGTACTCCACGTGGGAGCCTGATTGCCAAAACTTGAATTGTATTCCCTTGTTCTCCAGGTAGGCGCCTGATTGCCAAAACTTGAACTGTATTCTCTTGTTCTCCAGGTGGGCACTTGATTGCATAAACTTGAACTATATTCCCTTTTTCTACAAGTGGGCGCCAGATTGCCAAAACTTGAATTGTATTCCCTTGTTCTCCAGGTAGGCGCCTGATTGCCATAACTTGAACTGTATTCCCTTGTTCTCCAGGTGGGTGCCTGATTGCCAAAACGTGAAATGTATTACCTTGTTCTCCAGGTGGATGCTTGATTGTCAAAACTTGAACTATACTCCCTTGTTCTCCATGTGGGCTCCTAATTGCCAAACTGTATTCCCTTGTACTCCACGTGGGAGCCTGATTGCCAAAACATAAACTGTATTCCTTGTACTCTAGGTGGGTGCCTGATTGCCAAAACTTGAACTGTATTCCCCTGTTCTCCAGGTAGGCGCCGGATTGCTAAAACTTGAACTGTATTCCCTTGTTCTCCATGTAGGCGCCAGATTGCCAAAACTTGAATTGTATTCCCATGTTCTCCAGGTGGGCGCCCGATTGCCTAAACTTGAACTGTATTCGCTTGTTCTCCAGGTCGGCGCCTGATTTCCATAACTTGACCTGTATTCCCTTGTTCTCCAGGCGTGCACTAGATTGCCAAAACTTGAACTATATAACCTTGTTCTCCAGGTGGGCGCCTGATTGCCAAAACTTGAACTCTATTCTCTTGTTCTCTAGGTGGGTGCCTGATCTCAAAAACTTAAAATGTATTTCCTTGTTCTCCATGTGGGCCCTGATTGCCTAAACTTGAACTGTATTCTCTTATTCTCCAGGTGGGCGCCTGATTGCCAAAACTTGAACTGTATTCCCTTGTTCTCCAGGTGGACGCCTGATTGCCAAAACTTGAACTCTATTCTCTTGTTCTCTAGGTGTGTGCCTGACCTCCAAAACTTAAAATGTATTCCCTTGTTCTCCATGTGGGCGCCTGATTGCCTAAACTTGAACTGTATACTACCTTGTTCTCCAGGAGGGCGCCTGATTGCCAAAACTTGAACTATATACCCTTGTTCTCCTAGTGGGCGCCTGATTGCCAAAACTTGAACTCTATTCTCTTGTTCTCTAGGTAGGTGCCTGATCTCCAAAACATAAAATGTATTCCCTTGTTCTCCATGTGGGCGCCTGATTCCCTAAACTTGAACTGTATTCTCTTGTTCTCCAGGTGGGCGCCTGATTGCCAAAACTTGAACTATATACCCTTGTTCTCTAGGTGGGCGCCTGATTGCCAAAACTTGAACACTATTCTCTTGTTCTCTAGGTGGGTGCCTGATCTCCAAAACCTAAAATGTATTCCCTTGTTCTCCATGTGGGCGCCTGATTGCCTAAACTTGAACTGTATACTACCTTGTTCTCCAGGTGGGCGCCTGATTGCCAAAACTTGAACTATATTCCCTTGTTCTCTAGGTGGGCGCCTGATTGCCAAAACTTGAATTGTAATCCCTTGTTCTCCAGGTGGGTGCCTGATGCCAAAACTTGAACTATATTCCTTTGTTCTCCAGGTGGGCGCCTGATTACCAAAACTTGAATTGTATTCCTTTGTTTTCCAGATAGGCGTTTGATTGTCAAAACTTGAAATATAGTCCCTTGTTCTCCGTGTGGGTACCTGATTGCCATAACTTGAATTGTATTCCCTTGTTCTCCATGTGGGCACCTGATTGACAAAAACTTGAACTGTATTCCCTTGTTCTCTAGGTGGGCGCCTAATTGCCAAAACTTGAACTGTATTCCTTTATTCTCCAGGTTAGCTCCTATTTGACAAAACTTGAACTGTATTCTCTTGTTCTCCAGGTGGGCACCTGATTGTATAAACTTGAATTATATTCCCTTTTTCTCCAAGTGGGCGCCAGATTGCCAAAACTTGAATTGTATTCCCTTGTTCTCCAGGTAGGCGCCTGATTGCCAAAACTTGAACTGTATTCTCTTGTTCTCCAGGTGGGCACCTGATTGCATAAACTTGAACTATATTCCCTTTTTCTACAAGTGGGCGCCAGATTGCCAAAACTTGAATTGTATTCCCTTGTTCTCCAGGTAGGCGCCTGATTGCCATAACTCGAACTGTATTCCCTTGTTCTCCAGGTGGGTGCCTGATTGCCAAAATGTGAAATGTATTACCTTGTTCTCCAGGTGGATTCTTGATTGTCAAAACTTGAACTTTATTTCCTTATTCTCCAGGTAGACGCTTGATTGCCAAAACTTGAACTGTACTCCCTTGTTCTCCATGTGGGCGCCTGATTGCCAAACTGTATTCCCTTGTTCTCCAGGTGGGAGCCTGATTGCCAAAACATAAACTGTATTCCCTTGAACTCCAGGTGGGCGCCTGATTGCCAAAACTTGAACTGTATTCCGTTGTTCTCCAGGAGGGTGCCTGATTGCCAAAACTTGAACTATATTCCCTTGTTCTCCATGTGGGCCCCTGATTGCCTAAACTTGAACTGTATTCTCTTGTTCTCCAGGTGGGCGCCTGATTGCCAAAACTTGAACTGTATTCCCTTGTTCTCCAGGTGGGCGCCTGATTGCCAAAACTTGAACTTTATTCTCTTGTTCTCTAGGTGGGTGCCTGATCTCCAAAACTTAAAATGTATTCCCTTGTTCTCCATGTGGGCGCCTGATTGCCTAAAAATGAACTGTATACTACCTTGTTCTCCAGGTGGGCGCCTGATTGCCAAAACTTGAACTATATACCCTTGTTCTCCAGGTGGGCGCCTGATTGCCAAAACTTGAACTCTATTCTCTTGTTCTCTAGGTGGGTGCCTGATCTCCAAAACTTAAAATGTATTCCCTTGTTCTCCATGTGGGTGCCTGATTTCCTAAACTTGAACTGTATACTACCTTGTTCTCCAGGTGGGCGCCTGATTGCCAAAACTTGAACTGTATTCCCTTGTTCTATAGGTGGGCGCCTGATTTCCAAAACTTGAATTGTAATCCCTTGTTCTCCAGGCGGGTGCCTGATGCCAAAACTTGAACTATATTCCCTTGTTCTCTAGGTGGGCGCCTAATTGCCAAAACTTGAACTGTATTCCCTTATTCTCCAGGTTGGCTCCTGTTTGACAAAACTTGAACTGTATTCTCTTGTTCTCCAGGTGGGCACCTGATTGCATAAACTTGAATTATATTCCCTTTTTCTCCAAGTGGGCGCCAGATTGCCAAAACTTGAATTGTATTCCCTTGTTCTCCATGTAGGCGCCTGATTGTCAAAACTTGAACTGTATTCTCTTGTTCTCCAGGTGGGCACCTGATTGCATAAACTTGAACTATATTCCCTTTTTCTACAAGTGGGCGCCAGATTGCCAAAACTTGAATTGTATTCCCTTGTTCTCCAGGTAGGCGCCTGATTACCATAACTTGAACTGTATTCCCTTGTTCTCCAGGTGGGTGCCTGATTGCCAAAACGTGAAATGTATTACCTTGTTCTCCAGGTGGATGCTTGATTGTCAAAACTTGAACTATACTCCCTTGTTCTCCATGTGGGCGCCTAATTGCCAAACTGTATTCCCTTGTACTCCACGTGGGAGCCTGATTGCCAAAACATAAACTGTATTCCCTTGTACTCTAGGTGGGCGCCTGATTGCCAAAACTTGAACTGTATTCCCCTGTTCTCCAGGTAGGCTCCTGATTGCTAAAACTTGAACTGTATTCCTCTGTTCTCCATGTAGGCGCCAGATTGTCAAAACTTGAACTGTATTCCCATGTTCTCAAGGTGGGCGTCCGATTGCCAAAACTTGAACTGTATTCGCTTGTTCTCCAGGTCGGCGCCTGATTTCCATAACTTGAACTGTATTCCCTTGTTCTCCAGGCGTGCACTATATTGCCAAAACTTGAACTATATACCCTTGTTCTCCAGGTGGGCGCCTGATTGCCAAAACTTGAACTCTATTCTCTTGTTCTCTAGGTGGGTGCCTGATCTCCAAAACTTAAAATGTATTCCCTTGTTCTCCATGTGGGCGCCTGATTGCCAAAACTTGAAATGTATTCCCTTGTTCTCCAGGTGGGTGCTTGATTGCCAAAACTTGAACTGTATTCCCTTATTCTCCAGGTTGGCTCCTGTTTGACAAAACTTGAACTGTATTCTCTAGTTCTCCAGGTGGGCACCTTATTGCATAAACTTGAATTATATTCCCTTTTTCTCCAAGTGGGCGCCAGATTGCCAAAACTTGAATTGTATTCCCTTGTTCTCCAGGTAGGCGCCTGATTGCCAAAACTTGAACTGTATTCTCTTGTTCTCCAGGTGGGCACCTGATTGCATAAACTTGAACTATATTCCCTTTTTCTACAAGTGGGCGCCAGATTGCCAAAACTTGAATTGTATTCCCTTGTTCTCCAGGTAGGCGCCTGATTGCCATAACTTGAACTGTATTCCTTTGTTCTCCAGGTGGGTGCCTGATTGCCAAAACGTGAAATGTATTACCTTGTTATCCAGGTGGATTCTTGATTGTCAAAACTTGAACTATACTCCCTTGATCTCCATGTGGGCGCCTAATTGCCAAACTGTATTCCCTTGTACTCCACGTGGGAGCCTGATTGCCAAAACATAAACTGTATTCCTTGTACTCTAGGTGGGTGCCTGATTGCCAAAACTTGAACTGTATTCCCCTGTTCTCCAGGTAGGCGCCGGATTGCTAAAACTTGAACTGTATTCCCTTGTTCTCCATGTAGGCGCCAGATTGCCAAAACTTGAATTGTATTCCCATGTTCTCCAGGTGGGCGCCCGATTGCCTAAACTTGAACTGTATTCGCTTGTTCTCCAGGTCGGCGCCTGATTTCCATAACTTGACCTGTATTCCCTTGTTCTCCAGGCGTGCACTAGATTGCCAAAACATGAACTATATAACCTTGTTCTCCAGGTGGGCGCCTGATTGCCAAAACTTGAACTCTATTCTCTTGTTCTCTAGGTGGGTGCCTGATCTCCAAAACTTAAAATGTATTCCCTTGTTCTCCGTGTGGGCCCTGATTGTCTAAACTTGAACTGTATTCTCTTATTCTCCAGGTTGGCGCCTGATTGCCAAAACTTGAACTGTATTCCCTTGTTCTCCAGGTGGGCGCCTGATTGCCAAAACTTGAACTCTATTCTCTTGTTCTCTAGGTGGGTGCCTGATCTCCAAAACTTAAAATGTATTCCCTTGTTCTCCATGTGGGCGCCTAATTGCCTAAACTTGAACTGTATACTACCTTGTTCTCCAGGAGGGCGCCTGATTGCCAAAACTTGAACTATATACCCTTGTTCTCCAAGTGGGCGCCTGATTGCCAAAACTTGAACTCTATTCTCTTGTTCTCTAGGTAGGTGCCTGATCTCCAAAACTTAAAATGTATTCCCTTGTTCTCCATGTGGGCGCCTGATTCCCTAAACTTGAACTGTATTCTCTTGTTCTCCAGGTGGGCGCCTGATTGCCAAAACTTGAACTATATACCCTTGTTCTCCAGGTGGGCGCCTGATTGCCAAAACTTGAACACTATTCTCTTGTTCTCTAGGTGGGTGCCTGATCTCCAAAACCTAAAATGTATTCCCTTGTTCTCCATGTGGGCGCCTGATTGCCTAAACTTGAACTGTATTCCCTTGTTCTCCAGGTGGGCGCCCGATTGCCTAAACTTGAACTGTATTCGCTTGTTCTCCAGGTCGGCGCCTGATTTCCATAACTTGACCTGTATTCCCTTGTTCTCC
The DNA here is from genome assembly GCF_000393655.2 of Nicotiana sylvestris. Lineage (NCBI taxonomy): Eukaryota > Viridiplantae > Streptophyta > Magnoliopsida > Solanales > Solanaceae > Nicotiana > Nicotiana sylvestris. Next base: position 59,605,729 of record NC_091061.1, read on the forward strand.
AGGCGTGCACTAGATTGCCAAAACTTGAACTATATAACCTTGTTCTCCAGGTGGGCGCCTGATTGCCAAAACTTGAACTCTATTCTCTTGTTCTCTAGGTGGGTGCCTGATCTCCAAAACTTAAAATGTATTCCCTTGTTCTCCATGTGGGTGCCTGATTGCCAAAACGTGAAATGTATTACCTTGTTCTCCAGGTGGATGCTTGATTGTCAAAACTTGAACTATACTCCCTTGTTCTCCATGTGGGCGCCTAATTGCCAAACTGTATTCCCTTGTACTCCACGTGGGAGCCTGATTGCCAAAACTTGAATTGTATTCCCTTGTTCTCCAGGTAGGCGCCTGATTGCCAAAACTTGAACTGTATTCTCTTGTTCTCCAGGTGGGCACCTGATTGCATAAACTTGAACTATATTCCCTTTTTCTACAAGTGGGCGCCAGATTGCCAAAACTTGAATTGTATTCCCTTGTTCTCCAGGTAGGCGCCTGATTGCCATAACTTGAACTGTATTCCCTTGTTCTCCAGGTGGGTGCCTGATTGCCAAAACGTGAAATGTATTACCTTGTTCTCCAGGTGGATGCTTGATTGTCAAAACTTGAACTATACTCCCTTGTTCTCCATGTGGGCTCCTAATTGCCAAACTGTATTCCCTTGTACTCCACGTGGGAGCCTGATTGCCAAAACATAAACTGTATTCCTTGTACTCTAGGTGGGTGCCTGATTGCCAAAACTTGAACTGTATTCCCCTGTTCTCCAGGTAGGCGCCGGATTGCTAAAACTTGAACTGTATTCCCTTGTTCTCCATGTAGGCGCCAGATTGCCAAAACTTGAATTGTATTCCCATGTTCTCCAGGTGGGCGCCCGATTGCCTAAACTTGAACTGTATTCGCTTGTTCTCCAGGTCGGCGCCTGATTTCCATAACTTGACCTGTATTCCCTTGTTCTCCAGGCGTGCACTAGATTGCCAAAACTTGAACTATATAACCTTGTTCTCCAGGTGGGCGCCTGATTGCCAAAACTTGAACTCTATTCTCTTGTTCTCTAGGTGGGTGCCTGATCTCAAAAACTTAAAATGTATTTCCTTGTTCTCCATGTGGGCCCTGATTGCCTAAACTTGAACTGTATTCTCTTATTCTCCAGGTGGGCGCCTGATTGCCAAAACTTGAACTGTATTCCCTTGTTCTCCAGGTGGGCGCCTGATTGCCAAAACTTGAACTCTATTCTCTTGTTCTCTAGGTGGGTGCCTGATCTCCAAAACTTAAAATGTATTCCCTTGTTCTCCATGTGGGCGCCTGATTGCCTAAACTTGAACTGTATACTACCTTGTTCTCCAGGAGGGCGCCTGATTGCCAAAACTTGAACTATATACCCTTGTTCTCCTAGTGGGCGCCTGATTGCCAAAACTTGAACTCTATTCTCTTGTTCTCTAGGTAGGTGCCTGATCTCCAAAACTTAAAATGTATTCCCTTGTTCTCCATGTGGGCGCCTGATTCTCGAAACTTGAACTGTATTCTCTTGTTCTCCAGGTGGGCGCCTGATTGCCAAAACTTGAACTATATACCCTTGTTCTCCAGGTGGGCGCCTGATTGCCAAAACTTGAACACTATTCTCTTGTTCTCTAGGTGGGTGCCTGATCTCCAAAACCTAAAATGTATTCCCTTGTTCTCCATGTGGGCGCCTGATTGCCTAAACTTGAACTGTATACTACCTTGTTCTCCAGGTGGGCGCCTGATTGCCAAAACTTGAACTATATTCCCTTGTTCTCTAGGTGGGCGCCTGATTGCCAAAACATGAATTGTAATCCCTTGTTCTCCAGGTGGGTGCCTGATGCCAAAACTTGAACTATATTCCTTTGTTCTCCAGGTGGGCGCCTGATTACCAAAACTTGAATTGTATTCCTTTGTTTTCCAGATAGGCGTTTGATTGTCAAAACTTGAAATATAGTCCCTTGTTCTCCGTGTGGGTACCTGATTGCCATAACTTGAATTGTATTCCCTTGTTCTCCATGTGGGCACCTGATTGACAAAAACTTGAACTGTATTCCCTTGTTCTCTAGGTGGGCGCCTAATTGCCAAAACTTGAACTGTATTCCTTTATTCTCCAGGTTGGCTCCTATTTGACAAAACTTGAACTGTATTCTCTTGTTCTCCAGGTGGGCACCTGATTGCATAAACTTGAATTATATTCCCTTTTTCTCCAAGTGGGCGCCAGATTACCAAAACTTGAATTGTATTCCCTTGTTCTCCAGGTAGGCGCCTGATTGCCAAAACTTGAACTGTATTCTCTTGTTCTCCAGGTGGGCACCTGATTGCATAAACTTGAACTATATTCCCTTTTTCTACAAGTGGGCGCCAGATTGCCAAAACTTGAATTGTATTCCCTTGTTCTCCAGGTAGGCGCCTGATTGCCATAACTCGAACTGTATTCCCTTGTTCTCCAGGTGGGTGCCTGATTGCCAAAATGTGAAATGTATTACCTTGTTCTCCAGGTGGATGCTTGATTGTCAAAACTTGAACTTTATTTCCTTATTCTCCAGGTAGACGCTTGATTGCCAAAACTTGAACTGTACTCCCTTGTTCTCCATGTGGGCGCCTGATTGCCAAACTGTATTCCCTTGTTCTCCAGGTGGGAGCCTGATTGCCAAAACATAAACTGTATTCCCTTGAACTCCAGGTGGGCGCCTGATTGCCAAAACTTGAACTGTATTCCGTTGTTCTCCAGGAGGGTGCCTGATTGCCAAAACTTGAACTATATTCCCTTGTTCTCCATGTGGGCCCCTGATTGCCTAAACTTGAACTGTATTCTCTTGTTCTCCAGGTGGGCGCCTGATTGCCAAAACTTGAACTGTATTCCCTTGTTCTCCAGGTGGGCGCCTGATTGCCAAAACTTGAAATTTATTCTCTTGTTCTCTAGGTGGGTGCCTGATCTCCAAAACTTAAAATGTATTCCCTTGTTCTCCATGTGGGCGCCTGATTGCCTAAACATGAACTGTATACTACCTTGTTCTCCAGGTGGGCGCCTGATTGCCAAAACTTGAACTATATACCCTTGTTCTCCAGGTGGGCGCCTGATTGCCAAAACTTGAACTCTATTCTCTTGTTCTCTAGGTGGGTGCCTGATCTCCAAAACTTAAAATGTATTCCCTTGTTCTCCATGTGGGTGCCTGATTTCCTAAACTTGAACTGTATACTACCTTGTTCTCCAGGTGGGCGCCTGATTGCCAAAACTTGAACTGTATTCCCTTGTTCTATAGGTGGGCGCCTGATTTCCAAAACATGAATTGTAATCCCTTGTTCTCCAGGCGGGTGCCTGATGCCAAAACTTGAACTATATTCCCTTGTTCTCTAGGTTGGCGCCTGATTGCCAAAACTTGAACTGTATTCTCTTGTTCTCCAGGTGGGCACCTGATTGCATAAACTTGAACTATATTCCCTTTTTCTACAAGTGGGTGCCAGATTGCCAAAACTTGAATTGTATTCCCTTGTTCTCCAGGTAGGCGCCTGATTGCCATAACTTGAACTGTATTCCCTTGTTCTCCAGGTGGGTGCCTGATTGCCAAAACGTGAAATGTATTACCTTGTTCTCCAGGTGGATGCTTGATTGTCAAAACTTGAACTATACTCCCTTGTTCTCCATGTGGGCGCCTAATTGTCAAACTGTATTCCCTTATACTCCACGTGGGAGCCTGATTGCCAAAACATAAACTGTATTCCCTTGTACTCTAGGTGGGCGCCTGATTGCCAAAACTTGAACTGTATTCCCCTGTTCTCCAGATAGGCGCCTGATTGCGAAAATTTGAACTGTATTCCCCTGTTCTCCATGTAGGCGCCAGATTGCCAAAACTTGAACTGTATTCCCATGTTCTCCAGGTGGGCGTCCGATTGCCAAAACTTGAACTGTATTCGCTTATTCTCCAGGTCGGCGCCTGATTTCCATAACTTGAACTGTATTCCCTTGTTCTCCAGGCGTGCACTAGATTGCCAAAACTTGAACTATATACCCTTGTTCTCCAGGTGGGCGCCTGATTGCCAAATCTTGAACTCTATTCTCTTGTTCTCTAGGTGGGTGCCTGATCTCCAAAACTTCAATTGTATTCCCTTGTTCTCCAGGTGGGCGCCTGATTGCCAAAACTTGAACTGTATTCCCTTATTCTCCAGGTTGGCTCCTGTTTGACAAAACTTGAACTGTATTCTCTTGTTCTCCAGGTGGGCACCTGATTGCATAAACTTGAATTATATTCCCTTTTTCTCCAAGTGGGCGCCAGATTGCCAAAACTTGAATTGTATTCCCTTGTTCTCCATGTAGGCGCCTGATTGCCAAAACTTGAACTGTATTCTGTTGTTCTCCAGGTGGGCACCTTATTGCATAAACTTGAATTATATTCCCTTTTTCTCCAAGTGGGCGCCAGATTGCCAAAACTTGAATTGTATTCCCTTGTTCTCCAGGTAGGCGCCTGATTGCCATAACTTGAACTGTATTCCCTTGTTCTCCAGGTGGGTGCCTGATTGCCAAAACGTGAAATGTATTACCTTGTTCTCCGGGTGGATGCTTGATTGTCAAAACTTGAACTATACTCCCTTGTTCTCCATGTGGGCGCCTAATTGCCAAACTGTATTCCCTTGTACTCCACGTGGGAGCCTGATTGCCAAAACATAAACTGTATTCCCTTATACTATAGGTGGGCGCCTGATTGCCAAAACTTGAACTGTATTCCCCTGTTCTCCAGGTAGGCGCCTAATTGCTAAAACTTGAACTGTATTCCCCTGTTCTCCATGTAGGCGCCAGATTGCCAAAACTTGAACTGTATTCCCATGTTCTCCAGGTGGGCGCCCGATTGCCATAACTTGAACTGTATTCGCTTGTTCTCCAAGTCGGCGCCTGATTTCCATAACTTGAACTGTATTCCCTTGTTCTTCAGGCGTGCACTAGATTGCCAAAACTTGAACTATATACCCTTGTTCTCCAGGTAGGCGCCTGATTGCCAAAACTTGAACTCTATTCTCTTGTTCTCTAGGTGGGTGCCTGATCTCCAAAACTTAAAATGTATTCCCTTGTTCTCCATGTAGGTGCCTGATTGCCTAAACTTGAACTGTATTCTCTTGTTCTCAAGGTGGGCGCCTGATTGCCAAAACTTGAACTGTATTCCCTTTTTCTCCAGGTGGGCGCTTGATTGCTAAAACTTGAATTGTATTCCCTTATTCTCCAGGTAGTCGTTTGATTGTCAAAACTTGAAATATACTACCTTGTTCTCCAGGTAGGCGCCTGATTGCCAAAACTTGAATTGTATTCCCTTGTTCTCTAGGTGGGTGCCTTATTGCCAAAACTTGAATTGTATTCCCTTGTTCTCCAGGTGGGTGCCTGATGCCAAAACTTGAACTATATTCCCTTGTTCTCCCGGTGGGAGCCTGATTGCCAAAACATTAACTGTATTCCCTTGTTCTCCAGGTGGGCACCTGATTGCATAAACTTGAACTATATTCCCTTTTTCTCCAGGTGGGCGCCTGATTACTAAAACTTGAACTGTATTCCTTTGTTCTCTAGGTGGGCGCCTGATTGCCGAAACTTGAACTGTATTACCATATTCTCCAGGTGAGCGCCTAATTGCCATAACTTGAACTGTATTCCCCTGTTTTCCGGGTTGCGTCCGATTTCCAAAACTTTACCTATATTCCCTTGTTCTTCGAGTGGGCGCTTGATTGCCAATACTTGAACTGTATTCCCTTGTTCTCTATGTAGGCACTTGATTGCCAAAACATGAATTGTATTCCCTTGTTCTCCAGGTGGGCGCTCGATTGCCAAAACTTGATCTGTATTCCCTTATTCTCCAGGTTGCGCCTAATTGCCAAAACTTGAACTGTATTCCCTTGTTCTCAAGGTCGGCGCCTGATTGCCAAAACTTGAAGTGTATTCTCTTGTTCTCCAGGTGGGCACCTGATTGCATAAACTTGAACTATATTCTCTTTTTCTCCAAGTGGGCACCAGATTGCCAAAACTTGAACTGTATTCCCTTGTTCTCCAGGTAGGCACCTGATTGCCATAACTTGAACTATATTCCCTTGTTCTCCAAGTGGGCGCCTGATTGCCAAAATGTGAAATGTATTACCTTGTTCTCTAGGTGGATGCTTGATTGCCAAAACTTGAACTATACTCCCTTGTTCTCCATGTGGGCGCCTGATTTCAAAACTGTATTCCCTTGTTCTCCACGTGGTAGCCTGATTTCCAAAACATAAACTGTATTCCCTTGTATTCTAGGTGGGCGCCTGATTGCCACAACTTGAACTGTATTTCCCTGTTCTCCAGACAGGCGCCTGATTGCTAAAACTTGAACTGTATTCCCCTGTTCTCCATGTAGGCGCCAGATTGCCAAAACTTGAACTGTATTACCTTGTTCTCCAGGTGGGCGCCCGATTGCCAAAACTTGAACTGTATTCGCTTGTTCTCCAGGTGGGCGCCTGATTTCCAAAACTTGAACTGTATTCCCTTGTTCTCCAGGCGTGCACCAGATTGCCAAAACTTGAACTATATACCCTTGTTCTCCAGGTGGGCGCCTGATTGCCAAAACTTGAACTCTATTCTCTTGTTCTCTAGGTAAATGCCTGATCTCCAAAACTTAAAATGTATTCCCTTGTTCTCCATGTGGGCGCCTGATTGCCAAAACTTGAACTATATTCTCTTTTTCTCCTGGTGGGCGCCTGATTGCCAAAACTTGAACTGTATTCCCTTATTCTCCAGGTGGGAGCTTGATTGCCAAAACTTGAATTGTATTCCCTTGTTCTCCAGGTAGGCGTTTGATTGTCAAAACTTGAAATATACTCCCTTTTTTTCCATGTGGGTACCTGATTGCCAATTTGTATTCCCTTGTACTCCAGGTGGGCGCCTGATTACCAAAACTTGAACTGTATTCCCTTGTTCTCTAGGTGGGTGCCTGATTGACAAAACTTGAATTGTATTCCCTTGTTCTCCAGGTGGGTGCCTGATGCCAAAACTTGAACTATATTCCCTTGTTCTCCCGGTGGGAGCCTGATTGCCGAAACTTGAACTGTATTCCCCTGTTATCCAGGTGAGCGCCTAATTGCTATAACTTGAATTGTATTCCCCTTTTCTCCAGGTTGCGCCCGATTGTCAAAACTTTACCTATATTCCCCTGTTCTCCGGGTGTGTGCCTGATTGCCAGTACTTGAACTGTATTCCCTTATTCTCCATGTAGGTGCCTGATTGCCAAAACATGAATTGTATTCCCTTGTTCTCCAGGTGGGCGCCCGATTACCAAAACTTGATCTGTATTCCCTTGATCTCCAGGTGGGCGCCTGACTGTTAAAACTTGAACTGTATTGCCTTGTTCTCTAGGTTTGCGCCTGATTGCCTAAACTTGAACTTTATTTCCTTATTCTCCAGGTAGACGCTTGATTGCCAAAACTTGAACTGTACTCCCTTGTTCTCTATGTGGGAGCCTGATTGCTAAACTGTATTCCCTTGTTCTCCAGGTGGGAGCCTGATTGCCAAAATATAAACTGTGTTCCCTTGAACTCCAGGTGGGCGCCTGATTGCCAAAACTTGAACTGTATTCCGTTGTTCTCCAGGAGGGTGCCTGATTGCCAAAACTTGAACTATATTCCCTTGTTCTCCAGGTGGGAGCTTGATTGCATAAACTTGAACTATATTCCCTTTTTTTCCAGGTGGGCGCCTGATTGCTAAAACTTGAACTGTATTCTCTTGTTCTCCAGGTGGGTGCCTGATTAGCGAAACTTGAACTATATTCCCCTGTTCTCCAGGTGGGCGCCTAATTGCCATAACTTGAACTGTATTCCCATGTTCTCCGGGTTGCGCCTGATTGCCAATAATTAAATTGTATACCCTTGTTCTCCGGGTGGGAGCCTAATTTCCAAAACTTGAATTGTATTCCCTTGTTCTCCGGGTAGGCTCCTGATTGCCAAAACTTGAACTATATTCCCTTGTTCTCCATGTGGGCACCTGATTGCCAAACCTTTAACAGTATTCCCTTGTTCTCTAGGTCGGCGCCTGATTGCTAAAACTTGAACTGTATTCCCTTGTTCTCCAGGTGGGCGCCTGACTGCCGAAACTTGAACTGTATTCCCCGGCTATCCAGGTGATCGCCTAATTGCCATAACTTGAACTGTATTCCCCTGTTCTCCGGGTTGCGCCCGATTGTCAAAACTTTACCTATTTTCCCCTGTTCTCCGGGTGGGTGCCTGATTTCCAATACTTGAACTGTATTCCCTTGTTTTCCATGTAGGCGCCTGATTGCCAAAAAATGAATTGTATTCCCTTATTCTCCAGGTGGGCACCTGATTACTAAACCTTGAACTATATTCCCTTGTTCTCCAGGTCGGCGCCTGATTGCTAAAACTTGAACTATATTCTCTTGTTCTCCAGGTGGGCGCCTGATTGCCGAAACTTGAACTGTATTCCCCGGTTATCCAGGTGAGCGCTTTATTGCCATAACTTAAACTATATTCCCGTGTTCTCCGGGTTGCACCCGATTGTCAAAACTTTACATATTTTCCCCGGTTCTCCGGGTGGGTGCATGATTGCCAATACTTGAATTGTATCCCCTTGTTCTCTATGTAGGCGCCTGATTACCAAAACATGAATTGTATTCCCTTGTTCTCCAGGTGGGCGCCCGATTGCCAAAACTTGATCTGTATTCCCTTGTTCTCCAGGTGGGCGCCTGACTGTTAAAACTTGAACTGTATTGCCTTGTTCTCAAGGTTTGCGCCTGATTGCCAAAACTTGAACTTTATTTCCTTATTCTCCAGGTAGACGCTTGATTGCCAAAACTTGAACTGTACTCCCTTGTTCTCCATATGGGCGCCTGATTGCCAAACTGTATTCCCTTGTTCTCCAGGTGGGAGCCTGATTGCCAAAACATAAACTGTATTCCCTTGAACTCCAGGTGGGCGCCTGATTGCCAAAACTTGAACTGTATTCCGTTGTTCTCCAGGAGGGTGCCTGATTGCCAAAACTTGAACTATATTCCCTTGTTCTGCAGGTGGGAGCCTGATTGCATAAACTTGAACTATATTCCTTTTTTTCTAGGTGGGCGCCTGATTTCTAAAACTTGAACTGTATTCCCTTGTTCTCCAGGTGGGTGCCTGATTGCCGAAACTTGAACTGTATTCCCCTGTTCTCCAGGTGGGCGCCTAATTGCCATAACTTGAACTGTATTCCCATGTTCTCCGGGTTGCGCCTGATTGCCAATAATTAAATTGTATACCCTTGTTCTCCGGGTGGGCGCCTAATTTCCAAAACTTGAATTATATTCTCTTGTTCTCCGGGTAGGCTCCTGATTGCCAAAACTTGAATTGTATTCCCTTGTTCTCCATGTGGGCACCTGATTGCTAAAACTTGAACTGTATTCCCTTGTTCTCCAGGTCGACGCCTGATTGCTAAAACTTGAACTGTATTCCCTTGTTCTCCAGGTGGGCACCTGATTGCCGAAACTTGAACTGTATTCCCCGGTTATCCAGGTGAGCGCCTAATTGCCATAACTTGAACTGTCTTCCCCTGTTCTCCGGGTTGCGCCCGATTGTCAAAACTTTACCTATTTTCCCCTGTTCTCCGGGTGGGTGCCTGATTGCCAATACTTGAACTGTATTCCCTTGTTCTCCATGTAGGCGCCTGATTGCCAAAACATGAATTGTATTCCCTTGTTCTCCAGGTGGGCGTCCGATTGCCAAAACTGGATCTGTATTCCCTTGTTCTCCAGGTGGGTGCCTGACTGTTAAAACTTGAACTGTATTGCCTGGTTCTCTAGGTTTACGCCTGATTGCCAAAACTTGAACTTTATTTCCTTATTCTACAGGTAGACGCTTGATTGCCAAAACTTGACTTGTACTCCCTTGTTCTCCATGTGGGCGCCTGATTGCCAAACTGTATTCCCTTGTTCTCCAGGTGGGAGCCTGATTGCCAAAACATAAACTGTATTCCCTTGAACTCCAGGTGGGTGCCTGATTGCTGAAACTTGAACTGTATTCCCCTGTTCTCCAGGTGGGAGCCTAATTCCCATAACTTGAACTGTATTCCCATGTTCTCCGAGTTGCGCCTGATTGCCAATAATTAAATTGTATACCCTTGTTCTCCGGGTGGGCGCCTAATTTCCAAAACTTGAATTATATTCCCTTGTTCTCCGGGTAGGCTCCTGATTGCCAAAACTTGAACTGTATTCCATTGTTCTCTATGTGGGCACCTGATTGCTAAAACTTGAACTGTATTCCCTTGTTCTCCAGGTCGGCGCCTGATTGCTAAAACTTGAACTGTATTCCCTTGTTCTCCAGGTGGGCGCCTGATTGCCGAAACTTGAACTGTATTCCCCGGTTATCCAGGTGAGCACCTAATTTCCATAACTTGAACTATGTTCCCCTATTGTCCGGGTTGCGCCCGATTGTCAAAACTTTACCTATTTTCCCCTGTTCTCCGGGTGGGTGCCTGATTGCCAATACTTGAACTGTATTCCCTTGTTCTCCATGTAGGCGCCTGATTACCAAAACATGAATTGTATTCCCTTGTTCTCCAGGTGGGCGCCCGATTGCCAAAACTTGATATGTATTCCCTTGATCTCCAGGTGGGCGCCTGACTGTTAAAACTTGAACTGTATTGCCTGGTTCTCTAGGTTTACGCCTGATTGCCAAAACTTGAACTTTATTTCCTTATTCTCCAGGTAGACGCTTGATTGCCAAAACTTGACTTGTACTCCCTTGTTCTCCATGTGGGCGCCTGATTGCCAAACTGTATTCCCTTGTTCTCCAGGTGGGAGCCTGATTGCCAAAACATAAACTGTATTCCCTTGAACTCCAGGTGGGTGCCTGATTGCTGAAACTTGAACTGTATTCCCCTGTTCTCCAGGTGGGAGCCTAATTCCCATAACTTGAACTGTATTTCCATGTTCTCCGAGTTGCGCCTGATTGCCAATAATTAAATTGTATACCCTTGTTCTCCGGGTGGGCGCCTAATTTCCAAAACTTGAATTATATTCCCTTGTTCTCCGGGTAGGCTCCTGATTGCCAAAACTTGAACTGTATTCCATTGTTCTCTATGTGGGCACCTGATTGCTAAAACTTGAACTGTATTCCCTTGTTCTCCAGGTCGGCGCCTGATTGCTAAAACTTGAACTGTATTCCCTTGTTCTCCAGGTGGGCGCCTGATTGCCCAAACTTGAACTGTATTCCCTGGTTATCCAGGTGAGCACCTAATTGCCATAACTTGAACTATGTTCCCCTGTTCTCCGGGTTGCGCCCGATTGTCAAAACTTTACCTATTTTCCCCTGTTCTCCGGGTGGGTGCCTGATTGCCAATACTTGAACTGTATTCCCTTGTTCTCCATGTAGGCGCCTGATTACCAAAACATGAATTGTATTCCCTTGTTCTCCAGGTGGGCGCCCGATTGCCAAAACTTGATCTGTATTCCCTTGATCTCCAGGTGGGCGCCTGACTGTTAAAACTTGAACTGTATTGCCTTGTTCTCTAGGTTTGCGCCTGATTGCCGAAACTTGAACTTTATTTCCTTATTCTCCAAGTAGACGCTTGATTGCCAAAACTTGAACTGTACTCCCTTGTTCTCCATGTGGGCGCCTGATTGCCAAACTGTATTCCCTTGTTCTCCAGGTGGGAGCCTGATTTCCAAAACACAAACTGTATTCCCTTGAAATCCAGGTGGGCACCTGATTGCCAAAACTTGAACTGTATTCCGTTGTTCTCCAGGAGGGTGCCTGATTGCCAAAACTTGAACTATATTCCCTTGTTCTCCAGGTGGGAGCCTGATTGCATAAACTTGAACTATATTCCTTTTTTTCCAGGTCGGCACCTGATTGCTAAAACTTGAACTGTATTCCCTTGTTCTCCAGGTGGGTGCCTGATTGCCGAAACTTGAACTGTATTCCCCTGTTCTCCAGGTGGGCGCCTAATTGCCATAACTTGAACTGTATTCCCATGTTCTCCGGGTTGCGCCTGATTGCCAATAATTAAATTGTATACCCTTGTTCTCCGGGTGGGCGCCTAATTTCCAAAACTTGAATTGTATTCCCTTGTTCTCCGGGTTGCGCCTGATTGCCAATAATTAAATTGTATACCCTTGTTCTCCGGGTGGGCGCCTAATTTCCAAAACTTGAATTATATTCCCTTGTTCTCCGGGTAGGCTCCTGATTGCCAAAACTTGAACTATATTCCCTTGTTCTCCATGTGGGCACCTGATTGCCAAACCTTTAACAGTATTCCCTTGTTCTCTAGGTCGGCGCCTGATTGCTAAAACTTGAACTGTATTCCCTTGTTCTCCAGGTGGGCGCCTGACTGCCGAAACTTGAACTGTATTCCCCGGCTATCCAGGTGAGCGCCTAATTGCCATAACTTGAACTGTATTCCCCTGTTCTCCGGGTTGCGCCCGATTGTCAAAACTTTACCTATTTTCCCCTGTTCTCCGGGTGGGTGCCTGATTTCCAATACTTGAACTGTATTCCCTTGTTTTCCATGTAGGCGCCTGATTGCCAAAAAATGAATTGTATTCCCTTATTCTCCAGGTGGGCACCTGATTGCTAAACCTTGAACTATATTCCCTTGTTCTCCAGGTCGGCGCCTGATTGCTAAAACTTGAACTATATTCTCTTGTTCTCCAGGTGGGCGCCTGATTGCCGAAACTTGAACTGTATTCCCCGGTTATCCAGGTGAGCACCTAATTGCCATAACTTGAACTATGTTCCCCTATTGTCCGGGTTGCGCCCGATTGTCAAAACTTTACCTATTTTCCCCTGTTCTCCGGGTGGGTGCCTGATTGCCAATACTTGAACTGTATTCCCTTGTTCTCCATGTAGGCGCCTGATTACCAAAACATGAATTGTATTCCCTTGTTCTCCAGGTGGGCGCCCGATTGCCAAAACTTGATCTGTATTCCCTTGATCTCCAGGTGGGCGCCTGACTGTTAAAACTTGAACTGTATTGCCTGGTTCTCTAGGTTTACGCCTGATTGCCAAAACTTGAACTTTATTTCCTTATTCTCCAGGTAGACGCTTGATTGCCAAAACTTGACTTGTACTCCCTTGTTCTCCATGTGGGCGCCTGATTGCCAAACTGTATTCCCTTGTTCTCCAGGTGGGAGCCTGATTGCCAAAACATAAACTGTATTCCCTTGAACTCCAGGTGGGTGCCTGATTGCTGAAACTTGAACTGTATTCCCCTGTTCTCCAGGTGGGAGCCTAATTCCCATAACTTGAACTGTATTTCCATGTTCTCCGAGTTGCGCCTGATTGCCAATAATTAAATTGTATACCCTTGTTCTCCGGGTGGGCGCCTAATTTCCAAAACTTGAATTATATTCCCTTGTTCTCCGGGTAGGCTCCTGATTGCCAAAACTTGAACTGTATTCCATTGTTCTCTATGTGGGCACCTGATTGCTAAAACTTGAACTGTATTCCCTTGTTCTCCAGGTCGGCGCCTGATTGCTAAAACTTGAACTGTATTCCCTTGTTCTCCAGGTGGGCGCCTGATTGCCCAAACTTGAACTGTATTCCCTGGTTATCCAGGTGAGCACCTAATTGCCATAACTTGAACTATGTTCCCCTGTTCTCCGGGTTGCGCCCGATTGTCAAAACTTTACCTATTTTCCCCTGTTCTCCGGGTGGGTGCCTGATTGCCAATACTTGAACTGTATTCCCTTGTTCTCCATGTAGGCGCCTGATTACCAAAACATGAATTGTATTCCCTTGTTCTCCAGGTGGGCGCCCGATTGCCAAAACTTGATCTGTATTCCCTTGATCTCCAGGTGGGCGCCTGACTGTTAAAACTTGAACTGTATTGCCTTGTTCTCTAGGTTTGCGCCTGATTGCCAAAACTTGAACTTTATTTCCTTATTCTCCAAGTAGACGCTTGATTGCCAAAACTTGAACTGTACTCCCTTGTTCTCCATGTGGGCGCCTGATTGCCAAACTGTATTCCCTTGTTCTCCAGGTGGGAGCCTGATTTCCAAAACACAAACTGTATTCCCTTGAAATCCAGGTGGGCGCCTGATTGCCAAAACTTGAACTGTATTCCGTTGTTCTCCAGGAGGGTGCCTGATTGCCAAAACTTGAACTATATTCCCTTGTTCTCCAGGTGGGAGCCTGATTGCATAAACTTGAACTATATTCCTTTTTTTCCAGGTCGGCACCTGATTGCTAAAACTTGAACTGTATTCCCTTGTTCTCCAGGTGGGTGCCTGATTGCCGAAACTTGAACTGTATTCCCCTGTTCTCCAGGTGGGCGCCTAATTGCCATAACTTGAACTGTATTCCCATGTTCTCCGGGTTGCGCCTGATTGCCAATAATTAAATTGTATACCCTTGTTCTCCGAGTGGGCGCCTAATTTCCAAAACTTGAATTGTATTCCCTTGTTCTCCGGGTTGCGCCTGATTGCCAATAATTAAATTGTATACCCTTGTTCTCCGGGTGGGCGCCTAATTTCCAAAACTTGAATTATATTCCCTTGTTCTCCGGGTAGGCTCCTGATTGCCAAAACTTGAACTATATTCCCTTGTTCTCCATGTGGGCACCTGATTGCCAAACCTTTAACAGTATTCCCTTGTTCTCTAGGTCGGCGCCTGATTGCTAAAACTTGAACTGTATTCCCTTGTTCTCCAGGTGGGCGCCTGACTGCCGAAACTTGAACTGTATTCCCCGGCTATCCAGGTGAGCGCCTAATTGCCATAACTTGAACTGTATTCCCCTGTTCTCCGGGTTGCGCCCGATTGTCAAAACTTTACCTATTTTCCCCTGTTCTCCGGGTGGGTGCCTGATTTCCAATACTTGAAATGTATTCCCTTGTTTTCCATGTAGGCGCCTGATTGCCAAAAAATGAATTGTATTCCCTTATTCTCCAGGTGGGCACCTGATTGCTAAACCTTGAACTATATTCCCTTGTTCTCCAGGTCGGCGCCTGATTGCTAAAACTTGAACTATATTCTCTTGTTCTCCAGGTGGGCGCCTGATTGCCGAAACTTGAACTGTATTCCCCGGTTATCTAGGTGAGCGCTTTATTGCCATAACTTAAACTATATTCCCGTGTTCTCCGGGTTTCACCCGATTGTCAAAACTTTACATATTTTCCCCGGTTCTCCGGGTGGGTGCCTGATTGCCAATACTTGAATTGTATCCCCTTGTTCTCTATGTAGGCGCCTGATTACCAAAACATGAATTGTATTCCCTTGTTCTCCAGGTGGGCGCCCGATTGCCAAAACTTGATCTGTATTCCCTTGTTCTCCAGGTGGGCGCCTGACTGTTAAAACTTGAACTGTATTGCCTTGTTCTCAAGGTTTGCGCCTGATTGCCAAAACTTGAACTTTATTTCCTTATTCTCCAGGTAGACGCTTGATTGCCAAAACTTGAACTGTACTCCCTTGTTCTCCATATGGGCGCCTGATTGCCAAACTGTATTCCCTTGTTCTCCAGGTGGGAGCCTGATTGCCAAAACATAAACTGTATTCCCTTGAACTCCAGGTGGGCGCCTGATTGCCAAAACTTGAACTGTATTCCGTTGTTCTCCAGGAGGGTGCCTGATTGCCAAAACTTGAACTATATTCCCTTGTTCTCCAGGTGGGAGCCTGATTGCATAAATTTGAACTATATTCCTTTTTTTCTAGGTGGGCGCCTGATTGCTAAAACTTGAACTGTATTCCCTTGTTCTCCAGGTGGGTGCCTGATTGCCGAAACTTGAACTGTATTCCCCTATTCTCCAGGTGGGCGCCTAATTGCCATAACTTGAACTGTATTCCCATGTTCTCCGGGTTGCGCCTGATTGCCAATAATTAAATTGTATACCCTTGTTCTCCGGGTGGGCGCCTAATTTCCAAAACTTGAATTATATTCTGTTGTTCTCCGGGTAGGCTCCTGATTGCCAAAACTTGAACTGTATTCCCTTGTTCTCCATGTGGGCACCTGATTGCTAAAACTTGAACTGTATTCCCTTGTTCTCCAGGTCGGCGCCTGATTGCTAAAACTTGAACTGTATTCCCTTGTTCTCCAGGTGGGCACCTGATTGCCGAAACTTGAACTGTATTCCCCGGTTATCCAGGTGAGCGCCTAATTGCCATAACTTGAACTGTCTTCCCCTGTTCTCCGGGTTGCGCCCGATTGTCAAAACTTTACCTATTTTCCCCTATTCTCCGGGTGGGTGCCTGATTGCCAATACTTGAACTGTATTCCCTTGTTCTCCATGTAGGCGCCTGATTGCCAAAACATGAATTGTATTCCCTTGTTCTCCAGGTGGTTGCCCGATTGCCAAAACTGGATCTGTATTCCCTTGTTCTCCAGGTGGGTGCCTGACTGTTAAAACTTGAACTGTATTGCCTGGTTCTCTAGGTTTACGCCTGATTGCCAAAACTTGAACTTTATTTCCTTATTCTCTAGGTAGACGCTTGATTGCCAAAACTTGACTTGTACTCCCTTGTTCTCCATGTGGGCGCCAGATTGCCAAACTGTATTCCCTTGTTCTCCAGGTGGGAGCCTGATTGCCAAAACATAAACTGTATTCCCTTGAACTCCAGGTGGGTGCCTGATTGCTGAAACTTGAACTGTATTCCCCTGTTCTCCAGGTGGGAGCCTAATTCCCATAACTTGAACTGTATTCCCATGTTCTCCGAGTTGCGCCTGATTGCCAATAATTAAATTGTATACCCTTGTTCTCCGGGTGGGCGCCTAATTTCCAAAACTTGAATTATATTCCCTTGTTCTCCGGGTAGGCTCCTGATTGCCAAAACTTGAACTGTATTCCATTGTTCTCTATGTGGGCACCTGATTGCTAAAACTTGAACTGTATTCCCTTGTTCTCCAGGTCGGCGCCTGATTGCTAAAACTTGAACTGTATTCCCTTGTTCTCCAGGTGGGCGCCTGATTGCCGAAACTTGAACTGTATTCCCCGGTTATCCAGGTGAGCACCTAATTGCCATAACTTGAACTATGTTCCCCTGTTGTCCGGGTTGCGCCCGATTGTCAAAACTTTACCTATTTTCCCCTGTTCTCCGGGTGGGTGCCTGATTGCCAATACTTGAACTGTATTCCCTTGTTCTCCATGTAGGCGCCTGATTACCAAAACATGAATTGTATTCCCTTGTTCTCCAGGTGGGCGCCCGATTGCCAAAACTTGATCTGTATTCCCTTGATCTCCAGGTGGGCGCCTGACTGTTAAAACTTGAACTGTATTGCCTGGTTCTCTAGGTTTACGCCTGATTGCCAAAACTTGAACTTTATTTCCTTATTCTCCAGGTAGAAGCTTGATTGCCAAAACTTGACTTGTACTCCCTTGTTCTCCATGTGGGCGCCTGATTGCCAAACTGTATTCCCTTGTTCTCCAGGTGGGAGCCTGATTGCCAAAACATAAACTGTATTCCCTTGAACTCCATGTGGGTGCCTGATTGCTGAAACTTGAACTGTATTCCCCTGTTCTCCAGGTGGGAGCCTAATTCCCATAACTTGAACTGTATTTCCATGTTCTCCGAGTTGCGCCTGATTGCCAATAATTAAATTGTATACCCTTGTTCTCCGGGTGGGCGCCTAATTTCCAAAACTTGAATTATATTCCCTTGTTCTCCGGGTAGGCTCCTGATTGCCAAAACTTGAACTGTATTCCATTGTTCTCTATGTGGGCACCTGATTGCTAAAACTTGAACTGTATTCCCTTGTTCTCCAGGTCGGCGCCTGATTGCTAAAACTTGAACTGTATTCCCTTGTTCTCCAGGTGGGCGCCTGATTGCCCAAACTTGAACTGTATTCCCTGGTTATCCAGGTGAGCACCTAATTGCCATAACTTGAACTATGTTCCCCTGTTCTCCGGGTTGCGCCCGATTGTCAAAACTTTACCTATTTTCCCCTGTTCTCCGGGTGGGTGCCTGATTGCCAATACTTGAACTGTATTCCCTTGTTCTCCATGTAGGCGCCTGATTACCAAAACATGAATTGTATTCCCTTGTTCTCCAGGTGGGCGCCCGATTGCCAAAACTTGATCTGTATTCCCTTGATCTCCAGGTGGGCGCCTGACTGTTAAAACTTGAACTGTATTGCCTTGTTCTCTAGGTTTGCGCCTGATTGCCAAAACTTGAACTTTATTTCCTTATTCTCCAAGTAGACGCTTGATTGCCAAAACTTGAATTGTGCTCCCTTGTTCTCCATGTGGGCGCCTGATTGCCAAACTGTATTCCCTTGTTCTCCAGGTGGGAGCCTGATTTCCAAAACACAAACTGTATTCCCTTGAAATCCAGGTGGGCGCCTGATTGCCAAAACTTGAACTGTATTCCGTTGTTCTCCAGGAGGGTGCCTGATTGCCAAAACTTGAACTATATTCCCTTGTTCTCCAGGTGGGAGCCTGATTGCATAAACTTGAACTATATTCCTTTTTTTCCAGGTCGGCACCTGATTGCTAAAACTTGAACTGTATTCCCTTGTTCTCCAGGTGGGTGCCTGATTGCCGAAACTTGAACTGTATTCCCCTGTTCTCCAGGTGGGCGGCTAATTGCCATAACTTGAACTGTATTCCCATGTTCTCCGGGTTGCGCCTGATTGCCAATAATTAAATTGTATACCCCTGTTCTCCGGGTGGGCGCCTAATTTCCAAAACTTGAATTGTATTCCCTTGTTCTCCGGGTAGGCTTCTGATTGCCAAAATTTGAACTGTATTCCCTTGTTCTCCATGTGGGCACCTGATTGCTAAACCTTGAACTGTATTCCCTTGTTCTCCAGGTCGGCGCCTGATTGCTAAAACTTGAACTATATTTTCTTGTTCTAAAGGTGGGCGCCTGATTGCCGAAACATGAACTATATTCCCCGGTTATCCAGGTGAGCGCCTAATTGCCATAACTTGAACTGTATTCCCCTGTTCTCCGGGTTGCGCCCGATTGTCAAAACTTTGCCTATTTTCCCCTGTTCTCCGGGTGGGTTCCTGATTTCCAATACTTGAACTATATTCCCTTGTTCTGCATGTAGGCGCCTGATTGCCAAAACATGAATTGTATTCCCTTGTTCTCCTGGTGGGCGCCCGATTGCCAAAACTTGATCTGTATTCCCTTGTTCTCTAGGTGGGCGCCTAACTGTTAAAACTTGAACTGTATTGCCTTGTTCTCTAGGTTTGCGCCTGATTGCCAAAACTTGAACTTTATTTCCTTATTCTCCAGGTAGACGCTTGATTGCCAAAACTTGAACTGTACTCCCTTGTTCTCCATGTGGGCGCCTGATTGCCAAACTGTATTCCCTTGTTCTCTAGGTGGGAGCCTGATTGCCAAAACATAAACTGTATTCCCTTGAACTCCAGGTGGGCGCCTGATTGCCAAAACTTGAACTGTATTCCGTTGTTCTCCAGGAGGGTGCCTGATTGCCAAAACTTGAACTATATTCCCTTGTTCTCCAGGTGGGAGCCTGATTGCATAAACTTGAACTATATTCCTTTTTTTTTCTAGGTGGGCGCCTGATTGCTAAAACTTGAATTGTATTCCCTTGTTCTCCAGGTGGGTGCCTGATTGCCGAAACTTGAACTGTATTCCCCTGTTCTCCAGGTGGGCGCCTAATTGCCATAACTTGAACTGTATTCCCATGTTCTCCGGGTTGCGCCTGATTGCCAATAATTAAATTGTATACCCTTGTTCTCCGGGTGGGCGCCTAATTTCCAAAACTTGAATTATATTCCCTTGTTCTCCGGGTAGGCTCCTGATTGCCAAAACTTGAACTGTATTCCCTTGTTCTCCATGTGGGCACCTGATTGCTAAAACTTGAACTGTATTCCCTTGTTCTCCAGGTCGGCGCTTGATTGCTATAACTTGAACTGTATTCCCTTGTTCTCCAGGTGGGCGCCTGATTGCCGAAACTTGATCTATATTCCCCGTTTATCCAGGTGAGCGCCTAATTGCCATAACTTGAACTGTATTCCCCTGTTCTTCGGGTTGCGCCCGATTGTCAAAACTTTACCTATTTTCCCCTGTTCTCCGGGTGGGTGCCTGATTGCCAATACTTGAACTGTATTCCCTTGTTCTCCATGTAGGCGCCCGATTGCCAATACATGAATTGTATTCCCTTGTTCTCCAGGTGGGCGCCCGATTGCCAAAACTTGATCTGTATTCCCTTGTTCTCCAGGTGGGCGCCTGACTGTTAAAACTTGAACTGTATTGCCTTGTTCTCTAGGTTTGCACCTGATTGCCAAAACTTGAACTTTATTTCCTTATTCTCCAGGTAGACGCTTGATTGCCAAAACTTGAACTGTACTCCCTTGTTCTCCATGTGGGCGCCTGATTGCCAAACTGTATTCCCTTGTTCTCCAGGTGGGAGCCTGATTGCCAAAACATAAACTGTATTCCCTTGAACTCCAGGTGGGTGCCTGATTGCATAAACTTGAACTATATTCCTTTTTTTTCCAGGTCGGCACCTGATTGCTAAAACTTGAACTGTATTCCCTTGTTCTCCAGGTGGGTGCCTGATTGCCTAAACTTGAACTGTATTCCCATGTTCTCCAGGTGGGCGCCTAATTTCCATAACTTGAACTGTATTCCCATGTTCTCCGGGTTGCGCCTGATTGCCAATAATTAAATTGTATACCCCTGTTCTCCGGGTGGGCGCCTAATTTCCAAAACTTGAATTGTATTCCCTTGTTCTTCGGGTAGGCTTCTGATTGCCAAAATTTGAACTGTATTCCATTGTTCTCCATGTGGGCACCTGATTGCTAAACCTTGAACTGTATTCCTTTGTTCTCCAGGTCGGTGCCTGATTGCAAAAACTTGAACTATATTCTCTTGTTCTCAAGGTGGGCGCCTGATTGCCGAAACTTGAACTGTATTCCCCGGTTATCCAGGTGAGCGCCTAATTGCCATAACTTGAACTGTATTCCCCTGTTCTCTGGGTTGCGCCCGATTGTCAAAACTTTACCTATTTTCCCCTGTTCTCCGGGTGGGTGCCTGATTGCCAATACTTGAACTGTATTCCCTTGTTCTCCATGTAGGCGCGTGATTGCCAAAACATGAATTGTATTCCCTTGTTCTCCAGGTGGGCGCCCGATTGCCAAAACTTGATCTGTATTCCCTTGATCTCCAGGTGGGCGCCTGACTGTTAAAACTTGAACTGTATTGCCTTGTTCTCTAGGTTTGCGCCTGATTGCCAAAACTTGAACTTTATTTCCTTATTCTCCAAGTAGACGCTTGATTGCCAAAACTTGAACTGTACTCCCTTGTTCTCCATGTGGGCGCCTGATTGCCAAACTGTATTCCCTTGTTCTCCAGGTGGGAGCCTGATTTCCAAAACACAAACTGTATTCCCTTGAAATCCAGGTGGGCACCTGATTGCTAAAACTTGAACTGTATTCCGCTGTTCTCCAGGAGGGTGCCTGATTGCCAAAACTTGAACTATATTCCCTTGTTCTCCAGGTGGGAGCCTAATTTCCATAACTTGAACTGTATTCCCATGTTCTCCGGGTTGCGCCTGATTGCCAATAATTAAATTGTATACCCCTGTTCTCCGGGTGGGCGCCTAATTTCCAAAACTTGAATTGTATTCCCTTGTTCTTCGGGTAGGCTTCTGATTGCCAAAATTTGAACTGTATTCCATTGTTCTCCATGTGGGCACCTGCTTGCTAAACCTTGAACTGTATTCCTTTGTTCTCCAGGTCGGTGCCTGATTGCAAAAACTTGAACTATATTCTCTTGTTCTCAAGGTGGGCGCCTGATTGCCGAAACTTGAACTGTATTCCCCGGTTATCCAGGTGAGCGCCTAATTGCCATAACTTGAACTGTATTCCCCTGTTCTCTGGGTTGCGCCCGATTGTCAAAACTTTACCTATTTTCCCCTGTTCTCCGGGTGGGTGCCTGATTGCCAATACTTGAACTATATTCCCTTGTTCTCCATGTAGGCGTTTGATTGCCAAAACATGAATTGTATTCCCTTGTTCTCCAGGTGGGCGCCCGATTGCCAAAACTTGATCTGTATTCCCTTGTACTCCAAGTGGGCGCCTAACTGTTAAAACTTGACCAGTATTGCCTTGTTCTCAAGGTTTGCGCCTGATTGCAAAAACTTGAACTTTATTTCCTTATTCTCCAGGTAGACGCTTGATTGCCAAAACTTGATTTGTACTCCCTTATTCTCCATGTGGGCGCTTGTTTGCCAAACTGTATTCCCTTGTTCTCCAGGTGGGAGCCTGATTGCCAAAACATAAACTGTATTCCCTTGAACTCTAGGTGGGTGCCTGATTGCTGAAACTTGAACTGTATTCCCCTGTTCTCCAGGTGGGAGCCTAATTCCCATAACTTGAACTGTATTCCCATGTTCTCCGGGTTGCGCCTGATTGCCAATAATTAAATTGTATACCCTTGTTCTCCGGGTAGGCGCCTAATTTCCAAAACTTGAATTATATTCCCTTGTTCTCCGGGTAGGCTCCTGATTGCCAAAACTTGAACTGTATTCCCTTGTTCTCCATGTGGGCACCTGATTGCTAAAACTTGAACTGTATTCCCTTGTTCTCCAGGTCGGCGCCTGATTACTATAACATGAACTGTATTCCATTGTTCTCCAGGTGGGCGCCTGATTGCCGAAACTTGATCTGTATTCCCCGTTTATCCAGGTGAGCGCCTAATTGCCATAACTTGAACTGTATTCCCCTGTTCTCCGGGTTGCGCCCGATTGTCAAAACTTTACCTATTTTCCCCTGTTCTCCGGGTGGGTGCCTGATTGCCAATACTTGAACTGTATTCCCTTGTTCTCCATGTAGGCGCGTGATTGCCAAAACATGAATTGTATTCCCTTGTTCTCCAGGTGGGCGCCCGATTGCCAAAACTTGATCTGTATTCCCTTGTTCTCCAGGTGGGCGCCTGACTGTTAAAACTTGAACTGTATTGCCTTGTTCTCTAGGTTTGCTCCTGATTTCCAAAACTTGAACTTTATTTCCTTATTCTCCAGGTAGACGCTTGATTGCCAAAACTTGAACTGTACTCCCTAGTTCTCCATGTAGGCGCCTGATTGCCAAACTGTATTCCCTAGTTCTCCAGGTGGGAGCCTGATTGCCAAAACATAAATTGTATTCCCTTGAACTCCAGGTGGGTGCCTGATTGCCGAAACTTGAACTGTATTCCCCTGTTCTCCAGGTGGGAGCCTAATTCCCATAACTTGAACTGTATTCCCATGTTCTCCGGGTTGCGCCTGATTGCCAATAATTAAATTGTATACCCTTGTTCTCTGGGTGGGCGCCTAATTTCCAAAACTTGAATTATATTCCCTTGTTCTCTGGGTAGGCTCCTGATTGCCAAAACTTGAACTGTATTCCCTTGTTCTCCATGTGGGCACCTGATTGCTAAAACTTGAACTGTATTCCCTTGTTTTCCAGGTCGGCGCCTGATTGCTAAAACTTGAACTGTATTCCCTTGTTCTCCAGGTGGGCGCCTGATTGCCGAAACTTGAACTGTATTCCCTGGTTATCTAGGTGAGCGCCTAATTGCCATAACTTGAACTGTGTTCCCCTGTTCTCCGGGTTGCGCCCGATTGTCAAAACTTTACCTATTTTCCCCTGTTCTCCGGGTGGTTGCCTGATTGCCAATACTTGAACTGTATTCCCTTGTTCTCCATGTAGGCGCCTGATTGCCAAAACATAAATTGTATTCCCTTGTTCTCCAGGTGGGCGCCCGATTTCCAAAACTTGATCTGTATTCCCTTGATCTCCAGGTGGGCGCCTGACTGTTAAAACTTGAACTGTATTGCCTTTTTCTCTAGGTTTGCGCCTGATTTCCAAAACTTGAACTTTATTTCCTTATTCTCCAGGTAGACGCTTGATTGCCAAAACTTGAACTGTACTCCCTTGTTCTCCATGTGGGCGCCTGATTGCCAAACTGTATTCCCTTGTTCTCCAGGTGGGAGCCTGATTGCCAAAACATAAACTGTATTCCTTTGAACTCCAGGTGGGCGCCTGATTGCTAAAACATGAACTGTATTCCGCTGTTCTCCAGGAGGGTGCCTGATTGCCAAAACTTGAACTATATTCCCTTGTTCTCCAGGTGGGAGCCTAATTGCATAAACTTGAACTATATTCCCTTTTTTTCCAGGTGGGCGCCTGATTGCTAAAACTTGAACTGTATTCCCTTGTTCTCCAGGTGGGTGCCTGATTGCCGAAACTTGAACTGTATTCCCCTGTTCTCCAGGTGGGCGCCTAATTGCCATAACTTGAACTGTATTCCCATGTTCTCCGGGTTGCGCCTGATTGCCAATAATTAAATTGTATACCCTTGTTCTCCGGGTGGGCGCCTAATTTCCAAAACTTGAATTATATTCCCTTGTTCTCCGGGTAGGCTCCTGATTGCCAAAACTTGAACTGTATTCCCTTGTTCTCCATGTGGGCACCTGATTGCTAAAACTTGAACTGTATTCCCTTGTTCTCCAGGTCGGCGCATGATTGCTATAACTTGAAATGTATTCCATTGTTCTCCAGGTGGGCGCCTGATTGCCGAAACTTGAACTGTATTCCCCGTTTATCCAGGTGAGCGCCTAATTGCCATAACTTGAACTGTATTCCCCTGTTCTCCGGGTTGCGCCCGATTGTCAAAACTTTACCTATTTTCCCCTGTTCTTCGGGTGGGTGCCTGATTGCCAATACTTGAATTGTATTCCCTTGTTCTCCATGTAGGCGCCTGATTGCCAAAACATGAATTGTATTCCCTTGTTCTCCAGGTGGGCGCCCGATTGCCAAAACTTGATCTGTATTCCCTTGATCTCCAGGTGGGCGCCTGACTGTTAAAACTTGAACTGTATTGCCTTGTTCTCTAGGTTTGCGCCTGATTGCCAAAACATAAACTTTATTTCCTTATTCTCCAGGTAGACGCTTGATTGCCAAAACTTGAACTGTACTCCCTTGTTCTCCATGTGGGCGCCTGATTGCCAAACTGTATTCCCTTGTTCTCCAGGTGGGAGCCTGATTGCCAAAACATAAACTGTATTCCCTTGAACTCCAGGTGGGTGCCTGATTGCTAAAACTTGAACTGTATTCCGTTGTTCTCCAGGAGGGTGCCTGATTGCCAAAACTTGAACTATATTCCCTTGTTCTCCAGGTGGGAGCCTGATTGCATAAACTTGAACTATATTCCCTTTTTTTCCAGGTGGGCGCCTGATTGCTAAAACTTGAACTGTATTCCCTTGTTCTCCAGGTGGGTGCCTGATTGCCGAAACTTGAAATGTATTCCCCTGTTCTCTTGGTGGGCGCCTAATTGCCATAACTTGAACTATATTCCCATGTTCTCCGGGTTGCGCCTGATTGCCAATAATTAAATTGTATACCCTTATTCTCCGGGTGGGCACCTGATTTCCAAAACTTGAATTGTATTCCCTTGTTCTCCAGGTAGGCTCCTGATTGCCAAAACTTGAACTGTATTCCCTTGTTCTCCATGTGGGCACCTGATTACCAAAAACTTGAACTGTATTCCCTTGTTCTCTAGGTGGGCGCCTGATTGCCAAAATTTAAACTATATTCCCTTGATATCCAGGTCGGCGCCTGATTGCCAAAACTTGAACTGTATTCCCTTGTTTTCCAGGTGGGCACCTGATTGCATAAACTTGAACTATATTCCCTTTTTCTCCAGGTGGGCGCCAGATTGCTAAAACTTGAACTATATTCCCTTGTTCTCCAGGTGGGCACCTGATTGCCGAAAATTGAACTGTTTTCCTCTGTTCTCCAGGTGGGCGCCTAATTGCCATAACTTGAACTGTATTCCCCTATTCTCCGGGTTGCGCTAGATTGCCAATACTTAAACTATATACCCTTGTTCTCACGGTGAGCGCCCAATTGCCATAACTTCAATTGTATTCCCTTGTTCTCCATGTGGGCTCCTGATTGCCAAAACTTGAACTATATTCCCTTTTTCTCCATGTGGGCACCTGATTGCCAAAAACTTGAACTGTATTCCCTTTTTCTCTAGGGGCGCCTGATTGCCAAAACTTGAATTGTATTCCCTTGTTTTCCAGGTCGGCGCCTGATTGCCAAAACTTGAACTGTATTCCCTTGTTCTCTAGGTGTTCACTTGATTGCATAAACTTGAACTATATTCCATTTTTCTCTGGGTGGGCGCCATATTGCCAAAACATGAACTATATTCTCTTGTTCTCCAGGTGGGCGCCTGATTGTATTAACTTAAACTGTATTCCCTTGTTCTCCAGGTGGGCGCCTGATTGCCAAAACTTGAACTTTATTTCCTTGTTCTCCAGATGCTTGATTGCCAAAACTTGAACTGTACTCCCTTGTTCCCCATGTGGGTGCCTGATTGCCAAACTGTATTCCCTTGTTCTCCATGTGAGAGCCTTATTGCCAAAACATAAACTGTATTCCCTTGTACTCCAGGTGGGTGCCTGATTGCAAAAACTTGAACTGTATTCCCTTATTCTCCAGGTATGCGCCTGATTGCCAAAACTTGAACTATATTCCCTTTTTCTCCAGGTGGGAGCCTGATTGCCAAAACATGAACTGTATTCCCTTGTTCTCCAGGTGGGCACCTGATTGCATAAACTTGAACTATATTCCCTTTTTCTCAAGGTGGGCGCCTGATTGCTATAACTTGAACTGTATTCCTTTGTTCTTCAGGTGGGCGCCTGATTTCCAAAAGTTGAACTGTATTCCCCTGTTCTCTATGTAGGAGCTTGATTGCCAAAACATGAATTGTATTACCTTGTTCTCCAGGTGGGCGCCCGATTGCCAAAACTTGATCTGTATTCCCTTGTTCTCCAGGTGGGCGCCTGATTGCCAAAACTTGAACTGTATTGCCTTGTTCTCCAGGTGGGCGCCAGATTGCCAAAACTTGAACTGTATTCCCATGTTCTCCAAGTGGGCTCCTGATTGCCAATAACTTGAAATGTATTCCCTTGTTCTCTAGGTGGGCGCCTGATTGCCAAAACTTGAACTGTATTCCCTTGTTCTCCAGGTGGGCGCCTGATTGCCAAAACTTGAACTGTACTTCCTTTTTCTCCAGGTGGGCGCCTGATTTCCAAAACATTAATTGTATTTCCTTGTTCTCCAGGTAGGCGCTTGATTTCCAAAACTTCAACTGTAATCTCTTGTTCTTTAAGCGGGTGCCTGATTGCCAAAAACTTGAATTGTATTCCATTATTTTTTAGGTGGGCGTCTGATTGTCAAAAACTTGAACTGTATTCCCTTGTTCTCCAGGTGGTTGCTTGATTGCCAAAACATGAACTCTATTCCCTTGTTCTCCAGGTGGGCGCTTGATTGCCAAAACTTGAACTGTATTTCCTTGTCCTCCATGTGGGCGCCTGATTGTCAAAAACTTGAATTGTATTCCCTCATTCTCCAGGTGGGCGCCTGATTGCCAAAACTTGAACTATACTCCTTTTTTCTCCAGGTGGGAGCGTGATTGCCAAAACTTGAACTATATTCCCTTGTTCTCCAGGTGGGCGCCTGATTGCCAAAAACTTGAACTGTATTCCGTTGTTCTCCAGGTGGGCGCCTAAATCCCAAAACTTGAACTGTATTCTGTCATTCTCCAGGTGGGCGCCTAATTGCCAAAAATTTGAATTGTATTCCCTTGTTCTCCAGGTGGGCGCTTGATCACCAAAAACGTGAATTGTATTCCCTTGTTCTCCAGGTGGGCGCATGAAAGCCATAACTTGAACTGTATTCCCTCGTTCTCTAGGTGGGCGCCTGATTGCCAAAACTTGAATTGGACTCCCTTGTTCTCCAGGTGGGCGCTTGATTTCCAAAACTTGAACTGTATTCCCTTGTTCTCCAGGTTGGTGCCTGATTACCAAAACTTGAACTGTATTTACTTGTTCTCTAAGTGGGCGCCTCATAGAAAAAACTTCAACTGTAATCCCTTGTTCTTTTGGTGGGCGCCTGATTACCAAAAACTTGAACTGTATTCCCTTGTTCTCCAGGTGGGCGATGATTGCGAAAAACTTGAATTGTACTACCTTGTTCTCTAGGTGGGCGCCTAAATCCCAAAACTCGAACTGTATTCCCTCGTTCTCCAGGTGGGTGCCTAATTGCCAAAACTTAAACTGTACTCCCTTGTTCTCAAAGTGGGTGCCTGATTGCCCTAACTTGAACTGTATTCCCTTGTTCTCTAGGTGGGCGCCTGATTGCCAAAAACTTGAACTGTATTCCCTTGTTCTCCAGGTGGGCACCTGATTGCCAAAAACGTGAACAGTATTCCCTTGTTCTCCAGGTGGGCGCCTGATTGCCAAAAACCTAAACTGTATTCCCTTGTTCTCCGATTCGGCGCTTGATTGCCAATTACATGAATTGTATTCCCTTGTTCTCTATGTGGGCACCTGAAAGTAAAAACTTGAACTGTATTCCCTAGTTCTCCAGGTGGGCACCTGATTTCCAAAACATGAACTGTATTCCCTTGTTTTCCAGGTGGGCGCTTGATTGCCAAAATATGAACTGTATTCCCTTGTTCTCCAGGTGGGCGCCTGATTACCAAAACTTGAGCTGTATTTCCTTCTTCTCCAAGTGGGCGCCTAATTCCCAAAACTTAAACTGTAATCCCATTTTCTCTAGGTAGGCGCCTGATTGCTAAAAATTTGAACTATATTCCCTTGTTCTCCAGGTGGGCGCTGATTGCCAAAATCTTGAACTATATTCCCTTGTTCTTCAGGTGGGTGCCTAAATGCCAAAACTTGAACTGTATTCCATCGTTCTCCCGATGGGCGCCAGATTGCCAAAACTTGAATTGTACTGCCTTGTTCTCCAGGTGGGCGGTGGATCGCCAAAACTTGAACTGTATTCCCTTGTTCTCCAGGTGGGTGCTTGATTACCAAAACTTGAACTGCATTTCCTTGTTCTCCAGGTGGGCGTCTGATTGACAACACATCAATTGTTATCCCTTATTCTCCAGGTGGGCGCCTGATTGCCAAAACTTGAACTGTATTCCCTTATTCTCCAGGTGTGCGCCCGATTGGCAAAACTTGATCTGTATTCCCTTGTTCTCCAGGTGGGCGCCTAATTGCCAAAACTTGAACAATATTCCCTTGTTCTCCAGGTGGGCGCCTGATTGCCGAAACTTGAACTGTATTCCCCTGTTCTCCAGGTGGGCGCCTAATTGCCATAACTTGAACTGTATTCCCCTATTCTCTGGGTTGCGCCTGATTGCCAATACTTAAACTGTATACCCTTATTCTCCGGGTGGGCGCCTAATTGCCATAACTTGAATTGTATTCCCTTGTTCTCCAGGTGGGCTCCTGGTTGCCAAATTATGAACTGTATTCCCTTGTTCTCCATGTGGGCACCTGATTGACAAAAACTTGAATTGCATTCCCTTGTTCTCAAGGTGGGCGCCTAATTGCCAAAACTTGAACTGTATTCCCTTGTTCTCTAGGTCGGCGCCCGATTGCCAAAACTTGAACTGTATTCTCTTATCCTCCATGTGGGCACATTATTGCAAAAACTTGAACTGCATTTCCTTGTTCTCCAGGTGGGCGTCTGATTGCCAACACATCAATTGTTATCCCTTATTCTCGAGGTGGGTGCCTGATTGCCAAAACTTGAACTGTATTCCCTTATTCTCCAGGTGTGCGCCCGATTGGCAAAACTTCATCTATATTCCCTTGTTCTCCAGGTGGCCGCCTGATTGCAAAAACTTGAACTATACTCCTTTGTTCTCCAGGTGGGCGCCTGATTTCCAAAACTTGAACTGTATTCCCTTGTTCTCCAGGTAGGCGCCAGATTGCCAAAACTTGAACTATATTCCCTTGTTCTCCAGGTGGGCGCCTGAAGCAAAAACTTGAAATGTATTCCCTTGTTCTTCGTGTGCGCTCCTGATTGCCAAAACTTGAACTGTATTCCCTTGTTCTCCAGGTGGGCTCCTGGTTGCCAAATTATGAACTGTATTCCCTTGTTCTCCATGTGGGCACCTGATTGACAAAAACTTGAATTGCATTCCCTTGTTCTCAAGGTGGGCGCCTAATTGCCAAAACTTGAACTGTATTCCCTTGTTCTCCAGGTAGGCACCTGATTGCCATAACTTGAATTGTATTCCCTTGTTCTCCAGGTGGGCGCCTGATTGCCAAAACGTGAAATGTATTACCTTGTTCTCCAGGTGGATTCTTGATTGCCAAAACTTGAACTGTATTCTCTTGTTCTCCAAGTGGGCACCTGATTGCCAAACTGTATTCCCTTTTTCTCAAAGTGGGCACCAGATTGCCAAAACTTGAACTGTATTCCCCTGTTCTCCAGGTAGGCGCCTGATTGCTAAAACTTGAACTATATTCCCCTGTTCTCCATGTAAGCGTCAGATTGCCAAAACTTGAACTGTATTCCCTTGTTCTCCAGGTGGGCGCCCGATTGCCAAAACTTGACCTGTATTCGCTTGTTCTCCAGGTGGGCGCCTGATTTCCAAAACTTGAACTGTATTCCCTTGTTCTCCAGGCGTGCACCAAATTGCCAAAACTTAAATTATATACCCTTGTTCTCTAAGTGGGTGCCTGATTGCCAAAACTTGAACTCTATTCTCTTGTTCTCTAGGTGGATGTCTGATCTCCAAAACTTAAAATGTATTCCCTTGTTCTCCATGTGGGCGCCTGATTGCCAAAACTTGAACTGTATTCGCTTGTTCTCCAGGTGGGCGCCTAATTGCCAAAACTTGAACTATATTCCCTTGTTCTCCAGGTGGGCGCCTGAAGCAAAAACTTGAAATGTATTCCCTTGTTCTTCGTGTGCGCTCCTGATTGCCAAAACTTGAACTGTATTCCCTTGTTCTCCAGGTGGGCTCCTGGTTGCCAAATTATGAATTGTATTCCCTTGTTCTCCATGTGGGCACCTGATTGACAAAAACTTGAATTGCATTCCCTTGTTCTCAAGGTGGGCGCCTAATTGCCAAAACTTGAACTGTATTCCCTTGTTCTCTAGGTCGGCACCCGATTGCCAAAACTTGAACTGTATTCTCTTGTCCTCCAGGTGGGCACCTTACTACATAAACTCGATATATATTCCCTTTTTCTCCAAGTGGGCGCCAGATTGCCAAAACTTGAACTGTATTCCTTTGTTCTCCAGGTAGGCGCCTGATTGCCATAACTTGAATTGTATTCCCTTGTTCTCCAGGTGGGCGCCTGATTGCCAAAACGTGAAATGTATTACCTTGTTCTCCAGGTGGATGCTTTAATGCCAAAACTTGAACTATACTCCCTTGTTCTCCATGTGGGCGCCTGATTGCCAAACTGTATTCCCTTGTACTCCACGTGGGCCCCTGATTGCCAAAACTTGAACTGTATTCCCCTGTTCTCCAGGTAGGCGCCTGATTGCTAAAACTTGAACTATATTCCCCTGTTCTCCATGTAAGCGTCAGATTGCCAAAACTTGAACTGTATTCCCTTGTTCTCCAGGTGGGCGCCCGATTGCCAAAACTTGACCTGTATTCGCTTGTTCTCCAGGTGGGCGCCTGATTTCCAAAACTTGAACTGTATTCCCTTGTTCTCCAGGCGTGCACCAGATTGCCAAAACTTAAATTATATACCCTTGTTCTCCAAGTGGGTGCCTGATTGCCAAAACTTGAACTCTATTCTCTTGTTCTCTAGGTGGATGCCTGATCTCCAAAACTTAAAATGTATTCCCTTGTTCTCCATGTGGGCGCCTGATTGCCAAAACTTGAACTGTATTCGCTTGTTTTCCAGGTGGGCGCCTGATTGCCAAAACTTGAACTATATTCCCTTGTTCTCCAGGTGGGCGCCTGAAGCAAAAACTTGAAATGTATTCCCTTGTTCTTCGTGTGCGCTCATGATTGCCAAAACTTGAACTGTATTCCCTTGTTCTCCAGGTGGGCTCCTGGTTGCCAAATTATGAACTGTATTCCCTTGTTCTCCATGTGGGCACCTGATTGACAAAAACTTGAATTGCATTCCCTTGTTCTCAAGGTGGGCGCCTAATTGCCAAAACTTGAACTGTATTCCCTTGTTCTCTAGGTCGGCACCCGATTGCCAAAACTTGAATTGTATTCTCTTGTCCTCCAGGTGGGCACCTTACTGCATAAACTTGAAATATATTCCCTTTTTCTCCAAGTGGGCGCCAGATTGCCAAAACTTGAACTGTATTCCCTTGTTCTCCAGGTAGGCGCCTGATTGCCATAACTTGAATTGTATTCCCTTGTTCTCCAGGTGGGCGCCTGATTGCCAAAACGTGAAATGTATTACCTTGTTCTCCAGGTGGATGCTTGATTGCCAAAACTTGAACTATACTCCCTTGTTCTCCATGTGGGCGCCTGATTGCCAAACTGTATTCAATTGTACTCCACGTGGGCCCCTGATTGCCAAAACTTGAACTGTATTCCCCTGTTCTCCAGGTAGGCGCCTGATTGCTAAAACTTGAACTATATTCCCCTGTTCTCCATGTAAGCGCCAGATTGCCAAAACTTGAACTGTATTCCCTTGTTCTCCAGGTGGGCGCCCGATTGCCAAACCTTGACCTGTATTCGCTTGTTCTCCAGGTGGGCGCCTGATTTCCAAAACTTGAACTGTATTCCCTTGTTCTCCAGGCGTGCACCAGATTGCCAAAACTTAAATTATATACCCTTGTTCTCCAAGTGGGTGCCTGATTGCCAAAACTTGAACTCTATTCTCTTGTTCTCTAGGTGGATGCCTGATCTCCAAAACTTAAAATGTATTCCCTTGTTCTCCATGTGGGCGCCTGATTGCCAAAACTTGAACTGTATTCGCTTGTTCTCCAGGTGGGCGCCTGATTGCCAAAACTTGAACTGTATTCCCTTGTTCTCCAGTTGGGCGCTTGATTGCTAAAACTTGAATTGTATTCCCTTGTTCTCCAGGTAGGCGTTTGATTGTCAAAACTTGAAATATACTCCATTGTTTTCCATGTGGGCGCCTAATTGCCAATTTGTATTCCCTTGTACTCCAGGTGGGCGCCTGATTGCCAAAACATGAACTGTATTCCCTTGTTCTCTAGGTGGGTGCCTAATTGCCAAAACTTGAATTGTATTCCCTTGTTCTCCAGGTGGGTGCCTGATGCCAAAACTTGAACTATATTCCCGTGTTCTCCCGGTGGGAGCCTGATTGCCAAATCATGAACTTTATTCCCTTGTTCTCTAGGTGGGCACCTGATTGCATAAACTTTAACTATATTCCTTTTTTCTCCAGCTGGGCGCCTGATTGCTAAAACTTGAATTGTATTCCCTTGTTCTCCAGGTGGAGCCTGATTGCCGAAACTTGAACTGTATTCCCATATTCTCTAGGTGAGCGCCTAATTTCCATAACTTGAACTGTATTCCCCTGTTTTCCGGGTTGCGTCCGATTGCCAAAACTTTACCTATATTCCCCTGTTCTCCGGGTGGGCGCTTGATTGCCAATACTTGAAATGTATTCCCTTGTTCTCTATGTAGGCGCTTGATTGCCAAAACATGAATTGTATTCCCTTGTTCTCCAGGCGGGCACCCGATTGCCAAAACTTGATTTGTATTCCCTTGTTCTCCAAGTGGGCGACTAATTGCCAAAACTTGAATAGTATTCCCTTGTTCTCCAGGCCGGCGCCTGATTGCCAAAACTTGAACTGTATTCTCTTGTTCTCCAAGTGGGCACCTGATTGCATAAACTTAAACTATATTCCCTTTTTCTCAAAGTGGGCACCAGATTGCCAAAACTTGAACTGTATTCCCTTGTTCTCCAGGTAGGCGCCTGATTGCCATAACTTGAACTGTATTCCCTTGTTCTCCAAGTGGGCGCCTGATTTCCAAAACGTGAAATGTATTACCTTGTTCTCCAGGTGGATGCTTGATTGCCAAAACTTGAACTATACTCCATTGTTCTCCATGTGGGCGCCTGATTGCCAAACTGTATTCCCTTGTTCTCCACATGGTAGCCTGATTGCCAAAACATAAACTGTATTCCCTTGTACTCTAGGTGGGCGCCTGATTGCCACAACTTAAACTGTATTCCCCTGTTCTCTAGGTAGGCGCCTGATTTCTAAAACTTGAACTGTATTCCCCTGTTCTCCATGTAGGCGCCAGATTGCCAAAACTTGAACTGTATTCCCTTGTTCTCCAGGTGGGCACCCGATTGCCAAAACTTGAACTGTATTCGATTGTTCTCAAGGTGGGCGCCTGATTTCCAAAACTTGAACTGTATTCCCTTGTTCTCCAGGCGTGCACCAGATTGCCAAAACTTGAACTATATACCCTTGTTCTCCAGGTGGGCGCCTGATTGCCAAAACTTGAACTCTATTCTCTTGTTCTCAAGGTGGGTGCCTGATCTCCAAAACTTAAAATGTATTCCCTTGTTCTCCATGTGGGCGCCTGATTGCCAAAACTTGAACTGTATTCCCTTGTTCTCAAGGTGGGCGCCTGATTGCCAAAACTTGAACTGTATTCCCTTGTTCTCTAGGTCGGCGCCCGATTGCCAAAACTTGAACTGTATTCTCTTGTCCTCCATGTGGGCACCTTATTGCCAAAACTTGAACTGCATTTCCTTGTTCTCCAGGTGGGCGTCTGATTGCCAACACATCAATTGTTATCCCTTATTCTCGAGGTGGGCGCCTGATTGCCAAAACTTGAACTGTATTCCCTTATTCTCCAGGTGTGCGCCCGATTGGCAAAACTTGATCTGTATTCCCTTGTTCTCCAGGTGGCCGCCTGATTGCCAAAACTTGAACTATACTCCTTTGTTCTCCAGGTGGGCGCCTGATTTCCAAAACTTGAACTGTATTCCCTTGTTCTCCAGGTAGGCGCCAGATTGCCAAAACTTGAACTATATTCCCTTGTTCTCCAGGTGGGCGCCTGAAGCAAAAACTTGAAATGTATTCCCTTGTTCTTCGTGTGCGCTCCTGATTGCCAAAACTTGAACTGTATTCCCTTGTTCTCCAGGTGGGCTCCTGGTTGCCAAATTATGAACTGTATTCCCTTGTTCTCTATGTAGGCGCTTGATTGCCAAAACATGAATTGTATTCCCTTGTTCTCCAGGCGGGCGCCCGATTGCCAAAACTTGATTTGTATTCCCTTGTTCTCCAGGTGGGCGACAAATTGCCAAAACTTGAACGATATTCCCTTGTTCTCCAGGCCGGCGCCTGATTGCCAAAACGTGAACTGTATTCTCTAGTTCTCCAAGTGGGCACCTAATTGAATAAACTTAAACTATATTCCCTTTTTCTCCAAGTGGGCACCAGATTGCCAAAACTTGAACTGTATTCCCTTGTTCTCCAGGTAGGCGCCTGATTGCCATAACTTGAACTGTATTCCCTTGTTCTCCAAGTGGGCGCCTGATTTCCAAAACGTGAAATGTATTACCTTGTTCTCCAGGTGGATGCTTGATTGCCAAAACTTGAACTATACTCCATTGTTCTCCATGTGGGCGCCTGATTGCCAAAATGTATTCCCTTGTTCTCCACATGGTAGCCTGATTGCCAAAACATAAACTGTATTCCCTTGTACTCTAGGTGGGCGCCTGATTGCCACAACTTAAACTGTATTCCCCTGTTCTCTAGGTAGGCGCCTGATTTCTAAAACTTGAACTGTATTCCCCTGTTCTCCATGTAGGCGCCAGATTGCCAAAACTTGAACTGTATTCCCTTGTTCTCCAGGTAGGCGCCTGATTGCCATAACTTGAACTGTATTCCCTTGTTCTCCAAGTGGGCGCCTGATTTCCAAAACGTGAAATGTATTACCTTGTTCTCCAGGTGGATGCTTGATTGCCAAAACTTGAACTATACTCCATTGTTCTCCATGTGGGCGCCTGATTGCCAAACTGTATTCCCTTGTTCTCCACATGGTAGCCTGATTGCCAAAACATAAACTGTATTCCCTTGTACTCTAGGTGGGCGCCTGATTGCCACAACTTAAACTGTATTCCCCTGTTCTCTAGGTAGGCGCCTGATTTCTAAAACTTGAACTGTATTCCCCTGTTCTCCATGTAGGCGCCAGATTGCCAAAACTTGAACTGTATTCCCTTGTTCTCCAGGTGGGCACCCGATTGCCAAAACTTGAACTGTATTCGATTGTTCTCCAGGTGGGCGCCTGATTTCCAAAACTTGAACTGTATTCCCTTGTTCTCCAGGCGTGCACCAGATTGCCAAAACTTGAACTATATACCCTTGTTCTCCAGGTGGGCGCCTGATTGCCAAAACTTGAACTCTATTCTCTTGTTCTCAAGGTGGGTGCCTGATCTCCAAAACTTAAAATGTATTCCCTTGTTCTCCATGTGGGCGCCTGATTGCCAAAACTTGAACTGTATTCCCTTGTTCTCAAGGTGGGCGCCTGATTGCCAAAACTTGAACTGTATTCCCTTGTTCTCTAGGTCGGCGCCCGATTGCCAAAACTTGAACTGTATTCTCTTGTCCTCCATGTGGGCACCTTATTGCCAAAACTTGAACTGCATTTCCTTGTTCTCCAGGTGGGCGTCTGATTGCCAACACATCAATTGTTATCCCTTATTCTCGAGGTGGGCGCCTGATTGCCAAAACTTGAACTGTATTCCCTTATTCTCCAGGTGTGCGCCCGATTGGCAAAACTTGATCTGTATTCCCTTGTTCTCCAGGTGGCCGCCTGATTGCCAAAACTTGAACTATACTCCTTTGTTCTCCAGGTGGGCGCCTGATTTCCAAAACTTGAACTGTATTCCCTTGTTCTCCAGGTAGGCGCCAGATTGCCAAAACTTGAACTATATTCCCTTGTTCTCCAGGTGGGCGCCTGAAGCAAAAACTTGAAATGTATTCCCTTGTTCTTCGTGTGCGCTCCTGATTGCCAAAACTTGAACTGTATTCCCTTGTTCTCCAGGTGGGCTCCTGGTTGCCAAATTATGAACTGTATTCCCTTGTTCTCTATGTAGGCGCTTGATTGCCAAAACATGAATTGTATTCCCTTGTTCTCCAGGCGGGCGCCCGATTGCCAAAACTTGATTTGTATTCCCTTGTTCTCCAGGTGGGCGACTAATTGCCAAAACTTGAACGATATTCCCTTGTTCTCCAGGCCGGCGCCTGATTGCCAAAACGTGAACTGTATTCTCTAGTTCTCCAAGTGGGCGCCAGATTGCCAAAACTTGAACTGTATTCCCTTGTTCTCCAGGTAGGCGCCTGATTGCCATAACTTGAACTGTATTCCCTTGTTCTCCAAGTGGGCGCCTGATTTCCAAAACGTGAAATGTATTACCTTGTTCTCCAGGTGGATGCTTGATTGCCAAAACTTGAACTATACTCCATTGTTCTCCATGTGGGCGCCTGATTGCCAAACTGTATTCCCTTGTTCTCCACATGGTAGCCTGATTGCCAAAACATAAACTGTATTCCCTTGTACTCTAGGTGGGCGCCTGATTGCCACAACTTAAACTGTATTCCCCTGTTCTCTAGGTAGGCGCCTGATTTCTAAAACTTGAACTGTATTCCCCTGTTCTCCATGTAGGCGCCAGATTGCCAAAACTTGAACTGTATTCCCTTGTTCTCCAGGTGGGCACCCGATTGCCAAAACTTGAACTGTATTCGATTGTTCTCCAGGTGGGCGCCGGATTTCCAAAACTTGAACTGTATTCCCTTGTTCTCCAGGCGTGCACCAGATTGCCAAAACTTGAACTATATACCCTTGTTCTCCAGGTGGGCGCCTGATTGCCAAAACTTGAACTCTATTCTCTTGTTCTCAAGGTGGGTGCCTGATCTCCAAAACTTAAAATGTATTCCCTTGTTCTCCATGTTGGCGCCTGATTGCCAAAACTTGAACTGTATTCCCTTGTTCTCAAGGTGGGCGCCTGATTGCCAAAACTTGAACTGTATTCCCTTGTTCTCTAGGTCGGCGCCCGATTGCCAAAACTTGAACTGTATTCTCTTGTCCTCCATGTGGGCACCTTATTGCCAAAACTTGAACTGCATTTCCTTGTTCTCCAGGTGGGCGTCTGATTGCCAACACATCAATTGTTATCCCTTATTCTCGAGGTGGGCGCCTGATTGCCAAAACTTGAACTGTATTCCCTTATTCTCCAGGTGTGCGCCCGATTGGCAAAACTTGATCTGTATTCCCTTGTTCTCCAGGTGGCCGCCTGATTGCCAAAACTTGAACTATACTCCTTTGTTCTCCAGGTGGGAGCCTGATTTCCAAAACATGAACTGTATTCCCTTGTTCTCCAGGTAGGCGCCAGATTGCCAAAACTTGAACTATATTCCCTTGTTCTCCAGGTGGGCGCCTGAAGCAAAAACTTGAAATGTATTCCCTTGTTCTTCGTGTGCGCTCCTGATTGCCAAAACTTGAACTGTATTCCCTTGTTCTCCAGGTGGGCTCCTGGTTGCCAAATTATGAACTGTATTCCCTTGTTCTCCATGTGGGCACCTGATTGACAAAAACTTGAATTGCATTCCCTTGTTCTCAAGGTGGGCGCCTAATTGCCAAAACTTGAACTGTATTCCCTTGTTCTCTAGGTCCGCGCCCGATTGCCAAAACTTGAACTGTATTCTCTTGTCCTCCAGGTGGGCACCTTATTGCATAAACTTGAAATATATTCCCTTTTTCTCCAAGTGGGCGCCAGATTGCCAAAACTTGAACTGTATTCCCTTGTTCTCCAGGTAGGCGCCTGATTGCCATAACTTGAATTGTATTCCCTTGTTCTCCAGGTGGGCGCCTGATTGCCAAAACGTGAAATGTATTACCTTGTTCTCCAGGTGAATGCTTGATTGCCAAAACTTGAACTATACTCCCTTGTTCTCCATGTGGGCGCCTGATTGCCAAACTGTATTCCCTTGTACTCCACGTGGGCCCCTGATTGCCAAAACTCGAACTGTATTCCCCTGATCTCCAGGTAGGCGCCTGATTGCTAAAACTTGAACTATATTCCCCTGTTCTCCATGTAAGCGCCAGATTGCCAAAACTTGAAATGTATTCCCTTGTTCTCCAGGTGGGCGCCCGATTGCCAAAACTTGACCTGTATTCGCTTGTTCTCCAGGTGGGCGCCTGATTTCCAAAACTTGAACTGTATTCCCTTATTCTCCAAGCGTGCACCAGATTGCCAAAACTTAAATTATATACCCTTGTTCTCCAGGTGGGTGCCTGATTGCCAAAACTTGAACTCTATTCTCTTGTTCTCTAGGTGGATGCCTGATCTCCAAAACTTAAAATGTATTCCCTTGTTTTCCATGTGGGCACCTGATTGCCAAAACTTGAACTGTATTCGCTTGTTCTCCAGGTGGGCGCCTGATTGCCAAAACATGAACTGTATTCCCTTGTTCTCCAGTTGGGCGCTTGATTGCTAAAACTTGAATTGTATTCCCTTGTTCTCCAGGTAGGCGTTTGATTGTCAAAACTTGAAATATACTCCATTGTTTTCCATGTGGGCGCCTAATTGCCAATTTGTATTCCCTTGTACTCCAGGTGGGCGCCTGATTGCCAAAACTTGAATTGTATTCCCTTGTTCTCTAGGTGGGTGCCTAATTGCCAAAACTTGAATTGTATTCCCTTGTTCTCCAGGTGGGTGCCTGATGCCAAAACATGAACTATATTCCCGTGTTCTCCCGGTGGGAGCCTGATTGCCAAATCATGAACTTTATTCCCTTGTTCTCTAGGTGGGCACCTGATTGCATAAACTTGAACTATATTCCTTTTTTCTCCAGGTGGGCGCCTGATTGCTAAAACTTGAACTGTATTCCCTTGTTCTTCAGGTGGAGCCTGATTGCCGAAACTTGAACTGTATTCCCATATTCTCTAGGTGAGCGCCTAATTTCCATAACTTGAACTGTATTCCCCTGTTTTCCGGGTTGCGTCCGATTGCCAAAACTTTACCTATATTCCCCTGTTCTCCGGGTGGGCGCTTCATTGCCAATACTTGAACTGTATTCCCTTGTTCTCTATATAGGCGCTTGATTGCCAAAACATGAATTGTATTCCCTTGTTCTCCAGGCGGGCGCCCGATTGCCAAAACTTGATTTGTATTCCCTTGTTCTCCAGGTGGGCGACTAATTGCCAAAACTTGAACGGTATTCCTTTGTTCTCCAGGCCGGCGCCTGATTGCCAAAACTTGAACTGTATTCTCTTGTTCTCCAAGTGGGCACCTGATTGCATAAACTTAAACTATATTCCTTTTTTCTCCAAGTGGGCACCAGATTGCCAAAACTTGAACTGTATTCCCTTGTTCTCCAGGTAGGCGCCTGATTGCCATAACTTGAACTGTATTCCCTTGTTCTCCAAGTGGGCTCCTGATTTCCAAAACGTGAAATGTATTACCTTGTTCTCCAGGTGGATGCTTGATTGCCAAAACTTGAACTATACTCCATTGTTCTCCATGTGGGCGCCTGATTGCCAAACTGTATTCCCTTGTTCTCCACATGGTAGCCTGATTGCCAAAACATAAACTGTATTCCCTTGTACTCTAGGTGGGCGCCTGATTGCCACAACTTAAACTGTATTCCCCTGTTCTCTAGGTAGGCGCCTGATTTCTAAAACTTGAACTGTATTCTCCTGTTCTCCATGTAGGCGCCAGATTGCCAAAACTTGAACTGTATTCCCTTGTTCTTCAGGTGGGCACCCGATTGCCAAAACTTGAACTGTATTCGATTGTTCTCCAGGTGGGCGCCTGATTTCCAATACTTGAACTGTATTCCCTTGTTCTCCAGGCGTGCACCAGATTGCCAAAACTTGAACTATATACCCTTGTTCTCCAGGTGGGTGCCTGATTGCCAAAACTTGAACTCTATTCTCTTGTTCTCAAGGTGGGTGCCTGATATCCAAAACTTAAAATGTATTCCCTTGTTCTCCATGTGGGCACCTGATTGCCAAAACTTGAACTGTATTCCCTTGTTCTCAAGGTGGGCGCCTGATTGCCAAAACTTGAACTGTATTCCCTTGTTCTCCAGGTGGGCGCTTGATTGCCAAAACTTGAATTGTATTCCCTTGTTCTCCAGGTAGGTGTTTGATTGTCAAAACTTGAAATATACTCCCTTGTTCTCCATGTGGGCGCCTGATTGCCAATTTGTATTCCCTTGTACTCCAGGTGGGCGCCTGATTGCCAAAACTTGAACTGTATTCCCTTGTTCTCTATGTGGGCGCATGATTACCAAAACTTGAATTGTATTCCATTGTTCTCCAGGTGGGTACATGATGCCAAAACTTGAACTATATTCCCTTGTTCTCCCGGTGGGAGCCTGATTGCCAAAACATGAACTGTATTCCCTTGTTCTCCAGGTGGGCACCTGATTGCATAAACTTGAACTATATTCCCTTTTTCTCCAGGTGGGCGCCTGATTGCTAAAACTTGAATTGTATTCCCTTATTCTCCAGGTGGGAGCCTGATTGCCAAAACTTGAACTGTATTCCCATATTTTCCAGGTGAGCGCCTAATTGCCATAACTTGAACTGTATTCCCCTATTTTTCGGGTTGCGTCCGATTGCCAAAACATTACCTATATTCCCCTGTTCTCCGGGTGGGCGCTTGATTGTCAATACTTGAACAGTATTCCCTTGTTCTCTATGTAGGCGCTTGATTGCCAAATCATGAATTGTATTCCCTTGTTCTCCAGGTGGGCGCCCGATTGCCAAAACATGATCTGTATACCTTTGTTCTCCAGGTGGGCGCCTGATTGCCAAAACTTGAACTGTATTGCCTTGTTCTCCAGGTGGGCACCAGATTGCCAAAACTTGAACTGTATTCCCATGTTCTCCATGTGGGCTCCTGATTGCCAAAAACTTGAACTGTATTCCCTTGTTCTCCAGGTGGGCGCCTGATTGCCGAAACATGAACTGTATTCCCCTGTTATCCAGGTGAGCGCCTAATTTCCATAACTTGAACTGTATTCCCCTGTTCTCCGGGTTGCGCCCGATTGCCAAAACTTTACCTATATTCCCCTGTTCTCCGGGTGGGTGCCTGATTGCCAAAACATGAACTGTATTCCCTTGTTCTCCAGGTGGGCGCCTGATTGCATAAACTTGAACTATATTCCCTTTTTCTCCAGGTGGGCGCCTGATTGCTAAAACTTGAATTGTATTCCCTTGTTCTCCAGGTGGGAGCCTGATTGCCAAAACTTGAACTGTATTCCCATATTTTCCAGGTGAGCGCCTAATTGCCATAACTTGAACTGTATTCCCCTATTTTTCGGGTTGCGTCCGATTGCCAAAACATTACCTATATTCCCCTGTTCTCCGGGTGGGCGCTTGATTGTCAATACTTGAACAGTATTCCCTTGTTCTCTATGTAGGCGCTTGATTGCCAAATCATGAATTGTATTCCCTTGTTCTCCAGGTGGGCGCCCGATTGCCAAAACATGATCTGTATACCTTTGTTCTCCAGGTGGGCGCCTGATTGCCAAAACTTGAACTGTATTGCCTTGTTCTCCAGGTGGGCGCCAGATTGCCAAAACTTGAACTGTATTCCCATGTTCTCCATGTGGGCTCCTGATTGCCAAAAACTTGAACTGTATTCTCTTGTTCTCCAGGTGGGCGCCTGATTGCCGAAA
This sequence comes from Nicotiana sylvestris, assembly GCF_000393655.2. Taxonomy (NCBI): domain Eukaryota; kingdom Viridiplantae; phylum Streptophyta; class Magnoliopsida; order Solanales; family Solanaceae; genus Nicotiana; species Nicotiana sylvestris. Next base: position 59,648,064 of record NC_091061.1, read on the forward strand.
CTTGAACTGTATACCCCTGTTATCCAGGTGAGCGCCTAATTTCCATAACTTGAACTGTATTCCCCTGTTCTCCGGGTTGCGTCCGATTGCCAAAACTTTACCTATATTCCCCTGTTCTCCGGGTGGGTGCCTGATTGCCAAAACATGAATTGTATTCCCTTGTTCTCCAGGTGGGCACCCGATTGCCAAAACTTGATCTGTATTCCCTTGTTCTCCAGGTGGGCGCCTGATTGTTAAAACTTGAACTGTATTGCCTTTTTCTCTAGGTTTGCGCCTGATTGCCAAAACTTGAACTTTATTTCCTTATTCTCCAGGTAGACGCTTGATTGCCAAAACTTGAACTGTACTCCCTTATTCTCCATGTGGGCGCCAGATTGACAAACTGTATTCCTTTGTTCTCCAGGTGGGAGCCTGATTGCCAAAACATAAACTGTATTCCCTTGTACTCCAGGTGGGCGCCTGATTGGCAAAACTTGAACTGTATTCAGTTGTTCTCCAGGAGGGTGCCTGATTGCGAAAACTTGAACTATATTCCCTTGTTCTCCAGGTGGGAGCCTGATTGTATAAACTTGAACTATATTCCCTTTTTTCCCAGGTGGGCGCCTGATTGCTAAAACTTGAACTGTATTCCCTTGTTCTCCAGGTGGGTGCCTGATTGCCGAAACTTGAATTGTATTCCCCTGTTCTCTAGATGGGCGCCTAATTGCTATAACTTGAACTGTATACCCATGTTCTCCGGGTTGCGCCTCATTACCAATAAATAAATTGTATACCCTTGTTCTCCGGGTGGGCGCCTGATTGCCAAAACGTGAAATGTACCTTGTTCTCCAGGTGGATGACTGATTGCCAAAACTTGAACTATACTCCCTTTTTCTCCATGTGGGCGCCTGATTGCCAAACTGTATTCCCTTGTTCTCCACATGGTAGCCTGATTGCCAAAACATAAACTGTATTCCCTTGTACTCTAGGTGGGCGCCTGATTGCCACAACTTAAACTGTATTCCCCTGTTCTCTAGGTAGGCGCCTGATTTCTAAAACTTGAACTGTATTCTCCTGTTCTCCATGTAGGCGCCAGATTGCCAAAACTTGAACTGTATTCCCTTGTTCTTCAGGTGGGCACCCGATTGCCAAAACTTGAACTGTATTCGATTGTTCTCCAGGTGGGCGCCTGATTTCCAATACTTGAACTGTATTCCCTTGTTCTCCAGGCGTGCACCAGATTGCCAAAACTTGAACTATATACCCTTGTTCTCCAGGTGGGTGCCTGATTGCCAAAACTTGAACTCTATTCTCTTGTTCTCAAGGTGGGTGCCTGATATCCAAAACTTAAAGTGTATTCCCTTGTTCTCCATGTGGGCGCCTGATTGCCAAAACTTGAACTGTATTCCCTTGTTCTCAAGGTGGGCGCCTGATTGCCAAAACTTGAACTGTATTCCCTTGTTCTCCAGGTGGGCGCTTGATTGCCAAAACTTGAATTTTATTCCCTTGTTCTCCAGGTAGGTGTTTGATTGTCAAAACTTGAAATATACTCCCTTGTTCTCCATGTGGGCGCCTGATTGCCAATTTGTATTCCCTTGTACTCCAGGTGGGCGCCTGATTGCCAAAACTTGAACTGTATTCCCTTGTTCTCTATGTGGGCGCATGATTACCAAAACTTGAATTGTATTCCATTGTTCTCCAGGTGGGTCCATGATGCCAAAACTTGAACTATATTCCCTTGTTCTCCCGGTGGGAGCCTGATTGCCAAAACATGAACTGTATTCCCTTGTTCTCCAGGTGGGCACCTGATTGCATAAACTTGAACTATATTCCCTTTTTCTCCAGGTGGGCGCCTGATTGCTAAAACTTGAATTGTATTCCCTTGTTCTCCAGGTGGGAGCCTGATTGCCAAAACTTGAACTGTATTCCCATATTTTCCAGGTGAGCGCCTAATTGCCATAACTTGAACTGTATTCCCCTATTTTTCGGGTTGCGTCCGATTGCCAAAACATTACCTATATTCCCATGTTCTCCGGGTGGGCGCTTGATTGTCAATACTTGAACAGTATTCCCTTGTTCTCTATGTAGGCGCTTGATTGCCAAATCATGAATTGTATTCCCTTGTTCTCCAGGTGGGCGCCCGATTGCCAAAACATGATCTGTATACCTTTGTTCTCCAGGTGGGCGCCTGATTGCCAAAACTTGAACTGTATTGCCTTGTTCTCCAGGTGGGCGCCAGATTGCCAAAACTTGAACTGTATTCCCATGTTCTCCATGTGGGCTCCTGATTGCCAAAAACTTGAACTGTATTCCCTTGTTCTCCAGGTGGGCGCCTGATTGCCGAAACTTGAACTGTATTCCCCTGTTATCCAGGTGAGCGCCTAATTTCCATAACTTGAACTGTATTCCCCTGTTCTCCGGGTTGCGCCCGATTGCCAAAACTTTACCTATATTCCCCTGTTCTCCGGGTGGGTGCCTGATTGCCAAAACATGAACTGTATTCCCTTGTTCTCCAGGTGGGCGCCTGATTGCATAAACTTGAACTATATTCCCTTTTTCTCCAGGTGGGCGCCTGATTGCTAAAACTTGAATTGTATTCCCTTGTTCTCCAGGTGGGAGCCTGATTGCCAAAACTTGAACTGTATTCCCATATTTTCCAGGTGAGCGCCTAATTGCCATAACTTGAACTGTATTCCCCTATTTTTCGGGTTGCGTCCGATTGCCAAAACATTACCTATATTCCCCTGTTCTCCGGGTGGGCGCTTGATTGTCAATACTTGAACAGTATTCCCTTGTTCTCTATGTAGGTGCTTGATTGCCAAATCATGAATTGTATTCCCTTGTTCTCCAGGTGGGCGCCCGATTGCCAAAACATGATCTGTATACCTTTGTTCTCCAGGTGGGCGCCTGATTGCCAAAACTTGAACTGTATTGCCTTGTTCTCCAGGTGGGCGCCAGATTGCCAAAACTTGAACTGTATTCCCATGTTCTCCATGTGGGCTCCTGATTGCCAAAAACTTGAACTGTATTCCCTTGTTCTCCAGGTGGGCGCCTGATTGCCGAAACTTGAACTGTATACCCCTGTTATCCAGGTGAGCGCCTAATTTCCATAACTTGAACTGTATTCCCCTGTTCTCCGGGTTGCGCCCGATTGCCAAAACTTTACCTATATTCCCCTGTTCTCCGGGTGGGTGCCTGATTGCCAAAACATGAATTGTATTCCCTTGTTCTCCAGGTGGGCGCCCGATTGCCAAAACTTGATCTGTATTCCCTTGTTCTCCAGGTGGGCGCCTGATTGTTAAAACTTGAACTGTATTGCCTTTTTCTCTAGGTTTGCGCCTGATTGCCAAAACTTGAACTTTATTTCCTTATTCTCCAGGTAGACGCTTGATTGCCAAAACTTGAACTGTACTCCCTTATTCTCCATGTGGGCGCCAGATTGACAAACTGTATTCCTTTGTTCTCCAGGTGGGAGCCTGATTGCCAAAACATAAACTGTATTCCCTTGTTCTCCAGGTGGGCGCCTGAAGCAAAAACTTGAAATGTATTCCCTTGTTCTTCGTGTGCGCTCCTGATTGCCAAAACTTGAACTGTATTCCCTTGTTCTCCAGGTGGGCTCCTGGTTGCCAAATTATGAACTGTATTCCCTTGTTCTCCATGTGGGCACCTGATTGACAAAAACTTGAATTGCATTCCCTTGTTCTCAAGGTGGGCGCCTAATTGCCAAAACTTGAACTGTATTCCCTTGTTCTCTAGGTCGGCACTCGATTGCCAAAACTTGAACTGTATTCTCTTGTCCTCCAGGTGGGCACCTTACTGCATAAACTTGAAATATATTCCCTTTTTCTCCAAGTGGGCGCCAGATTGCCAAAACTTGAACTGTATTCCCTTGTTCTCCAGGTAGGCGCCTGATTGCCATAACTTGAATTGTATTCCCTTGTTCTCCAGGTGGGCGCCTGATTGCCAAAACGTGAAATGTATTACCTTGTTCTCCAGGTGGATGCTTGATTGCCAAAACTTGAACTATACTCCCTTGTTCTCCATGTGGGCGCCTGATTGCCAAACTGTATTCCCTTGTACTCCACGTGGGCCCCTGATTGCCAAAACTTGAACTGTATTCCCCTGTTCTCCAGGTAGGCGCCTGATTGCTAAAACTTGAACTATATTCCCCTGTTCTCCATGTAAGCGCCAGATTGCCAAAACTTGAACTGTATTCCCTTGTTCTCCAGGTGGGCGCCCGATTGCCAAAACTTGACCTGTATTCGCTTGTTCTCCAGGTGGGCGCCTGATTTCCAAAACTTGAACTGTATTCCCTTGTTCTCCAGGCGTGCACCAGATTGCCAAAACTTAAATTATATACCCTTGTTCTCCAAGTTAGTGCCTGATTGCCAAAACTTGAACTCTATTCTCTTGTTCTCTAGGTGGATGCCTGATCTCCAAAACTTAAAATGTATTCCCTTGTTCTCCATGTGGGCGCCTGATTGCCAAAACTTGAACTGTATTCGCTTGTTCTCCAGGTGGGCACCTGATTGCCAAAACTTGAACTGTATTCCCTTGTTCTCCAGTTGGGTGCTTGATTGCTAAAACTTGAATTGTATTCCCTTGTTCTCCAGGTAGGCGTTTGATTGTCAAAACTTGAAATATACTCCATTGTTTTCCATGTGGGCGCCTAATTGCCAATTTGTATTCCCTTGTACTCCAGGTGGGCGCCTGATTGCCAAAACATGAACTGTATTCCCTTGTTCTCTAGGTGGGTGCCTAATTGCCAAAACTTGAATTGTATTCCCTTGTTCTCCAGGTGGGTGCCTGATGCCAAAACTTGAACTATATTCCCGTGTTCTCCCGGTGGGAGCCTGATTGCCAAATCATGAACTTTATTCCCTTGTTCTCTAGGTGGGCACCTGATTGCATAAACTTGAACTATATTCCTTTTTTCTCCGGCTGGGCGCCTGATTGCTAAAACTTGAATTGTATTCCCTTGTTCTCCAGGTGGAGCCTGATTGCCGAAACTTGAACTGTATTCCCATATTCACTAGGTAAGCGCCTAATTTCCATAACTTGAACTGTATTCCCCTGTTTTCCGGGTTGCGTCCGATTGCCAAAACTTTACCTATATTCCCCTGTTCTCCGGGTGGGCGCTTGATTGCCAATACTTGAAATGTATTCCCTTGTTCTCTATGTAGGCGCTTGATTGCCAAAACATGAATTGTATTCCCTTGTTCTCCAGACGGGCACCCGATTGCCAAAACTTGATTTGTATTCCCTTGTTCTCCAGGTGGGCGACTAATTGCCAAAACTTGAACGATATTCTCTTGTTCTCCAGGCCGGCGCCTGATTGCCAAAACTTGAACTGTATTCTCTAGTTCTCCAAGTGGGCACCTAATTGAATAAACTTAAACTATATTCCCTTTTTCTCCAAGTGGGCACCAGATTGCCAAAACTTGAACTGTATTCCCTTGTTCTCCAGGTAGGCGCCTGATTGCCATAACTTGAACTGTATTCCCTTGTTCTCCAAGTGGGCGCCTGATTTCCAAAACGTGAAATGTATTACCTTGTTCTCCAGGTGGATGCTTGATTGCCAAAACTAAAACTATACTCCATTGTTCTCCATGTGGGCGCCTGATTGCCAAACTGTATTCCCTTGTTCTCCACATGGTAGCCTGATTGCCAAAACATAAACTGTATTCCCTTGTACTCTAGGTGGGCGCCTGATTGCCACAACTTAAACTGTATTCCCCTGTTCTCTAGGTAGGCGCCTGATTTCTAAAACTTGAACTGTATTCCCCTGTTCTCCATGTAGGCGCCAGATTGCCAAAACTTGAACTGTATTCCCTTGTTCTCCAGGTAGGCGCCTGATTGCCATAACTTGAACTGTATTCCCTTGTTCTCCAAGTGGGCGCCTGATTTCCAAAACGTGAAATGTATTACCTTGTTCTCCAGGTGGATGCTTGATTGCCAAAACTTGAACTATACTCCATTGTTCTCCATGTGGGCGCCTGATTGCCAAACTGTATTCCCTTGTTCTCCACATGGTAGCCTGATTGCCAAAACATAAACTGTATTCCCTTGTACTCTAGGTGGGCGCCTGATTGCCACAACTTAAACTGTATTCCCCTGTTCTCTAGGTAGGCGCCTGATTTCTAAAACTTGAACTGTATTCCCCTGTTCTCCATGTAGGCGCCAGATTGCCAAAACTTGAACTGTATTCCCTTGTTCTCCAGGTGGGCACCCGATTGCCAAAACTTGAACTGTATTCGATTGTTCTCCAGGTGGGCGCCTGATTTCCAAAACTTGAACTGTATTCCCTTGTTCTCCAGGCGTGCACCAGATTGCCAAAACTTGAACTATATACCCTTGTTCTCCAGGTGGGCGCCTGATTGCCAAAACTTGAACTCTATTCTCTTGTTCTCAAGGTGGGTGCCTGATCTCCAAAACTTAAAATGTATTCCCTTGTTCTCCATGTGGGCGCCTGATTGCCAAAACTTGAACTGTATTCCCTTGTTCTCAAGGTGGGCGCCTGATTGCCAAAACTTGAACTGTATTCCCTAGTTCTCTAGGTCGGCGCCCGATTGCCAAAACTTGAACTGTATTCTCTTGTCCTCCATGTGGGCACCTTATTGCCAAAACTTGAACTGCATTTCCTTGTTCTCCAGGTGGGCGTCTGATTGCCAACACATCAATTGTTATCCCTTATTCTCGAGGTGGGCGCCTGATTGCCAAAACTTGAACTGTATTCCCTTATTCTCCAGGTGTGCGCCTGAATGGCAAAACTTGATCTGTATTCCCTTGTTCTCCAGGTGGCCGCCTGATTGCCAAAACTTGAACTATACTCCTTTGTTCTCCAGGTGGGAGCCTGATTTCCAAAACTTGAACTGTATTCCCTTGTTCTCCAGGTAGGCGCCAGATTGCCAAAACTTGAACTATATTCCCTTGTTCTCCAGGTGGGCGCCTGAAGCAAAAACTTGAAATGTATTCCCTTGTTCTTCGTGTGCGCTCCTGATTGCCAAAACTTGAACTGTATTCCCTTGTTCTCCAGGTGGGCTCCTGGTTGCCAAATTATGAACTGTATTCCCTTGTTCTCCATGTGGGCACCTGATTGACAAAAACTTGAATTGCATTCCCTTGTTCTCAAGGTGGGCGCCTAATTGCCAAAACTTGAACTGTATTCCCTTGTTCTCTAGGTCTGCGCCCGATTGCCAAAACTTGAACTGTATTCTCTTGTCCTCCAGGTGGGCACCTTATTGCATAAACTTGAAATATATTCCCTTTTTCTCCAAGTGGGCGCCAGATTGCCAAAACTTGAACTGTATTCCCTTGTTCTCCAGGTAGGCGCCTGATTGCCATAACTTGAATAGTATTCCCTTGTTCTCCAGGTGGGCGCCTGATTGCCAAAACGTGAAATGTATTACCTTGTTCTCCAGGTGAATGCTTGATTGCCAAAACTTGAACTATACTCCCTTGTTCTCCACGTGGGCGCCTGATTGCCAAACTGTATTCCCTTGTACTCCACGTGGGCCCCTGATTGCCAAAACTCGAACTGTATTCCCCTGTTCTCCAGGTAGGCGCCTGATTGCTAAAACTTGAACTATATTCCCCTGTTCTCCATGTAAGCGCCAGATTGCCAAAACTTGAAATGTATTCCCTTGTTCTCCAGGTGGGCGCCCGATTGCCAAAACTTGACCTGTATTCGCTTGTTCTCCAGGTGGGCGCCTAATTTCCAAAACTTGAACTGTATTCCCTTATTCTCCAAGCGTGCACCAGATTGCCAAAACTTAAATTATATACCCTTGTTCTCCAGGTGGGTGCCTGATTTCCAAAACATGAACTCTATTCTCTTGTTCTCTAGGTGGATGCCTGATCTCCAAAACTTAAAATGTATTCCCTTGTTTTCCATGTGGGCGCCTGATTGCCAAAACTTGAACTGTATTCGCTTGTTCTCCAGGTGGGCGCCTGATTGCCAAAACTTGAACTGTATTCCCTTGTTCTCCAGTTGGGCGCTGTATTGCTAAAACTTGAATTGTATTCCCTTGTTCTCCAGGTAGGCGTTTGATTGTCAAAACTTGAAATATACTCCATTGTTTTCCATGTGGGCGCCTAATTGCCAATTTGTATTCCCTTGTACTCCAGGTGGGCGCCTGATTGCCAAAACTTGAATTGTATTCCCTTGTTCTCTAGGTGGGTGCCTAATTGCCAAAACTTGAATTGTATTCCCTTGTTCTCCAGGTGGGTGCCTGATGCCAAAACATGAACTATATTCCCGTGTTCTCCCGGTGGGAGCCTGATTGCCAAATCATGAACTTTATTCCCTTGTTCTCTAGGTGGGCACCTGATTGCATAAACTTGAACTATATTCCTTTTTTCTCCAGGTGGGCGCCTGATTGCTAAAACTTGAACTGTATTCCCTTGTTCTCCAGGTGGAGCCTGATTGCCGAAACTTGAACTGTATTCCCATATTCTCTAGGTGAGCGCCTAATTTCCATAACTTGAACTGTATTCCCCTGTTTTCCGGGTTGCGTCCGATTGCCAAAACTTTACCTATATTCCCCTGTTCTCCGGGTGGGCGCTTCATTGCCAATACTTGAACTGTATTCCCTTGTTCTCTATATAGGCGCTTGATTGCCAAAACATGAATTGTATTCCCTTGTTCTCCAGGCGGGCGCCCGATTGCCAAAACTTGATTTGTATTCCCTTGTTCTCCAGGTGGGCGACTAATTGCCAAAACTTGAACGGTATTCCTTTGTTCTCCAGGCCGGCGCCTGATTGCCAAAACTTGAACTGTATTCTCTTGTTCTCCAAGTGGGCACCTGATTGCATAAACTTAAACTATATTCCCTTTTTCTCCAAGTGGGCACCAGATTGCCAAAACTTGAACTGTATTCCCTTGTTCTCCAGGTAGGCGCCTGATTGCCATAACTTGAACTGTATTCCCTTGTTCTCCAAGTGGGCGCCTGATTTCCAAAACGTGAAATGTATTACCTTGTTCTCCAGGTGGATGCTTGATTGCCAAAACTTGAACTATACTCCATTGTTCTCCATGTGGGCGCCTGATTGCCAAACTGTATTCCCTTGTTCTCCACATGGTAGCCTGATTGCCAAAACATAAACTGTATTCCCTTGTACTCTAGGTGGGCGCCTGATTGCCACAACTTAAACTGTATTCCCCTGTTCTCTAGGTAGGCGCCTGATTTCTAAAACTTGAACTGTATTCTCCTGTTCTCCATGTAGGCGCCAGATTGCCAAAACTTGAACTGTATTCCCTTGTTCTTCAGGTGGGCACCCGATTGCCAAAACTTGAACTGTATTCGATTGTTCTCCAGGTGGGCGCCTGATTTCCAATACTTGAACTGTATTCCCTTGTTCTCCAGGCATGCACCAGATTGCCAAAACTTGAACTATATACCCTTGTTCTCCAGGTGGGTGCCTGATTGCCAAAACTTGAACTCTATTCTCTTGTTCTCAAGGTGGGTGCCTGATATCCAAAACTTAAAATGTATTCCCTTGTTCTCCATGTGGGCGCCTGATTGCCAAAACTTGAACTGTATTCCCTTGTTCTCAAGGTGGGCGCCTGATTGCCAAAACTTGAACTGTATTCCCTTGTTCTCCAGGTGGGCGCTTGATTGCCAAAACTTGAATTGTATTCCCTTGTTCTCCAGGTAGGTGTTTGATTGTCAAAACTTGAAATATACTCCCTTGTTCTCCATGTGGGCGCCTGATTGCCAATTTGTATTCCCTTGTACTCCAGGTGGGCGCCTGATTGCCAAAACTTGAACTGTATTCCCTTGTTCTCTATGTGGGCGCATGATTACCAAAACTTGAATTGTATTCCATTGTTCTCCAGGTGGGTCCATGATGCCAAAACTTGAACTATATTCCCTTGTTCTCCCGGTGGGAGCCTGATTGCCAAAACATGAATTGTATTCCCTTGTTCTCCAGGTGGGCACCTGATTGCATAAACTTGAACTATATTCCCTTTTTCTCCAGGTGGGCGCCTGATTGCTAAAACTTGAATTGTATTCCCTTGTTCTCCAGGTGGGAGCCTGATTGCCAAAACTTGAACTGTATTCCCATATTTTCCAGGTGAGCGCCTAATTGCCATAACTTGAACTGTATTCCCCTATTTTTCGGGTTGCGTCCGATTGCCAAAACATTACCTATATTCCCCTGTTCTCCGGGTGGGCGCTTGATTGTCAATACTTGAACAGTATTCCCTTGTTCTCTATGTAGGCGCTTGATTGCCAAATCATGAATTGTATTCCCTTGTTCTCCAGGTGGGCGCCCGATTGCCAAAACATGATCTGTATACCTTTGTTCTCCAGGTGGGCGCCTGATTGCCAAAACTTGAACTGTATTGCCTTGTTCTCCAGGTGGGCGCCAGATTGCCAAAACTTGAACTGTATTCCCATGTTCTCCATGTGGGCTCCTGATTGCCAAAAACTTGAACTGTATTCCCTTGTTCTCCAGGTGGGCGCCTGATTGCCGAAACTTGAACTGTATTCCCCTGTTATCCAGGTGAGCGCCTAATTTCCATAACTTGAACTGTATTCCCCTGTTCTCCGGGTTGCGCCCGATTGCCAAAACTTTACCTATATTCCCCTGTTCTTCGGGTGGGTGCCTGATTGCCAAAACATGAACTGTATTCCCTTGTTCTCCAGGTGGGCGCCTGATTGCATAAACTTGAACTATATTCCCTTTTTCTCCAGGTGGGCGCCTGATTACTAAAACTTGAATTGTATTCCCTTGTTCTCCAGGTGGGAGCCTGATTGCCAAAACTTGAACTGTATTCCCATATTTTCCAGGTGAGCGCCTAATTGCCATAACTTGAACTGTATTCCCCTATTTTTCGGGTTGCGTCCGATTGCCAAAACATTACCTATATTCCCCTGTTCTCCGGGTGGGCGCATGATTGTCAATACTTGAACAATATTCCCTTGTTCTCTATGTAGGCGCTTTATTGTCAAATCATGAATTGTATTCCCTTGTTCTCCAGGTGGGCGCCCGATTGCCAAAACATGATCTGTATACCTTTGTTCTCCAGGTGGGCGCCTGATTGCCAAAACTTGAACTGTATTGCCTTGTTCTCCAGGTGGGCGCCAGATTGCTAAAACTTGAACTGTATTCCCATGTTCTCCATGTGGGCTCCTGATTGCCAAAAACCTGAATTGTATTCCCTTGTTCTCCAGGTGGGCGCCTGATTGCCGAAACTTGAACTGTATACCCCTGTTATCCAGGTGAGCGCCTAATTTCCATAACTTGAATTGTATTCCCCTGTTCTCCGGGTTGCGCCCGATTGCCAAAACTTTACCTATATTCCCCTGTTCTCCGGGTGGGTGCCTGATTGCCAAAACATGAATTGTATTCCCTTGTTCTCCAGGTGGGCGCCCGATTGCCAAAACTTGATCTGTATTCCCTTGTTCTCCAAGTGGGCGCCTGATTGTTAAAACTTGAACTGTATTGCCTTTTTCTCTAGGTTTGCGCCTGATTGCCAAAACTTGAACTTTATTTCCTTATTCTCCAGGTAGACGCTTGATTGCCAAAACTTGAACTGTTTTCCCTTATTCTCCATGTGGGCGCCAGATTGACAAACTGTATTCCTTTGTTCTCCAGGTGGGAGCCTGATTGCCAAAACATAAACTGTATTCCCTTGTACTCCAGGTGGGCGCCTGATTGGCAAAACTTGAACTGTATTCAGTTGTTCTCCAGGAGGGTGCCTGATTGCGAAAACTTGAACTATATTCCCTTGTTCTCTAGGTGGGAGCCTGATTGTATAAACTTGAACTATATTCCCTTTTTTCCCAGGTGGGCGCCTGATTGCTAAAACTTGAACTGTATTCCCTTGTTCTCCAGGTGGGTGCCTGATTGCCGAAACTTGAACTGTATTCCCCTGTTCTCTAGATGGGCGCCTAATTGCTATAACTTGAACTGTATACCCATGTTCTCCGGGTTGCGCCTCATTACCAATAAATAAATTGTATACCCTTGTTCTCCGGGTGGGCGCCTGATTGCCAAAACGTGAAATGTACCTTGTTCTCCAGGTGGATGACTGATTGCCAAAACTTGAACTATACTCCCTTTTTCTCCATGTGGGCGCCTGATTGCCAAACTGTATTCCCTTGTTCTCCACGTGGTAGCCTGATTGCCAAAACATAAACTGTATTCCCTTGTACTCTAGGTGGGCGCCTGATTGCCAAAACTTGAATTGTATTCCCCTGTTCTCCAGGTAGGTGCCTGATTGCTAAATCTTGAACTGTATTCCCCTATTCTCTATGTGGGTACCCTATTGCCAAAACTTGAACTGTATTCGCTTGTTCTCCAGGTGGGCGCTTGATTTCCAAAACTTGAACTGTATTCTCTTGTTTTCCAGGCGTGCACCAGATTGCCAAAACTTGAACTATATACCCTTGTTCTCCAGGTGGGCGCCTGATTGTCAAAACTTGAACTCTATTATCTTGTTCTGCAGGTAGGCGCCTGATTGCCAAAACTTGAACTGTATTCCCTTGTTCTCCATGTGGGCGCCTGATTGCCAAAACTTGAACTGTATTCCCTTGTTCTCCAGGTGGGCGCCTGATTGCCAAAACTTGAACTGTATTCCCTTGTTCTCAGGGTGGGCGCTTGATTGCCAAAACTTGAATTGTATTCCCTTGTTCTCCAGGTAGGCGTTTGATTGTCAAAACTTGAAATTTACTCCCTTGTTCTCCATGTGGGCTCCTGATTGCCAATTTGTATTCCCTTGTACTGCAGGTGGGCGCCTCATTGCCAAAACTTGAACTGTATTCCCTTGTTCTCTAGGTGGGTGCCTGATTTCCAAAACTTGAATTGTATTCCCTTGTTCTCCAGGTGGGTGCCTGATACCAAAACTTGAACTATATTCCCTTGTTCTCCCGGTGGGATCCTGATTGCCAAAACATGAACTGTATTCCCTTGTTCTCCAGGTGGGCACCTAATTGCATAAACTTGAACTATATTCCCTTTTTCTCCAGGTGGGCGCCTGATTTCTAAACTTGAACTGTATTACTTTGTTCTCCAGGTAGGCGCCTAATTGCTGAAACTTGAACTGTATTCCCATATTCTCCAGGTGAGCACCTAATTGCCATAACTTGAACTGTATTCCCCTGTTTTCCGGGTTGCGTCCAATTTCCAAAACATTACCTATATTCCCCTGTGCTCCAGGTGAGCGCTTGATTGTCAATACTTGAACTATATTCCCCTGTTCTCTATGTAGGCGCTTGATTGCCAAAACATGAATTGTATTCCCTTGTTCTCCAGGTGGGCGCCCGATTGCCAAAACTTGATCTGTATTCCCTTGTTCTCCAGGTGGGCGCCTGATTGCCAAAACTTGAACTGTATTGCCTTGTTCTCCAGGTGGGCGCCAGATTGCCAAAACTTGAACTGTATTCCCATGTTCTCCAAGTGGGCTCCTGATTGCCAATAACTTGAACTGTATTCCCTTGTTCTCTAGGTAGACGCCTGATTGCTAAAACTTGAACTGTATTCCCTTGTTCTCCAGGTGGGCGCCTGATTGCCGAAACTTGAACTGTATTCCCCTATTATCCAGGTGAGTGCCTAATTGTCATAACTTGAACTGTATTCCCCTGTTCTCCGGGTTGCGCCCGATTGTCAAAACTTTACCTATATTCCCTTATTCTCCGGGTGGGTGCCTGATTGCCAATACTTGAACTGTATTTCCTTGTTCTCCATGTAGGCGCCTGATTGCCAAAACATGAATTGTATTCCCTTGTTCTCCAGGTGGGCGCCCGATTGCCAAAACTTGATCTGTATTCCCTTGTTCTCCTGGTGGGCGCCTGATTGTTAAAACTTGAACTGTATTGCCTTGTTCTCTAGGTTTGCGCCTTATTGCCAAAACTTGAACTTTATTTCCTTATTATCCAGGTAGACGCTGTGAGCACGTGATTTTTGCTTCACGGAAATTACTCCAACAGAAATCAAAAAAATAAAACAAAATCCATTCGGGAACAATTTTTGTGAATTTGCGTGACATTCTGATAATTGTTCTATCCGTAAATGCTCACCTTGCTATAGTTGAAAATACAAAAATACGCGTGGCATGCATTTAGGAATTAATGGTACATTTAGGAATTAATTTGGTTAAAAGAAATTCACGAAAATATGGTTGTGTTTCTGTGCATTTGTGATTTTAGTTTTAATTATAGGTATTAGATAATATATGTGTAATTTTGATTGTATAAATTATTTAGGATTTTTGTTTAAGTGTTGATAATTAAAAGAAAGGAAAGAAAATGGTTGAAACAAAGGAAAATAGGGATTGGGCCACCCTAGGTGGACCCAAATTCAGGCCCAAAACAACCCCATGCCCGATCCAATTTGATCATGTTTACGGACGCCTCAAACATCGTCGTTTTGTGCCTTTTAATTAAAGCCGTTGGATTAAATCAATCCAACGGCCAGGATCTCATCTTCCTTACCCATTCCCTGAACCTGACCCGCTGCTTGAATTCGGACCGACCCCTGGATAAAACCAAACGACATCGTATTTCTTTAGTTCCCTTAATCCTGGACACTGATCTTAATTGATCCAACGGCCAGGACTAAACCACCCACCCCGTATATAAGACCCAATCCATCACCCCACGCCCCAAACCAAACCCCCCCTCGCCTACTATTCATCTTCGTCCCAGAGACCCTCCCCCCTCCCCCGCCCCTCTCAAACCCTAGCCGCCTTAGGATTCTCCCGCCCTAAACCCGACCACCCAGACTCCGATGGCTACCAAAACAACACCACTGAACCTACAAACCACCCTGAACACGAATCCCTGGTCACTTAACTTCGAATCATCTCCAGGTTTCTCGAATCTTCGATCAAAGATTCGAGCCAAAAGCCTAAATCACCTAATGAGTCCCAAGTTCACACCAGCCACTCCCCTGACATCCCTCATACCCTAATCAACGCTGGTTTAATTCTAATCTAGGTAGAACTCTTCGAACCACAAATCTGAGCTCAAGTACCCTAAAAATCGAATCCATAGGGGTCTGTCCAAATCAACAAAAGCTTGGGGTCTAATAGACTTTTACCGAGGTGTTCTCAGGTGAGAACACTTCGATTAAAGTCCATTCGACCCCAAAAATGGTCGATTCCAAGTTCGAGCCTGGGTCAGTTTTGATTTCAAATCCCCGAGGTAATTTCTGCCTTTTTTTTTTGTTCTCTTGTGAATTCTATTTGTTTTTCATGATTAGTTTGGTTTGATTCTGATTTTCTGTCAAACTCTGTGTTTCCTGAGGTGATGTTTAGTTTGTTTTTGTGTTTTAATGATTACCTGCGGTCTATTATAGCTTGTATAGTCGTGTAAATAAGTGTCGTCAATTAATCTGTCAATTAAGTTGTTTTAATGATGTTCATTAGTCATCACTGCTTCGAGCTTAGCTTGTATAGCCTGTTCATTAGACCTCCTGTTCTCAGTCTTTTGCATTGTTCGGCTATGAGTTGGTCAGGATTGGCTCCCAATATGACCAACTCTTGATTTTGATTAGCACCTTTGTTTGATTTTGTTGAATCATTAGTTGAACTTAGGCAGAGAGTTGGGTATAGCTGTAGAAATTTAGCTGACCCACCTAAAACCAGTATCAAGTTTAAGTTGATTAGTTAGTAATGAGGGTTAAGCTGATTAGCTAATAGTCAGTAATTATTAGCTAAATTCAGAGGGGGGTTTATATACTGACTGATAAGAGTTAGGGTAATACAGTAATCTGCAAAGGGTTAAGGGTAATTTTGGCATTTGACAAAATTTAATCAGGGATTAACTTAAGAACATGTCAAGTGGTATTTAAAATACTATTAATCTAATGGCAATGGGGAACAAGACACAAGGGCATGGGTTTATTTGAATACTATAACCTCTCCCATGACTCTTGGGTAAAACAAATAGGACAGGCATGGGGGACAGCATAGTAGGGATCAATAAAAGACACTTAGGCATGAGAAACTAAGGGGTATGGGCGGAAAAAGGAGGTATGACAGCTCTGGCGACTCTGCTGGGGACGGTACCCAGAACCACTGGTTCAGGGTTAGAAATTCGAGCTTAGATAAATTGTTATATTTGGTTTTATCTGATTCTGTTACATGATATATGCCTAATGTGCTAAATGATGCTTTTACCGCTTTGATATTATCTGAACTGTATATAAATTGTGCTGAAACCCTTCTCTTCTTACCTCCGGGGAGAAGCTCGCTGGTCGAGACTCCCTATTCTGTTAGTGTCATACCCAAGTAGAAAGATGCTCGGATAAGTTACAAAGCCGGACGACCCCGCGGGTCCCCGGTACGTAGCCCCCTCCTCGACTCGAGTTGTCTGCTCGGGTAAGCCAGTTCTAGAACAAAGCCCAGTTTGAAACTTAGTAAAACATAACTTCATGCCGGATCCCTAGTAGGAAAACGCTTATTTGTATCACGTTGCATCTGACTTAGGGGGCTCAACACAGGGGTTGGGCCCGTCTAGGAATAGCAGCCTGGAACAAAAAGACCATCTTGTGGCATCATGTCTGTTAGCGCATTTAATTTGCTTCGAATTTGCATGTTGACCGGTGGGTGATAACGGGAATTTTGGAAAAAAAAATTAATTATTATTATTTCTCATTTAAGAATAATTTTGATTTTTGAGAAAGATAATGGGATCCGTGATTTAGATAATTTTCTTGCCCGAACTACGTCGGTTTGATTCTCACCGGATGTGGGATACGTAGACAACCCTTATCGGGTCCAACTTCCCATTTTTGCCAATAATGATATATAATAAAATATATATATATATGTATATATATACACACATGTATATATATACATATATTGCTTCTTTCATAAAAAAGGTCGGGTGAGGCCATTTTGCGGGAATAGCCGAATGATCCCGAAAGGGACGACGGAAGGTTGTCTTTGCACAAACGGCCGCCTTTGGCCATTTTTCTTACCTTTTGGCCGGTTAAAGTCCCACGGCCTTGAAATATTCACCCCTGAAGAGCTGAAAGGCCGTATCGGGAAAGTCAGTTTTGCTTTTCTCAAAATTAAGGAAAAACGGAAAATGTTTTTAGAGTCAAAATAAAGATTTTTTGCTTTCGTCTAAAATCACCTTAATAAATGTGCAGAATGAGCACGAGTAAGAGTTCATTTGAGGCCATTATAAACAGAGTTCCTTTGGGCTTACGCATGTGGTGGAACGACTTGGAAGAATCAGGGCGAGATACAGTCAAAATATACTTGGGAAATTTGGTTGGATTGCTGGACATCGATCCGCGAGGGGACATTATAAGGGCTTTAATTTCCTTTTAGGACTCGGCACACAATGTATTTCATTTCTCGGACTTTGAGCTTACCCCGACACTGGAGGAGCTGGCAGGGTACATCGGATGTCCTAAAATCCCTATGAGAGAACAGTGTCTCATTGCACCAAGGACCGTGACCATACACAGGTTCCTAGACACTGTAAAGATCCGCAGAACGGTACACAACCAAGAGTTGTCAAAAGGGTTTTGTAGTTTGGCATTTCTGTACGACAGGTACGGTCATCTTGGAGGGTTCAACAATCCCGAGAGTAAGATCTGCAGTAGGGAAAGCCGGCTGAAATGGGAGAGGCATAGGTGTATTGCTTTTATGATAGCCTTTCTAGGTTTTCTGGTGTTCCCTAGAAAGGATGGGAAAATTAACATACAAATCGCTGGGGTCGTCAGCACTTTGCTCAAGCAAGACAACAGCACTCTGGCACCAATGATAATAGCAGACATTTTCCGCGCACTCACTGTTTGCAAAACCGGAGGAGGTTTCTTTGAGGGATGTAATATACTACTGCAAATGTGGATGATAGAGCATTTATGTCATCGCCCTCAGTTTCTGAAATATGGGTCATCACAAAACACTTGTATAGAAGAGTTTCCCATCAGGGTCGACGGGTTCAGCTTCCCAGAAGGGGTCGCCGAATGGGTCACGCTACTGCGCTCTGTTTCAGCAAACCAGATAGAATGGGCATTTGGGTGGCTACCCATAGATGAAATCATACACATGTCAGCCACCGAATCTCATTTGTTGTTAATGGATCTCCAAAGTATCCAGCCCAACGCACCATGCAGAGTGTTGAGACAGTTAGGGTGATACCAAATAGTCCCAAAGGAAGAGGATCTCAGCGGCCAGGTAGTCGAAATCGGGCCTGGTGGGCAGTTCCCTGAAGCAGTCGTTCGGAGAATCTGGAATGAATGTCAAACCCTGAAAGTAGATACTTGTGTACAAGATTGGGCCAAGGGCGAAGTGTCACCAAAATACCTCACGTGGTATATAAGAGAGCTTGAGCACCAGAGACCAACTAAGAGAGCTCACGTCCAAGACTTTGCGGAATCGTCGCATGCACAGTGGGGCTGGTTAAAAAGGGAGGAAGGCTACCGGGCTGAAATCGGAAAACTAAAGCAACAAGTTGAAAGGCTTATATTTGAGAACAACGTGCAAGTCGCCTCCACAACAGAGACCGCATTCGCCAAGTCAGTAAGAGTAACAGCGACCGGCAGAAACATCGCTCCAATGAAAGGTTGATAGCAGAGTTGAGGGATCAAGTCAGCAAAAGCCGAGAAGAATTAGAGAGATCAGAAGCTTGCATAGCAAGAATAAAGGTCAGATGGGAAAAAGGTACAATGGCCCGGAGGCAGCGTCTGCAACAAGTCATAAGGGATTATGAAATTAGCATCGGGATATTAAGGAAAACGAACTCCACTCTTCAGGAGCGGATCTTCAAACAAGCACGAGATGCCCAAGCTGACAGAAGACGCTGTTACGATGCAATCACCAGAATGGAAAGACAAATGGAGATGTTCCAGGATCGACTTGCCGACAATGCTCAAGCACTGGGATTAAAAAACCGGCGAATAGAGCAATTGTTCGTTGAAAGGGACAACATTCGAGGAAGGATTGATGAGATTGGGCACTACATCTACATGAGATGCCTAGCATGTGAGCAAATACCTCGGAAAATCCTCCTTGTTTCCATCATGGGCTGCGTCCACCGGATCATGAATGAGTTGAAGAGCTTGCAGAGAGACCTTACACCAAGGGCCGCGGAAAGGACGAATGATGCCTCGCGGGCCCCTAAGTTGGAATTTTAATTTTTTGTTCGAGTCTTGTTTAATTGGCTTTGTTGTCTTCCCATATGTTATTTTCTTTTCTTTTAATCAAGTCAGGTTAAGAACTTTGGAATCTGTACTATTGCGGTTCCTTGTTTGAAGTAATTTGTAATAGAAAATTTTGGTGATGAATTAATTGATTCCAAAAGAATTGGTGTGTGTCTTTACTTTGTGGCAGAACTATGCCCGGTCTGATTCACACGAGGACGTGATACGTAGGCAATCCACATAATATTCGACCGCCATTAAAAGGAAAGGAAAAGAAGAAAAAGAAAGAATATATATATATATATATATATAAAAAATACAGGGGTTCCAAAGTACTTTAAAGGGGAAAATAAGCAAGTCGGGATGACGCATATGTTTTAAGCAAAGCATGTTAGAAATGGTTTATTGCCTAGGAGCATTGCATCCACAATGTGCTATTATCAAATCTGTTAAACTCTAACGCTAACAAGTTTGTTGTTTTCCACAAATCTCAGATAGTTAGTTTGTTAAAGCGTACTGGCACCGTACCATTATCAAACAAGATCAAAAGGGCTCATACCAGAAAGCATGACTGGTTCAGACAACAGTGTTGAGTCGGAAAAGACAGCAAATCAGATGCTGAAGGAAGCCATGGAAAAAATGGAAAAGATGAGGCTGGAAATGAATGAAATGCAGATAGCCTTAGCTAGAGCCCAAAAGGGGCAAGAACTACCTGTTACTCCTACTCTCCAACCAGGACACACGTCAGAATATCCCTTTCCCGGTCCTTCAACGAGTTTCCCGAGCCATCACTACTATCAGGGAGGAGAGGCCTATGATTCCCAAGCTCCACCACCCAGGCAAAACCCTCCTCCACCAAATGTTCCCGTCTTTGGGGCGCCTCCCCCAGCCCCTTTGCACAGATCATCCAGTGAGCCGTTTTTTCAGGTTCACGACACACAATATTACCCCTCTGAACTTACATTCAAAGCACCCAAGCCACATACCTATAATCCCCATTTTGAGGTACCGGCAGAGATTGAAAAGCCGGTTAAGGTCCCGGAACAAGATGAGGTAATGAGGAAGTTCAAAAGCCTGGAGCAATCCTTCAGGAACCTGCACAGATTGGGCAACCAGGTCAGCGTGGCCTACAAGGATTTATGCCCTTTCCCGGACGTCCAACTCCCGGCTGGGTTCAAGATGCCTAAGTTTGATTTATATGAAGGGCACGGTGATCCTGTGGCACATTTGCGGGGCTTTTGTAGCAAAATGAGGGGAGCAGGGGGAAAAGATGAGCTACTGATAGCTTACTTTGGCCAGAGTTTGAGCAGGTCGGCACTGAAGTGGTATACAAGACAAGATCCGAGCAGGTGGTACACCTGGGATGACTTGGCACAAGCTTTAGCAGGACACTTCTAATACAACCTTGAGATAGTCCCAGACAGTCTCACATTGCTAAAGCTTGAGAAGAAACCCGTAGAAAGCTTCAGGGAATTTGGGTTCCGATGGAGAGAACAGGCAGCCCGAGTTGATCCTCCAATGAGAGAGGGAGAAATGGTATATTACTTTCTACAAACTCTAGAGCCGACTTACTTCGGTCATTTGGTGACGTCAGTGGGCAAATCCTTCAATGAAGTGGTGAAAATGGGAGGTATGATAGAAGAGGGACTTAAGTCCAATAAGATCCTGAGTTACTCGGCGATTAAGGCGACGACTCAGGCCATTCAGAGCGGCACGGGAGGTGTGCTCGGAAAGAAAAGGAGAGAGGAGGTCACGACGATAGAGGCAGGCAATTGGTCTAGATCTAAAGGTCCTTCCCCTCATTACCAACCTAGAACCCATCATCTAAACTACCCACACAATCCATACAACCCTCCACAACCCTACTATCCGCCACAAGAACAACATTTTTCCGTACATCACGCCCAAACCTACACCCAGCCTCCGGCTCGTCCGCTATGGCATGTACCGGCTCCCCAACACACATATCCACCTCCACAAAACACACATTCACCTTCACAAAACATATATCCGCCACCGAGGACCTACAGGAATCCTTCAGGACCAAGCTTCCGCGGAAATCAGGCTTTCAGGAATGAAAGGATGCAGAAGCCAAGAACATTCACTCCGTTGGAAGAAACCTATACTACTTTGTTTCACAAGTTGAAGCAGATAGGCCTACTAAGTCCTATTGAAACCAAATTGCCAAATCCCCTCCCCGGAAATCTGAACCATTCAGTGAGCTGCGAATATTGTTCGGCTGCTCCCGGGCATGATACTGAGAAATGTTGGAAGTTGAAGACTGCCATACAAGATCTTATTGACACAAATAGGATCGAGGTTCAGGCACCAGGGGCACCCAACATCAATGAAAATCCATTACTGGTGCACCATGAAGCTCACATGATCGAATTAGTGCACGAGGGAGGAAACCAAAAACACCCTCACAAACGGTAATGATGATTCGCGCCAGTACTAATGAAGAGTCGACCAGTGGAAAGGCAGTGATACAGTCGGGAGAGGTATATGACAAGCCCTTTGTGATAGCAGGGAAAGGGTCATCTATTACTGCGAAGAGGCCAGAGTCAGTCAGAGCAGTGTTGCAGGGAGTAGCAAACAAGCCAAGGTTGGTAGTAAAAGGGGTCCATATGGGACCAGTTGTTATCAAGCCAGTCATACAGTTGCCGATGACAAGTAAGAAGGCTGTGTCGTGGAACTACGGTCAAGTGACGGTGACGCATAAGGGGAAGGAGGTTGTGGAAGACGTATGCGAAGCATAAGGGTTAACTCGATCGGGAAGGTGTTTTGCTCCCGCAGAGTTGAGAAGGGTCAATCCTAAAACAATAAAGAAACCTGTAACAGAGGAAGAAGCAAAGGAATTTTTGAAGAAGATGAAGGCACAGGATTACTCAATTATAGAGCAATTGAGAAAGACCCCGACCTAGATTTCGTTGTTAACCTTGTTAATCCATTCAAACGATCACTGTCAGGCTTTAATGAAGATTCTGAACGAGGCCTATGTCCCGGACAAGCTCTCAGTAAACCATTTGGAGAAGGTAGCGCACAAGATCTTTGAAGTAAATCGAGTGACATTCTCTGACGATGAGTTACCAGTAGAGGGTACTAAACACAACAGAGCACTCTATCTGACGGTAAAGTGCGAAGAAACGGTGGTCACTCGAGCATTAATTGATAATGGGTCAAGTGCCAATATCTGTCCTTTGGCCACTCTCAACAAGCTAAAGGTTGTTGATGACAGGATCCACCAGAACAGTGTCTGCGTCCGAGGTTTTGATGGGGGCGGCATTAACACAGTAGGTGATATCGTACTGGAACTAACCATTGGCCCAGTCAGGTTCACCATGGAATTTCAAGTAATAGATGTGGCAGTGTCGTACAATCTTTTGTTGGGGCGACCATGGATCCATGCAGCTAAGGCAGTGCCTTCTACTCTACATCAAGTGGTCAAATTTGAATGGGATAGACAAGAGATTGTGGTACACGGGAATGACGGCACACACGCTGCCAGTGATACTATTGTGCCCTTCATAGAAACCGATGATGATAAGGGCCCATGGGTGTATCAGGTTTTTGATGCAGTCTCGGTGGACAAAATTCCTGAGGGCGAGGGCCTTCCACTTCCCAGAGTCACAGTCGCAACCGTCATGATAGCATCAGAAATGTTGAATAACGGGTTTGTACCAGGGAAAGGTCTGGGGGTTGATATGAAGGGAATGATCCAGCCAGTTTCTTTTCCCAAGAACCTGGAAACTTTTGGGTTGGGATTCAAGCCCACCGCAGCGGATGTGAAGCGAGCCCGCAAATTGAAGAAAAGAGTTTGGGTCCTTCCTAAACCAGTCCCACGCCTGTCCAGGTCATTTGTCAAAGCAGGGTGCAGAAAGTTGCCAGTCCCGGAAGTTCTTGGACCTCTGATGGGGCCAAACGGAGATTTGAATGAAAGATTTGGAAGAGTTTTTGCCGACGTCAACATGATAGAAGCTGGAGAGGGTTCCAGTAAGGCAGACATATAGTTTGTGGGTCCCAATGTCAAGGTCAACAATTGGATGGCTACTCCTCTTCCTACTTGGAGGGAGTCTTGGTAGTTGACTCTGATTTTCTTTTCTGTTTTCTGGATTATTCCAGGGTTGTAATCCAGATTTCTTTTCATTATGTCAAATACAGTGTGAAACCTTGTTATCCCGTAATTCAATAAAACGAAGAGTTTCTTCTTTATTTCTTATCTTTTTTTATTTATTTATTTTAATTTTGCTTCTTTCGTTTCTTTCTCTGAACAGTCCTTTTCATACTGATTCTAATGACATGGCATGCACAATGGATCTTCAACCTAGTCTAAAAGATCAATCTGATTCCGAGCTAAACATACAAGAGGTCGATTATGATAATGAATCGGAATACAATGAGGATGAAGCATTCGAGGAGATAAACAGGGAGTTGATCCAGTTTGAAGAAAAATACAAACCCAACTTAAATGACACAGAAGCCATCAATTTAGGGGATGCCACCGATATCAGAGAAACTAAAATAAGCATCCACATTGCACCAAATATCAGGGAGGAATTGGTCAAAACACTTATTGAGTTCAAAGATGTTTTTGCATGGTCGTATGATGACATGACGGGGTTAAGAACAGATTTAGTGGTTCATAAATTGCCCACTGACCTGGCATGCCCTCCCGTCAAGCAAAAATTGAGGAAGTTCAAAACGAAGATGAGCATGAAGATTAAAGAAGAAGTAACCAAGCAGCTACAAGCAAAGGTTATTCGTGTCACTCGATATCCTGATTGGTTGGCTAATGTGGTGCCGGTACCAAAGAAAGATGGAAAGATCAGGGTGTGCGTCGACTACCGCAATCTGAACAGGGCAAGCCCTAAAGACAACTTTCCTTTACCCAACATCCATATCTTGATCAACAATTGTGCTAGGTGTGAGATCGAATCTTTTGTGGATTGCTATGTTGGGTATCATCAGATTCTGATGGATGAGGAAGATGCGGAAAAGACAGCCTTTATTACGCCGTGGGGAACCTATTGCTACCGGGTAATGCCATTTGGTTTGAAGAATGCTGGGGCAACGTACATGAGAGCAATGACCACTGTGTTACATGACATGATACACAAAGAAATTGAAGTGTACGTAGACGATGTAATCATAAAGTCCAAGCATCAGGAAGACCACGTAGCAGACCTAAGGAAGTTCTTTCAAAGACTTCGAAGGTATGATATTAAGCTCAACCCGGCCAAATGCGCATTTGGTGTTCCATCTGGGAAGCTTTTGGGATTCATCGTCAGTCGGCGAGGTATTGAACTGGATCCATCAAAAATCAAATCTATCCAAGAGTTGCCACCGCCGAAGAACAAGACAGAAGTAATGAGTTTGTTGGGAAGGTTGAATTACATCAGCAGATTTATTGCTCAACTCACAGCAACCTGTGAACCCATTTTTTAGCTGTTGAAGAAGGATGATGCAATAGGATGGACGGCGGAATGCCAGGTGGCATTCGACCAGATCAAAGAATATTTATCAAATCCACATGTATTGGTTCCCCCTGAGCCGGAAAGACCGTTAATTCTTTATCTGACGGTCTTGGAGAATTCTTTTGGTTGCGTGTTGGGGCAGCACGACATTACGGGAAGAAAAGAGCAAGCCATCTATTATCTCAGAAAGAAGTTTACAGTATATGAGGTTAAGTATACTCAACTCGAGAAGACATGTTGCGCCCTAACCTGGGTGGCCCAGAAGTTGAAACATTATTTATCCTCATATACTACTTATCTCATTTCCCATTTGGATCCGTTAAAGTATATTTTCCAAAAACCTATGCCCACAGGAAGGTTAGCAAAATGTCAAATATTACTCACGGAGTTCGATATCATCTATGTGACGAGGATAGCCATGAAGGCCCAAGCGTTGGCAGATCACTTGGCTGAGAATCCTGTTGGCGAGGAATACAAGCCGTTGAGGACGTATTTTCCCGACGAGGAAGTAATGTAGATAGATGAGTTGGAGTTACCTGAGGAACCCGGTTGGAAGCTTTTCTTTGATGGAGCCGCAAATGCGAAGGGAGTTGGAATAGGAGCAGTGCTTATTTTTGAAACAGGACATCATTACCTTGTTACAGATCAACTGCGTTTCTATTGTAATAACAACATGGCTGAGTACGAGGCATGCATTTTGGGTTTGCGATTAGCGGCAGACATGGATGTCCAGGATGTCTTGGTCTTGGGAGACTCGGACCTCCTGGTGCATAAAATTCAGGGTGAATGGGAAACACGGGATTTGAAGCTCATACCATATCGACAATGTTTGCACGATCTGAGCAAGCAATTTCGATCAGTAGAGTTCAGACACATCCCGAGAGTTCACAATGAGGTTGCCGATGCATTGGCCACTTTAGCATCAATATTGCACCACCTAGACAAAATTCATGTTGACCCATTGCACATCCAGGTTCACGATCAGCATGCCTATTGCAACATGATAGAGGAAGAAGTGGATGGCGAGCCATGGTTTTATGACATCAAAGAGTATCTCAGGATGGGGATATACCCGGAGCAGGCCACCGGAGATCAAAAAAGAGCCATTCGGCGATTGTCAAGTAGTTTCTTCCTTAGTGGAGGAGTGTTATACAAGAGAACCCCAGATTTGGGATTGCTGAGATGTATAGACGCCAGTCAAGCCACGACAGTTATGATAGAGGTACATGCTGGAGTTTGTGGGGGTCATATGAGCGGATATGTATTGGCGAAGAAGATTCTTCGAGCAGGGTATTATTGGCTCACCATGGAGCATGATTGCATCAATTTCGTGCGGAAATGCCATCAGTGTCAGAAACACGGCGATCTAATTCATTCTCCACCAACGGAATTGCACACAATGTCAGCACCGTGGCCATTTGTGGCATGGGGGATGGACGTCATTGGGCCTATTGAGCCGGCAGCTTCGAACGGTCACAGGTTCATTTTGGTGGCCATCGATTATTTTACTAAGTGGGTTGAAGCCAAAACTTTCAAGTCAGTAACCAAGAAGGCAGTGGTGGATTTTGTCCATTCCCACATCATCTGTAGATTTGGGATCCCGAAAGTGATAATCACGGACAATGATGCTAATCTTAACAGCAGTTTGATGAGAGAAGTGTACGAACAGTTTAAGATTACACACCGTAATTCCACACCATATCGTCCCAAGGCAAATGGAGTTGTTGAAGCGGCCAACAAGAACGTCAAAAAGATACTGAGGAAGATGGTAGAAGGATCCAGGCAATGGCATGAAAAATTACCATTCGCATTGTTGGGTAATCGCACTACCGTCCAGACTTTAGTAGGTGCAACCCCTTTTTTGTTGGTGTATGGAACTGAAGCAGTGATACCGGCGGAAGTGGAAATTCCATCCCTTCGGATTGTTGCCAAGGCTAATATTGATGATGATGAGTGGGTCAAAACCCGTTTGGAACAGTTGAGCTTGATTGATGAAAAAAGACTGGCAGATGTGTGTCATGGCCAGTTATATCAACGGAGAATGGAAAGAGCCTACAACAAGAAGGTGCGCCCCAAAAAATTTGAAGTGGGGCAACAAGTGTTGAAACGAATCCTGCCTCACCAAACGGAAGCAAAGGGCAAGTTCGCCCCGAATTGGCAAGGACCATTCATTGTAATCAGAGTATTGTCCAATGGCACTTTATGTTTAATAGATATCGAAGGAAAATGCGTCGACATGGCTATCAATTCCGACGCAGTTAAGAGATATTATGTGTGATCCCTTTTGATTGTAATTGACATTTGTTTGTGGATTGGCATTTATCGGAGAATGAAATGACGGAGGCAATTCTTTCTTCTATCAAAACACTTTAACCTTTGCTTACCCTTTTGAGCCTCATTTATTCTTTCATATCCCTCTTTTGGAATCAGTAATTAAAATAAAGGATAAAAAGAGAGAAAAACAATGATAAAGACAAAAGAAAAATCACAAGAAAAAAAAAAGAAAAAAAAAACAAAGAAGGTAGGAACTACGTTTGACCTGATTCCTCAAAGAAGGATACGTAGGCGCCTCACGGCTCGGTCATAGTGTAACAAAAAATAAGAATCCCCAAGCAAGAAATCTGGGGCAGAAGTTGTGTTTATAATTTTGGGAAAGAAAGTTTGATTCCAAGAGTTGTAATGTTTTACCCGTCAAAATTATTTTGAGCCTTTTGATACCCCTTTTCCTTTTTTTTAGCCATACACAAAAAACCATATTGATGTCCAAAAAAGACCTCCCGATCAGTATTCGAGAAGAGCCAAGTTCATGCACGTGGAAGTCAGGAACAACACTCTGATCCCCAGCAGAGAAAAGGATCATAAACTGGAAACGAATTGATAGCCGAAAGAATCCCCAACAAAGTGCGTCGTATCGACACACTCCAATCCCCAGCTGAAAAATAAAATAAAATGAGAGAGTCTTATTGGTGAAAACCTTCACAGGCACCATGAGGCGACGAGAGTTGAGAGAAATGAGAGAGTCTTATTAGTGAAAACCCCTCGAAGGGCACTATGAGGCGACAAGGCAAGATTGGCGGAAAGGGTCTGCCTTTGGCAAAAGTCGAATATTCATTTATTCCCAGCGAGATGAGACCATCCGAAAAGTCGATTGATACAAATAGACTGGGTTGATCGATCCGGAATGCACGACATGATCGTTGGGATTGGTTATATCATTCAGATAAGTTCTTTTCTTTTCTTTTTCCCAGCATTTGTTCAGAAAGACTTCTTTTTTAAAAATTATCACTCTTTCATTTTTGGATTATATTTCCCCCCCAACAATTTATTTTTGAAAAAGGATTTTCAGAGTCTACTACCAGTTGCCAAAATGGTGCAAGGCGAAATGCGAAAAGGACAAGCCAAAGATAAGGCGACGAAACGAAAAGAAGTTTGTCGCAAGACCAAATGATGAATGGGTTTAGATCCTAAAAGGCCCAAATTTCCAAGGGAAGTTATGGTCAAATTCCAAGATGATCCGCAGAAGATTTGCAAGATACAGAGACAACTCCGACAACCATCCCCAGCAGGAATATCAGCCCCAGCAATCAATATCCCCCCCCCCAGCAAGTTTTATAGCAATGCAAGGAAAAGAAAAGGAAAAAACCATCCTCAGCAGAAGTGGCACGACCACTCGTCCATTGTTAAACTAACAAATTTTTTCTTTGATTTGAAATAGGGAGAAAAAATATTATTGACCGCAGGAAGACAGAGTCACAAAGCAGATTATCAAACTGGGGCAGGAAAATTTTCTCTCATTACGAAAATTTTCTCTCAATAAGAAATTGTTGAAGTCAGGAGCCTGCCTGGAGAATGGAGGCTGATTTATTTTATGAAGTTGTCGAAGTCAGGAGCCCGCCTGGAGAATGGAGGTGATAAAATTTAAGAAGTTGAAGAAGTCAGGAGCCTGCCTGGAGAATGGAGGTGATAAAAATTTAAGAAGTTGAAGAAGTCAGGAGCCCGCCTGGAGAATGGAGGTGATAAAATTTTAAGAAGTTGTCAAAGTCAGGAGCCCGCCTGGAGAACGGAGGCTAAATTATTTTTAGGAAAGTTGTTGTAGAAGTCAGGAGCCCGCCTGGAGAATGGAGGCTGAATTAAATTTTAAGAAATTGTTGAAGTCAGGAGCCCGCCTGTAGAATAGAGGCTTAATTATTTTGAGAAAGTTGTTGAAGTCAGGAGCCCGCCTGTAGAACGGAGGTTGTTAAATTCAAGTTGTTGAAGTCAGGAGCCCACCTGTAGAACAGAGGTTGTTAAATTCAAGATGATGAAGTCAGGAGCCCGCCTGTAGAACGGAGGCTGTTATATGTTGAAGATTGTCGAAGTCAGGAGCCCGCCTGGAGAACGGAGGCTGAACTATTTTGAGAAAAGTTGTCGAAGTCAGGAGCTCGCCTGGAGAATGGAGGTTGAATTAAATTTTAAGAAATTGTCGAAGTCAGGAGCTCTCCTGGAGAATGGAGGCTGAATTATTTTGAGAAAGTTGTCGAAGTCAGGACCCCGCCTGGAGAATGGAGGCTGAATTAAATTTTAAGAAATTGTTGAAGTCAGGAGCCCGCCTGTAGAACGGAGGTTGTTAAATTCAAGTTGTTGAAGTCAGGAGCCCGCCTGTAGAACGGAGGTTGTTAAATTCAAGTTGTTGAAGTCAGGAGCCCACCTGTAGAACAGAGGTTGTTAAATTCAAGATGATGAAGTCAGGAGCCCGCCTGTAGAACGGAGGTTGTTATATGTTGAAGATTGTCGAAGTCAGGAGCCCGCCTGGAGAATGGAGGCTGAACTATTTTGAGAAAAGTTGTCGAAGTCAGGAGCTCGCCTGGAGAATGGAGGTTGAATTAAATTTTAAGAAATTGTCGAAGTCAGGAGCTCTCCTGGAGAATGGAGGCTGAATTATTTTGAGAAAGTTGTCGAAGTCAGGAGCCCGCCTGGAGAATGGAGGCTGAATTAAATTTTAAGAAATTGTTGAAGTTAGGAGCCCGCCTGTAGAACGGAGGTTGTTAAATTCAAGTTGTTGAAGTCAGGAGCCCACCTGTAGAACAGAGGTTGTTAAATTCAAGATGATGAAGTCAGGAGCCCGCCTGTAGAACGGAGGTTGTTATATGTTGAAGATTGTCGAAGTCAGGAGCCCGCCTGGAGAACGGAGGCTGAACTATTTTGAGAAAAGTTGTCGAAGTCAGGAGCCCGCCTGGAGAATGGAGCTTGAATTAAATTTTAAGAAATTGTCGAAGTCAGGAGCTCTCCTGGAGAATGGAGGCTGAATTATTTTGAGAAAGTTGTCGAAGTCAGGAGCCCGCGTGGAGAATGGAGGCTGAATTAAATTTTAAGAAATTGTTGAAGTCAGGAGCCCGCCTGTAGAACGGAGGTTGTTAAATTCAAGTTGTTGAAGTTAGGAGCCCGCCTGTAGAACGGAGGTTGTTAAATTCAAGATGATGAAGTCAGGAGCCCGCCTGTATAACGGAGGTTGTTATATGTTGAAGATTGTCGAAGTCAGGAGCCCGCCTGGAGAATGGAGGCTGAATTAAATTTTAAGAAATTGTTGAAGTCAGGAGCCCGCCTGGAGAATGGAGGCTGAATTATTTTGAGAAAGTTGTTGAAGTCAGGAGCCCGCCTGTAGAACGGAGGTTGTTATATGTTGAAGATTGATGAAGTCAGGAGCCTGCCTGTAGAACGGAGGTTGTTATATGTTGAAGATTGATTAAGTCAGGAGCCCGCCTGTAGAACGGAGGCTGTTATATGTTGAAGATTGATGAAGTCAGGAGCCCGCCTGTAGAACGGAGGTTATTGTACGTCAAAGATTGATGAAGTCAGGAGCCCGCCTGTAGAACGGAGGTTGTTATGTGTTGAAGAATGAAGATGTCAGGAGCCCGCCTGTAGAACAGAGGAATATCTTTCAAGATCAAGCAGTAACCCACCGGAAGGCGGAATCCTCAGCGGACATAACAAAATGATGGATACTGGTATTCGGAAAAGCAAAAGACAAGTGTCATCACCAGCAATTGTCAGAAAAGAGAAGCACCGAAAGAAACACCAGCCGACCAGAAAGCAAGACAGCAAGAACAAGTTTGAAGATAGATAAGATCTTGTGGTCCATAGTCTAGTCTAGCATCTTGTTTTCTTTTTAGCACGGTGTAATAAGGAGACCGGTAGAGCAGCAGTAACAGCATACAACAGCAGTAGCAGCAAACATTACAGTCACATGGTAGTCCCAGCTACCGGAACTTCCCGAACTACATTAACCTGATTCCCTTTTAGCCAAGGATATGTAGGAGACCTTTGAAGCAAAGGTTCGGTTATATCTTTTTTCAAAAAAAATGCTTCACAAGGAGTACTCCAACAGGGCAAAAATTACTCGTATCTGCTCACTTTATCTTTGCGCGAAAGCTCTTTGTGCTTTCGGACAAAGAGGGGCAGCTGTGAGCACGTGATTTTTGCTTCACGGAAATTACTCCAAAAGAAATCAAAAAAATAAAACAAAATCCATTTGGGAACAATTTTTGAGAATTTGCGTGACATTTTGATAATTGTTCTATCCGTAAATGCTCACCTTGCTATAGTTGAAAATACAAAAATACGCGTGACATGCATTTAGGAATTAATGGTACATTTAGGAATTAATTTGGTTAAAAGAAATTCACGAAAATATGGTTGTGTTTCTGTGCATTTTGTGATTTTAGTTTTAATTATAGGTATTAGATAATATATGTGTAATTTTGATTGTATAAATTATTTAGGATTTTTGTTTAAGTGTTGATAATTATAAGAAAGGAAAGAAAATGGTTGAAACAAAGGAAAATAGTGATTGGGACACCCTAGGTGGACCCAAATTCAGGCCCAAAACAGCCCCA
Source organism: Nicotiana sylvestris (assembly GCF_000393655.2). Classification (NCBI taxonomy): domain Eukaryota; kingdom Viridiplantae; phylum Streptophyta; class Magnoliopsida; order Solanales; family Solanaceae; genus Nicotiana; species Nicotiana sylvestris. The sequence goes on from NC_091061.1 coordinate 59,679,502, forward strand.
TGCCCGGTCCAATTTGGTCAAGTTTCCGGACGCCTCAAACGGCGTCGTTTTGTGTCTTTTAATTAGAGCCGTTGGATTAAATCAACCCAACGGCCAGGATCTCATCTTCCTTACCCATTCCCTGAACCCGACCCGCTTCTTGAATTCGGACCGACCCCTAGCTAAAACCAAACGACGTTGTATTTCTTTAGTTCCCTTAATCCTGGCCACTGATCTTAATTGATCCAACGGCCAGGACTAAACCACCCACCCCGTATATAAGACCCAATCCATCACCCCACGCCCCAAACCAAACCCCCCCTCGCCTACTGTTCATCCTCGTCCCCAGACCCCCCCCTCTCACGTCCCTCTCAAACCCTAGCCTCGTTAGGATTCCCCCGCCCTAAACCTAGCCACCCAGACTCCGATGGCTACCAAAACAACACCACTGAACCTACAAACCACCCTGAACACGAATCCCTGGTCACTTAACTTCGAATCATCTCCAAGTTTCTCGAATCTTCGATCAAAGATTCGAGCCAAAACCCTAAATTACCTAATGAGTCCCAAGTTCACACCAGCCACTCCCCTAACATCCCTCATACCCTAATCAATGCTGGTTTCGTTCGAATCTAGGTAGAACTCTTCGAACCACAAATCTGAGCTCAAGAACCCTAAAAATCGAATCTATAGGGGTCTGTCCAAATCAACAAAAGCTCGGGGTCTAATAGACTTTTACCGAGGTGTTCTCAGGTGAGAACAGTTCGATTAAAGTCCATTCGACCCCAAAAATGGTCGATTCCAAGTTCGAGCCTGGGTCAGTTTTGATTTCAAATCCCCGAGGTAATTTCTGCCCTTTTCTTTTATTCTCTTGTGAATTCTATTTGTTTTTCATGATTAGTTTGGTTTGATTCTGATTTTCTGTCAAACTCTGTGTTTCCTGAGGTGATGTTTAGTTTGTTTTTGTGTTTTAATGATTACCTGCGGTCCATTATAGCCTGTATAGTCGGGTAAATAAGTGTCGTCAATTAATCTGCCAATTAAGTTGTTTTAGTAATGTTCATTAGTCATCACTGCTTCGAGCTTAGCTTGTATAGCCTGTTCATTAGACCTCCTGTTCTCAGTCTTTTGCATTGTTCGGCTGTGAGTTGGTCAGGATTGGCTCGCAATATGACCAATTCTTGATTTTGATTAGCACCTTTGTTTGATTTTGTTGAATCATTGGTTGAACTTAGGCAGAGAGTTGGGTATAGCTGTAGAAATTTAGTTGACCCACCTAAAACCAGTATCAAGTTTAAGTTGATTAGTTAGTAATCAGGGTTAAGCTGATTAGTTAATAGTCAGTAATTATTAGCTAAATTCAGATGGGGGTTTATATACTGACTGATAAGAGTTAGGGTAATACAGTAATCTGCAAAGGGTTAAGGGTAATTTTGGCATTTGACAAAATTTAATCAGGGATTAACTTAAGAACATGTCAAGTGGTATTTAAAATACTATTAATCTAATGGCAATGGGGAACAAGACACAAGGGCATGGGTTTATTTGAATACTATAACCCCTCCCATGACTCTTGGGTAAAACAAATAGGACATGCATGGGGGACAGCATAGTAGGGATCAATAAAAGACACTTAGGCATGGGAAACTAAGGGGTATGGGCGGAAAAAGGAGGTGTGACAGACGCTTGATTGCCAAAACTTGAACTGTACTCCTTTTTCTCCAAGTAGGCGCCTGATTGCCAAACTGTATTCCCTTGTTCTCCATGTGGGAGCCTGATTGCCAAAACTTGAACTGTATTCCCTTGTACTCTAGGTGGGCGGCTGATTGCCAAAACTTGAACTGTATTCCGTTATTCTCCAGGAGGGTGCCTGATTGCCAAAACTTGAACTATATTCCCTTGTTCTCTAGGTGGGAGCCTGATTGCATAAACTTGAACTATATTCCCTTTTTTTCCAGGTGGGTGCCTGATTGCCAAAACTTGAACTGTATTCCCCTGTTCTCCAGGTGGGCGCCTAATTGCCATAACATGAACTGTATTCTCATGTTCTCCGGGTTGCACCTGATTGCCAATAATTAAATTGTATACCCTTGTTATCCGGGTGGGCGCCTAAATTCCAAAACTTGAATTGTATTCCCTTATTCTCTAGGTGGGCTCCTGATTGCCAAAACTTGAACTGTATTCCCTGGTTCTCCATGTGGGCACCTGATTGCCAAAAACTTGAACTGTATTCCCTTGTTCTCTAGGTGGGCGCCTGATTGCCAAAACTTAAACTGTATTCCCTTGCTCTCCAAGTCGGCGCCTGATTGCCAAAACTTGAACTGTATTCCCTTGTTCTCCAGGTGGGCACCATATTGCATAAACTTGAACTATATTCCCTTTTCTCCAGGTGGGCGCAAGATTGCTAAAACTTGAACTATATTCCCTTGTTCTCCATGTGGGCGCCTGATTGCCGAAACTTGAACTATTTTCCTCTGTTCTCCAGGTGGGCGACTAATTTCCATAACTTGAACTGTATTCCCCTATTCTCCGGGTTGCGCCAGATTGCTAATACTTAAACTATATACCCTTGTTCTCACGATGGGCGCCCAATTGCCATAACTTCAATTGTATTCCCTTGTTCTCCGGGTGGGCTCCTGATTGCCAAAACTTGAACTGTATTCCCTTGTTCTCCATGTGGGCATCTGATTGCCAAAACCTTGAACTATATTCCCTTGTTCTCTAGGTGGGCGCCTGATTGCCAAAACTTGAACTGTATTCCCTTGTTCTCCAGGTCGGCGCATGATTGCCAAAACTTGAACTGTATTCCCTTGTTCTCTAGGTAGACGCCTGATTGCTAAAACTTGAACTGTATTCCCTTGTTCTCCAGGTGGGCGCCTGATTGCCGAAACTTGAACTGTATTCCCCTATTATCCAGGTGAGTGCCTAATTGTCATAACTTGAACTGTATTCCCCTGTTCTCCGGGTTGCGCCCGATTGTCAAAACTTGAACTTTATTCCCTTGTTCTCCAGGTGGATGCTTGATTGCCAAAACTTGAACTGTACTCCCTTGTTCTACATGTGGGTGCCTAATTGCCAAACTGTATTCCCTTGTTCTCCATGTGGGAGCCTTATTGACAAAACATAAACTTGTATTCCCTTGTACTCCAGGTGGGCGCCTGATTGCCAAAACTTGAACTGTATTCCCTTGTTCTCCAGGTGTGCGCCTGATTGCCAAAACTTGAACTATTTTCCCTTTTTCTCCAGGTGGGAGCCTAATTTCCAAAACACAAACTGTATTCCCTTGTTCTCCAGGTGGGCACCTAATTGCATAAACTTGAACTATATTCCCTTTTTCTCTAGGTGGGCGCCTGATTGCTAAAATTTGAACTGTATTCCTTTGTTCTTCAGGTGGGCGCCTGATTGTCGAAACTTGAACTGTATTCCACTGTTCTCTAGGTGGGCACCTAATTGCCATAACTTGAACTGTATTCCCCTGTTCTCCGGGTTGCTCCTGATTACCAATACTTAAACTATATACCCTTTTTCTCCGGGTGGGCGCCTAATGGCCAAAACTTGAATTGTATTCCCTTTTTCTCCGGGTGGACTCCTGATTTCCAAAACTTGAACTGTATTCCCTTGTTCTCCATGTGGGCACCTGATTGCCAAAAACTTGAACTGTATTCCCTTGTTCTCTAGGTGGGCACCTGATTGCCAAAACTGAACTGTATTCCCTTGTTCGCCCACATGCCAAAACATGAACTGTATTCCCTTGTTCTCCATGTGGGCGCCTAGTTACCAAAACTTGAGTTGTATTCCCTTGTTCTTCAGCTGGATGCCTGATTGCCAAAAACTAGAACTATATTCCCTTGTTCTCCAGGTGGGCGCCTAATTGCCAAAACCCCGAATTGTATTCCATTGTTCTCCTGGTGGGTGCCAGGTGGGCACCTGATTTCTAAAAATTTGAAATGTATTTCCTTGTTCTCCAGGATGACGCCTAATTGCCAAAACTTGAAATGTATTCCCTTGTTCTCCGGGTGGGCGCCTGCCATTACAACAAAACCAAAGAAACCTTTCTTCTCCAGTTTGGTACTGGGAACATCTGTGAGTGTTAATCGAATCATGTTACCCAAAAGAGCTTTGAGAATTTAAAAGTTAAATCCCATTAAAATTTCAAATTAAATCTCATCTTAAGAGTGAAAACTTTAAAGCTAAATTATATTTCCTAAAGGTAGGACTTACGCTAAATCTTATGAAGGTCTTGAAATTTAACAATTTCTCATTATCCAGGAGGGTCCTGAGAATTTTTAAGATTTAACCCCATTATCCAGGAGGGACGTAAAATTTTTTAAATTAAATCCCATTATCCAGGAGGGCCCTGAACAGCCAAGAATGAACTTACCTTAGCCATGCTCTCTTCCTAGAGGATCTCTGTAGAACAAACAAAATTCCTTGCCCCTGAACCATGCTTTTCCTCATGGAGGGTTTCTATAGATCAAACAAATTTTTCTTTCCCCTTCTCTAACCGCCTTTGTGCTGACAAAATTTGGGCACGACACTTGAAAAAATCAAACTTCCAAGCTTTGATTTGGACACAAATTTCGTCCCTGTTTCAGACAAAGAAAACTTGTGAGTTTATAAATATGGTGGTTTGTTTGTGGCCTTGACTTTGAGGGAGATTTCTCCTTCACTTCCCATGATAACTTTGATTTCAACTCGAAAGACCTTGTTTGTTTATTGACTAACCACTTTCTCTGTCACCCTTATCACAAAAAATACCTCTGAGCCGTTCAAACCCCAAATCCTCTATCTGTTGCATTTTGCCCATGAATTGACATTTACCGAACCTTTGTAGTTTACATGAATTCCAAAGCACGTTGATTGTTACCAACTCAGTGCGCTTGCTGTTCTTTCCTGACGTATACCTCTTGCCTTAGCCTTGAGGTCTATTGCTCCTTCACTTGCCATGATAACTTTGATTTTCACTTGGAAGACCTTGCTTGTTATTTGTTAAACACTTTCTCTGTCAACCTTATCACAGAAAATACCTTTGATCCGTTCAAAACCAACACCCTCTATCTGTTGCGTTGTTCATGAATTGACATATACTGAACCTTTGTATTTCGCATGAATCCCAAAGCACGTTGATTGTTACCAATTTAGTGTGCATGTTGTTCTTTCCTGACTTATGCCACTTTGATGTGCTAGCCAGATCCCGTTTTGTGCAATTGGAAAGTTGGTGGCAAATTTTGAAGTCATTTCTCACTTATTCAGACCAAATAGACTCAGGAAAAGGAAGTAAACAAGACAAAAGGAAAAGAGTAAAGGACAATAGAAAGAGATGATTTCTAACAGGAAAACTACAAAGTAGAAACTTATTAGATGTGGATACCAATTCTAATGACCATGACATGGACCTTTGGATCAAGTGGCCTAATCTGTCAAACAAGTCTAATGTTCAACTCTTGTTATACCCCTAAATCGTGAAACTGGGCTTCAATGTTCTGATTATCCAATCTCATTCACGATCCTTATTTGACTTGTAGTGCCCGAAGGGTTTTCACCATCAAGCCTCTCTCATTTTGCTCTTTCTCTCAACTCACCGTCGCCTTATGGTGCCTGTGAAGGTTTTAAACAATAAAACTCTCTCATTTTGTTCTTTTCTTCTTATTTCCTCTGTTTCTGCAAATGACAAGGCATTAACCACGATAGATATATCATATGCTCCTAGCATGTCTAACTCGGCACTCTCAAAGATTATCTGGGAGGTCTTTTGGACTGTAATGTGGCTTTTGGACAAGGTTAGAAAGAAAGGATATCATAAAGGCTCAAAATAACTAAGACAACAGGGTTAATTTATTTACAACTTTTGGAATCCATTGTAAAACTTTGCCCCAATTTCTAAATCAAGGGGAATTTGATTCTGTTTTTCCCTTTTTCTTTTTGAGATAGAATTTCTAAGAAAGTCTGCCCCACTCTCGACTTCGTGGGATTATGAATAATTTTTTTTTTGTATGACCGAACCGTAAGGCTGCCTATGTATCTTGTGGTGACAAGAATCAGGTGAAACGTATTTTTTTCCTTCTTTTTCTTCTTTTTTTTATTTTCCCCCCTTTTTTTTCTTTTTCCTTTTTTTATCTCTATTTTTTGCTTTTTTTTTGAATTTTCCTTTAGGAATGAACTTTCTAAAATAAACCTATGGGGTCATGAACTCTTTTTTATCATACGACTCTAAATTGATTCCAAAAGAGGGGAGGTCAAAGAAATCAGTACGGGCTCAAAAGGGTATCAAACAGTATAAGTGTTTGGGTAGCTGAAAGAGGGCCTTTCAATCCCTGAAAATGTCAAGTACAACAAATGCAACTTGAAATGAAAAAGGAAGAGCACACACAACATTTTTTTACAGCTTCGGCATCGATATCACTGATATGCCTTCCACTTTTTTAGTGCCTTGTCAGGTACAAAACCCTCGTTGGTGACTCCTTCCTCACAATGGATATCCTCCGTCAGTTCAGAGCAAACTTCATTGGCTTTATCTTGTTACTTGAGGTGCACTCAAAATTGCTCGCTTCAAATTGTCTGGTATGCATTCTCTTGTAACAAATTCTTGTCATCCTATTAACTTCCGAAATTATCTGCCCCAGTTTCACACAGTTCGGGCTTTAAATGATCTAAAAACATCCAAATCTATACTTATTTCCCTCAAGTGTCCCTATCATCTTCAAAATTATTTCACTGCTTCATGATTAAACTAAATTTTAAGACCAGGCTAAGAATTACGCGTGCATGTCATGCCACTAGAATCAGCAAGAAAAGAACTATAAAAGGAAAAGAGTGTTTACCGTGAAAATGGTAACAACAATTAAATTTATTAATGGGATTCTAAAAATGCGTGATCTATTCCCGAACTAGTTGTTAGAGCAGTTGCTGCTAAGAACGTGTGATATAATGATGAAATGCGAGCTAAAACAAGACAGTAATCAAACCGAATGGGCCTGTTGCCCGGATGCAAAGCCGGTCGATAAGGACCTCTGGGTCGGGATTCAAATCGAGCTCGAGCTATCAGGGGAAACCGGGAATAGGATAACAATTAAGGATACGATCAAGCGAGGCTCTTTATGGCCAGTGTTGTGTAGTATAGCATGAAACAAGTAAAAAGACAATAGATATTAAAGCGGCCTCGGGCTAGTGAGAACAAGCAAAATAGGAGAAAAGAGAGAGAGATATATATTATTGCATTTGTGGAGAAATGGAGCAACATCACCCCTTTACAAGGTATGGTGAGTCCCCTTTATATAGGAGGAGAGACTCGGCTACAAGTATGTGGAGATTAACTATAATGTCCGGAGATGGGATGGCTTGACATGATACCTCAGCATAGGCTATGGATAGGCCGGTCCTGTCAAACGTAGCCATGTGCCTTGGGGGCTTCCCCCTCTATCCTGGCTTCAGTCTTCGTTTCCTCCGAGTCGAGTTTTGACGAGCCCCAAAGTAGGGAACTCGGTCACGGCCTACCGCCCTCGGGGTCCCGAGGCATACTTTGGAAATGTCTCGACAGCTAGAAATCAAGTCTTTTAATTTTGCCATGTACAGATAGTCTTCGCGTTTCCCATAACGAAGAGATAGGAAATGATTCTGACACTTGGCTCCTCGAGCTTCTTTTGGCGATGCCATATCGATGATGCGACTCCTGGCGTGAGCTTCGCAGTGATTGGACATCCACGGGCTCGTGCTTTTCAACTTCATTCATTGCATTCCTGATTCTCATTTTTCCAGGCGAAGGTACCACTATCAGCTCGATTTTCCATGGATGCATTAACTGCGCCCGTTGGTCAAGCTCCCAAAGCCTAGATTACCGTATCGTAATCTCCTATAAATGGGGGTTCCTTGGCTTTGCTTTTCCTATTCCACTGCTTCCATTGGCTCGCTTGCCTTTACCTTCTTATCATCTTCTTTCACACCAGAACATCATGCAGGGGCTCATGACCCTAAGGCCATTTGGAGGTGTTTCCTTAGACTGTGTTGTAGCCTTCTACCGGGGCTTCCCTTCATCGAACATAAATGTGTTCTCCCGCTATTGTTACGATCGTAGGTATGTTGTCCCTTGTTGCTGCTGCTGGGCCAAGGTGATGAGGGACGGGGAGCCGGTTCTTCCCTTATGTAGAGAGTCGTTCGGATTATGCACTGCTGCTCAAAAGGGGGCTCAGATTATACACCACTGCTCACCTTCATGCCCCGGGTCGACACGGTGCTCTGCTCCGAGTTGGGGGCTTGCACGGCTAGTCATTCCAAGAAGTGGATTCAAAGTAGCCGTGCAAGCGGGACCGAGGATTGTTCGGTCCGCTGTCTCTCGAGGCTTCCTTGGCCAAAGAGGGTCCTCGAGCTCCAGAGAGCTATGGCGTTTTTTCATCCCTCCCTGCCACTCACCTTGTCCCTTGGGTATATCAGTGTGGAAAGTTGGGACGAAACTTCCGGGGAGGTGTGTTTGGAGGCGCCTATTGTGGACTTTTAAAGGTGGATCGATCTTCGGGCTTTCATCTTATGTGTGCATCCCTTTGTATCTTCATTTAGCCGTAGAGATCCTCCGTAGGCTATTGTAATTGTATGTAATGACCCCTTGAGGGATACTTGTACACAAAGTTTTATGAATAAGAATATACCTCTGACTTCTGCGTTCGAACTTTGCTTTGTTTCTGTATGCTCTCATTCCCTTCGAGGACCTTTGAACACTTTCTTTTGTTTGTTGGCTGCTGATATCGGGTTTGGGCATGGGCGTTCGTCCCGGTCTTCTGCTGATCGGCATGGCTCTCTTCCTAACCCATCGTCGTACTTCAGACCAATCTTGAATTTATTTGATAGGTCCAAGCTATCGAGGCCCTCCGAGTTGTATGAAGATCATGTGTCGAATTCTGGGGCTTTCGGAATGTTACCCTGGATGAAGGTCATCTTCGGGTACCCGGGGCCCCTATTGATCTTGATGTAGATAGCCCCTTTAGAATGTATAGGATAGACTTCTGCTGAGAAGTTTGCCTGTATTTGGGCGCTTCCTCGGACCTTCGTGGAGCTTTCGTGATCGGAGCTTCCTGTGTTTATTCCTCTTTTTAAAAAGATATGATCATGAGACCTTGTACTTGCCTTGCGTCAAGTGTTGGCATTTAAAACTTCTCAAAGTCCGACTTCTTTAGGCCGGGGGTTCTTGATGCAGAGTGTTATCTTGAGCTCGGAGATAATACGAACGGCCCCTCGAGTCTTGACTTCTCATTAGAGGATGCTTTCTAGATCGGGTATTGACCCGTCAATCCGTACCGAGGCTATTGGCTTCCCGGGGCTCGTCTCAGGCAGGCGAGTCATTGCCGCTTCTCGCATATATGTGTGGCGGCTTCGATTTTTTCGCGAGACTTCACTATTTTATGATAGCCGCTTTTCTGCTTTGGCACAGGGTATTTCATCTCTTTAGGCGTAAAAGGTGTTGGTGCGCGCCCTTGCTTTGACCTATTAGTTTCACCATAGTCATGGAAACCACTTTGGGGCCGATCCGGCAGAGGATGGGGGGTGCTGCTCCCGGTGCTCAGGAACCAAGGGAGTTCACTCTGGAGACGGTGCCCGTGATAAGAGAGGAACACCTTGAGATGGCGATGAGATACTGCGGGTGGAGCGAGGGGATAACACTGCAGGTGCTTTCCCCAGATGAGGGCTTTGCGGACTACACCAATGGATTCTTGAGCGTATACCTATTCCCTTTCGCATTTGGCCCCCCTTATAGGGTTATGCTTGATTTTTTCTTGAAGTATCGGGTTACCCTGGCACAGATTCATCCATCGTTTTGGCGAATGACGTTGATGATGAGATTCTTCACGGATAAGGTCGGGCTTGAATTCATGCTTGATCACTTTGTCAGGCTATATCGGCCCTTTCATCATCGAGGCCTGCTAACTCTGAGGTGTCGTTCGTCCACGCCCTTTATTATTGATGACGAGGAGAGTGGGGTCGAGAGTGGGCCAGTTGGTTTATCCGAGTCCGGACGACTGACATTATCCCTGTGGAATTTTTGCTATATCTTGAAGGGTGGAATTATGCACGTGAGTGAGGCGTTTGGAACTTTTTCAGATTTTGCCTATAGCAAAAATTAGCTGAGTAATAATGTTGTCTCTATAGTTGCAACAACCTCGTGGACGCCAGGTGAAGTCCATGATCTGCCCGGCTGGGTCCGGAAGCTGGTGACCAATTTGTCCTGCGACGAACACAGGTGGCGAGCTGTACTTCGTACCGGATAGGGAGCGCAGTACCAAGGTATGTGTGTATGTTGCCTTTGCCTTGCCTTTGTATACTTGATATAATATTTACCCTTCCATTTGTGATGGATTTGCCATTTTCAAATATCAGGCAGTTCCTTAGGATGATGCACCCGCGGTGTGATGGAGCCTTTAGTGGTGCTGGTAGGGCTCACATTTCTGAGGAAAGGGCGTCACCCGGGTCCGCTGCTCCTGGAGTGCCTTATTCCCTGCCGGCGGTTCCTTTGAGCGGATACGCCATGCCTGAGGTCGATTCTTCTGGGGGCGTGGGGGCAAGATCAACAGGAGTATGTTCCGACTTTGAGGAAGTCTGTCGGTTTCACTTTGTGGTGAGTTTATGTACAGTTTCCCTGTGCCCTGTGTCCTTCTCCCTCTATTGAACCTTCCTTGTGCAGGCCTGTGATAGGCTTAGGTCTGAGCTGCTCCGTCAAGGGGCCAAGCTTCAGAAAATTCTGGATGAGGGCGAATCCTTTAGGATCCTTAGTGAGGAGAAGGAAGTTGAGCTAAAGCATTGGCGATATGAGACGTACCGGGGCTCAAACTATGAGAGCTATTTGATGGAATAGGTAACTTCCGGTAGTACATGTTTTGTTCCTTTCTAACATTAGGGCTAACCCCTTTTGTCGTATTAGTTGCAAAGAAAGGTGGAGGCCTTGGAGTACCTCAAAGGCGACATCAACCGAGTCAGAGTTGCTTGCGGGGAGCTAAAAGCTCAAGTGCAGGCTCAAACTTTGGAGGAGATGAGTGCCTCGGCCAAGGTTCCTGCCTTCGAGGTCCAACTCCGCTTGACTTATGACAGCGCCAAAGTTCAAGAGGATATGATTGGGAAACATAAATCTGATCTCTCGAAGGTTAGAGCTGAGATAATTGATGCCCGGGCAGAAGCGGCATTAAGCCAAACCAAGGCTGATCGTGAGATGGCGATTCGTATGAAGAATGTTGTTGATGCCCAAACTGAACTGAAGTGAGCCCTCGGCCGGGAGAAGAGGATCGAGGAATATGTTCGTTGTAAATCCCAAAGAGAGGTACTCGAGGAGGTCGGTGCAAGGGGCTTCGTTCTCTTACAGGAAATAGCTCGAGTGAGGGCGGATGAGCGTGACGCTCGGTCACTTCTTATAGACGTTGCGGAGGGCGAGTTTGACAAGATGTAGCCCTTTAGCACAAGGTGTAGACTTTGTTGTTTAGTCGCACTAGAGATTGCCATTTTGTCGCTTTGTCTCTGATGTACGTAGGGCATGCCTTTTTCTGTTGTTGCTTTCGATCGGGCAGGCTAGTTTTGGTGTTTGGCGAGATCCTCATAGGTCCAGAACGGATTGGACACACCCGGGGGCTTTTAAGTGCGATCATTGGCGCGAGTTGGTGCTGGGGCCTCCGTGCTTGGCCCAGTTGTTTAGGCTTAGTCTCCGAGTCGGGATTCGGCTCGAGCCTTCTTGTCCTCAAATTTTTTGTGCCCGTACGGGCAGGTAGTAATCGTTTTTATCTCTTGCCCTTGGGCATTTGCCGTTCCAACTGTTTTGGGTCTATTCTTCGAGTCGCATTGTGATGGAGCTTCAATTGACCCTCAAGCTCTTCCCTGCCTGCATGGGTGGATGATGATGGCCCTTTGTGCTCTGGGTCGAAGCGACCTTGCGGGCACGTAGCCCAGAGGTTTACTCGGCCAGCGATAGTGGCACTTATGTCATGCCCTTAGGCGTTTGCAGTTTTCGAATCCAGTCTCCGAGTCGCATTGCGATTTGAGCTGTAATCAACCCTTAAATTTCCTCAATTTCCTGGCCGGCGATAGTGGCACATATGCCATACCCTTAGGCGTATTGCAGTTTTAGGGTCCAGTCTCCTAGTCGCGTTGCAATTCGAACTATAATCGACCCTTAAATTTCCTCGATTTCCTGGCCAGCGACAGTGGCACTTTATGTCGTTTGGTCGTTGAGACCTTTCAGTATGTGGACCAGAGGCTTGCATAGTTAACTATTTTGGATCCGATCTCCGAATCGGGTTACGATTCGAGCTCATTTTAATCCTCAAGTTGTCAAAATGTTTAGCTGGCGACAATGGCTCTTACGCTGTTTGGTCGTAGAGACCTTTCAATATGAGGCCCGTAGGCTTGCTTAGCTAGCAACAATGGCTATTACAGTATTTTTGCATGTGGGCTTTTTTGTAGGCTTTGTTTCCGCTCGTTAAGGTCTTTTTAGAGTATTTTTGCCTCACCCGTCGTCGGTTCCAGAGGAACCTTGATTTCAAGTCATTTTCGGCGATGTTTCAAGCACCTCGTAAGGTTCATAGTCGTAGGTCGAGTAGATCGATGCTCTTGCAGTTTGGAGATGACATGGTCAGAGCTCGTTTTGCCTATTTAGGGAAGCCTATTTTAATCGGTTCTTTCCGAAGTGTATTCGGAGTAGTGGCCTGCGATTTTAGCGACAGTCGGGCGTCCCTGAGTCGCGTTATTTTGGTTGTATCAGCCGTTTTGACCGTAGTCATATGCGTTTGGCTGTAGCCATTTTTAATCCCAAGTGATAGTTTAGGCATCTACATCGAGGGTATGCCCTTTAGGGATTCTTACAAATACGAAGTACAGCCTAAACTTCGGGATTTTCATGCTTGTTGAGATATTACAGTTTGCCATGCCTATTGAGGTCTTACAGTTTGTCATGCCTGTTGAGGTCTTACAGTTTGTCATGTAGAATAGATCTGGTTACCCTGAGGCTGCCCGCTAGGGGTCTTACAGTTTCGGGTTTTCCAGCATATGGCGATTAACGGCAGTCTCCGAGTCATTGAGTTTGTTTGAGCTTGAAGACCTCTTCTCGTGAGCTCGGAGTTTCCTTGTAGGGGTTTGATGATCTCGGAGTTTCGACCCTACGGTCGCGTAAGTTGTCGAATTGATGATGCTAAGTCTCTGAGTATATCGGGACGAATTCGATGGAGAATCATTTGCTGCGAGTATGTTGAAATCGCCTTTTTGGAAGTACAAAATGCCGAAAAGATATTCTTTATTGTTGGCATAAATATACGCTGTAAATACATGTTGGCTCGTTTCTGTGAGCTTGGCCCGCATGGGTGTGGCTCCTCTGATCATCTAATCCATTTACATGATTCTGTTTTGAAACTTAGCCTACCATTTACTGGCCCTTCCGGGAGACAGTGACTTTAAGAGAACGTCACAACGAGTTTGTTTAAGCTTGACTGTAGAAGAAAGGCCCACAATTTGGTCGGATCCTCTTCTGGGGGGTATGCTGCTCTGCTAATAATCTTTTCGGCGGGACCCTCTTTAGGTTGGAAGTCCGGTCGAGGGAAGAGAGCACGGCGGGCCCCACAGAGGCCTCGGATCTCCGAGCGGAGTTAGAACTTATGAATGCCTTGGCTGACTGCTTGCATATAGGTTAGCAAAAGAAAAGAAACAACAATGGAGTAGAGTAGTTCTTCCCTGCTGCGGGATGTGTAGGTGATGTTTCGAGGCGTGAGCCCTAATACATTCTTCTGTTATGTTCAACCAGGCTTGGCCGAAGATGTGGTTCTGCTTACCCTCTGATCCCTTCGAGGGTGGAGGCATTGGTGCCGGCGATAGGTCATATGGTGAGGGATTTCCTCTCGCCGCGTGTAGCTCTTTGTCGAATACTTTAGTCCCACCTCTGTCGTGGAGTTTCATCCCTTTGGCGGATTGTGGTCGAAGTCGCCTCCGGGCGGTGTGCCTGCTGTAATTTGAATGGAACGTCCATGTTTTGTGGGATCGGCATTCCAGCCTGAGCTTAGGCGTGTTGTATAGAGGGAGTGGCCTTCCTAATTGTTGTGGCGATCGGCGTCTGGAATCCATCAAAGGTTCGAGATATGGGAGCGATTTGGCTCGTTAGTCCGAACTGCCCCATTGGCTTTGGCCTGACATCGTTGGTATAATTGATCAAACCACCTATACTCATGAACACATGTTTTATTTGAAATAGGTCAAATGAGAGAGGGGGTTACCAACGCGTTAATACGAGGCCGAGGCGAAGTCTCGGCGTCCCTTTCCTTGGATGCAAGGGTGTCCTTTGGGTATATTCCCCGGTTGTTGCGAGGTAGGTTGTATCTCGAGTCGTTCCTTCCATTCGCAACACATGGATGATATCTCTATCCGTTTGGCATCATCTTCTTTGTCGGGAGTCTGCTTGGATATACCAAACCTGAGGAGGTTCCCGGACGGTTGTCCACGGCCCCGGTTTGTGGCTGGTGCCGGGTGTGGGCATCCAACCAGACCTCGGCTGGATATCTGATCAGGTTTTGCTTGAAATGACCCGAAGTCATCAGGCATGCTTTGTTCAGGCTTCGGGTGAAGGCCTGTGTTGCCCGATCATCCGAAACTGGGAGCGATCTCATTCGTCCTATCGGGGAATGGGGTGCGGCTTCCCCCGGTATTTCATTTCTTCTTCGTTCGACCCTAGGGGTATCGGGCCCTCTCGGTACTGCTTTGATGGCATTGGCGCGTGCTTCTATGGGGGACCACACCGGTATGGTAAACGAGTCTGTGAGGTCAGGTGCCAGGCAGTGGCAATGCGTCATGGTTTCTTTCTAGAGAGTTTCTTCGAACTTCCTCAACGAGACGGGTTCAAACTCTTCATCTTGGAGGTCGCTGCCTTTGATTGAGCACACGTAAGTGGTGGTGTGCCCGTAGGGATCTGAGGTCCTAACGCGCCTAAGGGGTTTCGGCGTTCCTGATTTCTGTGAAGCGAGTCCCGGGACCGTTTCCTCGGGAGACGGTTGCTGTAAGAGCTTCCACGAACCTAATTTGATCCTTTCAAAGGGATTCCCAAGCATCCTCACTGCGGCGGGGTTAGTTCCCGATCTGTCGTTACTTGATCTCTCGGGTACTAGCTCATCGTAAGGAGATGTTTCTGGAGCTACTACATTGGGAGTCTCCGAGCGACTTTGCAGCTGAGCGATAGCCAACTACCGTACCTGCAATATTTCGAAAATAACATGAAGACTGCCTTTTTGTTCTGCCCGAGCCAGGGTTTTCTGAGCTTTCTGTCAGTCAATGCGTTGTATGCTATCATTGCTGCGCGAGGCTTCGTCGACCTATTGCGCGCCTTGCAAGCCCGCGTCCGCTTGAATCGATCCGAATGCGTTATCGGGGTCCTGCGGTGTCGCTCCAACCTCTGGAGCAGCCATGTTGTTTTCGCCATGATTTTCGGGGTAGTCGTTCTCGATTTTGTTTACCGAGCCGGACATTAACCTAAAATCAAAGATCTTGGACAAGAAAAGATGTGAAAGATAATGTGTGTTTGTGTGACGAAACTAGCAAGAAAATAATCACTATTATTTTTAGCCCCACGGTGGGCGCCAAACTATTTACTGTGAAAATGGTAATAACAATCAAATTTGTTAATAGGATTCTAAAAATATGTGATCTATTCCTGAGCTAGTTGTTAGAGCAGTTGATGCTAAGAGCATGTGGTATAATGATGAAATGCGAGCTAAAACGAGACAGTAATCAAATTGAAGGGGCCTATTGCCCGGATGCAAAGCGAGTCGATAAGGACCTCGGGGTCTGGATTCAAATCAGGCTCGAGCTATCAGGGGCAACCGGGAATAGGATAAAAATTAAGGATGCGATCAAGCGAGGCTCTTTATGGCCAGTGTTGCATAGTATAGCATGAAACAAGTAAGAAGACAATAGATATTAAAGCAGCCTCGGGCCAGCGAGAACAAGCAAAATAGGAGAAAAAAGAGAGAGAGAGAGAGATATTATTGCATTTGTGGAGAAATGGAGCAACATCAGCCCTTTACAAGATATGGTGAGTCCCCTTTATATAGGAGGAGAGACTTGGCTACAAGTATGTGGAGATTAATTATAAAGTCCGGAGATGGGATGGCTTGACGTGATGCCTCAGCATAAACTCTGGATAGGCCAGTCTTGTCAGACGTAGCCATGTGCCTTGGGGGCTTCCCCCTCTGTCCTGGCTTCGGTCTTCATTTCGTCGGAGTCGGGTATCGATGAGCCCCGAAGTCGGGAACTCGGTCACGGCCTCCCGCCGTCGGGGTCCCGAGGCATGCTTCCGAAATGTCTCGACAGCGAGAAATCAAGTCTTTTGATTTCGCCGCATACAAAGAGGACGCAACAAAAAATGACTACAAATAACAGAAAACAGAAAATTGCATTAGACAGACGGTGAAAGGATTTGAACAACAAAACAAGCAAACTAAACTAGGGTTACAACCCTGGAACAAACCTAGATAACACTAAACAAGTTACTACGACTGAACGAACTAGACAAAATAAAAAGGATAGAAAGGTTTGAGGCACAAGACAATATCCAGATTACAACCCTAAAATAACCCGGACAACAGAAATGAACCACCAAGACTCCTCCCAGGCTAACCAAGAAAGGAGCGTCTTTCCAATTACCAAGCTTGACATCTTAGCCATTGAGTTCCACATCAATATTACCATGACCATTACCAATTTCAATATCATTAACTTCAGTCAGCAAGTTCTCAAGAGAATTCTCATGCTCCTTGTCACCATGCATCATCCCCACAATGTGTGCATCATCATGTGCAGGTAAAGGATTTTGCGCGATATATTGGGTGTCACTATCCTGGATCACAATCATCCCTTGAATCATTCTTTCTATTTCCCTTTTCAAAGCACGACAATCTTCAATGCTATGACTTTGGACATTAGAGTGGTACATGCACCGAACAGTAGGATCAAAACCTTTTGCATATGGGTCCGGAGTATAGCGAGGAGCGGCTCAATCAGGCTAGAGTGTTTTAACTTTTCAAATAGGCTTGTATAGGATTATCGATTGGCGTGAAACTATTTCTTTGCCTTTGTTTCCCTCCATGCCCTAGTTTTCTAGGGTTGTTGGATGCTCGAAAATGCTGTGAAGGCACACGAGAACTTTGGGATGTCGTGCTCACCCTAGGGAGTGACCTAGCGGTTGGACAGATGGCCGGATGTTGTCCGGAGGATAATGCTGGGGTGGATTATGTGAAGTTTGGGGATGTTCATGGGGTCGGTATTGAGGCTGAAAGCGTTTAGTAGGAATGCCCACTAGATCCTATCGTTGGCGGGACTCAACAACATCTTTCCTACTAATCAGAGAACTGACTCGAGCAACTTGTTCGTTCCATCTGAACCAAAACTCCCTAAAGCCTTCCTTGGGTTTATTTTCCATCCGAGATAAGGAGGAGCGGTCTGGGATAATGTCTACATTGTACTGATAGTGCCGAACAAAATCTCGAGCAAGGCCACCTCATGCATGCCACTTACTACCATCTTGATGAGTATGCCATTCCAAGGCTGCCCTAGTCAGTCTCTCACTAAAATGCACCATTAACAACTCATCTTTCCTGCCAACACCTCTCATTTTGTTTCAATAACACCTCAGATAGGCTACTGAATTTCCATGCTCGTCATACAAATCAAACTTTGGCATCTTAAGCCCAGCAGGCAATATGATGCCGAGACATAAGCACAAGTCTTTGTAAGACACGGTCATCTGGCTCCCTATTCCTTGCATGTGTTCTTAAAGACTGCTCTAAGATTTTCACCTTCCTGGATATCTCATCTTGCTCCACCATCTTAACAAGCTTTTCAGTTTTACCGGGAGGTTCAAAATTAGAAGTGTGAGAGTATGGATCAGAGACCTTGAAAGTTGGTTCTAGAGCACAATGTGGGGCATAGGGGATTGTGAACAGAGTCTCGCTAGAGGATCGAGGAAAGGTAGCTGGTGGATGAGCTATAAAAACATTAGTGGTCAAAGGAGCGAGATATGAGGTGATTTTGGTGGGTGGAGTGTGAAAAGGTTGTGGGCAGATATCATCTGCAGTGGGAATTTGGATTTGTGACAGTGGCGGAATGGTGACAAGGCTTTCAGGGTAGTTAGTGGAAAATAATGATGGAGGACGCCTACTAATCTAGGCTTGGTATATTTTGGCTATTTGTCCTTTCAACCTTAAGACTTCTTCTTTCAACTCAGATTCTGACTCAACAATCTCCTTAGGCGGATCAATAACCCCTGTGTCCAAGTCTTTGCTAGTCATGGCTACCTTGCTCTTTGACCTTGTGTTGTATGGATGAGTTACTTAAAAATCACAAACCAACCACCCTTCTGCTCAATGAAGATAACAAAAGGAACAAAATGGGGTCATCCTGTTAGCATTAGGGCATTTAATAGCTAAAAATATCACATTGCGTGCAATGCACCTAGCAATAATTAACGGTTCTAGAATGACTTCGAGGGTCACAAGGTCACTTGGAATCATCCCAATATTTATTCATTTCAATCTTCTCTTTTCTTTCTTTTCTAGCACTTCTTGGCTTGCCCATTTTCCTTCCTCTTTTTTTCTTCTACTTATCGCTCATTTCTTTACTCTCATTTCTCACGTCCCACAACTTCATTCTTCTTTTTTTTTTCTTTTTTTTTTGTTTTTTAATTAATAAAAAAAATGATTCGATCGAACCCTATGTAGGTTTCCTACGTATCATGACGCCGCATGAATCAGATCTTTACGTAGTTCAGGAATATCGGGAATAAAGTAAACAAACTAACGTTCTCTTTTTCTTTTTTTACTTTAATGACTATTCTTATGAGAAAAGAGAAATAAAAGAAGCAAATATTTTTTTTTTTGAATTTTATAGACTTAATGTTCTATATTCTATTCTAAACTCAATCTTAAACGAGCATATATTTTTTGAAACAGATAATCTATGATAAATTATTAAGGAAAACAACCTAGAAGAGAAAAATATTTTTTGTTTCTTTTCTTAGGAAGGAAATCTAAAGAATAAACCAAAGAAAAATATTTTGAATTTTCATTTGATATCCTGAAGAAAGATTTTGAGACGAGAAATAAAAAATATATATATTTTTGGATTTCAGTTTTGATTACCTAAGGGAAAAATTCTAAAGATTAAACAAACGATAAAGTATGCTTTTTTGTTTCTATATATAATGTCCTAACGTTCTAGTGAAAATAAAAAGAATACTTTTTTCTGTTTTTATTATTTCCTAAAGAAGAACCTCAAAAGAAAATCTTTTTTTGATTTTTGGAATTGATATCTTAAAGAAAACTTCTAAAGAGGTATCAAATGAAAATTCTTTTTTTGTTTTTTTTTTGTTTGAATTTTTAGTATCAATATTGTGACGACCCGGCCAGTCGTCTCATGAGTTACCACTCCATTTCCCCCATTTCTGCTTCTTTATGCTTCGTTATCCATGTTTTGAGGTATCAGGTTGGTCGGATCAAATTCGGAATGATTTTGGTATGGTTTGAGACAATTAGTCTCTTTTAAGGAAGCTTAAGTTGGAAAAGTCAACCGGATATTGATTTATGTGTTAGATGGCTCGGATGTGAGTTCCTATGGTTCGGTTAGCTTTGAGAGGTGATTTATGACTTAGGAGGATGATTGTAATGAGTTTCGGAGGTTCGGAGTAGATTTAAGCTTGAATTGACGAAGTTGATATTTTGACGATTCCCGGTTAGTGGGTGAGATTTTGATATAGTGGTCGGAATGGAATTACAAGTGTTGCAGTAGTTCCGTTGAGTCATTTGGGATGTGCGTGCAAAATTTCAGGTCATTCAGACGTGGTTTGGTTGGGTTTTTTATCTAAAGCGAAATTCGGAAGATTTTAGAAAATTTGGCTTGAATCTGATGTGTTTAGGTTGATTCGATGTTGTTCGAGGTTTTGAAGATTGGTAAAAGTTTGAATACGGTATTAGGATATGTTTTTGCTTTTGGTTAGGTCCCGAGGGCCTCGGGGTGATTTCGGATTGTTAACGGAGAAGTTTGGACTTTGTTATAGCTGCTGAAGTTGCTGCTTCTGGTATTTCCGCACCTGCGGATTGGGGACCATAGGTGTGACGCCGCATAAGCGGAAGGCTGACCGCAGAAGCGGAATTTGGAGAAGTGTCAGGAACCGCAGAAGCGGTTGGAGTACCGCATCTGCGATGGCGCAGATGCGGAAAGTTGACTGCAGATGCAAAAAGGGGAGCTTAAGTGATTTCCTCAAAAGCAGAGGAAAAACTGCATATGCGGTATCGCAAAAGCGACTATGGGATCGCAGATGCGAAAATCCCTGGCCAGAAGGTATATATTGTTTTCTTCGCGAATTTTTGCAAAATGCTCCATTTTTAAAGACGGGAAAGAGGCTAAGGCATAGGATTTTGAGAAGAATCAAAGGATATCAGTTGGGTAAGTTCACTAAGCTTAATTACTTGGGTTTAAGATCATTTTTCCATTATTTAATCATGGTTTTAGCGGAGATTAAGGAAGAAAAATTGGGGATTAGGGCTTGAGATTAAGAGACCTTTAAATGGGGATTTGAGGGGTCATTTGGACTCCGATTTCAGTGTTCTTGATATGTATAGACTCATGGGAGGATAAGGATTTCGTTGATGTGATTTTTATCGAGTTTCGAGATGTGGGCTCGGGGGTCTGGTTTTGGTAATTTCGGGATTTTTGTTATTATTTGATTGTTTTTGCTTGGGCTTCGTTCCCTTAGCATATTTTGACGTTGTGATTCTGATTTTGGATATATTCGATGCAAGTGGAGGTCGATTCGAGAGGAAAAGGTGACGCGGAGTAGTATTTTCACCGGTTTGAGGTAAGTAACCTTTGTAAATCTGGAAATGAGGGTTCAAACCCTGGTATTTGACTTGTTTTGATAAATGTGGTGACGCACATGCTAGGTAACAAGCGTGTGGGCATGCACCGGTAGGGATTGTGACTTGGTCTGTCCCATAGCGACTATTAAAGCGTATTTGATTTGGAGCCTTATGATATTCCGTACTTTAGCTATTTATACTATATTATGGGTTGTAAGTCGTGTTTGGGGCCTTGCGCCGACCTGTAAAGACCCTTAGGGGCATTTTTACTGTTTTTCCTCACTTTACTTGTTGAAAGCATATCCTCAGTCATGTTTTACCTGTTTAAATATTTAAAACTGGTTTTATCACTCCACTTCTAATTGTGAGGACTGTTTGGGCTGAGTTCCCTAATTTCTATTGTTGTGCCCGGGAGGCTATGAGGTTAATGACTGAGAGAGATTGAGAAACTAATAGTGAGGATATTGTATGTATATATATTATGGATCAGGCTGCACGCCGCAGTGATATATATATTGGATCGGGCTGCACGTCGCAGTGATATATATATTGGATCGGGATGCAGGCCGCAACAACATATGTATTGGATCGGGCTGCGCGCCGCATCGATATGACGTTTGCGCTATAGGAGCCCCTCCGTAGTTTGTACACCCCTAGTGAGCATAGTCGACTATAAATTACGGATCGGGCTGCATGCCGCAGCGGTTACTATGATTTCTATTACTATGAGGTATTAATAAGCCTGAGTGCTGAGAGCAAGTATTGAGTGACGAGAGTTGAGTCACGAGTGACTGAGAGGCTGCCCGAGAGGCCATATTCTGAGTGATACCTTACCCAAAGGGCCCAATTATGATATTCTTACTGATTTCACTCTTCTTTAAAATAAGCCTCTGTTGGAAAAGTTGCCAAGCATATGATTTCAAGTGTTTAAACTGAAATTTGATGATTTGGTTTCGACGAAACTGGTTTTAAACTGTGAAATTGACATGTTATTCTATTATTTCCTTCAGTTATATGATTTTTAATTGTTCGTCACTACTTTCAAACCTTATTTACTTTAATTACTTACTGAATTGGCGTACTCACGTTACTCTCTGCACCTTATGTGCAGATCCAGTTGCCCGAGCGACAGAGTGAGGGTCCTTAGCATTGTTAGAGTTTGTCGGAGACTGCAAGGTAGCTGCATGGCGTCAGCAGCCTTGCTTTCTTTCTCTTATTCTTGTTTTTCCCGCATTTTAGACTTGTTATGTATTAGATAGTCAGACTTGTACATTTAGAGGCTCTAGACTCGTAACACCAGATTATGGGACTGTGTAGTTTCCTGTTATTTAACTTCCGCATATTTCCTATTGCTTTAAACGTTTATAATGGAATTGAGTATCTGAAACCTGTGTTAGAAAATGGCTTGTTGTTAAAGGAAAAAGGGTTGTGATTCATTGATTGGTTGGCTTGTCTAGTAATGTGATAGGCGCTATCACGACTAGTATTTAGGGTCGTGACAAATATACTAAAGGAAATATAAAAATCATTTTTTATTTTGAGTTATAAATATTAATTTTCTAAAGAAAACCACCTCAAATGAATTTTTTTTAATTCCTAGAATTAGCATTCTAAAGAAAACTTCTAACGGAAATATAGAAACGCAAAATCTCTTTCTTTCTTTTTTTATAGTTTTTTAGTTTTGTTTTTAAAAACAACAACTGATTAATGCGTCTAACAATTATCAGCATCTCAACTGCAATTTGTTACAAATTACAACCAAAAGATGATGACCAAAAAGGATTTTGAAAAGATATAAAAATGATAACAGAGACAAAAAGACTAACTTGTGCTTCTGTGTAAAAGCTGAAATCGAGTCAACTCTAACACATGGAATATAGCAATAATGATCACTAACGTGACAAATGTTCACAAAAATATAATTCTGTACATCATCTAACGCCCCTTCTCACAGTGATCATAGTTAGTAGGTTGTGCACAGATATGCAGCAGCTTCAACCAGAATAACCACAAAGTGCAGACAATGTGCAGCTGAACAGTGCAGAATTTGCTTTCAAAAGACTGCTCAAAACCTGAATTTCAGTAGTGTATTGTTGGCATATAAACTGAAGCATTGCAGGTGAGTTAACTGAAGCTAAAACTTGTGCCAAATTCCCTCAACTGGTCAGAAAAACTGCAGTAATATCAATCCACAAAAGAAGTGCGGAAATCTTACCTTACTGGTAGCTCATTGTTCTTTCCTAACTATGGCAACCTTGTTGATAAATGCAAAACTTAGCACAGTATAGATATAGATTTTCACCAATATTCTGTTGTTCTTCTCAATTTTCCAGCTGCTTAGGAAAAGATCAACCATGTAGAGATCAACATTTACAGCTAAAACATGTTGAATAAACACGTATAATAATACTTGTATAAAAGCCCATTGTGCATCCAATTTGAGAACTTGGACGCTAGAAAAACTAACTCCAGACATGTTGCAATGTAAAAGACTGCAGCAACTAAAAGATTAAACCACTCCAAGTAGAAGAATAATCTAAGTCAATACGTTACAATCCACCTAATTGTACTGTCAGAGCTAAGAAGAAAGCCATTAGATGATAATACACTGTTGAGCAGAAACTGAACAATACAGGACTGCGGGCATCAAGCACGAAATTCTTTACAGCAATAGGAAACTAGCAGCAAATTATTGCCCAGCAAACCTTCAACTTCTATGAGCATATTCTAACCAACTGGACAATAGGTTATGTAACAAGAGCACTCAATTCAACAAGGAGAACATTTTAGTAGTAAAAACCAGATTTCGACTATCACTGCTGAACTCAAGCACAATCTCAACTAACACAAATTTTTGGCAAATTTAGCTTACTATATGCTCAACCAAATCACAATTCAAGTTGCCCAATCTCTAGTCCAACTGAAGCCCCTCTATTAAACTCAATGACAACTATTAGAAACCGGTGGTAACAAGTTCAAACTAGGAGACTTTCAGCTATCAATTCACTCCAAAAACTTCTCCACAAATAGTGGCAAACTTCAACAAAACAAGCTTTAGAACTTGAAAGTCTTAGCGTAAAGATAACTGGTGTACAATGCAGGATTTACTTTCAAACATTGCCCTACAAATATAGCTCATAGATTGAATTAAAATCACAAAACAATGCTCCCACAATCAAGACTGATCCCAACAGAACTTTCATCAGCATTAAGAAGTTTGACAATAGAATTTCAACTTGAACTCTAAATATTTCAACAGTGGAGTCCAATGATACAACTCAATTCACACAATTTACAACAAGCAACTCCTGAATGAGTGATCCTGACTGGATGGTCCTGGGGTGTCTGACATGCTCAAACTCCGGTAAGTAGGCCTATATGAGAAAATTAAGAGCAAATAAAGTTAAAGACCTAGAACGCTATGTGAGACAATAACCCTTCCTGTTGGACACATGCAAGACATTATTGGGACTATTCTTCTACAATTAACCTATGTGGCTAAAAGTGGCTAAAAATGCAAGATTTGGCTAAGACCCCGCGAAGCCAAGAACCTAAGACTCACTAGAAGACCGGACCCTATGTGGGTTGCCTACGTATCCCGCCCCGAGAGTCGACAATCAGGTTCGCGTAGTTCGGGCAGATTGGATATGGGCGAGAATTAAAAGAAACAGCTAATTTAGAGAAAACATATTTTTTGTCTTTTTTTTGAAAAATAATGGGAAAGTGCAAACTCTTTTTGGATTTTTTCAATTTTTTTGTCTTTTGTTTTGTCTTTTTCTTAAAACAAATGTGAAAGAAAAAATAATTGGGCCCTACTTGCTTTATTGTTTACACTTCACCTTTTTTTCATTTATCCTCAACCATCATTGGTCCGCCAAATGACTCCTTTTACTCTTGAAGAAATGCAATATGTAGCACATGCATCAGGATGGTCTTTATTTTTGGGTACACTTGCCCTAGACGGACCCAACCCCTTTGTTGAGTCCCCTAAGTCAAATGCATGTAATGCAAACAAACGTTCCTACGAGGTATCCGGCATGAGGTTATGTTATTATAGGTTTAAACCAGGGGTTGTGTTCTAGACCTGGCTTACCCGAGCGGACAACTCAAGCCGAAGAGAGGGCAACATACCGGGAGCACGAAAGTCTACCCGGCCTTGTTGCTAGCCCAGCCTCGTTCTATTTGGTATAACTTCTAACAGAAAAAGTGGGTCATGCGAATGTGTGCACCATTTTTAGAAGACTCAGAGGGGTGACGTAAGAAGGCATTTTAATACAATTCAATAATATCGAAATTGTAAATAAACAACAATTAGCACAAAAGGTTCACAAAATACAGTAATATTAACAATAAATAAAGCCAAATAAAGTCATATTAAAAAGCTCAAATTCTTGAACCCTAAACCAGAGATTCTAGGTTCTTCTCCCAGCAGAGTCGCCAGAGCTGTCACACTTTCTTTTTACTACCCAGGAGGGGTATAAGGGAGTGTTTCCAATTTAAGTGACAATCGAAACGGGATTATTTTATTTAGATATTAGAGTCGCCACTTGAGATAATTTATGGTATCCCAAGTCACCGGTTTAAAATCCCGAATCGAGGAAGTTGACTCTTATTTATGGTCTGCGAACACAGAGATCCGAGTAAGAAATTCTGTTAACCCGAGAGAAGATGTTCGGCATTCGTGGGTTCCATGGTTTTTGCACGGTCGCTTTGATCATACTTGGCTTAATCAAATTGTCTAATTACTCATTTTAGAACCTATGCGCATTTGCCTTTTTTGATTAAGAAATTATCTTAAAACAGGTCACGCACACGTGTACCTATTTGTTTGGTGCGTCAAAAATCATATCACGCGAACGTGTCCACAATTGATAACGCTTTATTAATTAATAAGATTATTTCACCCAAAGTTGCGCGAACGCATACCCCGATTTTAATTTCTAGAATCGTAACTATGTCACGCTAACGTGTACACAATCACAATAATAGATTAAAAGTGAGTCTAAAAGCATACTAACAGATTCATAAATTAATTTATCCTATGGTTTAGGACTAACTTTACTTCCACGCTATTCAACTAAGTTAGGAAAACTTCCTACTTTCACAAAATATACAATTTATACACCTTCTAACAGAGAAATTCTACAGCTAAATCAGAACAAATAATCGAAGAAAAACACTACTCTTCACACAGGTTACTGAAGAAACAAAACACATAGTCAGAAACATGTAATCAGAACAAAACCAAATGAAAGAAAGTGAATCTTACACTGAATCTTCACACACAAAAAAACGAAATTAATCACTGGACCAAAATGAAAACCTCGACGGAACTACAATCCAGACCTCAAAACTTGCCGAACCGCGACAAAATTCAACAACGGACCTCGAATCGGCACCTCGGATTTGCAAACGAACAACATCAAACGCAAAAGGTTTCAGACGCATAATCACAATCAACTTTCAAACTCTTTATGCCTTCCTCAAACTTCTCAGAACCAGACATGATAGTTTTCTTGCCCTGTATATTCGAAGCAACCCATTGACCTTCTGTGGTTTATTTAGTTGGATTGTTCCTCTTTGTCGAAGAAGAAAGAATTCAGGTGGGGGAGGTCGTGTTTATGGCTGTAAATGGCTAAAAATATGGGTGTTTATGGGTCTTTCATGGTGGTGTAAAGGTGGAGATGGGGTCGTTTTTGGTTCAGCGGCCAACCATGGAAATGGATGCTTCCTTCTTTAGCAGAAGACCCACCGAGCGGGGGACGAGGTCTCTTCTATGTGTGTTCTGCGGCACTGCTTCAGGTCTAGCTCTAGGTTAGCTCCTGATTTTTCAAGTAGGGATTTCCTAGGGTTTTTTTTTTGGTTTTTTGGGTGTGAATACTGAAGAAGAAGACGTTGGGGGTTGTGGGGGGGTCTATTCTTCGTGAAAAATGGCAGATCAGATCTCTGTCCTCGGTCTTTCTAGGTTAGCTAGGTTAGTCCTCTTTTGTATCATGTTGAAGGTTAGGGTCTTGGGCTGCATTATGGGCTGAAGGTGGTTTAGAAATTGGGCTCAGCATCAAGCCACATTTTTTCTCTAATTAGTTCAAAACTAAGCCCTATAAATCTGAAAATTATGGGTAAAAATAATAATTCTTCCTTCTAAAAATAAAATACTATAAAACAAAATTAATTTTCTAAATAGACTAAATTATAATGTGAAACTATTTTTGATATTTTCCAAATATAATGAAAAGTAAGATAAATCAAAAGTAAATAGATAAATATCAATTAGTTAAAATGAAGGAAAGTTTTTTTATAATTTTCATTTTGTGACATAATAAAGTAAAAGAGTCAAAACTAGTTAAAATAACGATATTAGGCCTAAACTAGATATTTACATGCTAAAATATAAAAAATCTTGAGGAGGGTCGAAAATCACATGTCTACACCCTCCCTAGACACCACACGTGGGACTATACTGGGTTGTTGTTGTTGTTGTTGTTGTTGTTGAAAGATAACAAACAAACTTCAAATGCTTGTGCCGGAATGCATAAGAAATGTCCTCTTCAAAAGCACTGTAGACATAAGAGGGCCCTCTCTTATGAAACCCTCATAGTAAAGGGTTTATTCCAATAGAATGTATGCCCGGAATCAAAAGCCATTGGATGAAAATATACCTGAAGCTTTAATCAATTAAACGCAAAGGGAATATCACTTAAGAAAAAATTCCTTATTTATTTATCAAGTGCCAAACTCGGTGAATGATAAAAAGGAAAAAACGAAGAGAAAAAGCAGTTATGCATTATTGTCGCCGGAGCCCGAAGGGAGAGAGGGATCTATGTTTCCCTAATGGAGAAAATCAGATCGACTACCGGTTCGGGTCCTGAACCTTCATCTTCATTTTCTTCAATCTCCCCTTCAGTTCCTAAGTACTCGGAACCAGTATTCGAAAAGTCAGTTGTACTGGGCCGAGCGGGAAGATTTTCAAGAGTAGTTAGCTCCAGTTCTCTAGCTTTGACAATGCAATCATCAATATCGACAATGCCCGCTTTGGCCTCTTCCAAGGTTTTTCTCCTTATATGATATATAGCATAAGTCTTCTCAAATACGAGGGAATCCTCTTAGTCCTGGAGTTTTTCTTGGAGTCTATCAATTTCGGCCTGAAGGCCGTCCCTTTCGGATCTCATGGCGACGAGGCGAGAATCAAGCTCAATAGTTGTAGATAAGTGGATCTGATTTTGCTACATGATTCTCTTAAGCCTATCTTCCATTTTGGCCCTCTTCTCTAGAGCAGCATTGGCTTTCTTGATTTTGGAGTTTCAGTCTGCCTTCAAATTTATTTGATCCTCCAAGGCAGACTCGCGCTTGGAAGCAGCAAGCACATCATCATGTAGCTTGGCCCACTTAGCCTTGGCTCTTGGAACTTCTCGTGCAATTGAAAAGCTTCTTGATTGTGGGCCATATTATCTTGCTCACTCTGCTGCAACCGAGCCTTAAGCTCGCTCATCTCAGCAGCTTTTGCCTCCAATACTGGGAGGCGGGCAACAAATTAGTTCCTCTCGGCCAAAAGTTGATCCTGCTCGGAAGCGAGTCCTTGCTTGTCAAGAATAAACCTTTTTAGGCCTTTAAAAGCAAGAAAATTGGCATGCAAAAAAGAATATCAAAGTTGGATTTCCATTGAAACAAGTGAATATAAAAGATGATACGAGGACACAAGTATGGTACCTGCGCCATGTTGTGCATGGAATTGTTTACCAGGCACTCCCCCGAAAGAGAGCACATTTTCTTCCATTATTTCTCCAAAGCCAATGGATTCAGGTAGTTTGCAAGCTCCACCAGCTTGGAAAAAAGGTGGCACTCTTTTGAAACCGAAAGACTGGCATTTCTCCTCCCTCAAGGATCTGGGGAAGGGGTTGAATAATTGTGCCCCAAATTCCCCTAGTCGGGTGACCGAGGAGGAGAAGCACCCCTTTCTTGCTAAGACGGTACCAATGGGGGAGTGGTAGTTGTTGCCGGTGGAGAAGGAGTAGTTGGTGTCGATGGGCGTGCACCCATCAGTGTAGAAGGTGAAGAAGCAACGATGGAAGAAGAAGTGTTGATTGTTATTGGCTCAGTGGTCGGAGATAGAAGAGGCCCAGGGTCTGAACCCCTAGACTGAAGGTAACGAAGGGGGCAGGGCAATGAGAATCATCGTTCTCGATCAAGCAAAAAATGGAATTATCAACCTTTTTATGAAATTACCTGTGTTCGTACAAAGATAAGAGGAAGAAGGACTCAGTTTACCATAATTTTTGGCCTTTCACCTATATTTGGGGGCTATTTCCTTTCAACGACAGAATTTTAGTGTCGTGATTTCTAGAATTTTCTGAACCCACTGGTCTAGGCCTTATGCCTGTGGTGGTTCCCATCGGGTAGCTAGAACAAAAGAAACAAGAAGATCAACAATAACAGAAAATAATTTTTTCACGAATGATGGAAATGAATAATTGAAAACTTACAAAAGTGATTCCACGACCTAGGAAAAGACAGTGTTATGGCTGGGATGATGTCCTTACTAGAAGTGATGATGAATTGTTCCATCCATAACGATCATTATTATCATCCACGCCGGTGAGAAGAGCGTGGTGCTCATGTTTGCTAAAGTTTAGTATTCCCACATGTAAAACTTTGGGAGAGTGAAGATTCATCATGTGTGCAAGGGTTAGGATTTCCCTAGTCTTCGTGCATAGTTGGCGAAGGCAAGCTACCATCCGCCAAAGCTATGGGCTTACGTGTGCTAAGCAGACCTGGTACCGGTGACAAAACTTCCGAGCCCTTCATTAGACCCTAGAGAGGATGGACCCAAGGTAAAGGGAAACGTATAGACATATGTAAAACCCTTCTTGGTGAAGGTAACCCGCTTTATCAAATCCGAGGCAAGGATTTCAAGATTGGGGCAATTGTAGTCCTCCTTCACAGTAAGGATACTGGAACGACGAATGGAGGAGGGATACCTACTAACATTCCAAGTCCGTGAAGATACAGAAATGGCCTTCTTTTGAAAGTCGTTAATAGTGTTGAGATGTTGTGGTATGATGGTTCTTACAGTGGGAGGTTTAGAATCAACATCAGCTTCCTTGTACTTATTTTTCTTTGGGCCTCTGCCGAGAAGACCAGTGTTTCCAAAGAGAGAGGTGAAATAAGCCATAGTAACAAAAGGTCAGCAACAATTTAGCTAAGAAAGTTGGAGGAGATGGAAAAGTTTCTAAGCAAATGCAAGGAAGAAGAAAGACTTGTGAAAATTTTGGAAATAAAGAAGTAAAAATAATGAATAGAAGGGGAGTTATAAATGGCAAAAAATAGTGGTAATGATTACCTCGAAAACTGGCAAAAATATTTGTTGAATCATGGGGTAACACGTGTTCAAGGTATTAAATGCGAGAAGATGTACGTCTTTTCAAGTGTCAGAGACTGTTCAGGAACTTTCTCCCCAATAAAGGAATCTTCAACAACTTAGTGTTACCAGAAAGTAGGGGGACTATCTGTACGGGGTAAAATTAATTTATAATAGAAGGTCGAATGGTAGCATGACACGTGGAACCGAAGGTAAGAAAAAGGCAAGTCAGGCAATAACCAATACCGGACACAACGAATGTAATTGACATCGAGTAAATCCCGAAGGGAGCATATTTAACGGGAGAAGATCAAGGGTTTGCCGTTAGATATCATTCAATGAGGGAATATTCTCTAATATAAAATAAACGACTGTTGCAGAGAATATTTGCATTCATGGTCTGTCGTTACATATTCATCAATGACTCTTTTATTATCCTTTAAGAGGAGCTTGATCCTAGTATCTTGTTTCCCTAGGTAAAGCTATAAATAGCAGGCTCAACAGCCATTATAAGGACATATAAAATTTTCTACAAACATAAGCTATAATTTACTTTTGCTCTCAATTAAACAACTTTATTCACACTTTATCATTGCTTTTACTTTTGTCCTCGGAGGCATTGCGCTCGTAGTCAGACTTGTTATCTTGTTCAATTTCAATTGCTAAATCTCATTTTCAATTTATATTTTTATCATTTTTTGATCAAATCAATTCACTTGTCTACAAATCATGTAACAAATTTAATTGTACTGTTTTACAGGCAAACATGTACATCAACCAAAAGAAATACAAAAAGGACAAAAAATAAAGGAAATGAAGAGAAAACCGGTTGACAAAAATATTTAAATAAAATTAAGCAATTTAACTACAATAGTTACAAATTAAGTTTATTATATAATAGTTTAAATTAGGACTAAAAAACAATATTGATGGGGAAATAAAAGAAACCCTGGTATTAGTCCATGATGGGTTGGGTTTCATATACTTCTCAGATTAGGGAGAAATTCAAAAATAGCCAGATTTATAAGTGGTCATTGTAAAATAAGCACAGTTTCAAAAATAATCGAAATTTAGCCACTTTTCACATAAAAGATAAATCTGAACGAAAACAATGTTTAAAATCCAAAAGATATTCCAGCATAATATACTGGAACTCCATTATATTATGTTGGAACTCCAGTATAATATAATGGAGTTCTAGTATAATATACTGCTACTCCATTATAATATACTGGAGTTTTAGTATAATATATCGGTCCAATATATTATACTAGAACTTTTCGCGTGTTGGAGTTCCAACATAATATACTGGAAGTTCATATACAGGTGCACCAATCTCTACTATATTATGCTGCAACTTTCTATGTTGCAGCAAAATAGTGACTATTTTTCAATAATTTTACAAATGTTGGCTATTTTTCAATTACAAATCGAAAACTGGCTCGCCTGTACTATTTTTACTCAGATTTAAATCTGAAAAATAATAGGCGGACCGATATGTTAAGATTGGAGGCATCAGTACCCGCTATATTGACTAAAATGTTTTGTTTATATATAAGTAAAGATTTGTCAAAAAAAATATTTATGCAGAGATGCTAACACCAGGCTCAGTTAGTGAGAGAAACTCTTCCTTCTCACTAACTTACAGAACATCTTCTTAATTCAATAGCTATATGGCTACAAACATCAACCGCCATATCCCCCCTAAACCACCAAATAAGGGCATTACCACCCAAAAAGAAGAAGTTAAAAGCTTTAAAGAAAACCTGGTCGAGGGAGTACAACATTCCCTAACTATTACTGAGGCCCCTACAATTATGGATACTACATCTAAGGTCCAAGAATCTTTTGCTACGCTAAATTGCCAAATGCTGATAGATGACAATACAATTCAACTCACAGAGGAAGATCAAGCACGGATATATCAACCCTGGAAATATTCTCTCATTATCAAGCTAATTGGTAAGAAAATTCAACACCATATCCTAAAAAAGAAAATTCAGGAAGCTTGGAAAATTATAGATAATTTCCCCCTCATTGATTTGGGAGCAGACTACTACATAGCCAAACTAGAATGTGAAGAGCACATGATTAAAGTTTTAAATACTGGCCCATGGTTCATATTCGGCCATTTCCTCTCTATTCAAAGATGGAAGCCAAACTTTGTGGCAACAGAAATTAAAAGCTCCCTCATTGCCATTTGGATCCGTTCGCCCCAGTTGCCAACTGAGTTATATGATGGAATCATCTTGGCAAAAATTGAAAATGCCATTGGTAAATTACTAAAGGTTGATGCGTGCACCTCTTCCACTCTAAGGGGTCGCTATGCCAGATTATGCATAGAGCTTCCTCTAGAAGTTCTAGTAATCCCTTTCATCAAAATTGGCCATCACAAACAAATCATCCAATATGAGGGGGAGAATACCCTATGCAAGCAATGTGGAAGATTAGGCCATGTGGCATTGAAGTGTTTCTATGCCAAAACATCTCTTCCACCAAACCACTCTATGGAAAATACTGGTGTTATGCTTGAAGAGAAAAGCAACGACAATGCAGTAAATGAGCTAGCATGGCAAACGGTTAAGTTCCCAAAGAAAAAAAAGGACCAATAGGAGAGATTCTGGAAGAAACCAAAACCAAAACCCAGGTATCCAAGCAAAATCTTTTCATCCAATGGCAGGTAAGTATCCTTCCCCTTCTCCTAATACTAAGTATATCCCCATTAACACTCAATCATTGAATAGCAGTAAATCTACAATCAACGATTACTATTCTTCTCAAGAAAATCTTGTGGACTGCAACAACAAGTTTTTCACCTTGGTTAGCCCGCTCACAGAAATAAAAATTAAGGAAAACTATTTACAAAACCCTAATAATTCTTCTAAGTTAAACGGTGTCAACAACGTGTCCTTACCTAGCTCTCCTACTCACAATGTGGCTGACATGGAGATCATTAATTTAAATAACATGCAAGCCCTAAGTAACACTACTAATCAAATTATGGTAGATAAAAGGGCTACTAAAAATAATATTACCCAAAATCCAATAGATATTCCTTCCGAAAAACTTCCTCCTAATCTTCGTATCACTACTAACTCTCCCACTAACCACTGCATGGAAAGAGAGCTGACCCAACAACACTTGTCCCACATGCCCTTACCCCCTAACCAAATGGCCAATAGTGATCACCACGTGCCTATCTCTACCGATGCAACAAATTCCCTTAAAATCTATTCTCCTGCATGCAAAGAAAGCATGCAAATAGATCCAATCATTGGCACCCTAGATAGCTATACTCCTACTGAAACCCTTCTATCTTCCTTTGTACAAATCACCATAAAAAATATAAAATCATCCCCTAAGTAATCAAAATGCCAAGAATCCCACTATCTCAATGAAGGGGATGCAGCATTGTCCAAATCCTAAGACATTAAAGAGCTCACTCAATGGAAAACCCACTGTCCCGACCCCGGTTCGCCCTCCGTGAACCATCGTGATGGCACCTAGTCTCTATGACTAGGTAAGCCTAATTTGCGAAAGAAAAATCAAAATTTTTTGCGGAAGTAAACAATTTAAAACAGAAATAAAATAGCAATAGTATTTAAATGTGTCGCTCGGCTTACACCACATTTAATTCTCAATACCAAACATAAATTCAAGACCCAAAAACCCATGAATCACAAGGTAAGATCAGTACTACATAGCTCTAACTCCGAAATGTCTAATAAGAACAGGAAAGTACAGAAGGGCTAAATACTAAAAGCAAGAATAGAAAGGGACTTCTTGGTCTGCGAACGCGACAAATGTACCTCGAAGTCTCTAGAGAGGTCGCCTCCCTCAAGGATAGTAGACCTGATCAGCGGTACTTGGATCTACACATGAAAAAAACATGCACAGAAGATGCATGAGTACACCACATCGGTACTCAGTAAATGCCAAGCCTAACCTCGGTTGGGTAGTGACGAGGAAGGTTAGGGTCCTACTGAGGTTAAACAAATATAAAGATCAACAGTATAGGACAAAACAGTATAAATAAGTTCGGCAATGAAATAACACAGGATATACAGAACAACAACAATTATACAGAACACGATAAACATGGAAAAGAAATACAGCTCGACACCAATAGTAACAATCGGGGATCTTCCAGGATACTGTTCTGTAGTCCCATCTTTACATATCCAGTGAATCTCCCGAGATACCGTCCCGTAGTCCATCATATATATGTCTGACGGATATCCCGGGATCCCGTCTCGTAGTCTAACTCATAGTGCGCAGGGATCTACCGAAATCTCGTTCCGTAGTCCCAAATGTAAATACCCAGTACTAGGGGAATCTACCGAGTGCATTCCCGTAGTTCCATATAACTGTGTAGGGGGATCTACCGGGAATCTAACCCGTAGTCCCAAAGTAAATGTGTAGGGGGATCTACCGGGAATCGAACCCGTAGTCCCAAAGTAAACAGACAAGGGGAGCTACCGGAATCCCACATCCATAGTCCCAAAATAAATACACAGCAGCAGTAGGAAGATAAACAGAAATGACAAAATTTCATATTAAGGCAATAATTGATTCTAGCCTAGCATGCTGCACAGAATTCAAGTAAGGCAGGTTGAATCAAATAAAGCAAATTAAGTCACTTAGACATGCTTTCCTAAGCAAACAACACGACTTAATAGTGAAAGAAATAGAAACAGGAAATGAAACATACTAGTAATTACTTAAGAAAACTAGATTTCTAACAATTAGCACAAGTACGCACTCGTCATCTTACGTACAAGGCATTTCAATTACCAAATATACCAATCCTAAGGGGAAGGTCCCCCACACAAGGTTAGACAAGCCACTTACCTCGAACTGGCTCAAATTCAACCCAACACCACGTCTTTGCCACGAGTACTCGACTCCAAATGGCCCAAATCTATTCAATTCAATTGCATAATGTAAATAACACTTCAAGTAAATGATTTTACAATTAAATTTTAAGCTAATACGCGAAATTATGTAAAATGACCAAAACGCCCCTCGGGCCCACGTCTCAAAATTGGGTAAAATTTACATTTTCAGAATCCTCATACCCTCCTGAGTCTAACCATACCAAAATTATGCAATTCCGATACCATTTGACCCTTCAAATCATCATTTTACATTTTTGAAAGATTTCACAAGTTTCTTCCCAAATTCCATCCCAAATCACGAATTCAATGATGTATTCATGTACTCTAGCCAAATCTGAGTTAGAAGCACTTACACCGATGAATTTCGTGAAAAACCTTCGAAAAATCGCCAAAATTCGAGCTCTTTAGGTCAAAATATGAAATAAAACCCAAAACCTCGTATTTATAGGGCACCCCCCGGATTTCCACCACTGCGGACCGCACAAAAACGAGTGTTGTCCACATAAAACCAGTACAGTCCGTACAAAAATGAGTGTTGTTCGCACAGGTTTTGACTGCAGTGACAGGCTGTATTTTGGCCATAACTTTCTTTACAAATGTCCAAATTGTGATTTCTTTACCTTTCTGGAAACTAGACACGAAGGGCTACAACTTTTGTTTTGAATCATCCCAACATTCCTTTTAGATCAAAATATATGAGCTTCCAAAGTAGGACCAGTGAAATTTTCCTCACCGCGGACCGCACTGCATTTTGTGCGGCCGCACAGCCCCCACCGCGGACGCACTAGATTTTGTGCGGACAACACTGGTGGGTTCCGAAGCCTGCAACTCTTCTAACCTGCAACAGCTATGATTTTTGGCCTAAAACATCCCGGAACCTACCCGGAACTCACCCGAGTCCCCGGGACTTCAAACCAATTGTACCAACATATCCCATGACATCGTGCAAACTTGTTCAAAACTTCGGAACGCTCACAACAACATCAAATCACCAATTTAACATAGGATTCAAGCCTAAGAGCTCCAAGAACTCTTAACTTATGCTTTCAATCAAAAAGTCTATCAAATCTCGTCCGAACGACCTGAAATTTTGCAAGCACGTCACATTCAACACTACGGAGCTACTCCAATTTTTGGAATTTCGTTCTGACCCTTAGATCAAAATCTCACTATCGGACCGGAAACTTCAAAAATTTGACTCTCACCATTTCAAGCCTAAATTAGCAACGGACCTCCAAAACACAATCCGATCACGCCCCTAAGCCCAAAATCACCCAACGGAGCTAACGAAACCGTTGGATTTCCATTCCGAGGTCGTCTTCATACTGTTCCGACTATGGTAAACTTCCCAACACTTAAGCTCTCATTCTGGGACTAAGTGTCCCAAAACTCCCCGAAACTCAAAATCGAACATCTCGGCAAATCAAAATACAAGAAATAAACTCGGATAAACAATTAATAGGGGATTGGGGCGTTAATTCTTAAGACGACCGACAGGGTCGTCACATCCTCCTACACTTAAACATTCGTTCATCCTCGAACGAGCATAGAGACATACCTGAAGTAGTGAAAAGATGAGGGTAACGGCTGCGCATATCCTGCTCGGTCTCCCAGGTCGCCTCCTCGACCGGCTGGCCCTGCCATTGAACCTTCACCGATGCAATGTTCTTTGACCTCAATTTTCTGACCTACCTGTCCAGTATTGCCACTAGCTCCTCAACATAAGATAGATCCTTGTCCAACTAGGCTGAACTGAAATCCAACATGTGTGACGCATCGAAACATGAAATACCGGATAAACTCATGCCAAGCTGGGAGGTAAGGCAAGCTCATAAGCAACCTCCCCAACACGCCTCAATATCTCAAAAGGGCCAATAAACCTTGGACTCAACTTCCCTTTCTTCCCGAATCTCATAACGCCCTTCATAGGTGAAACCCGAAGCAGAACCCTCTCTCCAACCATATAGGAAACATCACGAACCTTCCAGTCCGCGTAACTCTTCTATCTGGACTGGGCTGTGCGGAGTCTATCCTGAATCACCTTAACTTTCTCCAAAACATCCTGAACCAGGTCTGTGCCCAACAATCTAGCCTCACCCGGCTCAAACCAACCCACCGGGGATCTATACCATCTCCCATATAAAGCCTCATACGGTACCATTTGAATGCTGGACTGGTATTGTTGTAATCAAACTCTACCAATGGCAAGAACTGATCCCAAGACCCTCCAAACTCAATCGCACACGCACAAAGCATATCCTCAAGAATTTGAATAGTGCACTCGAACTGTCCGTCTGTCTGAGGGTGAAATATTGTACTCAACTCCACTCGAGTACCCAACTCATGCGGAACGGCTCTCCAGAACCGTGATGTGAACTGAGTGCCTCTATCTGAAATGATGGACACTGGAATACAATGCAGACGAACAATCTCCCGGATGTATATCTCTGCCAGCTACTTCGAGGAATAAGTAGTACACACAGGAATAAAATGAATGGACTTGGTCAGCCGATCAATAATCACCCAAATAGCATCGAACTTTCTCAAAGTCCATGGGAGCCCAACTATAAAGTCCATGGTGATCCGTTCCCACTTCCATTCCGGAATCTCTATCTGCTGAAGCAACCCACCTAGTCTTTGGTGCTCATACTTCACCTGCTGATAGTTGAGACACCGAGCTATGAATCCAACTATATCTTTCTTCATCTGTCTCCACCAATAGTGCTGTCTCAAATCCTGATACATCTTCGCGGCACCCGGATGAATGGAATACCACGAGCTATGGGCCTCCTCTAGAATCAACTCTCGAAGCCTATCGACATTGGGTACGCAAATCCGACCCTGCATCCTCAATATCGCATCATCATCAGTAGTCACATCCCTAGCATCACTGTGCTAAACCTTGTCCTTGAGGACAAGCAAATGAGGGTCATCATACTGCCGCTCCCTGATACGATCAAATAAGGAATACTGAGAAACCACGCAAGTTAGAACCCGACTAGGCTTCGAAAGATCCAATCTCACAAACTGGCTGGCTAAGGCCTGAACATCCATTGCCAGAGGCATCTCCGATGCTGGTAAATAAGCTAAACTCCCTAAACGCCCTGCCCGGTGACTCAAACCATCGGCCACCACATTGGCCTTGCCCGGGTGATACAAAATAGTGATGTCATAGTCTTTCAGCAACTCTAACCACCTCCACTGGCGCAAATTTAGATCCTTTTGCTTGAACAGGTGCTGCAAGCTCCGATGGTTAGTATAAATCTCATAGGGGACACCGTATAAGTAATGGCGCCAAATCTTCAGGGCGTGAATGATGGCAGCTAACTCAAGGTCGTGAACAGGGTAGTTCTTCTCATGTATCTTCAACTGTCTGGACTCGTAGGCAATCACTCTACCATCCTACATCAACACCGCTCCGATGCCAACCCTCGAGGCATCACAATAGACCGTATAAAATCCCGAACCTATAGGAAATATCAAAATTGGGGCTGTGGTCAAAGCTGTCTTGAGCTTCTAAAAGCTCGCCTCACACTCCTCCGTCCACTAGAACGGAGCACCCTTCTAGGTCAACCTGGTCATAGGGGCTGCAATCGACGAAAACCCCTCTACAAAACGACGGTAGTAGCCCGACAAACCAAGGAAACTATGGATCTCGATAGCTGAGGATGGTCTGGGCCAACTCTGCATGACCTCTATCTTCTTCGGATCCACCTGAATACTTTCACTCGATACCACGTGGCCTAAGAATGCCACTGAATCCAACCAAAACTCACATTTCGAGAATTTAGCATATAACTTCTTCTCTCTCAAACTCTGAAGCACAGTCCTCAGGTGCTGCTCATGATCTTCCCGAATCCGGGAATACACCAGAATTCATCAATAAAGACAATGACAAACGAGTCAAGATACGACCGGAACACACTGTGCATCAAATGCATAAAGGCTGCTGGGACATTGATCAGCCCAAATGACATAATAAGGAACTCGTAATGACCATACCGAGTCCTGAAAGCAGTCTTCGGGATATCTAGCTCCCAAATCTTCAACTGATGGTAACCTGAGCGTAAATTGATCTTAGAAAACACCTATGCCCCCTGAAGCTGGTCAAACAGATCATCAATATGAGGCAAATGATAATGGTTCTTCACTGTAACCTTGTTCAACTGGCGATAATCAATACACATCCGCATAGACCCATCCTTTTTCTTCACAAACAAGACAGGAGCACCCCAAGATGATACACCGGGCCTAATAAAACCCTTATCAAGCAATTCCTGTAACTGATCCTTCAACTTAGGAGGAGCCATACGATACGGAGGAATAGAAATGGGCTGAGTGCCCAGCAATAGATCGATGCCAAAATCAATATCTCTATCAGGCAGCATGCCTGGAAGATCAGCTGGAAACACATCAGGAAAATCCTGTACTACTGGGACTGAATCAACTGAATGGGTATCAATACTGACATCTCTCACATAAGCTAAGTACGCATCACACCCCTTCTCAACCATACGCTGAGCTTTAAGAAAAGAAATAACTCTATTGGGAGTGTGATCTAAAGTACCCCTCCACTCAACATGCGGTACACCTGGCATAGCCAGCATCACGGTTTTGGCGTGACAATCAAGAATAGAATGATGGGGTGACAACCAGTCCATGCCCAAGATAATATCAAAGTCAACCATACTGAGTAACAAGAAATCGACTCTAGTCTCAAAACCACTAAGAACAACCAAACACGACCGATAAATGCGGTCCACAACGAGAGAATCTCCCACGGGAGTAGAAATATAAATAGGGGAACTCAAAGAATCCCAAGGTACACCCAAATGCGGACCAAAATAAGAAGACACATAAGAGTAATTAGAGCCTGGATCAAATTGAACCGATGCATCTTTGTGACAAACCAATATAATACCTGTGATGATAGAATCGGAGGCAACAGCCTCGGTACGGGCAAGAAGGGCATAGTATCTGTCCTAGCCTCCCCCTCTAGGGCGACCTCTATCTCCCCAACCTCCACTTCTAGCTGGCTGAGCAGGTGGGGTAACAACTAGAGCTGTAACCATAGCCTGAGAACTCTGCAGGGCACGCTGTGGCTGAGAAGTCTGTGGAGGTGCACCCCTCCCAAGTCTGGGAAAATCCCTCACCATATGGTGTGTGTCGCCACACTCAAAACAAGCTCTGGGAGGATATGGTGGCTGTGATTGGCTCAGGCCAGGTCTACTGGACTAACCTCTAAAAGCACCCCGTGCAGGAGGCGCGCTAGAAATTGGAGGTGCATAATAAGGCTCCTAAGGCCTAGGAGGAGTTGAGGCCTAGGAGGAGCTGGAGCACTACTGGCTGCTGGAAGAGCTGAATGAACAGGGCAACTTATATAACCCCTACCATGACGACCTGCAGCTAGGGTACGGGCACTAAAATAATGGCCCGACTCTCGAGACCTCTTGGCCTCCCTCTCCTCTCTCTCTCCCTAGCATGCATACCCTCAATACTCCTAGTGATGCTCACCACCTATTGATAAGAAATATCCATTCCAACTCACGAGCCATGCTAGACCTGATGTTGGGAATAAGGCCCTCAATAAATCGGCGAACTCTCTCACGAACAGTAGAAACCAAGGCTGGTGCATGCCTAGCCAAACTAGTGTAATGGACAACATACTCTGAAATAGTCATAGCACCCTGGCACAAATGCTGAAACTCTACGCTCCATGCGTCCCTAAGGCTCTGAGGAACATACTCCCTCAGGAACAGATCTGAAAACTGAGTCCAAGTCAGTGAAGCAGCCTCATCTGGACTATCTAGCTCATAGGTGTGCCACCACTCATAGGCGGCTCCTCGAAGCTGGAAGGTAGTGAAAGAAACCCTACTCGATCATGAGATACCCATGGTATGGAGAATGCGGTAACACTCATCAAGAAATCCCAGAGCATCCTCCGATGCTAGACCACTAAATACAGGAGGCTTGTTCTTCTTGAACCTCTCAAGCCTCAACTGCTCATCCTCGGAAGCAGCTGCCCTGTCCTCGGGCTAAGCTGGCACTGTTGGCGGTACAGGAATAATCTCAGGGACCTGCTAAACATGCACTCGCTGCTCAGGAGTGCGGGCGGTGGGAGTTTGTGCTCCTCCCCCGACCTGCGATGTGGCTGCATCAAGGGGAAGCAACCCTGTGTGAGCCAAAGTGGTGTACATGCTCATAAACTGTGCCAGAGTCTCCTGAAGTGCTAGCGTGGTAGTATTAGTAGGTGTGTCAGGTGCTTGGACTCCAGCTGGATCCACTAGTGGTACCTCGGTGGTAGCTCGCTTAGGTGCTCTGACTGCACCATGCGCCCGTCCTCGGCCTCTACCCTGGCCCCGGCCTCTGACGATTGCAGTAGGAGGCGCGAGTGCCTGATCATCTCGGTACGGTAGTGATGAGGAAGGTCAGGGCCCTACTAAGGTTAAACAAATATAAAGATCAACAGTATATGACAGAACAGTATGAATAAGTACGGTAGTGAAATAACATAGGATATACAGAACAACAACAATTATACAGAACACGGTAAACATGGAAAAGAAATACAACTCAGCACCAGTAGTAACAATCGGGGATCTCCCAGGATACCGTCCTGTAGTCCCATCTTTATATATCCAGTAAATCTCTCGAGATACCGTCCCGTAGTCCATCATATATATGTCCGAAGGATATCCCGAGATCTCGTCTCGTAGTCCAATTCATTGTGTGCAGGGATCTACCGAAATCCCGTTCCGTAGTCCCAAAAGTAAATACCCAGTACTGGGGGAATCTACCGGGTGCATTTCCGTAGTTCCATATAACTCTGTAGGGGGATCTATCGGGAATCTAACCCGTAGTCCCAAAGTAAATGTGCAGGGGGATCTACCGGGAATCGAACCCATAGTCCCAAAGTAAATAGACAAGGGGGAGCTACCGGAATCCCACATCCATAGTCCCAAAATAAATACACAGCAGCAACAGGAAGATATACAGAATGGCAAAATTTCATATTAAGGCAATAAGTGATTCTAGCCTAGCATGCTGCACAAAATTCAAGTAAGGCAGGTTGAATCAAATAAATAAAATTAAGTCACTTAGACATGCTTTCCTAAGCTAACAATAGGCTTAATAGTGCAAGAAATAGAAACAGGAAAGGAAACATACTAGTAATTACTTAAGAAAACCGGATTTCCAACAATTAGCACAAATACGCACTCATCACCTTACGTACAAGGCATTTCAATTACCAAATATACCAATCCTAAGGGGAAGGAGCTCCACACAAAGTTAGAGAAGCCACTTACCTTGAACCGACTCAAAATCAACCCAACACCCGTCTTTGCCACGAGTACTCGACTCCAAATGGCCCAAATCTATTCAATTCCATTGCATTATGTAAATAACACTTCAAGTAGCTGATTCTACAATTAAAGTTTAAGCTAATACGTGAAATTATGTAAAATGACCAAAATGCCCCTCGGGCCCATGTCTTGAAATCGGGAAAAATTTACATTTTCAGAATCCTCATACCCTCACGAGTCTAACCATACCAAAATTATCCAATTCCAATACCATTTGTCCCTTTAAATCATCATTTTACATTTTTGAAAGATTTCACAAGTTTCTTCCCAAATTCCATCCCAAATCACGAATTAAATAATGAATTCAATGATGGATTCATGTACTGTAGCCATATCTGAGTTAGAATCACTTACCCCAATGAATTTTTTGAAAAACCTTCGAAAAATCGCCAAAATCCGAGCTCTCTAGGTCAAAATATGAAATAAATTCCAAAACCTTGTATTTATAGGGCACCACCCGGATTTCCACCACTGCGGACCGCACAAAAACAAGTGTTGTCCGCACAAAACCAGTGCGGTCCACACAAAAATGAGTGTTGTCCGCACAGGTTTTGACTGCAGTGACAAATTTTAGTATTTTGGCCATAACTTTCTCTACAATGTTCAAATTGTGATTTCTTTTCCTTTCTAGAAACTAGAACGAAGGGCTACAACTTTTGTTTTTGAATCATCCCAAAATTCCTTGTAGATCAAAAGATATGAGCTTCCGACGTAGGACCAGTGAAATTTTCCGCACCACGGACCGCACTGCATTTTGTGCGGCCGCACAGCCCCCACCGCGGACGCATTAGATTTTGTGCGGACCGCACTGGTGGGTTCTGAGGCCTGCAACTCTTCTGGACCTGCAACAGCTATGATTTTGGGCCTAAAACATCCCGGAACCTACCAGGAACTCAGCCGAGTCCCCAGGACTTCAAACCAATTGTACCAACACATCTCATGATATCGTTCATACTTGTTCAAAACTTCGGAACGCTCACAACAACATCAAATCACCATTTTCACATAGGATTCAAGCATGAGAGCTCCAAGAACTCTTAACTTATGGTTTCGATCAAAAAGTCTATCAAATCTCGTCCGAATGACCTGAATTTGGCAAGCACGTCACATTCAACAATATGGAGCTACTCCAATTTTCGGAATTCCATTCCGACCCTTAGATCAAAATCTCACTATCGGACCGGAAACTTCAAAAATTTGACTCTCGCCATTACAAGCCTAAATTAGCTACGGACCTCCAAAACACAATCCGATCACGCCCCTGATCCCGAAATCACCCAATGGAGCTAACGGAACCGTCGAATTTCCATTCCGAGTTGTCTTCATACTGTTCTGACTACGGTCAATTTCCCAACACTTAAGCTCTCATTCTGGGACTAAGTGTCCCAAAACTCCTCGAAACTCAAAATCGAACAACCCGGCAAATCAAAATAGCAGAAATAAACTCTGGAAGGCAATAAATAGAGGATCGGGGCGTTAATTCTTAAGACGACCGGCCAGGTCATCATACCCACCCCCAAACGTGAACAACCCACAGGGAAATCAAACAGTGTTCTTCATCCAACCACTTTCGTGGATAGAACAAGCACTGATGGGT
Source organism: Nicotiana sylvestris (assembly GCF_000393655.2). Classification (NCBI taxonomy): domain Eukaryota; kingdom Viridiplantae; phylum Streptophyta; class Magnoliopsida; order Solanales; family Solanaceae; genus Nicotiana; species Nicotiana sylvestris. The sequence continues at coordinate 59,723,547 of NC_091061.1, forward strand.
CATGCAGTATCATTCAACATGATACTAAATGGCAAAGATATTGTGATCATCCTCCAGAATTCCCACTTCCTAGCATAACTTGTCAACGAGGGAATGCACATGGCCATGAGCAATTACCACAACCATGTGTGGCTAAACAATATACTTCAACCTTTGGCACCCAACTTGAATGCTCAATAAGCCCAAGCCATGAAGAACTAGTGGAATCTCCCACATTACTTCAACCCTCTCCAACCTCAGAACACGAATCTTGATCTCCCATTCTTTCCCCCAGGGGAGATTCAAAACTTGAACCCAATATTCATGTCATGGGCAGCAGCCCCCCATTTTCAACAGAACCAAGCCCAAACAGCTCCACCAACAAACAATCCACCTCCACAAGCAGCGAATCCCAATGTGCAAGTACACGTAGAGCCTCTACTAGAGAATGTAGAAGAAATCAACTTACTAGGGTCGGAAGAGATAATAGAATTCTCAAGTCTAAACGATGTAAAGATTTATCTCTTCAGGGAGATGCAAGAGAAGAGATATGTACTCAGCTGCCCTCCAACATTGCACAAGTTCTCAATGGACATCAGACCCCCTCAAGATCCCACGGTTGGGAGCCATGCAATGATAATAGTTCTATCCATGTGGAGGAACCCAGTGCTCCATGCAAGAATGGAGAACAACCCAATCAACAACCATGTATCAATGATGTATAGGCCTACTAGTATTATCATTTTGAATATTGGTGGTGGCAACAATGACAACTTTCGTATCAACTTTAGGGAGATGGTTGATACTCACAAACCCTGCATAGTTACCTTGTTAGAAACTCGTATGGAAAACCATACAACCCTTCTTAATGATTTTCCCTTCACAAATATGGCCGAGATGCTAGCTGAGGGCTAGGCGGGGGGGGGGGGTGTATGGTCATCATGTGGGATGCCAACATAGTTAAAGTGCATGATTTTGTTAGGAGAAATCAAGAAATCCATGCCAATAGAGAGGTAACTCCCTTTAAATCTGTTTGGTTATTTTCTTCAGTTTATGCGAGTACTAGCTTAGGGAATAGATGTACACTTTGGAATAATATAGAACAAGTCCATTTAAACAACTCCAAGCCTTGGCTCCTTAGGGGCGATTTCAATGATATTTTTTGTGCAAGTGATAAGTTTGGAGGTAATCCTATAAACTGTAGAAGAAGTAACACCCTTTGGAACAGTATCAACAAATGCAATCTCTTAGACCTAGGATATAAAGGTTGTAAATATACTTGGACTAATAATAGGAAAAAATCTAGAGGCCTTATAATGGAAAGATTAGATAGAGTTTTTGTTAATAATGATTGGCTATCTATTTTTCCGAAAGCTATGGTCACTCATTTGCCCAGAACGCACTCTGACCATAGCCCGTTATTAATTGCATTAAATCCTAGTAATATCAATTTCTCAAATAAACCGTTTAGACTTGAGTCTATTTGGTGTAGGCATCCGGATTTTATCAACATAGTTAAAAATTGTAGGTCCAACAAGTGTTTAACAGAAGCTCAAACTTCTTTTAAAAACATGGTAGTAGACTAGAAAAATAAAACATTTGGCGACATCTTCAAAAAGAAAAAAATCCTTCTGGCATGACTAAATGGAATTCAAACCTCTCCCTCTTACCATAAAAGTTTCTTCCTGCAAGACCTAGAATCTAAGCTTCAATTAGAATATAATAATATTTTGAAAATGGAGCAAGACTTTTGGAAATTACGATCAAGGATCTCTTGGTTGAGTGATAGAGATGCAAATACAAGGTTCTACCATATTATGGTCTCTAATCGTAAGTGTCGTAATGCCATCATGTATTTTAAAAACACCAATGGTGATTGGATAACTGACCCCCCTTCCATCTTAAGCCATACTCTTGACTTCTTTAGAAATGTTTTCACAACTTCAAAAACCTCCTCACATAGGAAGGACACCTTGGGGGATCCATTAAGCCAAAATAAAATCGATTTAGCAAGCCTTGACAAGGTTTTAACAAAAAAGGAAATCACAAATGTTGTTTTTTCATTCAAACCCTTTAAAGCACCTGGGCCAGATAGAATCCACCCCTTTTTTTTTATCAAAAATACTGGGGCATCATCAATAACTCAGTAGAGTCCTATTGTCACAGGGTTTTTGATACTCAAATTTTGCCTAGTGGTATAAATGAGACCTATATTTGTCTAATACCTAAATTTTTCAATGCAAACAGCCTCAAAAATTTTAGGCCAATTGGTCTTTGCAATACTTCCTACAAAATTATTACAAAAATGATTGCAAACAGGATAAAGCCTTTCTTACCCTATCTCATTAGTCCTCTCCAATCTAGCTTCATTAAAAATAAGAGAGCTAGTGACAATGCGATTATTGTCCAGGAAATTATGAATAATCTTCGTAAATATAAAAAATCAACCCCTGATATGCTTATTAAAAGTTACCTGGAAAAGGCTTTCGATAGATTAGAGTGGTGTTTTGTCTACAGAACTCTTAGATTCTTCAATTTCCCCCCAAAAATCAGTAAATTAATTATGCATTGCATCACTACAAGCTCTATGGTAATCCTGGTTAATGGGGCAACTACTGAATTCTTTAGTCCTAGTAGGGGTATCCGCTAAGGTGACCCCCTATCACCCTATATATCCATCCTTTGCATAGAATTACTATCAAAACTCATCAATTATCAAACAAATATTCTAAATTGGGATCCCATTAAAATCTCCCAAAAAGGCTCATCTTTTTCCCATGTCCTATTTGCGGATAATATAACTATAATGGGTAAGACAAACAAAAAACTGGTTATTGTATTAAGGCTAGTATGGATTTTTTCTGCTCCCAATCATGTTTATCCATCAACTACACTAAGTCCAAAATTCTACTTCCAAAATTCAGTCCACCACAAACCTCATCCTACTTCTCGAACCTCTTTGGAATGAAAGTTACATAGGATTTTGGAAAATACCTAGGCTTCCCAATTTTGAACCACAGTCCCAGATCAAGAGATTTCAAATTCATAATTGACAAGCTTCATAGCAAAATGCCCATTGTAAATGTTCTTTTCTAAATATAGCCGGTCGTGCAACTCTTGCAACTAGCACTCTAAATACCATCCCTTCATATTCCATGCAATACACTTATCTTCCAAATAAAATACTAAAGCAAATTGATAAGATTCAAAGACATTTCATTTGGGGGAGTACTAACACTACTAAAAAACTCGACTTAATGAATTGGAATCTCGTCACCAAGAGTAAGCGAGAAGGAGGCCTTGGTATCTAAAGAGCTTCATACAAAAACATTGTGTTACTAACAGGCCTTTCGTGGAGGCTATTACAAAATTCAAATATTCCTTGGACTCAAATCATCTCCTATAAATATGCGAATAAAAGAACAACCATTGCTTCTTCCTTATTTGGAAATCCATCCTTAAGGGATGTAATTTCTGCAATAATGTTATCTTATGGCATCCTTACTCAAATTCTAATATGAACATTTGGTCTTCTAATTGGATCCATGACGCCAGTTCTCTAAGGAAAAATTTATATGGTCCAATAGATAAAAAGGACCTTAATATCCCCATTAAGGATATTATAAAAGATGGCAATTGGAACCTATCTAATATCTCCTTTGATATTCCTATTACCCTTATGAAAAACATTATGGCTACTCTTTTACCTAATAAGTTTATTAAAAAAGATACTATGACATGGGGTATTACCTCTAGTGGTCTTTTCACCACTAAATCATGCTACTCCATCATAAATCCTTTTACCCCTCTTAAATTAGATTTTGAATGGATTTGGGATCCTCAATGCCCAAACAAAATCAAGTTCTTCTTCTGGAAATGTATGTATAATCATATACCTTGCAGAGCTTACTTATCCCACATTGGTATGAATATTGATAAGGTTTGCACCATCTGTAGAATTAATGTGGGAAGTGCTGAACATATCTTCCTGGACTGCCCTATCACTCAATTTTGTTGGGAAAAATTAGGCATCACAAATTTACTTTCAAAAGATGGTAACCACTAGCTATTGAGATTAAAAGATATTTTTATTCAAAAAAGCCCCTATTCAAACAACTGGAAGACCATTCTCCCTTTTGCCATTTGGAATATTTGGAAAAAGAGAAACAACAATAATATAAACAACCTTAGTAATAAGATCTATCACACGGATATCCTCCAATAAGCCTGGGAATACAACTTCTTCACGGAAAAGAATTCCTTCAAGGAGATCAAGATTCAAATTGAGATCAGATGGAACAAACCTCCAAAAAATACAATCAAACTAAATATTGATGGAGCCTTCTCCAGGTATCCTCTGGAAGCTGGCCTGGGTGGGGTTTTCCAGAACAATAATGACGACTGAATTTTTGGGTACTGCAGGTCAACTTACGCATTTTCAGTCATGCACTGTGAGCTAATGGCTCTACATGAAGGATTAAAGACTGCTAAGTAACTTGATCTTCCTAATATCGAAATTGAGACAAACTCAACGGATACCATATTAATGCTTAATGAAAATAACCCTAACTTTTACAATCTAATTTTTGAATGCAGGTTGGTAATGCACCAGTTGAAGCACCCAATCCTAAGGCATAACTTCAGGGAAGGAAATGTGATAGCCCATCTCTTGGCAAAGGAAGTAGTGAAAAACTTCAAATTTCCTAAATGTGTTCACCATGCACGTCCACCTTGTTTTGTTGAACTTCGATTGCTAAAGGACAAGCATAGTTTTAGTATTAAGTCAAAGTTTGTTAGTACTACTGTTTGTGAAAAACTAGCCAAGTTTGGCAATGCAAATGTCCTACGGGACTATATAAGAACTGTGTAATATTTGTGTTAGTAATATAATATTATCATTTGTGCTTTCAAAAAAAAGATTTGTTAAAATAAAGCTAATAGAAGACTTGTCCCCTAGTCACAAACGAACTTGGGGGGGGGGGGAATCAGATATGGGCATCGAAAGTTATTTTTACTTGTAACAACTTCAGTTCAAATTCCATTTTGCCCAAAAATTTCGCTATTCTTTACTTCTTGTTGTCATCTTCCTTTTCTCTTTCTTCCCGCCTTGTATTAATATTTTTATTATGAGAAATTTTCATAAAACACTATCTTTTTGTGGTAATTAGCTATCTATAGATACCATTTGCTATATTACGGATTGTAGATACATTTTCTATTGTTATAAGATGTATTAGATGTATTTAAGCTACTATATTCATGAATACAGTAGAAAAATAGGCGTGAATCAGGGAAGTCCAGCTAATCATTTGTTGTATTCGAGTGTATTCGACTACATTCATGGCGTGAAACATGAGATTACAGCTAGATAGATTATTGTATTCGATTGTATTCGACTATATTCAAGGCGTGAAACAGGGGATTGCACTATTTTTAAACGAAAAGTGAATCAATTAACTCCTAATATAACTCAACAAACTCAATTATAACACACAAATTTTGTATTTCAAGTTATAAAAAAGATTCTCAACTGAAAAATACCCCAAAAACATAGCAATATTTAGAGAAATTATATAATACATCTGAATACATAAATTATATTAATTAAAAAAAATATATGAATAAATTCATGGCATATATCGAGACAGTGAATATAATGAAATACATAGAATACAATGGAAGCCATTGCAATACAATTAAAAAGAAGACAGTGAATACAACAAAATACATGGAATACAGCGAGATACATTGAATTACAATGAGAAAAAAAGACAATGAATACAATGAAAGCCAGCTGTTTTAGCTGTCGGAGGGTTCTCGATCTACGAGCAAGGAAGGCTCTGAAGTGCATTTTAATAATACGCGTTGCAGCATCGCGTAGGGACTGACGAGAATGATGAGAACTAGAAGAGATACGGTGGAGGGAAGATTCTAAGGCGGCGATCCCACGGAGAAGAGCAGCTAGGGAGTATCCTTGTTCCCTCGTCGTTGCCTCCAAAACTTTTAGAGACATCCCTACTTCACTTTCCCTTCAAAACAACTTCCTTCTTCGCTTTCTTCTCTTCGTCAACATCACTCCATAGAGCATCAGTTCCTTCTTCTTTCGCTCATCTTCTCAAACAATTTCAAGTCTTGTATCAAAGCCAAACTCGTTATTACCGGCGTCTTTTCACCTTCAGCAGACCCTACACTTAATGGCATGTATCAAAGTAGAGAGAGAAATAAAATAGTATAACTGAATAGCGTATTTAGTGGCTTAAGGGTAGGAGGTAACCAAAATTAGATATTTTGCTATAAACAATAAAAAGTTATCTATAAAATATAATTTTTTAAATGGTATTTATTGAAAATAAATAAGGTATTAACTTTTGTTATAGGAGGTAAAAATTCCTTTTATTATTCCTATTCTTTACCCGTCTTTCTTCGAACACATGCTAAGTAGGTATTTGTATATAGATTTGATTGAAATTTGAAAAAATAGGTGTGTTAAAAATTAATTTTTGGAAGTTGTATTTGGAGATGAATTTTACTTGAAAAAAATTGAAGTTTTGTGAGTAGAAAAAAATCACCCAAAAATTGGCCTAAACCAGTTTTTGTAACTTGAAAATTTTTCTTCAAGAAATTTTCATAAACTGATCAAATTTAATAAATAAATAATGTTCTCCCTAAAAGTACTTTTGAGAAATATACAATAAAACAATGTTTTATTTATTGTATTAATTTACTTGAACTGATTCTTTATAAAGTGTCGTTTGCAGAATAAACTTTGAGTCCAAAATAACACTCCAAGTGCAGACCCATTTTTTGAAATTTCAAAAAATGAGCAAACACAAAATGCTCCCTTGGCTCAATCAATTTCAGCAAGCAAACAAAGAAACTTGTTTACCTTGAAAATGCTAATTACAATTAGATTTGATTTTGTGGTTCTAAAAATATGTGATCTATTTTTATGCTAGTTGTTAGGCAATTGATGCTAGGTGAAAGACTTAGAAACAAGATAAGATCTTGAGAGCAAGGTGATAGCCAACCGAATAGCTGACAATCGGGACCTCGAGCCTGCTTATAGGGGCCTCGAGGTCGAGTCTAATGTCTTGCCGAGGGTAGTCGATGGGTGACTAACAGTTATAAATAAATCAATGATGACTATTTATGGCCAATAATAAACAATAAATAAAGAACAATAAATGAACACAATGAATATAAGTAATAAATGCAAGTAATGAGATCAGGAGAATATGTTAGAGAGCAGAGAGAATGTTCTTGTGTATTCACTATTGAGCAACAGAACCTTTACAAAATGACAAGGATCCCCTTTTTATATGAGGGGGAATCCCAACATAGTACAAATGTATTTATTACAAAGATATGGGGCTGGTACAACTATTTAATGCTTTTGATTCGGGTCTGAACTAGCCCACTAGACTTTGACAGCTCTAGCAACGCACCTTGGGAACTTCCCACTTTTCCACCATAACCATCGAACTGTGCCACCCCGAGGTCGGACGTCAATGGCCCCTCGGGTGTGAATCTCGACAGAAGTCTCAAGCCTTTGGAGACGTGCTTACGAGGCATCATAATGACGGAAAATTGGACCCCTCGATTTTACTATATATAGATAGTCCCCGCATTTCTTAGAGTGGAACGATAAGAAACGACTTTGATATACATCTCTTCGAACTTACCACGATGATGTAATACTTATGACGCAAGCCTTTGTGATGACTGAGGTGTCTCGTTGATTTATCTTTCCAGAATCATTCAATGCACTGCCAATTCTTATTCTCCAAAGTGATAATATCGCCGCTGGTCCAGGTCCCAAAAACATATTGATTGCGCCTGCCGATACGTCTTTCAAAGACATTGATGGCATTGTTGGTTACATGCCACCCTTTCTATAAATGGAAGCCTCCTGGAACCAATTCTTCATTTAAATGTTCTTCAACAACCTTTCACCCCTCTCTTCTCTTCATTCTCATCCATTGTTATTTCCCATGTTTGAGGCCCGTGGCCTTAAAGTTACATGGTCGCTTTCTCATCAGTTACGCTATGGCCTTTTTCTAGGGCCTTCCCTTACTGAGCGAGATTGTACTAACTTCTTGTTGTTGTTGTTGACCCGAGGCGATGACATAGGGGAACTGATTTTTTCCTATTTAGGAAGATATTTTGACTCTACACTGTTGCTCAGGAGAATGTTCAGACTTTACACTGCTGTTCACCTTCTTACTCCGGCCTGGCATGACACTTCATCCCTTTTGCTTTTCATGGGGTGAAGTGGCATTACCGGCCATTAACTTGCACGGCACAATGTTCCAAGAAGTGGACTCGAAGTAGCCGTGCAGGTGGGGCCGACACTTGCCAACTCTTCTATCGGGCCATGATTTCTTGGCCTGGTAAAAGCTTTTTCTCTTTGGCAGGCTATGACTTTTTCTTCATCTTTTTCTTCATCTTTTTCTTCTTCTTCCGCATCACTTTCCTCTTCTTCATCTTCTCCCTTGAAGATGCCGTTTTGGAAGGTCAAGATGAGGCCCCCGAGGAGATGGTGCTTGAAGATACTTCCGCCGATGGTGCATCCCCGAGAATAGATTAGACTCTTGGATTTTATTATATATGTATTTTTTTGCTTCTTTGTTTCTGTGTAAGGACCCCTCGTGGGCTTTTGTAATCATGGTTTACCAACGCAAGGCTATTTCTTTGATTTGTCTCTGATTTATGCTGAATTCCCTTTTTATTTGCGTTTGTGAAAAATCTGAGCATGTGACTCTACCGGTTGGCCCAAACATCGGATCAGGGCATCAGTATTCCCTCGGTTCTTGATAGGCCAATATGATTTTCCCTGAAACCCCCTGCCATCTCTCGGACCAAGCTCGGATTAATCCGGTATAGGCTTAGGCTGTCGAAACCGGCGACTTTGAATCGAGTGAGAATGAGGCCTTGATTTTTAGAGCAAACTCCGCTCCATTTAGATCCCATTAGTAATTTTCGAGGGAGAATTTGCTTGAGTGTCTAGGAATAAAGATAGCTCCAGGACTTTCACGGACAGTCCCCAAGAGAGATCTAGCCTAAGTTCGGGTGGACCAAAAAATTTGATTTGAACTTAGCGTGAAGGTAGCTCTAGGGCTTCATCAGTGATTCTTGAGTGCGAACTGGCTCGATTTTAGGTAACTCGAGGGCCAAGGAATCAGGTGAATAACCCGCATTTGTGATAGCAGAAATCCTCAAGGTAGGATACTACCTCGAGGTTGGACTTATGTACGAGCAGCTCTTTTTTAGAGCTTAACTTTTGTTTTGGCAGGGATCCTCGAGATCAGACACTATCTTGAGACTCATAGTGATATTAATGGCTCCTTGGAAGCCTTTCTTCTCTTTTGGCGGGGGTCCTAGAGATCGGGTAACATCTCGAGGCTTATAATGATATTGATGGCTCCTTAGAGCCTTTTTTCTTTTTTAACGGAGGTCCTCGATATCGGGTACCATTTCGAGGCTCGTAATGATATTGATGGCTCCTTAAAGCTTTTCTTCTTCTTTGGCAAAGGTCCTCGAGATCGGGTACCATATCGAGGCCTATAATAATATTGATGGCTCCTTAGAGCCTTTCTTTTTTGATGGAGGTCCTCGAGATCGGGTACCATCTCGAGGCTCGTAATGATATTGATGGCTCCTTAGAGCCTTTCTTCTTCTTTGGCAGAGGTCCTCGAGATCGGGTACCATCTCGAGGCCTATAATGATATTGATGTCTCCTTAGAGCCTTTCTTTTTTGACGGAGGTCCTCGAGATCGGGTACCATCTCGAGGCTCATAATGATATTGAAGGCTCCTTAGAGCCCTTCTTCTTTTTTACGGAGGTCCCCGAGATCAGGTACCATCTCGAGGCCTGTAATGATATTGATGGCTCCTTAGAGACTTTTTTATCTTCAACGGAGGTCCTCGAGATCGGATACCATCTCGAGGCCTGTAATGATATTGATGGCTCCTTAAAGCATACATTCTTCTTGGCGAGGGTCCTCGAGATCGGGTACCATCTCGAGGCTCGTAATGATGTGGGGGGTTTAGACATGGTTGTGAAGGACCAAGGCAATTCCGCTGGTACATCTTCCCAAAGTGAAAAACGACTTAGTCAGCATTTTTAATTGGCCTTTGAGGCAGGTGGATAGTCATCGTTTTCTCCACATATATGGTTACATTCCTTCTTTAGAGGATTCCGCTATTCCGAGTAGCTATCCTTTATAGAGTTTCTTTTTCCTGCATTAGGCCCTTCCCATTTCAATTTTGAAACCCTTGCTCGAATTCCCTAGTTTTACCATAGTTATGGCTGCGACATGAGGGTCCGCTCGGCAGGAGAGGGGATTTCTGCCCTTGAAGGTCTTTTGAACCAAAATGCTCGGGGTCATTGGGAGTATGCTTCGAATTTTATTTTTTTTATAGGAGAGGGGCACCTTGAGTTAGTGAGGAAAGATTGCGGATGTGGGGGAAAAGGTAGTACTGCGGGTACCTTTCCCGGGAGAGAGCATCATGGATCACACTGAGGGGTTTTTGAATGTATACACAAACCCCTTCACGATGGGTCCCCTTGATAGGGTTGTGCTTGACTTCTATCGAAAGTACCAGGTTACCTTGGTGCAAGTTCACCCGTCATTTTGGAGGATAGTGTTGATGATTAGATTCTTTGTGGAAGAAGCAGGGCTTGAATTCACTCTTAGTCATCCTATCAGGCTGTATCGGCCTTTTCACCATCGGGGTCTATTGACCTTACGATGCCAATCCACCACACCTTTCATTGTTGATGATGAAGAGGATGGGGATTGGGGATGGATGAATTGATTCGTCCGAGCATAAGCTATTGATATTATCCCTGTGGAGTTTCTGCCATTTCCTGAGAAATGGAATTTTACACGTAAGTGATATACCTGTGCCTTTGTAGTTTTGCTTATTGAGCATGCAATTTCCATCAATACGCCTTCCTTTACCTTTCTGCAGCAACTTCATGGACGCTATACGAGGTCCCCGAACTAACGGATTGGGCTCGGAAGCTAGCGACTCAATCAGCTAATAGTGATCATAAGTGGCGAGCTTTGTCTGAGGATAGATGGGAGAGTAGGCGACACGGTACGTGCTACGTGACTTGCTCCTTTTTTGGAAAGCACTTTCTCTTTATGCATACTAACACTGTCATCGTAGGCATCGGAGAGTCCTTTGAGGTGATACCGTGCCCTCTCGGAGAGGGGGGAAGACCGCCAGCTTCTGGGCTACGGAATGAGAATGATAAGCAAAAAGGGCCTCCGCAGGGTGACGATGCTTATAGCAAGACAAATCTAGGCCCGAGGCTTGGAGAGGATGTGTCGGTTGAGCCTATTGCGCTTGAGATCTCTGGATTTAGAGAAACGGTTCCACCTCTTTTGTCACATTCTTTTCTCGTCGAAGACACCTCAAGGAATGAGGGTTCTTTTGCCGCCGACTTCTTCTCCCGTCGAAGGTACTTCTAGGGACATTCGAAGCCAGAGGCCGTATACACTAAGCGATCATGCCCCAACCGGGGGCAATTCTTTTGGGGTAGATGGAGCTAGATTAGTGGATGTGCACTCGACTTTCGAGGAAGCTCAGCGGCTCTATTATGTGGTGAGTTTTGGCCGTCTGTGTTGATTTTACAGTTTTGTAATTTTTACTCTCTTATCGAGTTTCTCTTTCATAGGCTTTTGATAAGCTCAAGTCTGAGCTGCTTCATCGTGAGGCCATGCTGCGAAAAGCCGTGGATGGGGAGAAGTCCCACAGGCTCCTTTGCGACGAGAGAGAAGACAGTTGGCGCACTTGCGATTCGAGGCGAGTCAAAACCTGAACTACGAAAGCTACCTCAAGGAGCAGGTAATATTTGCTTTAGATGGGGCTCAAGTTTCCTTTTTTATCCCTGCGGCTAATATTTCATTTATTTTAGTTGCAGAAGAAGGCGGAGGACCTGGAGCACCTTTGGCATGAAGTTGGCCGAGCTAAACATGAGCGTGATGAGTTGAATGCTCGGGCGTACGTTCATACTATAGCGGAGAAAGGCACTTTACCTAAAGCTTCCGCCCTCGAGGTTCAACTTTGTTCAGTTTGTGAGAGCAACTTGGTCCGAACGAATGTGATTACAAAGCTCGAGTCTGATCTTTTGAAGATAAAGGCCGAAGTTGTGGATGCTCGGGCCGAAGCTGTAATGAGCCGAACCAAGGATGAGAAGAAAGTGGCGGTCTATTTGAAGGATGCTGCCGATGCTCGAGCTAAGCTAAAAAGGGCTCTCGATCACAAGAGCAGGAGAAATGAATATGCTCGGTACAAATCTCGAAGGGAAACCCTTGAGGAGATCCATGCCAGGGTCTTCGACCTCTCGAAAAAGGTGAAACAGGCAAAGGTGGACGAACATGATGCTAGGTACCTTATGTCTGATGCCGAGGATAGCGAGAAAGAGGCTGACGGGCCATAGTCCCCGAGGGGGACGTAGATTAGGCTTTCCCTTTCTGTATAGTGCTTTCAGAGAACTTTGTAAATGAAGCTTGTATTCTCTCGCATACATGTATAAAAGGAAGCGTCATGGTTTTCTTTTTCATGCATTTCCTTTTGCCTTAATATTTGTCAGTTGTCAGCTAGATGCATTGGTCTTCAACTTAAAAAGAATCCTTAGATTCATAGTATGGCCCTGGGGCTCATTGGGCTGGCCCATAGGCTCTAACGCGCTTTGGTCGGTACAACCTTTTAGTATAAGCCAATATTTGAGCTCTTATGCTTTTTCCCTTAGGCATATTTAGTTAATTGTTTTGGGTTCACTCTCTGAGTCAGGTTTCGACTCGAGCTCATTTGACCCACAAGTTTTTGAATTTAAAGCTAGCCCTTAGGCTCTTACGCATTTTGGTCGGTACGACCTTTTATATGGGCTGGCGACAGTGGCTCTTACACATTGGGTTGGTATGACCTCTAGTAGGCTTTATTTTTCCCTCGTTTAGGATTTTTGAAGTTCTGTTTACCCGACTCTTTGACGGTTTGATAAAAACCTTGATTGTGAGCCGTTATATGGTGATAATCGAGCACCTCGGTAGGTTTGGCTCAGTGGCTGAGTATCTCGAAGCCAATAGTTTGGAGCTGACATGGTCGAAGCTCTTTTGCCTGATGTCGAGGGTAGCCTGTTTAACCAATTCTTTTCGAAGTATATTCGAAGTAATTGAAGGCTTATGATTTATAGCGACGGTCGGGCATCCCCGAGTCGCGTTAGTTTGGCTGGTACATCCTTGTGACCATAGTCATTGTGTTTGGCCAGAGCCTTTAAGTCCCCGAGTGAAGTAGTTTCAGCGTCTATATCGAGGGTATGCCTTTTTAGGGGTCTTACAAGTTCGATATATAGCCATAACTTTAAGATCAGGATTATGCCTTTTGTAAGGTCTTACAAATTTTACATGCCTTTAAGGTCTTACAGTTTTGATTACTTGGTACAAGTATGGTTCATGCCTTGCTTGAGGTCTTATAGTTTTGATTACTTGGTACAAGTATGGTTCATGCCGTGCTTGAGGTCTTACAGTTTTGGTCACTTGGTACAAGTGTGGTTCATGCCTTGCTTGAGGTCTTACAGTTATTTTTGTTGCCTTATATAGGTCTTACCTCAACCGAGGTTGCCCGCATGTGGTCTTACGGCCTCGGGTTTTGACAATTCGATGGGGGGTGGCAATTAGCAGCAGTCCTAGAGTCAACGAGAGTTTCTTGGCTTGGGAGCCATTTCTTGTAAACTTGGTATTGCCTCATTGAGGGCTTATGATTTCGGAGATTCCGATGTCAGTCCACTAGTGTTCGGGACATTTTTTGCTCTGGAGCCGTTTTGTGATCTTGATGTTGCCTTATTAAGGGCTTACGAGTTTGAACCTCGAACTGAGGTTCATATGGCTTCGAGTTGTTGATGCCAGTCCCCGAGTGTTCGGGACATTTTTGGCTCTGGAAACATTTTTGCAAAAATAACGGATTCTTTTGAAGCGTGAAATGCTTTGATGGAAAACATTCTTCGATTACTTGGTACAAGTATACATGTTTTCGCTGTCAGGAGCCCGGTTATTCTATACGGACATGGTTCATTCAACCGTTTTGCTTGCCATGTTGAATCTGTTGAGGACTCGAGAGGCGGGCACGATTTGGTCAAGCAGTCTGAGCTGCTCTACCACCCTCGACCTGATAATATTGGCCGAGCTACCTAGATCCACAAGTACACATTTAATTGGAAATGTATTTACAAGGAAAGAGATTACTAGTGTGTCGTTGTGAGGCTGAGACAGGGTCTTGATGTCCTCATCGCTGAATGTGAAAGCATCCTCGGGTATGTAACCCCAAGTTCACTTTTCTCTGGTGATGGATATTTTTGTTCTTCCGATCATAGGTTCTTGTAGAACATCGATGCCTCCCAAGATTATATGGATGATATGTTGCGGCTCATTTGTTTCATTTTTATTGGTCGCCTCTCTTTCCCGGAACTGATTTTTGGCCCGGTCGCTGAGGAATTCTCGGAGATGACCTTTGCTGAGTAGTCGGGCTACTTCTTCCCGGAGTTGATGGCAATCCTCGGTCCTATGGCCGTGTGTGTTGTGAAATTCACACACCAAGTTATGGTTCCTTTGTGAAGGATCTGATTGTACAGGCCTTGGCCACTTGGTGTCTCTGATTTTACTGATGGCGAATACGATGTCTGAAACATCAACATTGAAGTTGTATTACGACAAGTGAGGTGCCTCCGTTGGCCCCGTGTGCCTATCGAATCCTGCTCTGCTGAAAAGTCCCCGAGGGTTCTGACCTCGATCCATTCTTCTGTCATTGAGGGGTACGTTACGCCTTGGGGTGTTTCTTCTATCTTTGGTGTATGGTTGGTATCTCTATTTGTTCGGCTTTGACTCATTTGTCGGAAGCCTGTTAGGATATACTGAGCCCGAGGGGGCTCCTAGTTGCTCGTTTTCGACCCTGATCTTCAATTGATATCGGTTGTGAACATTCGACCAAGTTACGGCAAGGTATTCAACCAGATTCTGTTTCAGCTACTTCGAAGCTACTGAGCTTCGCTCGTTCAAACCTTGAGTGAAAGCCTGCACCTACCAATCATCGGAGACCGGTGGTAGTTCCATGCATTCCATTTGAAAGCGAGATACAAACTCTCGCAGCATCTCGTTCTCCCTTTGCTTGATCTTGAAGACGTCGTATTTCCTTGTAGCTACCTTGATGGCATCGGCATGCGCCTTTATGAAAGAATCTGCGAGCATGGCAAATGAGTCAATAGAGTTAGGAGCTAGGTTGTGATACCACATTATGGCCCCTTTCGACAGTGTTTCCCCGAACTTCTTTAGCAGGACATGCTCGATCTCGTCGTCCCTTAGGTCGTTGCCCTTCACTGCACAAGTGTAGGCACTGACGTGCTCGTTGGAGTCTAAGGTTCTGTAGTACTTCGGAAGCTCGGGCCTTCTGAACTTCTTTGGAATGGGTTTTGGGTCCGCTTTCTACGGGAATGACTTTTGCACAAACTTCTTCGAATCTACACCTTTCAGAATTGGGGTTGCACCCGGAATTTGATTGACCCTGGAATTGTAGGTCTCTACCTTCTTGTCGTTGGTTTCTATCTTCTTCTCGCCCGACTCGATCCTCTTTGTGAGGTCCTCGAGCATCTTTACGATGGCGGGATCGGCTACCGACCCGTTGTTGCTTGATCTCTCTGGTACCTGCTCTGCTGGGGGAGCTGTCCCCGGTGCTACCATGCTGGGAGTTTTCTGGCGACTTTGCAGCTGAGCAATCACCAGTTGTTGTGCCTGTAACATTTCAAAAATAACATGAAGGCTAACCTCTCGTTCTTACCTAGTTGGGGTTTTCTGAGCTTCTTGTTGGTCTCCTTGGTACACGCTCCTGTTAGTGCGGGAGCTTATATCAACGTGTTGGGCATCGCGTGAAACCGCATTCGCGGGGATATGCTCTGGAGCGCCTTCAGGGTTTAGCAGTGGTGCACCAATACCTGGAACGGCTACACCATTCTCTTTGTAGTTCTCAAGACCGTTGTTTTCACATCCATTTACTAAGTTAGACATTTTGACCTGAAATCGAAGATCTTGGACAAGAAAAAGTGTGAAAGATAACTTGCGTTATGTAGTAAAACCAGCAAGAAAATAATCACTATTATTTTTATCCCCATGGTGGGTGCCAAACTGTTTACCTTGAAAATGGTAATTACAATTAGATTTATTATTGCGGTTCTAAAAATATGTCATCTATTTTTATTCTAGTTATTAGGCAATTGATGCTACGTGAAAGACTTAGAAACAAGATAAGAGCTTGAGAGCAAGGTGATAGCCAAACCGAATGGCTGAAAATCGGGGCCTCGAGCCTGCTTATTCGGGGCCTCGGGGTCGAGTCTGATGTCTCATCGAGGGTAGTCGATGGGTGACTAATAGTTATAAATAAGTCAATCATGTATGGCCAATAATAAAATAAATGAACACAATGAATATTGTTGATACCTAATTTTTCCCAATATATTTTCAATATGCAAAATGCCATCAAAATAGCATATATATGCACATATAAGCATGCCCAAGGTTTTTATTATTTTTTCCATAATTTTAAGGTTTTAAATTGATTTATTTTCTCCCTTTTATCCATAAAATCCCCAATAATTATTTCCAAAGTTATTGTTTTGATAATTCAACTATTGGATTTCTACATTTATGCCAAAATATGGCTAAGGTAATTTTTATAATTACATTTAGTATTTTTAAAGCTTAATTGCACATAATTGCAATATTAGCCCTTTTAAGATTTAATTACGTTTTATATGCATAAAATTGGATCCTATATTTTTAAATTGCTAATTATGTATTATAAATTATTTTAGCATTTTAAATTAATTTCAGAAATTATTTGCTATTTTTTATAAATTAAATAGGAAAAACTGGCTATTTAAATTATAGCCAAATTGGCTTTCAATTATAGCCAAATCGGAC
Source organism: Nicotiana sylvestris (assembly GCF_000393655.2). NCBI lineage: Eukaryota > Viridiplantae > Streptophyta > Magnoliopsida > Solanales > Solanaceae > Nicotiana > Nicotiana sylvestris. The sequence goes on from NC_091061.1 coordinate 59,740,501, forward strand.
CCCAATTCCCAGCCCAATTTTACAATTAAAAAACCCGACCCATACCCTATTAACCCATACCCAAACCCGGAACCCACCTACCCTATTTAATTTCGACCGTTGATCTCCTAGATCAATGGTCCACATTAGAACTTTGCTTTTTTAATCAAACGACCTCCCAAACCCTACCCCCATTCTCTCATTTTCACCGCCTCTGAATCCCTCCTCTCCTAAATTCTCTCTCAACTCACCCTAACCCTAATCACCATTACCGGCGAGAACCTCCTTCCTATGGTGTTCTCGTGCCTTCTCCGACCACCTCCAGTCTCCTATACTCCATGGCTCTTCGACTTCATGAGTCTTTGAGAAGATCTCAAGGAAAGCCAACCTGTTCCGATTTGAAACTCGTTCACTGGCCTGTCTCCGAATTTCCTCTTATTTTTTGTTTGAATCCTTGAGTTTTTAACCGATTTTCTTTGTCTTTACTATTTTCCGAAAACCCTAGATTCGCTAGTGTTTGATTCTTCTCAAATCTTTATAGATCTGAGGTGATTCAAGTATTATTAAGTATATTCCTTTAAAAATCTCCCGTTTTAACTAACTATTTTGATTTTAGTCGTTCTTTTCTAAACTAGGGTTTCTGAAAATCCTTTTCTTCAAAACGCTTTCTGGTTTTGAGTGTTTAGTACCCTATGTCTATGTGTTTTGATTGATTTTGTTGAGTTCTTCCTTAACCCTAACTAGCATATGCTAAAACCCTCAAATTTTGGCACTTTGTTTGGATTCTGCACTTATCCGTGTTACTTGATACAAGCCAATGTTCTAGGCTTTGATTTACATGATTACTTCTTCGTTTAATTAGAATATCTTGTGATTTTACCGTAGTATGCCTATATTAGGGTTTCAGATTCGATTCTTTCCGTTTACACTAGGCTTAGTTGCTTATTCATGGAAAACCTATATCATTTTCCCTAAATTAGTATTATTTTGAATCCTTATTCACTGATTTGAATACCTATATACTGATTTCCAGTTATTTCCTATTTCTACGACCTTTGATTATTTCTTGCCTTATTTACGATTAACTGTGGTACTTGCTGATTCTTATTGCTTGTTCCCTTAATTGAATTTTTGTTTATTTACCCTTAATTACCCACCCCGTACTTAAGTATTTAATTTTCTTTCCTTAATTATATGCCCTACTCTTTATCATTAATTGGTCACCCCTTTACTAGAAGAGAACCTTGCTGATTTTGCGCATGAGTGATTATGTAATTTTCCCTAATTACTGAATGATTGATTCTTTACCTTACTTTACTCTGCTCTCAAGTACTATATATACTCTCCTCTATTCTCACTTCCAGAGACACGAACAATTAGTTCAAAAAAACACACACACACACACAAAATTATCTCTTCTCTCTCTCTGCTACTTGTGCTAACTGCTTGTCTAGCCGGCTGAAAGCCAAGGCTAGACCGTGGAACTCTACTTGCTTTACTTTCTGCATTTGTTCTTCCTTAACTGGTATGTTCCTAGTTCAATTATAAAACTAAACTCTATATGCTCCATGTCTGTTAATCCATGTCTCCTTCTGCACTAACTTAATGGCTTATGCATTTAATTGCTCTTCTTGTTTACTGCTTTATGCAGCATGCTTAAGTTTTCCCTCTCTTGTTCAAGTGTGTACTCAGAATGTCTGGGTATCACTTGTCTTGTTTGATACTCGGCCAACATGTCTACTTGAGTTCTTGTTTATTTCCCTCAACTAGTATGCCATGTTAGTATCATAGACTCCTAATGTACTTGATTAACACCAAACGGCATGACTAATAATGTGTAATAGACCCCTGTCCTCAACATGACTACTCCCATACCATGTCCCTATGTCTTATTACTATTCTAATTTCGAGCATGATTCCCTTGTTAACACTTTGAAGTAGTAGTTTTGTGTTCTGGAGGCCAATCAGTTGCTACTTGTTCTTTGTACCTGCTGGTCTAAATGCTTCTCTTCTCATCCATGTTCACGTGTTTCTGATTTGGGCTCTCTGTGTCCCCAACCCTTTACTTCCCTGCTTGTGAATGTTGAAATGATACTATTCTTTGAACTTGTTCTGTGTGTGCTGGCTTGTTCCAAGTTGTTGTTGCTCCTATTCCATTCTCCTTCCAAAACTGTTTTCCTTAAGCAACCCTTATGTTGTTTTGCAAATTTGTTTCAAACATGTTGTTTCAAAAATATTTTCCAATTCAACCTTTTCAAAACTATGCTAAGCACTCTCACCTTACTCTTAGACCACTAAGTTCTGCCCCTTTTGCGTGAGACTTTCCTTGGGACCCTTGAGCTCCCTCTGAACTTGGACTCACAAAACTGGCCTTTCCACACTGCATTTACTCTGTCTTAGCTATGAAATATGGGTGTGAGCACTGCCCAGGATCCCTTGAGGTCCTTAGGGAACTCTTACACACCCAGATACGAGAAGGGCTATGAAACAATCTTGGCACTTGAGGTGATTTATTACATAACTCAGGGAGGAAGTCCTAATCAGTCTCTCTATAGTGTAATCTCTTATTTTTCATTTCTACTTATGTAATTCATTTCAATGTCGGTCTATAATAATCTGTTGTAAACAAGTACTAGGGCTGGCTAGTGAAAATGGAGGGCAGTTATGTATGCTATCCACATCAATGGGTAGAAACCATGTCTTAGGTTTACATTTCCTACATGTGCATTATCAACTCATTCAAAGCATGTCATGCATTAGATACCATGTTCTTACGTTTACTGTTTCATCATCTCATTTGGCATCACTTTATCACTTAGAAATCCTGCTTTAGGCTAAATAACAACATTAATATAAAATGTTGCTCCTGCACATTTTGAAGTCATGCTGTAACTCTTTGGGCATTTAGAAACCATGCTTTAGGAATTCTGCAATCATTCTGCATTTTTTATATGTGCACGTTAGATACCCTGTTTTTAGGATCTCGCTCAGTTACACCTAGTTAAACTACTGATGCATGAAAAGGGGACATAAAATAGTCTCATGTTGGATTATCTTGTTTAAGTGAAACTGGTCATAATCTTGCATGTCTTTGCAACATTTAGAACAACATGCCTTTAGGTAAAATAAATTTTTATCTATTTTAAATAATCCTGGTAACTGCTGCATATTATGTTACGCCTAGGCAAGCCTTAGGTAGCAAACTTAAATAAAACCAGAACCATCTTTGTGATTAGTGATTAACTGTCAACGTATTAAAATCAGTAGGCAAGCCTGATTTGGACTTCTTTTCTGAGTCATGTAATAAATCTGGTTCTGCTATTATCACTTAGATACCATGCTTAGAATCTGAATTCGGACCTTAACTGTGTATGAGTCGTGCTGTTTATGTGTACTGTATGCGGAGGTATATCTGAGCCTTCTATCTGTTTTCTGTGTTTTCCCCCTTAAATGCAGTCCTATGTGTTCTTATTTGTCGCCTAGTATTTTACCTTTAAACCTGAGGGTCTGCCTAGAACCCCCCTTTTATAGGATAGGAGTCCCAAATTCCTCCCGGACTGATATGAATGGATAGGTAACAGCATGCAATAGGGGTCGAGACCAACCCTCGTTTTAGTTAGCTTCACGGACAGGAAAGGGTAGATATGGATGTGATAACCGGTGCGTTAATACCACGTGTAGCCCCTCTTTGAGGAGTGTCATACCGGGTATTGCATTGATGTGATCCATATTATAAACAAACCTAGGACACCCCCTTTACATTCACAAATGTGCTTAGATTGTAATTCTTTTAAACTCTTGCTTTTCATTAATTGCTTTCCAAACATCTTTGTTATTAAATTTAAATCCCCTACTATTTGAGCCATACTTGTTTATTTGCTAATTGTACAAATTTGCAAAAACTGTTTGGCCAGGAACCACACTAGTGGATCCTGAGGGGTGCCTAACATATTCGCCTTGGGATAATTTTAAGCCCTTACCCTGTCTCTAGTTACCAAACGTAGTTGTGAGCACGTGATTTTTGTTTCGCACGACAATCGCTCCAAAAGGAAATAAAAAATAATAATTGGCCATGCTGTACAAATTTTGGATTTCTGTGCGGCACCTTGTTGATTTATTTGTGACTTCGGCCCATTTTTATTTATTTACTTTATTAAAACAAAATTCAAAAAATATATGTGTCCTGCATAATTCGAACCGTAATCCGGTCGTTGAATAAGAAAATCACGAATGGGCATCTTCGTCCGTGATTTTATTTTGATTAACTTTACCTGTTTTGAAATATTTTAGTGTGTGTGCAAATAATTGTATTGAGTGTGTGTTTAATTTTAATTTGATTTTTTGGCTTAGTTTTAAAATAAATAAGAAAAAAAAGAAGAAAAAAAAAAAAAAAATATATATTGAAAGGACCCCTTTCCCTCCCGGACTTGGGCCAATTTTAACAAAATTGGCCCAAACAAACAGCCCAAAACCCAGGCCTGCCCGGTCCAACACCACCTGATGCCCAGAGAATCCAAACGACGTCGTTTTGGTACAGGTTGATCTGGGCCGTTGATCTCAAATTGATCAACGGCCAAGATCACATTTCCTATACCCACGAACAGAACCCGACCCGTTTCCACCCGGACCAACCCGAACCCCCTTTAGTTGAAACGACATCGTTTCCCCGAGGCCTTTAGATCCAAGCCATTGATTCCAGTTAATCCGATGGCTGAGATCAGCCGCCTATTCCATATATAAGCCTATAACCTTACCCTGCCCCCCCATCAGATACCCCAGCTCCCGTCTTCAACCTCATCCCCATCAAACCCTAGAGCCGCCCCTGTATCCTCCACCATGAAAACCGGCGGCATGGACGCCGGTGACCTTCCCCTTAACACCCTAGAACCCCCTTGCCATCCTGAGCATGAATCCATTAACCCTGTAGTTCGAATCCCTCCCCACCTTCTCGAATCTTCATTTGAAGGTTCGAGTCGAAACTCGATCTACACGGTTCAACCCTAGCTTCACACCAGATACTCCCCAGACCCCCCTCGTGACCAAACCATACTTGGTTTGGTCCGAATCTGATCAGGGAAGCCTGAATCCCAGATCTAAGTTTGAAAGGTTTTGTGTCCTTCGTCACTGGTTCATACCGGTTCAACCGAAGAGATTAAGGTCTAATGGACTTCAATCAAAGTGTTTCTCATCTGAGAAACACTTCGATTAAAGTCCATTCAGCCTTAAGAAAGTTTGTCCAAATCCAAGTTCAAACTGTTAAACTTTTCAAGTTTTAAGGTAAGTCTGCTTTCTTTTCCTTTATTTGTTTTTAGTCCGTATGATTTGTTTTAAAAGACTGTTCATATTTGTTTTAATTTTTATCAACTTTTGTTTGTCCACTTTGTTTGAACATCTGTGTTTGTCTGAATCCCTCTCCTCCTATTCTGATACGGCATGCGTATTGGTTGTATTCCAATTTGTACTGACTACATGATTCCTCGAAGTACCATTCTATTTTAATCAGTATAAGTCGAGTCATGTGTCCCATACTTATGAATGTCTGATTTTGGCTACGATTGTGTACGTTAATGCTAATATAGTCGAGTCGACATGAGTCGTCAATTAGTTTCAACTGTCTGAGCATAGCAAATCGATTTGCTTCTGTCGAACATTTTTTGAATCAATTGAGAAACAATTTTGTTTACTTATAGCTGTTGATTTGGATCAGTAATGTAAAAGGGATGTTTGGTTTAAATGCTGAATTGGAGGGCATGTGCACTCTTGCACAGCATTTGCATTGGTGCACCTCATGTGCATTGGTGCACCTCATGTGCTTTGTGCACAACCTGTGGCCTGCATAAAGGTCCTTGTTTAATTTTAAAATGGTTTGACAGCATATGCTGTCAACATATCCTACTGCCCATACTTGCTTTTAGTTAAATAAAATGGAAAAGCTAAATCTGCCAAGGAATGATGGGGTTTTTATACCTAATTAACTAAAGTGGAACTGAAACGTTTAAAGGCACATGGGAGGGGTATGGTAATAGTCTGAACAGGCTGTTTAAAAGGGATAGTGTTGAGGCCTATAAGAGAAGGAGACTTGAGAGTTTTAAGAGAGATTTTTTGGGGGGAGAGAAAAGAGTTGAATATTATTGAGAGGATTTTTAAAGAGAGTTGACAGATTCTTTTTACACTTGAGAGTTGACATACTTTTATACTTGGAGAGAGTTTGTGATAGTAAAAGAGAAAGACAATTTGAACTTTCACTCGAACAATTCTGTTTGCTTTTCTTCGAGTGTTATTCAAAAGTCAGAAACTACTGCATCTCGTATCTTTTCTCTCTTCTGCTTTGACTGCGATTGTACTTTTGCACTGCTGAGTTTTCAATCTGTTACTGGGTTATTCTACTGGTTTTTACTGGTTTTGCGGTGTTGCTGAACCTGCTGTTGCCGCGTTATTACTGTCGCTGACTCCTACTTCTTTTGTTCTTGTACTGCTGTTTCCAGGTACACATTTGTACACTCTTGGCTTGAAGCGAAAAATGAAATATTAATCAGGCTCCTGTTCCTGTTGAATTCTTTTGTTTGGATCTGTGTTTGAATATTAATTTTCCTCTCTTTGTATAAAAATGTAGTCGATTAATTAATGAGTAATGAGGCTGCATATGTATGATTTCTTCATCTAATAATGCTAGTTTAAATTACTTGAAGAATAGTTAATCGGCTTTGATATTATTGTGTATCCCTCTCATGTTCCAGCATTAGTAAATAATAGAATATAAAAATGAAAGCAGTTTTTCTTTGTACAAACTCGATCGCAATTTTCCAATCGCATTAGCCGTAAACTAATAACTAATAAGTTACGTTTTCAGCATGTAAATAATTAAGAGATTTTCTTTTATTTTAGAGACGAACTTAATAGAAAATATAGTCACTATAGGTTTATCCTTTAAAATAAAAATGAGACGAGCCTCGCCAAATAAATCACAAACCGCCGGGGCCCTCAATAAAATACATAACCATTGACTAGACTTTGGATTTGGCCGTTTAATGAACCTTCACGGCCTCTTCCTAAAATAACAATACGCTAGTTGCTTTAGGCGTACCTTTAATAATTTAACCTTCTTAAACACGGGTGCACATTGATGTGACCCAAATCCAAATCTCAACGGAGTCAAAATGTGTCGACGACCACGGGTGCATTGATTGTGACGTGGTTCGAGATGCATTTCCACGACGTTGCAATTCTATAAAAATAAATGATAATAATAAAAGCGGTTTAAACTTAATAAAAGCACGTAAGTCATAACATGTATTTAAATCAGATATTTAGCCATTATAACAATTTAAGCGACCGTGCTAGAACCACGGGATTCGAGGGTGCCTAACACCTTCCCTCGGGTCAACAGAATTCCTTACTTAGAATTTCTGGTTCGCAGACTTCATTTGGAAAAGTCGAAAATTTCCTCGATTTGGGATTCAAGATAAACCGGTGACTTGGGACACCAAAAGCCAAACCTTTCCCAAGTGGCGACTCTGAATTAAATAAATAATCCCATTTCGAATATTGTCACTTAAATTGGAAAAACTCCCCTCGCGCATTTAACCCTTCGGGGCGGGCGCGCAAAAAGGAGGTGTGACAGTAGTTATAAATGAACCTTATAGGTGCCCTAACACACCTTAAATTGTTAGGTGACGACTCTTCAAAATGCAAACCCCCTTTCCCAAAAGGAAAGAGTTGTCCCAACCAAAATGTTATAAACCCGATTCCGTGAAGGAAAAAGGGGGCGCGACAAATATAAGCAATAAATGCAAGTAATGAGATCAGGAGAATATGTTAGAGAGCAGAGAGAATGTTCTTGTGAGTTGAATATTGAGCAACAGAACCTTTACAAAATGACAAGGATCCCCTTTTTATATGAAGGGAAATCCCAACATAGTACAAATGTATTTATTACAAAGATACGGGGCTGGTACAACTATTTAATGCTTTTGATTCGGGTCTGAACTAGCCCACTAGACTTTGACAACTCTAGCTACGTGCCTTGGGAACTTCCCACTTTTCCATAACCATCGAGTTGTGCCGCCCCGAGGTCGGACGTCAATGGCCCCTTGGGTGTTTATCTTGACCAAAGTCTCGAGCCTTTGGAGACGTGCTTACGAGGCATCATAATGATGGAAAATTGGACCCCCCGATTTTACCGTATACAAAACTGAATTTTTAAATTGTTGGGGCCTCAACTTATTTTCTGGACCATTCACAGTATTAATAGCCTACTTGGCCAAGCTGTAAAAATTAGTTTATTTTTGAGAAATTCTTTTTCTCAAAAGTATTTTTGGTGAGAATTAGTTTGTGTTTGGCTAATTAATTTGAAAAGTACTTTTAAGTTGCAATTGGTATTTGGCCAAGTTTTTAAAAACTGCTTCTACATGCATTTTTCTCAAAAGTGCTTTAGAAGAGAAGCTATTTTTTTCTGCTTCTCCAAAATTGTTTATGCTTCTACTCAACGTCATTTTTTCTTCTAGAAGTTTGGCCAAACACTTCAACTTTGAAAAAAGTACTTTTTGTGATTTGAAGAAGCTTGGCCAAATATGCTATTAGTAATATGGATGTCAAGGGGCCGGAGCCGGGCCTGGCTAGTGGAAAAGGAGACTGACCGGTCTTCGTACCGGTTTGATTACCGATTTTACCAGTTCTGTGCCTCGCCGGAAAAATTTGAATTGGAACGGTTCTGGGACTAAGGGGCCGGGCCAGGCCGATATTTATTTTGTATTTTTTATAACTATCGTAATTTATATTAAGATAAAGTAAAAATGTAAAACATAAAAACAATCTTATAAAGAGAGTATTTCAATAAATTTTAAAGGTTTTAAAAGCCTTATATTTGGAATTTTGAAAAAAAAAACTTCAAAAGATTTTAAAGCCTTATATTTGAATATTTCATTAAGAATTTAAGATAATACAATGAAGATGGAAAAAAATTTAACTTATAACTTGCAAGTTTTTTTTTAATTCAAACTTAAAAATTAAAGTTTACATTTTACAATAACTAAATTAAAGAAGTAAGAGTAAATTCAAATTCGAATTATTAAATATAAATCAAGAATTTCAAAGGACTTGTATTGCCTTAGTAAGTTCTTCATAATCAATATGAACTTCGTGGGCATCTTGTGGAGTGTTAAATTCAGATGGGTTGCCATGTGTCAATATATCTCCAAGTTCCTCGTCTTTTGGTTTATTAACATCTTCACGTCCTTGATTTCTTCATTCCGATCTAATCCAATCTCTGAAACTTACTAAAACTTCAAAAGCATTGCTTCCCAGTGAGTGACGAGTGTCTCCTAGTTGTTGTCTTGCTTAACTAAATATACTCTCTGATGCAACAGTTGAAATTGGCACATTTAGCACGTCCCGAGCCACAACGGAAAGAGCAGGAGATTGCTTTTCATTCTCATGCCACTATGCCAACGGTGAAAATTCCTTTGGTGCGAGGCTCTGTTCGCTTTTGCAAGTAGAGTTGAAGTTTATCAATGTTCCTGCAACTGGTTTGAGTGGAAGGAAATGTAGACCAAATATTAAAACCATCAAGGCCTTCATCATCATCCATATATAGTAGCAGATGTAGTAGAAGTAGTACAATGAATAGTGGGATCAACATTGCCTATATTAATAGCAACAACATCAACTATATTTGCATAATAATTATATAATTATTGTAAATAATCATTTAGCTTGTTCATACAACTATATATATAGGGTTTCAGTTGGTCCAATCTCCATATAAATACATAAAGCATTGATTAATTGGTGATAATTAGATATCTTAATAGAATGATTTAAAACAACACAAATTTATAAGTAAATAGGGAGAATTGTAAAGAAATATTTTTTAATTTTACTTGCATTTTTTCAACAGCATCCTTATATTTTTCGTTTTTCTTAAATTCAGAGAGTAGAAATAAAATTTCAGCTATATGTACTAAAGCCATAGTAACAGTAGGATAATATGCTCCAGAAAACTCAACAGTAGTTGTATAAAATTTATGTAAAAACTTAACATCATTAATGGCCTCCCAAGTATTAGTTGTTAACATACAGTTTGGATCAGTACATTGCGCATTAGCAACTTCAGTTATCGGTAATTTATATTTGTAGCAACATTTTAAAAATAAGTATGTATAATTCCATCTAGTAACAATTTCATCTGACATGAATTTGGGGTTAAGGTTATGTTCGGTTCACTTAGTCTTCAAATTCCCTAATTCTAGATTGTCTATTATTTTCTTGAATAACACCAACTGCTCTTCTGACATGAGTAATCTCAGTCGAAAATAAATCAAGACCACTTTTAACAGTTAATTTATAAACATGATATGCACACCTAACATGAAAATTTTCGTCAACTCGTGGTTTCAAATGCATTCTTAATATTGAAATAGCAGCATCATTGTTAGAAGCATTACCAAAAGACATACACAATACTTATCTATTAAGATTGTAAAATGCAACAACTTCGCAAATAGTAGTACTTATAAAAATAGCAGCATGACTTTGATCTTCATCATATTTAAAAATGATAATACGCTTTTGCATACAATAATTATCATCTATCCAATGACATGTAGTGGTCAAATAATCATTTCCATTAACAACATGGCCAATATCAGAAGTTAGAGAAACTCTACAAGGAAGATGGTAAAACAAATAATGTATGTATGTCTGATATTGTCCATGAAATATAAGATATCAGGTCTACAAGTACTTCTAGGGATACCTTTAAATAAAAGATTATAAATACTTTGAATATACATAATAAGATATGATGAAGAAGCAAAAGAAAAAGGTAGACAACCCAAAGCAATCATTTTTGGTAACTCCTCACAATCCTTCATTTTATCATATTTCATAAGTCCTCCAGTACTAGGGTTTAGAGTTCCTTGATTTTCATCTAAATCAGAGCCCCATTCTATAGGATGAGTAATTCTCATATGTCTACTAAGTGTCACAATCGCCCCAAAACTTCCTCCAATCTTATGTTTAAAGTTATCTTTATAAATTTTGCTTCTAACTCTATCAGTGTTCTCTATTTCGTCAAAATATTTTCAAATTTTACTTCTCCTTCTATGATTACTAGTTGGGGCCACAGGTGGTCTACTACTAGTGCCACGACAACCACCCCCTGCTACCAACTCTAATACTACTAGGTGTAAGTGGTATCTCGTCTTCAATTTCTAATTTATTACCTTCTATACTGTAATCTTCCTGTAATTATTCATAATCTATATTATTATCAGGTGATGTTTCACAAACATGTGTAAAGTTATTTGAATTACTACTAGAAGTTGAAATAATACCTCTTTTTCTATTTTCTGATTACCCCGATCAGCAACCTTATTACAAATACATTTTGCAGCATTAAACATATTGTGAGAATTTAACTACTAATAAAAATTAAATATGCAAATAAAATCACGGGTCCGGGTCTGTTTACCCAAAATATTGACCGAAGTCAACTTAAACACATTTTAAATGCAAAATTCATCATTTTTCACAGATTTTCACATGATAACTTTTTGGCTACGCGCCCGGACTGTGCACGTAAATCGAGGTGATGCCGAAAGAGGTTTTTGAGGCCTTGGAACACAGAATTTACTTTTAAAACAAGGGATGACCCAAATCCTCCACCTCTAAAACAACCATTCATCCTCGAACGGACAGAAGAAGGAAGTACCTAAGTTCGGGAAAAGATGGGGATACTAGCTCCACATATCGAACTCGGACTCCCAGGTCGATGCCTCAGCGGTCTGACCTCTCCACTGAACACGAACAGAAGGAAAACTCTTGGATCTCAACTGACGAACCTGCCGGTCTAGAATAGCTACCGAATCCTCCTCATAAGACAAGTCCTTGTCCAACTGGACAGTGCTGAAATCTAACATGTGGGATGGATCGCCATGATATTTTTTGAAGCATGGACACATGAAACACTAGATGCACGGCTGATAAGCTTGGGGGAAACGCAAGTCTGTAAGCCACCTTTACACTCGATTAAGAATCTCAAACGGGCCAATGAACCTAGGTCTAAGGTTGCCCTTCTTCCCAAACCTCATCACACCCTTTATAGGCGACACTCGAAGCAATACTCGCTCACCGACCATGAATGCCAAATCACGAACCATGCGGTCGGCATAACTCTTTTTCCTAGGCTGACCTGTACGAAGCCTATCCTGAATAATTCTGACCTTGTCCAAGTCATCCTAAACCAGATCCGTACCCAACAACCGAGCCTCTCCTGGCTCAAACCATCCAACTAGCGACCGACACCGCCTACCATACAAAGCCTCATAAGGAGCCATCTGGATACTCGACTGGTAGCTGTTGTTGTAGGCAAACTCTACTAAAAGGCAAAAACTGATCCCACGAGCCTCGAAAGTCAATGACACAAGCTCAGAGCATATCCTCCAAAATCTGAATAGTCCGCTCGGACTGCCCGTTCGTCTGAGGATGAAATGTTGTGCTCAACTCAACCCGTGTGCCAAACTCTCGCTGAACTGCTCTCCAGAAATGGGAGGTAAACTACATACCTCGATCTGAAATGATAGACTCGGGCACACCATGAAGACGAACAATCTCCCGGATATAGATCTCAACTAACCTCTCGGAAGAGTAGGAGACTGCCACAAGAATGAAATGTGCTGACTTGGTTAGCCTATCAACAATAACCCACAATACATCATACTTCCTCTGAGTCCGTGGGAGTCCAACAACAAAGTCCATAGTGATACGCTCCGACTTCCACTTAGGAATCTCAATCTTCTGGAACAAACCATTAGGTCTCTAATGCTCGTACTTAACCTGCTGACAGTTCAAACACCGAGCCACATATGAAACAATATCCTTCTTCATTCTCCACCACCAATAATGCTGCCGCAAATCCTGATACATCTTAGCGGCGCCTGGATGAATAGAGTACCGGGAACTATGGGCCTCCTCTAAAATCAACTCTCGGAGTCCGTCCACATTAGGCACACAAATTCGACCCTGCAATCTCAAAACTCCATCATCACCTAAGGTAACCTACTTGGAACCTCTATGCTGCATCGTGTCTCTAAGGACACACAAATGGGTATCATCATACTACCGATCATGGATACGCTCCAATAAGGAAGAACGAGCAACTGTGCAAGCTAACACACGACTGGGCTCAGAAACATCCAACCTCACGAACTGATTGGCCAAAGCCTGAACATCCAAGGAAAGCGGTCTCTCACCGACCAGAATATAAGCAAGACTGCCCATACTGGCTGACCTCCTACTCAAAGCATCGGCCACCACATTAACCTTTCCCGGATGATATAAGATAGTGATATCATAGTCCTTTAATAGCTCCAACCACCTTCTCTACCTCAAATTTAGCCCTTTCTTCTTGAACAAATACTGCAGACTCTTATGATCCGTGAACACCTCACATGTTACGCCATACAAATAATGTCTCCAAATCTTCAACGCGTGAACAATGGCTGCCAACTCCAAATCATGAATCGGATAGTTCTTCTCATGAGTCTTCAACTGCCGTGAAGCATAGGCAATGACCTTGACATCCTACATCAACACCGTACCAAGTCCAATACGAGATGTATCACAATAAACTGTATAAGGCCCTGAACTTGTGGGCAAAACCAACACCGGTGTCGTAGTTAGAGCTGTCTTAAGCTTCTAAAAGCTCACCTCACACTCGTCCGACCATCTGATCTAGGTATCCTTCTAGGTCAACCTGATCATCGGGGCTACGATAGATGAAAACCTCTCCACAAACCGACGATAGTAGCCTGCCAATCCCAAGAAGCTCCGGATCTCCGTAACTGATGCTGGTCTAGGCTAGTTCTTAACTGCCTCTATCTTCTTCGGATCAACTTGAATACCCTCTACTGACACAACATGACCCAGGAATGCAACTGAACTCAACCAGAACTCACACTTCGAAAACTTAGCATACAACTGACTATCCCTCAAAGTCTGAAGAACCACTCTAAGATGTTGCTCGTGCTCCTCCCGGCTAGGGGAATAGATCAAAATATCATCAATGAAGACTATCACGAACAAATCCAAATAAGGCCTGAACACTCGGTTCATCAACTCTATAAAAGCTACTGGGGCATTTGTCAACCCGAATAATATCACCAAGAACTCATAATACCTGTACCGAGTGCGGAAAACTATCTTAGGGACATCAGATGCCCTAATCCTCAACTGATGGTAGCCAGATCTCAAGTCAATCTTCGAAAATACCTTGGCACCCTGAAGTTGATCAAACAAATCATCAATCCTCTGCAATAGATACTTATTCTTGATTGTAACCTTGTTCAACTGCCGGTAATCAATACACATCCTCATCGATCCATCCTTCTTCTTAACAAACAACACTGGCGCACCCCAAAGTGAAACACTCAGTCTAATGAAACCATTTTCAAGCAAGTCTTGCAACTGCTCCTTCAGCTCTTTCAACTCAAGCAGGGCCATACAATACAACGGGATAGCAATGGGCTAAATGCCCGGAGCCAAATCAATGCAGAAGTCAATATCCCTGTCGGGTGGCATAACCGGCAGGTTTGAAGGAAATACCTTAGGAAACTCACGAACAACAGACACATAATCACGAACATGCACCAAATAGGCCGAACACCCCTTCTTGACCATACGCCGAGCCTTCATATATGAGATAACACTACCGGTAGAATGACTAGGAGTCCTTCTCCACTCTAAACGAGGTAAGCCCAGCAAGGCAAAGGTCACAGTCTTGGCATGACAGTCCAAGATAGTGTGGTAAGGTGATAGCCAGTTCATCCTTAATATGACATCAAAATCAACCATATCCAATAGTAACAAATCTACACGAGCCAAACACCCCCAATCACAACTATGCACGAATGATGGACACAATCCACCACAATGAAATCACCCATCGGTGTAGACACATAAATAAGAGACTCAAAGAATCACTAGGCATGACCAGATACGGCGCAAAATAAGATGACGCATAAGAGTATGTAGATTCTGGATCAAATAAAACCGAAGCATCTCTACTACAAACCAGAACAATACTTGTACCTCCACCTCTACCTCTACCTCTAGCACCTCTACCTCCACCTCTAATACCTCTACCTCCACCTCTAGCTGACTGAGAGGGCTGAATGAGTCCCTCAATGAACCTCCTCACTCTCTCTCTCAGTAGGAAATATAAAAAGAGCATGATGGGTCAAATCATTAAACATGGTCTCGTACTGAATAACAGTCATAGAACTCTGCTCGAGACGCTCAAACTGCCTCAGGTAGATCTATCTCTGAGTGACAGGACGAAACTTCTCTAGAAATAGCTGAGAAAACTAATCCCAAGTCAAAGCTGATGACATAACTGGTCTAACCAAACAATAATCTCTCCAACAAGTCTTGGCGGTTCCAGACGAGCAAAAAGTAACAAAGTCGACCCCATTGGTCTCCACTGTCCCTATGTTCCTGGGAACCTTGTGACAACTGCCTAAATAATCTTGGGGATCCTCAGAAGATGCACCGCTGAAAGTGGTAGTGAAGGGCTTGGTGAAACTTATCCAACCTCCACAAAGCCTCCGAAGACGTAGCTGATCTATCACCGATCTGTGTTGCTGCTTGGCTGAAGAAGTGGTACGTGACCTTTCCATTCGCGAAAGGACAAGAGTAGAGGTCTCAATTTAGTATTGAGAGAACAAAATTGCACGACAGAGAAGAATAGAAGTGAAACTTTTCCTAACTCTGTAGCCTCTAGGGGTAAATACAAACGTCTCCGTACCGATCCCTCAGACACTACTAAGCTTGTCTGTGAATTGTAAGACCTATGTAACCTAGAGCTCTGATACCAACTTGTCACGACCTGGATTTCCCAAACTCGGGAGTCGTGATGGCGCCTACTAGTGAAAGATAGGCAAGCCAACCAACTGAACTATTTACCTTGTTTCCATTTTTAATTCGATAATAGTTAAAAGTCAACAATTGAATAACAATAGAATTGAATAAGCGGAAGGCTACATTGCAAAGTTTTAATAATACTACTAATACCAATCCATAACCAATCTACCCAAGACTGATGTCACAACTTCACAAACTGTCTAGGAGTACTACAAATAAAGGTCTGAAAGAAATAAATACAACATTGTTTATAGAAATGCATGAAAGAAACAAGAATAGTAGATAGAAGGAGACGCCAAGGCCTGCGGATGCCTGCAGGACTACCTCAGGTCGCCTGATGAACAAGAAACAACAATCTCACTGCGGTCTGAAGTCTACAGCACTGGGATCTGCACAAAAAAGTGCAGAGTATAGTATCAACACAACCGACCCTATGTGCTGGTAAGTGCCTAGCCTAACCTCGGCGAAGTAGTGACAAGGCTCGGACCATACTACCAAATAAACATGTGCAGTTAAATCATATACAGTGGAAAAGAAGAACAGTAATGTATAGTTAAGTATGGGAGAGGGGTAACATGCTGCGGGGACGTTGAATAATAATAGAAAAACAACAAATAAATATGAGGATCACCATAGTTCAATTGAAAATAGGAAGGGGAGATCATGCTATGGGGTACAACAAGTATCAACAGGAAACCAACAATTAAATGTAGAGAAACTGCAACTCAGTTATCAATAAAAATCAGGAAAACAAAGACAAGTGCATGGCATCACCCTTCGTGCTTTAACACTCTCTCACCAAAATAATACATGACGTCACCCTTCGTACTTTAACACTCTTCCTCAACCAAAAAACAATCACAAGAAATAAGGGCAAGGTAATAAATGAAATCATAATAAAATCTCGGCAAGGGAACAATAGTACAACAATCAAATCCCCGCAAGGGAAACAATATCAAAACAATAACATCCCGGCAAGGGATACAATATCATGATTCTCTCTCTCCTTTCTTCTTTCACAATTACTTCACAACTCAATTCACAACTTGAGCCAACGCTCTATAATGTTCAACAATTTTATTCTTAACTTGAGCCAATGCTCTACAATGTTCAATAATTCAATTCTCAACTTGAGCCAATGCTTTACAATATTCAACAATTCAATTCTCAACTTGAGCCAACGCTCTACCATGTTCAACTATTAAATTCTCAACTTGAGCCAATGCTCTGCCATGTTCAATTAACAATAATACTTCCACAAGTCATACAATACGAAACGGAGTCACATTAATCATAGTATAAGACTCACGAGCATGCTTGACACCAATGTATAGATACTCGTCACCACGCCTATACGTCATACTCAACAAATAACACATAGAAAATAGGACATAACTCCTAATCCCTCAAGCTAAGGTTAGACCGAACACTTACCTCGATGCCACGAACACAATTCAAGCCTCAAGTATCGCTTTACCTCTTGATTCCACCACCAATTCGCTCGTATCTAGCCACGAGCCACTTATTTACATTAATACATGCTAAATGAATCAATTCTAATGCATGAAAATAAGTTTTCTTAAGTTTCCCCGGGCCCACATGGTCAAAACCTGAGGTTCGAACCAAAACCCGATTACCCATTATCCCACGAACCCAAATATATAATTTGTTTTGAAATAGGACCTCAAATTCAGGTCCAAATACCAATTTTTTGAAAAACCTAGGTTCTACCCAAAACACCCAATTTTCCCCATGAAAATCTTTGATTTTGAGTTGAAAATCATGTGGAAAGATGTTAATGATTGAAGGAAACGAGTTAAAATTGACTTACAATCGATTTGGAAGAAAAGTGGCCTTTGAAAAATCACCCAAGAGTGTGTGAAAGATTTTTGGCTAAGTTATAAAATTGCAGGTTGTACATATGGGAATTGCGATCAGGATTCGCAATTGCTAACCCAGACTTCTGCTAAGTTCACATTTGCGAATGTAATGTCGCATTTGCGAAGTCACATTTTCAACTGAAGTCTCGCATTTGCGACCAATGGGGATTCCAAGCAGTTGTCGTATTTGGGACAGTCACTTCGCATTTGCGACACATTGCTCGCATTTGCGAGACATGCGAAGGCTGCAGGCCTGTAGCACACCAGTAATTCCCTAAGTTAAAAGTTCACTCTGTGGCCTATCCAACACTCACCCGAGCCCTTGGGGCTCCAAACCAAACATGCACACCAACCTAAAAACATCATACGGACTCGCTCGTGCATTCAAATCACTAAAATAACATCAAGAGCTATGAATTTATAGCATCAAAATCATGAAATTTCTCAAGAACTTCGAATTTTCTATTTTTCTCAAAAACTATACGATTCACGTCGTTTCAAGTCCGCTTCTTACCAAACTTCACAGACTTATCTTAAATCACATATAAGACCTGTACCGGGCGCCGGAACCAAAATACGGGCCCGATACCATAAAATTTTAAACACTTTTCATTTCCAAAACTCATAAACAATTTCAAAAAATAATTTTCTTTAAAAATTTATTTCTCGGGCTTGGGACCTCGGAATTCGATTCCGGACATACACCCAAGTCTCATATTTTTCTACGAATCTCTGGGACCATCCAATCACGTGTCCGGGTCCGTTTACCCAAAATGTTGACTGAAGTCAACTAAAACTCATTTTAAATGCAAAACTCATCATTTTTCATAGATTTTTACATAATAGCTTTCCGACTACGTGCCCGGACTGCGCACGCAAATTGAGGTGATGATGAAAGAGGTTTTTGAGGCCTCACAATGCAGAATTTACTTTTAAAACAAGTGATGACCTTTTGGGTCATCACACCGGTCCTGCCTGGCCCGTTTGACACCTTTAATTAGTACCCTTTCAAAAACAATGGTGATATCGGACCCAAGACAGCTTAGCGCATTTCAGCCTTCTTCGAAAGGATCAAACCAATTTAATTATTTCAAAGCAAAGACTACAAGGCATTTTGTTTACAACTTTCACATCTTTTTTAAAGACCCTTGCACATATCAGATTATTTTATTAATTCCAATTAACCATTATTTTATCAATTCCTATTAATCATTTATCTATCTTTTAGCCATATTTATCCTCAACTTATATAAAATTAGGTCTTATAATTAGTAATTATTTTACTAACCCCCTTCTTGCTTATATTTTATATATATCATCATAACAAGCCCTTTAGCTCTCATTTTCTGAATTAAATTCCCTTGCTTTATCATTTATGAAATAACTTTAAACCTACATACCTGGACTTCAAACATGTACATGTCTCTAACATATTTAGATTCTAACATTTAAGCTACTTTAATGGATTAGATTTTGGTAGACGAAACAATTAAAATATAGGTAATCTCTCCCTATTAATTAGACTAAGTTTAAGGAACTACTTTTCAGGTAGATTTTAAGGGATGCCTATCCCTTCTCCTTAGAGTAACTTGAACTCTTACCTATAATTTTACTGATTTAGCCAATAATTAAGATTATTAAGAGTTGATCTTTATTCGACTTATAGGTACCCTGATATACCTTAAATATTAGATGACGACTCTTTACTTGTATTGTTACGACCTAAAACTAGCATGTCGTGATGACTCTAATGTGGTACTAGGCAAGCAAACTTTTCAAAAAATATTCCCAACACTTTTAACAGAAAATAAATTAAAGCAACTTTAATAGTAAAAGTTCTCATTAACCAGATAGAAAACCTAAGACATAACGTGGAAACTTCCAACATCGGGGTGTCACACAGTACATGAGAATCTAAATATCACAAGTTCGGGAAAAATAATGTCTATCATAATCTGAAACTAAATACAATAAGTGGAAGGATAGGGAAGGATAAACAAGGTCTGCAAAAATGCTGAGCAACTACCTCGAAATCTACGAAGGGTCAACTGCGTAGTGAATCAACACCCACCGCACCCGGAAACACTTGGATAATAATGAAGTCAAATGTATCCTCTCAGAGCAACATTCACTCAGCTCTCCCATTCACTCTGCACTCGGCACTCACACTCAATAGGTACCTGCTCTCACTAGAGGTATGTACAAACTCCGAAGGGGCTCCATAAGCCCAAACGCTATATCAAGTCAATCATGGAATAAATCAATGAAACACGCTTCGGCGTGTAGCCCGATCCCATATATATAACCATAAGGCTCGTTGCGGCATGCAATCCGATCCACACACACACACACATGTACACATACACACACACACACACACATATATATATATCACTCACAGTTCGACACTCAGGCTCCAACTCAGTCACCAACCTCTCCAGTCTCTCGGGCTCTCAGAAACAATGAAAATCAGGCAACATAAATGATGTAATGTATCAACAAGGAACAAAAGAGACTGAGATATGATATGCAAGTGAAATGGAGACTGAGTACAACAACAATTTAGCAAACAATTTAACATGTAACATGGCCTCTGAGAGCCCCTTCAGTACCAACACATGGCCTAAGCATGATTTCTAACAGGACTTGCAGCTCAATTTCTATATCATATGAAGGATTTACAGATATCAACAGATTAATCATCTATACAGTTCCATGGAATGGACCTAGTCCCAATTCCTACGGTGCACGCCCACACACCCGTAACCTAGCATGTGCGTCACTTAAAAACCAATCACATGACACATAATATGGGGTTTCATACCCTCAGAACCAAATTTAGAACTATTACTTACCTCAATCCGAGCTAATCTCTAGTCTAACACACCTTTGCCTCGCAAATCGGCCTCCAAATGTCCCGAATCTAGCCACAAATAGTGCAATAATCAGTACGGGCTAAGAAATCAATTTCACTAGAAAATACGAAGTTAATAATCAAAAATCTGAAATCGGCTCAAAGCCGGCCCCCGGGCCCACATCTCGGAACCCGACAAAAATAACAAAACCTGAAAGCCCGTTCAACCATGAGTCCAACCATACCAAATTTATCAAAATTCGACACCAAATCACCACTCAAATCCCCAAATCAAATTCTCCAAATCCCTAGCTTCAAACCCCAATTTACACCTCAAATGTACACCAACTAGGTGGAAAAATCAATGGGAAAATAAGATTATTGATAAAAAAACGAGCACAATGGACTTACCTCAAGAATCCCCTCGAAAATCCTCACAAGAATTGCTAAAACCCGAGCTCAAAATGTTAAAATGAAGCCAAAATCGCGAACCCTTGAATTTATATGTTCTGCCCAGCACTTCTACTTCTGCGGAAACCTAACTGCTTCTGCGACGTCTTAGAAGCGACCACTTAACTGCATCTGTAGTTCTATCCACTCATTTAGTCCCTAACTTCACTCTTGTGGACTCGCTTTTGCGAGCATCCAGTCCGCTTCTATGGAATCCAGTCCGCTGCCCAATTCCGCTTCTGCGGCTCACCAAGCGCAGGTGTGAGTCAGCACCTGCGGAATACCTCCACATCTGCGCTCCACAGTCCCCCAATCCAATCTCCCTTTTGCACATCCGAGCTCGCACCTGCGAGCTCACACCTGCGACCAATGTTCTGCAAGTGTGATTGCACCAGAAGGCTTCCACTTCAGCACTCTTTCAACCTCAAAACTTGATCTGAAAACCATCAGAAATCAACCTGAGGCCCCCCTGGACCTAAACCAAACATACCAACAGGTCTTAAAGCATGATACAAACTTAGTCGAGCCCTCAAATCACCTCAAACAACATCAAAAACATGAATCGCACCCCAATTCAAGCCTATTGAAACTAAGAAATTTTAACTTCTACAAATGAAGCCGAAACCTATCAAATCATGTCCAATTGTCCTCAAATTTTGCGCACAAGCCACAAATGACACTACAGACCTACTCCAACTTCCGAAAATTCCAATCCGACCCCAATATCAAAAAGTTCACTCCCAGTCAAACTTTCCAAAAATTCAACTTTCACCATTTCAAGCCTAATTTAACTATGGACCTCCAAATCACAATTCGGCCACACTCCTAAGTTCGGAATCACCTAACAGAGCTAACAAAACTATCAAAACTCCATTTCAGAGTCATTGACACATAAGTGAACATCCGCTCAACCTTTTTAACTTAAGCTATCAACTTTGAGACTAAGTGTCTCAATTCATTCTGAAACCTCTCCGGACCCGAACCGACTAGTCCTGTAAATCACATAATAGCTATAAAGTATAAATGAGAAGTAAATGGGGGAACGGGTCTACAACTCTCGAAACGACCAGCCGGGTTGTTACATTTATGAACCTCAGAATCTTTGTTATGTTGAATCCTATTTTAACTATGTCATGACTTAAAAACCTAACCCGTTATGATGACCCCTATCGTGGTACTAGGCAAGCCGATATTTTCGAAACACTTTCAACATTTAACAGAAATGAATTAAGATATTTAAAATAACCGGAGTTTTACATAACAACGGGGTAAACCCAAATCATAAGTGCGCGGAACAAATAGCACGACATTGGGGTGTCACTAAGTCATGAGCATCTAAACAACCAGTCAAAAAATAGAGTCTACTACAGTAGATAACAAGAAAGAAGAGACAAGGATTGCGAACGCCGGCAGCTACCTCGTAAGTCTTCGGTACTCAACCACGTACGAGATCAAGGTCCTCCATGAACGGACACACCTGTATCTGCACATGAAGTGCAGTATGTAGCGTGAGTACAACCAACTCAGTAAGTA
The DNA here is from genome assembly GCF_000393655.2 of Nicotiana sylvestris. Lineage (NCBI taxonomy): Eukaryota > Viridiplantae > Streptophyta > Magnoliopsida > Solanales > Solanaceae > Nicotiana > Nicotiana sylvestris. The sequence goes on from NC_091061.1 coordinate 59,763,115, forward strand.
ACAGAAACAAATAAGGAACTGAGAAGCAGTGACGAGCTATACAAATATAGTTCATTTCAGTAATTTCAACAATGAAAGTAGACATGGGTAAATTCCGGCAATATAAGTCAAGTCAGCTGCATATTTACTAATTTCAAGTAGACCAGATATAATATTTCCCAAAAGTTCAGAACAGTAACATAAATCAGCTAAGTGTAACAACAAAGCAAGACAAATTCAACCTCTCAGGGTAATAGTCACTCAAGCTCTCGATAGCTCAAACTCGACTCTCAGCCCTCAATACACACACTCAATAGGTACCTACTGTTGATACACAATTTTTCTCTATGTTTTTTATATATTCATAAATACCTTCAAATAGCATATGTATGCATATATAAGCATGCACGAGGTTTTTATATTTTTTCATAATTTTAAGGATTTAAATTGATTTATTTTCTTCCCTTTTATTCATAAAATCCCTGATAATTATTTCCCAAATTATTGTTATGATGATTTATTCATTAATCTCTATACAAATGCCAAAATATGGTTAATATATTTTTATGCATTTTTATAATTGCATTTGGTATTTTCAAGCTAAATTGCATATAATTGCAATGTTAGTCCATTTAATGAATTATTACATTTTATATGCGTGAAATTGGTCCCTATATTTTAAAAATGATAATTACAAATTTTAAATCATTTTGGTATAGAAAATTATTTTCAGAAAACTATTTATTATTTATTATAAATTAAATAGGGAAAATGGCTATTTAAATTATAGCCATATTTGGCTTTCAATTGTAGCCCAAATTGAACCCACTCCCCAGCCCAATTTCATACCCAATTAACCCAACCTAGACCCTATATACACCTACCCAAACCCGAAACACATCTACCTGGCCAAATCCTTACCGTTGATCTGGGAGATCAACGGTCCACACGACTCCTTTCCTTTTTTAATTCATAAGACCACCTAACCCTACCTCATTTCAAAACCCTCGCCGCCTTTGAATCCTATGGTCTCCTCTTTTCTCTCAACCTAACCCTAATCCCTCTTCAACAGTCGCCTCCTTCTTCGGTCCTCTCCAGTGACCACCTTTCAACCCTAAGCCTCCGATGGTTCCTCCATCACCTTGATCATCATCTCCGAGGCCTTCAAGGGACCTGGGCCACACCGACTTATGTCTAGGGTTGTTGTTTCAGCTGTTCATGGCTTCTCCGGTATGATTTTGAGCAAAATCACACTATATTGGTTGCCATCTTTGAAGTTCTAAATAGGTTCTTCCGTTTCTATTTAGGTTTCTTCTGAAACCCCAATTTTTGTTTACACCTCCTAGATCTGGGCTATTTTTAAATGATTCAAGTCTGCTCCTTTTGTGTTTTACACTGTTCTTGAACTTCTCTTGCAAAAATCAGCGATTTCAAATTATTTTACTTTCTTTTTAAAATTAGGGTTTTTCGGAACTTCTTCTACCCTTTGTTTAAATCGATTCTTCATGTTTTATCTTCTATTCTCTGCATATCTCGAACGATTCTATGCTTTTACTCCTTTTTCAACTCGTCTATATTGAAAACCCTAATTTCTTAGCCTCAACCTGGGGTTTCTGAGTTTGTTTTGATAATATGTTCAGTAATCTGTATGTTTCTATGATTTTGTGATTCTTGCCCTACGCTTGTTTCTTATGGTTCTTAGTTATGGTTATCCCTGCCTATTGTGTTATTTTGCCTATTTTAGTTTACCAATATTTTTGATTCTTCACCTCTCCTACTTGTATCATGCTTAGCTTACTAATTCGGACCATGCTCTACATGAATCCCTAATTTTATGTGTGATTCTTGTCATACTCGACCTCTTAAGGTTCTGATTTTGCCTACCATGGGATTGTTCTTATAGAGTGGTGCTAAATCAGTGTTACCTCCTATTCTTGCATCCCTGAATCTTTGTGATTGATCTTTTATGATTATTTTACTGATTTTTTACCTTGTAAAATGTTTTTCTGACCTTATTCGATGGTCAATTATGCTATTAATTAATTGCTCAAGTCTTTCCTTGATTTATGTGTGTTGAACCTGGCCTCTATTACATTTTGTATTCTTGTACTATGCAGAAAATATTTCCTTGATTGGCATGCCCAACCTTACATGATTTCTTTCCTTATTGGGCATATGTCTATTACTGCTCAAAGTTCAATTAAAGGGGACTTACCTTGATTTCCTGACTGATTGATCTCAAGATCCTTAATTACTAATGGACTATAATTTTTTTACCTTATTTACTACCTTCTTTCAAACTCTATATTCTCTCTCATTAACACACATAACACACAAATACTTGGGTTCAAAAACTATCTCTCAAACTTAAAAATTTCTGCTCTCTTTCTCTCTCTTGTACTACTTGCTACTGCTCTAAGTTAGCCGGCTGCAAGCCAAGGCTAACCATTTGTGTTCTCTTGTTCTTTCACTCAGCTTACTATCCTCTTCACTAGTATGTCCTAGTTTCAATTCAAAATTCCAACAACAATATGATTCTCTTATTGTTTTAGTTCCTCTTGTTTCTGGTTTACTTCTATTTATGGTTCTATTGTGAAACTTGTAGCTGAAGGTTACATTGTTAGCGTTTTATCATGTCTTCCCCTCACCTTGAGATCAGTATATTTCCCCTTATGTTTGTTTATGAGCATGTCTACACTAATCATCTCTTACTTATTATTTGTTTACCACCATGGATCTCCCAAATCCCTACCCCTTTGCATGTGGATCTTGTTCTTTATGTCTGATTATGTGGCTATGTTTAGTTAGTTACTTCTGGGCATGACTACTAATTCCCAGGTCTTTGCTTAACTATGTGTGTCCTATGTATTCCCAAACCCCCTTTACCCCTATTTGTGACTACCAAACCTGCCTTGATGCTATGACTCCTGGCTGTGTATGAACCTATCCTAAGGTGTTTGGACTTTGTTAACTACTCCAATCTCCTTTTCGAACAGTCTCTGTTGCTTTACTAATTTATTTTCAAAAAGACTTTTGTTAAATACAGTTTATTACTAAACCTTTCAACTTATGTCCATCACTTTTCACTTTACTCTTAGTCAATAAGTTCTGCCCTCTCTAGTATATGTACTGCCTTGGGATCCTTTTGAGAACCCTCTGAATTCTGGCATGCTAAGACTGGCATTTCCACACTGCACTTGTTCAATATTTGGTTACTAACTCTAGGTGTAAGCACTGCCCGGGATCATTGAGATCCTTAGGGAACTTTGATGCACCTAGACTCTGATTTGTCTATGGAACTGAGGCATATGAGGCCATTGGAGGCTTTGGGAAACATAGGCCTAATTGAAGGCTCCCTATAGAATAGCTTCTTGATTTTCTATTTTTACTTATGTAATTCATTCATTGGCATGTAATAATTTGTGAATAGATGTTGGGGTATTTAGTAAAAAGGGGTGGGTAGATGCATAATTTATGGGGTAATACGGGTAGAATTTCTGCTCCTAGGACCTTATTTTTAAAGTCTGTTTGCTCTACTAAATAGAAAAAATGCTCATAGGACTCTACTCTTTAATTTGATTGCTTTGCCTAATAGAGATCATGTCCATAAGACTTCACTTTTAAGTTTGTTTGCTCATCAAGTAGAAACCATGTCTATAAGGTTTTTACATTCCGTCATGTTTAGACACCATGCTTATAGGTTCCAAACAATCATGTCTTAAAATCAGTTTAATAATAGAACCCCTGCCTATAGGACCTGATCCAAATTCAGTTGCAACGAGTACTTATGTATGTTTCCATATCTGCAAACCGTTAAAACCAGTATTACGCTTAGATATCATGCCTATAGGGAGCCCTACTCGTATTTCTGTCTGTTAATCTAATTTATTCTAATAAATCAACTTGATCATGCTTAGTTTATCTCTGGATTGGCTTTATTAAGTACTAAGTATTTCCTGAAACAAGTTCTTTCAAATTACCTCAATCTCACTAGATATCATGCATATAGGTATTAAAGGAGTCCATTTCAAAACATGCTTTATTTCTACATTAATATAGACGTCAGTACTCCGCGTATAGGCAGGCCCTTAGGGTGTTTTTCAAAAACTGCATTTCCGAAAATTGTTTCTATTTGCTTAAAGTTTTCTAATCCTAACAGGCTTCTGAATCCATAGGCAACTGCTAGGGTATAACTTCTGAGTCTAAAAAAAGAGGTTGTTGATCTTCTGCATATTCACTTAGATATTCTGCTTTAGGACATTATCTAATAAAGACCTTAACTGTGCTTGAGTCGTGCTACTTTATGTGTTTGTTTGAGGAGGAAACTTCGAGCCTCTTAATTGCTCCCTTTATGTGTTGAAAGTCCTAAATGCTTTTGACTGTCGCCTTAGAATTTTTTCCTTTTAAAACCTTAGAGGTACGTCTAGAACCACATATAGGTAGAGGTCTTAACTCCCCCCAGGACCATTAAGAAGGGATGGGTAGTAGCATGCAATAGAAATCGTTGACCAAACACTCGCTCTGCATGTCCAATAAGGGGATGGGAAGGGTATATATGTAATATGATGACTACGTGCTAATGTCACGTGTAGTCCCTCATTGAAGAGTGTTTACCGGATATTATGTGGGGTGATCCTATAGGATAACCAACCTAGGACCCCTCTTTACCAAATCCTTTCTTTATTTAAACCTTTGTTTTACAAATTGTCCGAACCTTTATCTTGCTGCTTGAATTATTCTAACATGCTTTACTTGTGACCTATTTGATCCAACTGTTTACTTGTAATGGACTAATTTGTGAATATAAGTTCGGCCGAGACCTACTGTTGTGGACCAAGAGGGGTGCCTAACACCTTCCCCTTGAGGTTACTTTGAGCCCTTACCCTAATCTCTGGTAATGCGAACCAACCCAAGAGTTAATCATTCTAGGTGCCCAAACGCACCATAATCCATTAGGTAGTGACTCTTCAAATACCCAATTCCTAAAAGGAAATGAGTCATTACACCCCGTGAATGTCGAAACCCCAGGCTCCCCCATCAAAAGGGAGGGAAAGGGGGGTGCGACACCTGTGCTCTTTGGGGGTGTACAGACTTCGGAGGGGCTCCTACAGCCCAAGATCTAAATCGATGTGACGTGCAGCCCGATCCAATATATAAATAGCCATAAGGCTCGTTGCGATGTGCAACCCGATCCATATACATTCAGCTATCACGATCGTTGTGGCTTGTAACCCGATCCATATACACTCACATAGCTCACAGCTCGGCATTCGGGCCCAATCTCAATCACCAACCTCTCCAGTCCCCCTAGCTCTTAGAAATCATATATATCAGCCCAAATAGAGATAACAACATGTATCAACAAGAAACAAGAAGAGTCAGAGGTGTGATATGTAAGTAAAATCATAAATGAGTACAAGACAGCAAATAGAAGCTAATTCAACAAGTACGCAACCTCAACGGGTCCCAACAATGATATCATATGGCCTAAGCATGATTTCTAACATGATTGCAGTCAAATTTCCATAAAACAAAGGCAACATGTAATTAACAGTAAGCTATTCGAATTTATGGTTTCATGAGACAGACCAAGTCACAATCCCTTCGGTGCACGCCCACACGCCCGTCACCTAGCATGTACATAACCTCCAAAATAATCACACAACACAAAATCAGGGGTTTCATGTCATGCCCCAAACCTGGGGGGCAAGACTGGCACCCAGTGCCTCACCTATCCTTACGTACCAACTTGCAACTAAGGGACTCTGAACATATGATGTCATATTTTGGCCATAGGCCACATTGCAAGATAACTGCGAATGCTGACTAAATGTCAATATATAACTAGGCCGACAAGGCCGTCATAACTATTACAGCTGACAAACCAACCAAATATACATACAAGGCCTACAAGCCCAACATATTACACTAACTGACGGGATATGTCTACAAGCCTCTACTAATGGATATACTGTGATCGAAATAGCTTCTCGACTTACTCGTAACATGTATACATATATATACAAGATGTACATAAGGTTCTAGACCCGAAAACTTTGAAAGGCGTGGAGCTTACCGATCAAGCTGAACTCGACCAACACTTATTGAAGAGGCCTACTCGTCTGTCTATCTGACCTACATGCATGAAATGCAGCACCCCCAGAAAAGGGACATCAATACGAAATAATGTACTGAGTATGTAAGGCAATATACTAAAAGCTGAAACTGAACTAATAATATAATAACTGCAAGTAGCTGGAAGTCAAATATAATCTGAAGATATGCTTACCTGCTGATACTAACTCAACTCTCTCAATATATTAAGTAAAATAGTTGTCCAACCCTATAAGGCTCGGTATATATATAACTGCACTGCCGTTATATATATAACTGCACTGCCGTAGTAGGTTCGCTCATAGGCGATGTAATGACCCGGCCAGTCGTCTAATTACCACTCCATTTTCTCCATTTCTGCTTCTTTATGCTTTGTTTAACCGTGTTATGTGGTATCGGGTTGGTCGAATCGAATTCGGAATGATTTTGGTAAGGTTTGAGGCACTTAGTCTCTTTTGAGGAAGCTTAAGTTGGAAAAGTCAACCGGATATTGACTTATGTGTTAGAGGGCTCGTATGTGAGTTTCTATGGCTAGGATAGCTTCAGGAGGTGATTTGGGACTTAGTAGCATGATCGGAATGAGTTTTGGAGGTTCGGAGTAGATTTAGACTTGAATTGGCAAAGTTGATATTTTGGCGATTTCCAGTTGGTAGGCGAGATTTTGATATAGGGGTCGGAATGGAATTCCGATAATTGCAGTAGTTCCGTTGTGTCATTTGGGATGTGTGTGCAAAATTTCAGTTTATTCGGACGTGGTTGTTTGGGTATTTGATCAAAAACGGAATTCGGAAGATTTTGGAAACTTAGGCTTGAATCCGGTGTGTTTTGATTGTTTTAATATTGTTTGAGGTGTTTTGAAGATTGGTACAAGTTTGAATAGGGTTTTGGGATATGTTGGTGTTTTTGGTTGAGGTCCTGGGTGCCTCGGGGTGATTTTGGATGGTTGACGGGGAGTTTGAGGAATTGTTGCAGCTGCAGATTTTGCTGTTTCTGGTATTTCCGCACCTATGGATTGGGGACCGCAGGTGCGACGCCGCATGTGCGGGAATTTGGTCGTAGAAGAGAAAAGGGGCATGAAGAGCAGGGACCGCAGAAGCAGTTAGGAGGACCGCATCTTCGAAGTCGCAGATGCGGGTATGGGACCGCAGATACGGACAATGGAGAGTTAAGTGATTTCCGTAGAAGCAGATGAAGAACCACAAATGCGGTACCGCAGAAGCGGTTATAGGGCCGCAGATGCGAAAATGTCTGGGCAGAAGGTATAAATTGTGTCCCTCGCAATTTTGAGCTATTTCACCATTTCTAATTCGGCTTGGGAGCTTTTTGGACGATTTTGAAGAGGGATTTCAAGGGAACATCATTGAGGTAAGGAGTTTGGACCTAAAACTCGTTCATATGCTATTATTTCATGGATTAGAGCTAGAAATTATGGAAAATTTAGGGTTAAAATTGGGGAAAACTAGGGCTTGGAAACTTAGACCTTTGCTTGAGGATTTGAAGGACCATTTGAGGTCGGATTTCTGAAATTTTGATATGTATGAACTCGTGGGGAGATAAGGAATCTATTGATATAAAAATTATCGAATTCCTAGATATAGTCCCGGGGGTCAAGTTTTGGTATTTCGGGATTTGTGTCGTATTTTGATTATTTTCGCTTGGGCTTCGTTCCCTTAGCATATTTTGACGTCCTAGTTCTAATTTAGGATATATTCGATGCAAGTGGAGGCCGATTCGAGGGGCAAAGGTGTCACGAGCTAGAGATTTGATCAGTTCGAGGTAAGTAATGATTGTAAATGATGTTCTGAGGTTATGAAACTCCGGACTTGCACATCGTTGCGCTATATTGAGGTGACGCACACGCTTGATGACGAGCGTGGGGTCATGCACTATTGGGGATTGTGACTTAGTCCGTCCCGAATGACTATCTTACCGCGTATTTGACTGAGATCCATTTGCTATCATCATGATTTGGGCTGAATTCCATAATTGGGCCTTGTGCCAACTATTTCAACCCTTCGGATATTTTTACTGGTATTTCCTCACTATTTTGACTTTATACTTGAACTCAGTCATGTTATATTTTACTATTTTCGTACTCAGCCATGTTATATTTCACTATTTTCGTACTCAGCCATGTTTACTCTGTTTTAACACTTACATGATCTTTTAAATGATATTTTTGGGCTAAGAATCATGTTTTACTATTGCCCGAGTGGCTTGTGAGGATTTTGACTGAGTAAGGCCGAGGGCCTATGTTGTGAGGAAACATTTGATACTGATTATGAGGCCGAGGGCCTGAGATATGTATGCCACAAAATGACTTGATTGATATGAGGCCGAGGGCCTAGTGATGATGCCACGAGGTGGCTTGATATTGCGCTTGGGCCGTAATGGGCCACTCTAGGAGTTTGCACACCCCCAGTGAGCGCGAGTACCCATTGTGATCTGAGATTGAGCCCGAGGGGTTGGTACTGTTCTGAGATTGAGCCCGAGGGGCTGTTATTATTCTAAGATGTTGCCCGAGGGGCGGATTTGTTGATATTGTTCCCGAGGGGCAAACCTTTGTGTGTTTAATTTGTTTCTTAATTTCTTGTAAATTACCATGTTTAATTGTTGAGAAAGGCTTTTTATGAAGTTAAATTTGAGTTAAAGGATTTTTACCTATCTTTCACTGGTTTACTGTTTTAATGGTTTTACTGCTTCATTATAGCATGTTTTTGTGCCTTATGTGATTTCCTACTTTCAGTCTTTTTTATAATTATTACTCACTTAGTTGGAGTACTCACTTTACTCCCTGCACCCTATGTGCAGATTTAGGCGTATCTGGTCCCTCTCCCGAGTGTTGATCATTCTAGCTCACGCGGATCCGAGGAGTCTCTAAGTAGGTGTTGGCGTTCGCAACCCGGAGCTCTTCCCTATCTTGTTCCTTTCTTTTCTTAGTTTCTGTATTAAACTCTGTCGTTATATATATTTGGAGTATTCTGTTTTGTTAGATACTCATGACTAGTGACACCCCGGTATCGGGCTGTGTTGGGTTATTTTCCGTGAATTATGTTATTATCTGTTAACTTTGGATTATCTTATCATGCTTTAGACTGTTTCTTAAATGCTTAACTATTAAATACTGAAATGGGTAGTGTCGGCTAGCCTTGTCTTCACGAGAGGCGCCATCATGACCGGGTGCGAGTTTAGGGTCGTGACAAGTTCGTATTAAAGCGTAGGTTACATAGGTCTCAAGAGTCATGAGCAAGTTTAGTAAAGTCTTGCAGATCGGTACGGAGACGTCTGTATTTATCTTCAAGAGGCTGCAGAACCTTTAGGAAAGATTTCACATTCTTGAATTCTTATCGTGCGTCCTTGATTCAGCTTGAAAAGTAACTCTTTGAATCCCTTCCACGCGTTTGTATGCGCGCATGAGCGCTCGGTATCGGATATGCATCGATGGCTTGTGATTCCCTGATCGAGGGGCGAGATGTGACCTTTGTTCGTTGATGTTGGGCCAATCTGGAGGACTCGAGGCCAGATTTTCGCCTATAGCTTGAGCCCTGAGATGTTGATTTTGTGAGCGCGTGTTTTTGGATCCATATGTTCTGTTGTGTCCCTATTAAGGGAGGTGATGACTGGATAGTTACGCGATGAGTGTGATGTGACTGTGAGATGTATTCATGTGATTTCGAAGTAATAAGAAGGGTATGCTGGAGGAGAGGAGGACTATTAGGTGCTCAATTTTTATCTTGATTTGAGGTATAGCCCCGAGTTATGGGTCTGTGAAGAATCTTTCCATGTTTTCTAGTTGGGAGTGGAGTAAATTGCATGTTGCGATCTGAGTTCAGACTTAGGAATTTTAAGTGACTACGTAATATTTATGACGGTGGAAGGTATACAGAAATGCTAGGTTGAGGCAAAGCAGGTGGGTTATCTCCTGCGGAGTGTTCTGAGGTTGTGTGATCCTTATGTTGTCCGTTAGAAGATCTCATTTACAATTGAAATATATGTGTTTCAATTTAAGTTTGGGTCGCTTAAGAGAGTGGGTTTAACTATTACGAGAGTGAATGCGAGATTTGCATAAGAGTTAAAGTACCAGATGGTCTGTGTTTCATGAACTTATGAAGGATTGAGTTTAATCTCACTATGGTACTATGGCAGCAATAAAGTATATGTATTATAAGTTATTGCATATGTTCTGGTCTATGGATTCGAGCGAAGTGGGGGAGTCCACTATCAATTAGTCGATTGCATGGTTATGTGCTAGTTGGTTCCAGCTTGAGGCGTGCGGGTGAATCGGTCATTGGCTTCAACGCCAGTTACTTCACCACCACCCACTCAGTCAGCTAGGGGTCTTCCTAGAGAGGGGAGGTCGATCAGGTGGCGGTTAGGCCCATTTCTATGCACTTCTAGGTAGACCCGATGATATTGCTTCAGATATTGTTATTACAGGTATTGTTTCAGTCTGTCACAGAGATGCCTCTATATTATTTGATCCCAATTCCACCTTTTCTTATGTGTCATCATACTTTGCTCATTATTTGGGTATGCCCTATGAGTTTCTTGCTTCACCTGTTCATGTATCTACCTCGGTGAGCAATACTGTTGTTGTAGACCGTGTGTACCGGTCATGTGTGGTGACTATTGGGGGTTTGGAGACCAGTGTGGATCTTTTATTATTGTGTATGGTGGATTTCAATGTCATTTTGGGCATGGATTGGCTATCTCCGTGTCGTGCTATTCTGGACTGTCATGCTAAAATAGTCACATTAGCTATACCGGGTGTGCCACGGATTGAGGGGCGAGGTGTGAATGATTATGTTCCCAGTAGAGTGATCTCATTCTTGAAAGCCCATCATATGGTTGGGAAGGGTTGTCTTTCGTATCTAGCCTTTGTGAGGGATGTCGGTGTTGAGACTCCCAGTATTGATTCTGTTCTAGTTGTGAGGGATTTTCCCGATGTGTTTTTTTCAGACCTGCCGGGTATGCCACCGGACAAGGATATTGATTTTGGTATTGAACTGGTGCCGAGCACTCAGCCCATTTCTATTTTATCGTATCGTATGGTACCAACGGAGTTGAAGGAATTAAAGGAGCAGCTTCAAGAACTCCTTGATAAAGGGTTCATTCGGCCTAGTGTGCCGTCTTGGGGTGCGTCGGTTCTATTTGTGAAGAAAAAGGATGACACTATGAGGATGTGCATTGATTATAGACAATTGAACAAGGTAACAATTAAGAACAAGTATCATTTGCCTCGCATTGATGATTTATTTGACCAGCTTCAGGGAGCGAGAGTGTTCTCCAAGATTGATCTCCATTTAGGTTATTACCAGTTGAAGATCAGGGACTCGGATATTCTTAAGATAGCTTTCAGGACCCGATACGGTCATTATGAGTTCTTGGTGATGTCTTTTGGGCTGACCAATGCCCCAGCAGCATTCATGCATTTAATGAACAGTGTGTTCCGGCCTTATATTGACTCGTTTTTCATAGTCTTCATTGATGATATTCTAGTATATTCGCGTAGTCAGGTAGAGCACGCGGAGCATTTGAGAGTGGTGTTTCAGAGATTGAGGGAGGATAAGCTTTATGCAAAATTCTCCAAGTGTGAGTTTTGGCTCAGTTCAATGGCTTTCTTGGGGCACGTGGTGTCTAGCGAGGGTATTCAGGTTGATCTGAAGAAGATAGAGGCGGTTTAGAGTTGGCCTAGACCGTCCTCAGCCACGGAGATTCATAGCTTTCTTGGTTTGACAGGCTATTATCGCTAGTTTGTTCAGGGATTCTCATCTATCACATCGCCCTTGACCAAGTTGACTAAGAAAGGTGCTTCATTTGTATGGTCCAACGAGTGTGAGGAGAGCTTTCAAAAGCTCAAGACAACTTTGACCACAACTCTAGTGTTAGTTTTTCCATCAGCTTCAGGTTCATATACCGTGTATTGTGATACTTTGAAAGTTGGTATTGGTTGTGTATTGATGCAGGAGGGTAGAGTTATTGCTTATGTTTCTCGTCAGTTGAAGCTCCATGAGAAGAACTACCCAATTCATGATTTGGAGTTGGCTGCCATAGTTCACGCGGTGAAGATTTGGAGGCATTATTTGTATGGTGTGTCTTGTGAGGTGTTTACTGATCATCATAGCCTCCAGTACTTGTTCAAATAGAAGGATCTCAATTTCAGGCAGCGAAGATGGTTGGAGTTTCTAAAGAATTATTACATTACTATATTGTACCATCCGGGAAAGGCCAATGTGGTGGCCAATGCTTTAAGTCGAAAGGTAGTAAGTATGGGGAGTTTGGCATATATTCCAGTTGGGGAGAGAACTTTTGCTGTTGATGTTCAGGCCTTGGCTAATCGGTTCGTAAGGTTAAATATTTTGGAGCCTAGTCGGGTATTGGCTTGTGTGGTTTCTCGGTCTTCCTTATATGATCACATCAGAGAGCGCCAGTATGATGATACGCATTTCCTTGTCCTTAAGGACAGAGTTCAACACGATGATGCCAGAGATGTGACCATTGGTGATAATGGGGGTGTTGAGGACGTAGGGCTAGATTTGTGTGCCCAATGTGGATGGGCTTTGGGAGTTGATCCTGGAGAAGGCCCTTAGCTCGCGGTATTCCATTCTTTTGGGTGCCGTGAAGATGTATCAGGATTTGAGGCAACACTATTGGTGGAGGAGAATGAAGAAAGATATTGTGGAATTTGTAGCTCGGTGTCTCAATTGTCAGCAGGTGAAATATGAGCATCAGAGATCGGGTGTCTTACTTCAGCGGATAGATATTCCAAAGTGGAAGTGGGAGAGGATCACTATGGACTCTGTAGTTGGACTTCCACGGACTTTGAAGAAGTTCGATGCTATTTGGGTGATTGTTGATCGGCTGACCAAGTTTGCGCACTTCATTCCGGTGTGTACTACCTATTCTTTAGAGCAGTTGGCATGGATCTATATTCGAGAGATTGTTCGTTTGCATGGTGTCCCCGTTTCTATCATTTCAGATAGAGGCACTCAGTTTACCTCGCAGTTTTGGAGGTCTGTGCAGCGAGAGTTGGGTACTCAGGTTGAGTTGAGCACCGCTTTTCACCCTCAGACGGACGGCCAGTCCGAGCGCACTATTCAGATATTGGAGGACATCTTGCATGCTTATGTCATTGATCTTGGAGGGTCATGGGATTAGTTTTTACCGCTTTCAGAGTTTGCTTATAACAACAGCTACCAATCGGTTATTCAGATGGCTATATATGAGGCTTTGTATGGGAGGCGGTGTAGATCTCCAGTTGGTTGGTTCGAGCCTAGTAAGGCTAGGCAATTGGGGACAGACTTGGTACAGGATGCCTTAGAAAAGTTGAAGGTGATTCAGGAGAGGCTTCATACAGCGCAGTCAAAACAAAAGAGCTATGCTGATAGGAAGGTTTGGGATGTATCCTACAAGGTTGGCGAGAAGGTTTTGTTGAAGGTTTCACCCATGAAGGGTGTTATGAGATTTGGGAAGAAAGGGAAATTGAGTCGTCGGTTCATTGGGCCTTTTTAGGTGCTTAGGAGGATTGGGGAGGTGGCTTGTAAGCTTGCTTTTCCACCTAGCTTGTCGAGTGTGCATCCTGTATTTCATGGTTCTATGCTCCGGAAGTATATTGGGGATCTGTCTCATGTTTTGGATTTCAGCACGGTTCAGTAGGATGATGATTTGACCTATGATGTGGAGTCAGTGACTATTTTGGGTCATCAGGGTTGAAAGTTGAGGTCAAAGGATATAGCTTCAATGAAAGTGCGGTGGAGAGGTCGGCCCATGGAGGAGGCTACCTGGGAGATCGAGCGGGAGATGCGAATCAGATATCCTCACTTGTTTGATGCTTCAGGTATGTTTCTTGACTCGTTCGAGGACGAACATTTGTTTGAGTTGGGGAGGATGTAACGACCTAGCCAGGCATCTCATGAGTTACCGCTCTATTTTCCCCATTTCTGCTTCTTTATGCTTTGTTTAACCGTGTTATGTGGTATCGGGTTGGTCGAATCGAATCCGGAATGATTTTGGCAAGGTTTGAGACACTTAGTCTCTTTTGAGGAAGCTTAAATTAGAAAAGTCAACCGGATGTTGACTTATGTGTTAGAGGGATCGGATGTGAGTTCTGATGGTTTGTATAGTTTCGGGAGGTGATTTGGGACTTAGGAGCATGACCGGATGAGCTTTGGAGGTTCGGAGTAGATTTAGGCTTGAATTGGCGAAGTTGATATTTTGGCGATTTCTGGTTGGTAGGCGAGATTTTGGTATATGATTCGGAATGGAATTACGAGAATTAAAGTAGTTCCATTGTGTCAATTAGGATGTGTGTGCAAAATTTTAGGTTATTCGGACGTGGTTTGGTTAGGTTTTTGATCAAAAGCGGAATTCGGAAGATTTTGGGAACTTGGGATTTAATCCAGTGTGTTTTGGTTGATTTATGTTGTTTGAGGTGTTTTGAAGATTGGTACAAGTTTGAATAAGGTTTTGGGATATGTTGGTGCTTTTGGTTGAGGTCCCGGGGGCCTCGGGGTGATTTTGGATGGTTGATGGGGAGTTTGAGGAATTGTTACAGTTGCAGATTTTGCTGCTTCTGGTATTTCCGCACCTGCGGATTGGGCACCGCAAGTGCGACGTCGCATGTGCGGGCATTTGGTCGCAGAAGCGAAAAGAGGCTTGAAGAGCAGGGACCGCAGAAGCGGTTAGGAGACAACATCTTCGAAGTCACAGATGCGGGTATGGGACCGCAGATGCGGATAATGGAGAGTTAAATGATTTCTGCAGAAGTGGATGAAGAACCGCAAATATGGTACCGCAGAAGCGGTATAGGGCCGTAGATGCGAAAATGTCTGGGCAGAAGGTATAAATTGTGTCTTTCGCGATTTTGAGCTATTTCACCATTTCTAATTTGGCTTGGGAGCTTTTTGGACGATTTTGAAGAGGGATTTCAAGGGAGCATAATTGAGGTAAGGAATTTGTATCTAAAACTCGTTCCTATGCTATTATTTCACGGATTAGAGCTAGAAATTATAGAAAATTAAGGGGTTAAAATTGGGGAAACTAGGGCTTGGAAACATAGACCTTTACTTGAGGATTTGAAGGACCATTTGAGGTTGGATTTCAGAACTTTTTATATGTATGAATTCGTGGGGAGATAAGGAATCTATTGCTGTAAAAATTATCGAATTCCGAGACGTGGTCCCGGGTGTCAGGTTTTAGTAATTTTGGGATTTGTGTCGTATTTTAATATATTTTGCTCGGGCTTTGTTCCCTTAGTATATTTTGACGTCCTCATTCTGATTTTGGATAGATTCAACGCAAGTGGAGGCCGATTCAAGGGGTAAAGGTGTCGCGAGCGTGAGATTTGATCGGTTCGAGGTGAGTAATGATTGTAAATGATGTTCTGAGGGTATGAAACCACGGACTTGCACATCGTTGTGCTATATTGAGGTGACGCACGCGCCTGATGACGAGCATGGGGTCGTGCACTATTGGGGATTGTGACTTAGTCCATCCCAAATGACTATCTTATCGCGTATTTGACTGAGATCTATTTGCTATCATCATGATTTGGGTTGAATTCCATAATTGGGCCTTGTGCCAACTATTTGAACCCTTCGGGGATTTTTACTAGTATTTCATCACTGTTTTGACTTTATACTTGAACTCAGTCATGTTATATTTCACCATTTTCGTACTCAGCCATGTTTACTATGTTATAACACTTACATGATCTTTTAAATGATATTTTTGGGCTGAGAATCATATTTTACTATTGCCCGAGTGGCTTGTGAGGATTTTGGCTGAGTAAGGCCGAGGGACTATGTTGTGAGGAAAAATTTGATACTGATTATGAGGCCGAGGGCCTGAGATATGTACGCCACGAGGTGGCTTGATTAATATGGGGTTGAGGGCCTAGTGATGATGCCACGAGGATGCTTGATATTGTGCTTGGTCCGTAAGAGACTCCTCTAAGAGTCTGCACACCTCTAGTGAGCGCGGGTACCCATTGTGATATGAGATTGAGCCCGAGGGGCTGGTACTGTTCTAAGATTGAGCCCGAGGGGCTGGTATTGTTCTAAGATGTTACCCGAGGAGCGGATTTGTTGATACTGTGCCCAAGGGGCGAACCTTTATGTGTTTAATTTTTTTCTTAATTTCCTGTAAATTACCATGTCTAATTGTTGAGAAAGGCTTTTCATGAAGTTAAATTTGAGTTAAAGGATTTTTACCTATCTTTCACTGGTTTACTGTTTTAATGGTTTTATTGCTTCATTATAGCATGTTTTTGTGCCTTACGTGATTTCCTGCTTTCAGTCTTTATTTATGATTATTAGTCACTGAGTTGGAGTACTCACTTTACTCCCAGCACCCTGTGTGCAGATTTAGGCGTATCTGGTCCCTCTCCTGAGTGCTGATCATTCCGGCTCAGGCAGATCCGAGGAGTCTCTAGGTAACTGTTGACGTTCGTAGCCTGGAGCTCTTCCCTATCTTGTTCCTTTCTGTTCTTAGTTTCTGTATTAAACTCTGTTGTTATATATATTTGGAGTATTTTCTTTTGTTAGATGCTCATGACTAGTGACACCCTGGTATCGGGCTGTGTTGGGTTATTTTCCATGAATTATGCTATTATCTGTTAACTTTGAATTAACTTATCATACTTTAAACTATTTCTTAAATGCTTAATTGTTAAATACTGAAATGGGTAGTGTCGGTTGGCCTTGTCTTCACGAGAGGTGCCATCACGATCGCTTCCGGGTTTATGGCCGTGACAGCTCGGCTATACTGGGCTCTGTGTTTCGACCAACTTGGCTCGCTCATAAGCGCTCGTTCATAGTAGGCTCGATATATATATAACTGCTCTGCCGTAGTAGGCTCGCTCATAGGCACTCGGCCATACTAGGCTTTGTATCTCGACCAACTGGGCTCGCTCATAAGCGCTCGGCCACAGTAGGCTTGGTATATAACTTACCCTCTGATCAGAGGTTGCCCAATAGGGGCCTGCCAATCGATAATAGCTCGATGGTAATAAAATACTTTTAATACTGTATATATGTAAATTCTCTGCTCTCTTGACTGGGAGAAGAAAATACTCAACTGAATATGAATTCCCCATAAAGAGAATATTATAACTTACAAACTAGTAAAATATACGCTATTTGCGAGACTAGCAAAATATATGTAAATAGTGGGATATGAATTTTTCTTTATGGCTCATAAATGAAATCGTGTAATGACGAGATCATGCCAAAATGAAAGAAGAGTTAACCTTAACATACCTGGAGTAGGAAAAACTTCGTATAATATTCCGTTGGAAACCTTCGTGGATTGAACTTAGAACCCAAAAATCGGATTAAGCTTCTAAATCACTGGAAGCTGGAATGAAATTATTTCTGGATAGGGAGGAACAAAAGTTTGAAAGTTTTGAACGAAATTGGAAGTTTGAAAATTGGAACAAAATTTCTTTAAAGCTTGTTTGAAATGGAAATTGTGCTTCTGCCAATGTTCTTGCCTTTCAAAGGCAGATTTGGCTTATCTTTCTTTACAAGAAATTTCATGGATTCCATTTTAATTCTTATCAAGATTTTTGACTCAAAGACATTCTGCTCTTGTCCAAATGAATCATGGAAACAAGACATGTACTAAGTCTTGCTTGTTTTAATATTTCCCTTGAATCCTTGGCAGCCACCTACTCTTATATCAACATGAGTCATTTTCTCATATAGTGGCCTTCTGCCACGTTTTGTTGGGGGAAAAGGGATTTAATCTTATCCACTTATTAGCTAATCGGGTAATGTCCCATTAACCGGTAATTAACTAATTACCCGAAAAATTAAGAATTATTCCCACTTACTTAAAATATTACTCACTTTTCACATACCTTATACACCTTTATAGCATGGACAAGTAGTACCTTGCATGTCACTAGTCCATAAAAATCGGATATTTTAGCTCGGCCTGTATTTTACCCCAATATGCCAAACTTGGACGAAAAAATTCATTTTTTTTGACTTGCTTCCCCGTTCACCTTTACCAATTTATTCATCACTTGAAATAGCATAATCCTTATAATCTCTAAATAATCTTTTATTTGGACTGATGTCAATTACCTTATGACAAATCCAACATACAATACTACATGGTGCAACATCATCGTAACTTAATACTGCAAAGCATAACATCACCGTAATGTAATTCTACTGGGTGCAACACTGTCGTAACTTAATACTGCAAAGCGTAACATCATTATCGTGTAATATTGCAGAGGGTAACATCATCATAATATATTACTGCAGAGCATAACATCGATGTAATACTGCGCGGCGTAACATTATTCCCCCCTTTGGAACATTCGGCCTCGAATGTTAATGATGCACTTATTATTTTCATAACTTATATCTTTCGAATACTTTAGAACTTCCCTTGCCATCTAGGCGACTGTTTTGTGAATAAGTCCAAAGTCCAGGGTATTCCCCTCTTAGGCCTCTTTCTCACACCACAACTTGTAGGCGAAAACCTTCTAATCTCGTAATTGTTGCTACCTTTCATCATACAGCCTGTACGATTTTGACCTTGTAAGGGTGCCCAATCTCTAGGCGTCATATGTAGAGCGTGATAAGATGTCCCTTTGGGCATCTATGAGTATACTGAAGTTCTTCTCTCAGCACTTTGTTGAATTCACGAATATTGCTATATCTTATCGCATATGTCCGTTTAGCCATCCGTATGAATTTACTGTCATAACTCTTACTTTATCGTTGCTGAGGTCTTCTACAAAATCCCAGCTTACTCTCGTTGCTTATTCCATATGTATAAATTTAAGTCCTTTAATGCTTCTTCATTACTGCTCATCTTTAGAATGACGGTCTAATGTCATCTCATACATTGTGACTTTTGTCCATCCATTGTTGTACACCTCAATATTGATCTACACTATACCACTGATAACTTGAAACTTCTTACGTAATACTTTGTCACTAGGGCTTACGTTAAATCAAGGAATATTCGAAGTAATTTTCCTGATCCACTTAACGGCGATACTATACTTCAATAACCGTATTTTATAACATCCCAAGGTGATTCTCTTACGAGGGTATTTTAATCCCGTACAATTCATGAATCCCTTTTTTTTAAATCATTACTCAATCGAAGGCCTAAACGTCATCCTTTATCTATCACCATTACATCCTTATTCTACTATTAGGGAAGCATTCTATCTCTTCTAAATGCTACTTGTGAAGAATAACTCCTTTGAGTCCATTCAGGCTATACTAAGGTTACTATAACATAGAGAAGCCATTAGCTCCCTTATTTTCATGGGCCTAATCCTGAGGACTAATCCATTCTCGTCACCTTCTTACTGCCCTTTCTTATCCGTATTCCTGTCTTCCTAAAACCTTGTTGTTTTACCATACTTTAGCTTGCGACCTATATATATCTATTTATACTACTTGTAACCTTCCTTCAACTTGCTTTAATTTCCTTGTGTTATTTTACAACATCAAGTGAGACATCACATCTTCTCCAACTTTTCTCTATTCTCTTAACTAGATCTCTTAGTACTTAGAAACCATAGGCTGGAAGGCATGCCGCCGACGATGCCGCTATCATTCCCGGTTATTGGATCCCCGTGCTTATAGCCTTCTATTTGAAGTATGGACTATTCACGATCTTCTGCTTTTGAGTGTCACGTACGTTGTTCACATTTACCTTACTTACCTTAAAATTTTGCATCATATCTTCTATCTTTCTCATGACCTCCCTTCCACCTAGGTGTAATTTACGCCCATAACTTGAAGCTCTATTATAATACTCGCACCTCTGGTACATACACAATCCGGTGGGAGCTCTGTATTGACTTCTTATGAGGCTGGTACTTCTTCTAACTGGATTCCTTGTAGAGCCATTATAGATTATGGTTGTTGCGTTATTTCTCTTGAACATCTGATATTAAGAGTGATTCTGTCATGTTCTCAAGCACAACTTCTATAATTTTTTCTAGGTCCAATAATCAAACTCCTTATTTACTTGGGTGATGTAATTCTTTAGTTTCCTCTTCCTTCTGATCAGTCTTTGCGTAGGCTTAAGCTATCTTCCGACCTGTGGCTCATGGTATCAGTTGTTACCTTAGCTCTTCATGGGTGCTATGGAATATCTATGATACAATCTTTTAACAATTCAATCTTTTGTTTATGCCGTGGGCTCAATTCTTTCTTTTAACTTATACCAGAGTCTTCTATGGCTGTATGATTATCAACAAAATATGTTGCCTGGATAATGTTCCAAAATCTTCAGTGTATCCATAACGTACTAACTCTGAATCATTGATCGAATAATTCTTTTCATTCCATTTCAGCTTTCTCTAAACGAGTGCAATTACTTTTCTTGGTCTTTCTGCCCCATGTTGTGTACATACTTAACTCATCCTAGTTCCTATACATTCCAGAATTTTTGTGCAACTCATATAGTCTCGAATATTACCTTCAATCTTTCTCCCCGTTCATTAGCCATGGTAGGTGCCACTTTCTTTTGGAGGGCATACAATTTTTGTTGTGAGACTGCTTTTACATGACCATTTCTCCTTCGACTTACTATTTTTAGGTTGAACCCTTCTCCCTTATTTCCATAGCTAGTCTTCCATTGTAGTAATCAGGGAGGACTCTATGACTCTTGTAAAGTTGTGGGCTTATTACATTGTATCTCGACGGACCTTCTGATGTCCTTCCTTCCCTATACTTATCCGCAGTTACTTACCTCCATGCCCTGTAGCTTATGGGTTGCTTCTTAACTGATTTTTTGACTGCCTTCCTAGTGGCAATTTCTTTTATCCACGCAACACTCATATGGTACCTTTAACTACCCCGACTTTTTTCTGAATATATCTCAATTATTATAATGATATTTTTCGAAGCTGGATTCTCCATGTTGGGTTCTACTATGCTTATCTTACACGATCTGATAACTCGTTTGTAACCTCTTGTTTAGCTATAACTGGGATCTTCCTAACCAATTACTAACTACTCGTTGGCTTATTCTCAAATCTTTCTTGGGTTATTTCCTTTGTCTTAACTTACGTTTCGTACCTGCTCCTTATCTATTACTAACATTTTGGGTAGGAACCTTTACTTCCTCTCTGTGACATCGTATTTGCATAATGTTCTTGAATCGTAGCGTATCCGTAAGATTTGGATAAATGCCATCTCATTCCTATTTCACTTATCCCATTCTTCCTTTACCATTCCATAGTCACTTGAACCTCTTAATCCTGACTTAATGCCATATCACTCCATATTCCTCATTTAGGGGTGTACTAAGAGCTGAAGCCACGAGGATCTATCTATAGATGTTTTACCTCTTCATCTTTGGCATCGTTTCACAACATGAATAATCCTTACTCGCCTTGCGGCAATCCTTCTGTACCAAGGATGACAAATTCCCTTACTCGCGAGGGTGAAACGTAGTATAATTGGCACATATAGTCCCTTAAGCTAAACTTTGCTCACATTGCTTGTTATAGGGAAGCGTCTTCCTGAATAACCATTCTCTGAATTTCTCATGAACCTCCTTCTGTTGTCCGTCTTATTATTGCTGGAATGCGATCTGAAATTCTCATGATGCTGACTATTGCCAATTCACTCAGTCCCTAATTCATATTTAGTTTATCTTATTCACCAGCCCATACTGATTTCTATTACTCTAGGGTCTAACATTTCCCCTTGGTAATTACACTAGAGTTGCGAACTTATTTCTCGAAATGAGGACATGACTGTATGGCCTATACTCTTTTGTTGTCCTAAGGCCTGTCATCTCTCGTCTCTTCCTTCACTTGACTATAGATTTTATAATATTGTCATCTTTTGATCTACTATTGTCATCCATGTACCACATCTTACTCATAATACTTCATTAACTCTTTTCTTATTTCCCGCTAACATTTATGACTATCACTTTATTCTGAAAACTTGAACAAGATATTCTTTTTTTTTAGCTTCCCTTTGCTCCATCCAGTGGCTCTTCAAGTTGCTTAACATTCTAGCTTTACTAGGGATGCAAGCCACACTAGGGTAATATGTATCCCTTCAAGACTTATATTGCATGTCTTTGTAGTACTCATATCTGGCTGCATTATTTTAAAGTGTATCATCTGGGTCTCTCACAAGGAAATTTACTAGCACACTTGTAATATCCTTCAGAAATGTCAACTAACACAAACAATCTATTCACCATTTTGGTTTACTTTAACCCTAGTCAGGTCCTGATGTTCTATCCTTTTCTTAAACTACATCTTTTCGCCCCCATAGGGCATAACTGAGATGGGTATAGCCAATTGTACATACCTCTATCTTTTGCTTTTAGCTTCCCTTTGCTCTATCCAGTGGCCCTTCAAGTTGCTTAACGTTCTCGTTTTACTAGGGACGCGAGCCATACTAGGGTAATATGTATCCCTTCAAGACTTATAGTGTATGTCTTTGTAGTACTCATATCTGGCTGCATTATTTTAAAGTGTATCATCTGGGTCTCTCACAAGAAGATTTACTAGCACACTTGTAATATCCTTCAGAAATGTCAACTAACACAAACAATCTATTCACCATTTTGGTTTACTTTAACCCTAGCCAGGTCCTGATGTTCTATCCTTTTCTTAAACTACACATTTTCGCCCCCATAGGGCATAACTGAGATGGGTATAGCCAATTGTACATACCTCTATCTTTTGCTTTTAGCTTCCCTTTGCTAAAATCGAGTGGCTCTTCAAGTTGCTTAACGTTCTCGCTTTACTAGGGACGCGAGCCACACTAGGGTAATATGTATCCCTTCAAGGCTTATAGTGCATGTCTTTGTAGTACTCATATCTGGCTGCACTATTTTAAAGTGTATCATCTGGGTCTCTCACAAGGAGATTTACTAGCACACTTGCAATATCCTTCAGAAATATCAACTAACACAAACAATCTATTCACCATTTTAGGTTACTTTAACCCCAGCTAGGTCCTGATGTTCTGTCCTTTTATTAAACTGCACCTTCTCGCCCCCATAGGGCATAACTGAGATGGGTATATCCAATTGTACATACCTCTGTTACTGTTAAGGATAACTCTTAATGCTTATATTTTTCTGCTGGAACTGTAATACTAATAATCTTCATTAATTGGGCATCTCGTACCCTTCTTCACCTTGCTTCTTTTACTTCTTGAAAGCATTGTCTTTCACCATAAAGGTGGATTAATATTCTTCCCTTAGGGTTCCTTATTAAGAAGCTTACACCTTTTAGTACGCACATGATCTGCTGAAGACCTCACAGTTGCTCATCATAAGCATGATGCAAAGTTAAGTTCCTCTAACTCAACTCTTTCATATCCATGTCTTTTACCAACTGTCTTTGTGGAAGTAAATATCATTGTATTATGAATAAGATAGAGATTAGGAAATTGAGTTCTAACAACTGAGCTGTACCACACAATCTAAAGTAAGAAGAAAGAGTGACAGTTCTAAATGCCTTGTAGCCTCTTGCTTATAAATGTGGTGCACAATACACCCATAAACAAGACTCTACTAGACACGGCTTGTAGACTCCCTAGGACAGAACTGCTCTGATACCACTTTTGTCACGCCCCGAACCTGTGGGGCAAGACTGGCACCCAATGCCTCACCTATCCTTGCGTACCAACTTGCAATTAAGGGACTCTGAACATATTATGTCATACTTTGGCCATGGACCACATTGCAAGATAACTGCGAATGCTGACTAAATGTCAATAGATAACTGGGCCGACAAGACCGTCATAACTATTACAACTAACAAACCAACCAAATATACATACAAGGCCTACAAGCCCAACATATTACACTAACTGACAGTATATGTCTACAAGCCTCTACTGATGGATATACTGTGATCGAAATAGCTTCCCGACCTACTCGTAACATGTATACATATATATACAAGATGTACATAAGTTTCTAGACCCGGAAACTCCGAAAGGCATGGAGCTTACCGATCAAGCTGAACTCGGGAAACACTTATTAAAGAGGCCTACCCATCTGTATGTCTGACCTGTACGCATGAAATGCAGCACCCCCAGAAAAGGGACATCAGTACGAAATAATGTACTGAGTATGTAAGGCAATATACTGAAAGTTGAAACTGAACTGATAATATAATAACTGCAAGTAGCTGAAAGTCAAAGATAATTTGAAGATATGCTTACCTACTGATACTGACTCAACTCTCTCAATATAGTAAGTAAAATAGTTGTCCGGCCCTATAAGGCTCGGTATATATATAACTACTCTGTCGTAGTAGGCTCGCTCATAGGCGCTCGGTCATACTAGGCTCTGTGTATCGACCAACTGGGCTCGCTCATAAGCGCTCGGCCATAATAGGCTCGGTATATATAAAACTGCTCTACCGTAGTAGGCTTGCTCATAGGCGCTCGGCCATACTAGGCTCTTTATCTTGACCAACTGGGCTTGCTCATACGCACTCAGCCATAGTAAGCTTGGTATATAACTTACCGTCTGATCAGAGGTTGCCCAATAGGAGCCTGCCCATCGATAAAAGCTCGATGGTAATGAAAATACTTTTAATACTATATATATGTAAATTCTCTGCTCTCTTGATTGGGAGAAGGAAATACTCAATTGAATATGAATTTCCCATAAGGAGAATATTATAACTTACAAACTAGGAAAATATAAGCAATTTGCGAGACTAGCAAAATATAAGTAAATTCCGAGATATGAATTTTTCTTTATGGCTCATAAACAAAATCGTGTAATGACGAGATCATGCCAAAATGAAAGAAGATCTTAGCCTTAACATACCTGAAGTAGGAAAAACTCCATATAATATTCCGTTGAAAATCTTCGTTGATTGAACTTAGAACACAAAAATCGGATTAAGCTTCTAAATCACTGGAAGCTGGAACCAAATCATTTCTGGACAGGGAGGATTGAAAGTTTGAAAGTTTGGAACGAAATTGGAAGTTTGAAAATTGGAACAAAATTTCTTTAAAGCTTTTTTGGAATGGAAATTATGCTTCTGCCAATGTTCTTGCCTTTCAAAGGCAGATTTGGCTTATCTTCCTTTACAAGGAATTTTATGGATTTCATTTTAATTCTTATCAAGATTTTTGACTCAAAAACATTTTACTCTTGTCCAAATGAATCATGGAAACAAGACATGTACTAAGTCTTGCTTGTTTTAATATTTCCCTTAAATCATTGGCAACCACCTACTCTTAAATCAACATGAGTCATTTTCTCATATAGTGGCCTTCTGCCACATTTTGTTTGGGGAAAAGGGATTTAATCTTATCCACTTATTAGTTAATCGGCTAATTTTCTGTTATCCGGTAATTAACCAATTACCCGAAAAATTGAGAATTATTCCCACTTACTTAAAATATTACTTATTTTTCACATACCATATACACCTTTCTAGCATGGACATGTAGTGCCTTGCATGTCACTAGTCCATAAATACCGGATATTTTAGCTCGGGTCGTATTTTACCCCAATATGCCAAACGTGGACGAAAAAAAATCATTTTTTTTACTTGCTTCCCGTTTCACCTTTACGAATTTATTCATCACTTGAAATAGCATAATCCTTATAATCTCCAAATAATCTTTTATTTGGACTGATGTCAATTACCTTACGACAAATCCAACGTACAATACTACAGGGTGAAACATCGTCGTAATTTAATACTGCAAAGTATAACATCACCGTAATATAATACTACTGGGTACAACACTGTCGTAACTTAATACTGCGAAGCGTAACATCACCATAATGTAATACTGCTGGGTGCAACTATCACGACCCAAACCAATGGGCCGCGACGGGCACCCAGTACCTTACTCGACCGCGTACCAATGTAATGTATCTTTCTTATTACATCATAATATAAACTTGACATACAGGCCTAACAGGCCGACATAATCATTTATAAACTCAAAACATAGGCTGACAAGGCCGTACAATCTTTCACGTATACGACATATGTCTATAAGCCTCTAAGATTACATAAATGTCATAAAAGTTGGGATAGAGTCCCGCTATACCAAATAATACACGTCTGAATCATACTAACCAAACAAGCAACTCCGAAGCAAATGGAGTGCAACAACATCTTCCGCTGAGCTGATAGCCTACTTGGAGGGCTCTCGACCTATCTATCGGAACCTGTGGGCATGAAACGTAGCGTCCTCAGGCAAAAGGATATCAGTACGATTATGTACCGAGTATGTAAGGCACATAAATAAGTACATAAGAGACATGGAAGAAATATAAAGTACATGACTCAACCTGTAAGTCTGAATAACTTTATAAATCATAAATTACTTTTAGCGTCATGCATATGCGTATGAATGTCATGTCGTGCATAGGTACATGTTTCATAACATCATCAGCCTCTGAGGGCATCCTATCATATCATATCAGCCACTGTGGGCAAAATCATCATCGTATATCAGCTGATCAGGTGGTGTTGCGTATATAACGCCATAACCTTTCCAATATCCCATATACATATATATGCATACATATATACGCATATATAACGCCGTTTGAATCATATTTCAACCACTGTGGGCAACATCATCAACATATACCAGCTGAGCAAGTGGTGGTGCATATATAACGCTGTAACCTTTTCCCATATCCCATATACATATATTTACATATATACGCATATATAACGCCATCTGGTCATGGGTCAATGCATATGTATAAATGAGTTAAATGCATGAAAAATACATAATAACCTCGATATTCTTTTCAGATAAACTTTTCCAACTGCGTATTATTCTAATACCCATGAATAGGGGAATCAAGAATATTGACACCCCTATTATTTCTATGAATAGATCAATTTATAGAAAATGTGTATTTGCTCGTTTCATCAGTAAAATTTGGACCATGTCAAAAGAAAGAAGGGATAGTCTTAACATACCTGGAGTAGGGAAAAAACCGTATGATATTCTTAGAAAATGTTGCATCGTACTCCTTTAGAACCGCAAAATTTTACGTTGCTAAGGTGCTAATAATTCTTGCTGGAATTGATTTAGACGTTGGAAGCTTGTTGGAATTTCTAACGTTCTGTCTATATGTTCATATCTGACGTTAGAGCTTTTTGATGTTGGTATGGAATTCTTGACATTTTGTAAGCTTTCAAACAAGAATGTTCATATTTGATGTTGGAGCTTTTTTGCTAAGGTGCTGATTGTAGTGTTTTTAGTTGGTGAAAACATTAGTCATGAAAATGACTTATAATGAATCTATTAAGTTGCCACCTAACTAAAGATGACTAATAGTCATCTTATGGAAAGTGGCTTGCTGTCACGTGGGGTGGGGGATAATTATTAAATTTTTATCCACTTATTAGTTAATCAGGTAATGTCCCGTTACCCGATAATTAACCAATTACTCGAAAAATTGAGAATTATTCCTACTTACTTAAAATATTACTCACTTTTCACATACGTTATACACTTTTCTAGCATGGGCATGTAGTATCTTGCATATTACTAGTCCATAAATACCAGGTATTTTAGCTCGGGCCGTATTTTATCTCAATATGCCAAACTTGGACGAAAAATTCATTTTCTTTGAATTGCTTCCCCTTTCACCTTTACGAATTTATTCATCACTTGTGAAATAGCATAATTCTTATAATCTCCAAATAATCTTTTACTTGGACTGATGTAAATTACCTTACGACAAATCAAACGTACAATACTACAGGGTGCAACATCATCGTAACTTAATATTGCGAAGTGTGACATTTCCGCAATGTAATATTGCTGGGTAGAACACTGTCGTAACTTAATACTGCTGGACGTTACATCATCATAATATATTACTGCAGAGGGTGACATCATCGTAACATATTACTGCAGAGCATAACATTATCGTAATATAATACTGCAGGATGTAATATTGACGTAATATTGAGGGGTGTAACAGCAACACTGTCGTAACCTAATATTGTGAAGTGTAACATCATCGTAGTGTAATACTACAGAGGGTAACATTATCGTAATATATTACTGCAGAGTGTAACATCGATGTAATACTGCGGGGAGTAACATTTCATACCCTCAGGACCAAATTTATAATTGTTACTTACCTCAGTCCGAGCAAAACTCTACTCCAAAATGCCCTTGCCTCACGAGTCGGCCTCTGAATGTCCCGAATCTAGCCACAAGCAGTACAATACAATTAATATAGGCTAAAGAGATCAATTTCACAAGAAAACTACTAAATTAGAGCCTAAAACCCGAAATCGGCTTAACCCGGCCCCCAAGCCCATGCCTCAAAATCCCACAAAAGTCATAAAACCTGAAAGGCCATTCACTCACGAGTCTAATCATACCAAATTTATCAACATCCGACACCATTTGGTCATCCAAAGCCCCAAAATTCACTCTCCAAATCTCTAGCCCTAAACCCCCAAATTTCACCTCAAAAACTCACCAACTAGGTGTAAAATTAGTGGGGAAATTGAAGTTGAAATCATGTTAAAAGATGTTAAGAAGTGAAGAAATTAAGTTAGAAATCACTTACCAATGGTTTTGGAGAAGAAAAGTTGTTTGGAAAATCGCCTCTTAGGTTTTGGGTTTTTGAAAGGTGAAAAATGACTGAGATTTTCCGAACTTGTATACCTTTTTGAGGACCTGGCGCGGACCACACAAATATGTGTTGCTGCCGCACCGAGTGGGAGAAAAATTGGGGCTTCTCTGAACCCTTCCAGCGCGGACCGCACTGTTTTGGTGCGCGGCCACGCTGGTTAACCTGAAACCCTAACCCTCAGACTTAGCCATGCGGAACGCACAGAAAGGCATCGCGGCAGCGCGGCTCCAGCGCGGACCGCGCGGAAATGACCGCGGCCGCGCTGGTGTCTGCAACACCTGAACCTTCATTTTCTCAAGTCCAAGACCTCCCGGGCCCCATTCAAAACTCACCCGAGCCCTCGGGGCTCCAAACCAAACATGCACACAACCTTAAAACATCTTACGGACTTACTCGTGCGATCAAATCGCCAAAATAACATCATATACATAGGATCAAGCCTCAAACACATGATTTTCTTTCTTCAACTTTCATAACTCAAATTCTCCATTTTTAGTCCGAAACACGTCATATGACGTCCGTTTTTAGCCAAACTTTACAGATAGTGCTTAACACATATTTAAGACTTGTACCGGGGGTCGGAACCAAAATACGAGCCCGATACCTATATTTTCTAACTCCTTTTCATTTCAAATTTTCATATCAAATTTCAGAAAACAATTTCTTTCAAAAATTCATTTCTCGGGCTTGGGACCTCGGAATTTGATTCCGGGCACACGCCCAAGTCCCATATTTTTCTACGGACCCTCTAGGACCGTCGAATCACAGGTCCGGGTCCGTTTACCCAAATGTTGACCAAAGCCAATATTATGCATATTAATATCAAAATCCATCAAATTGTTTTCACAAAATTCACATATTCTAACATAAAAACTTTCCGGCTATGCGCCCGAACTGTGCACGCAAATCGAGGCAACTAAAAGCGAGGTTTTCAAGGCCTCGGAAGCGCGGAACAAGGAAGAACTACGGTGATGCTCCTTTGGGTTGTCACATTCAAATAAGAGTCTGGGTAGTTAAAGGCACCGTATGAGCGTTGCGGGGATAAAAGAAAGTGCCACTGGGAAGGCAGTCAAAATATCAGTTCATAAGCAACCATACAAGCACAAGGGCATGGATGTAAGGAACTACAGATGCTTATATGCAAGTAAGGACATCAAAAAGGTCCGTAATAAGCTCACAGCTTTATAAGAGTCAAGGGTTCTCCCTAAGTACTATAACGAAAGACTAGCTAAGGAGATAAGAAAGAAGGCTTCAACCTAAGCACAACGATCTAAAGACGAAATGGTCGTGTAACAACAATCTCGCAACAACATTGTAAGCATTCCAAAGGAAAATGGCACCTACCGTGGATAATGAACGGGAAGTAAGAACTAAAAGTAATATTCGAGATCATATGAGTTGTATGAAAACTCTGGCAAGTGTGGGCACAAAGATATGCTAAGTATGGACGCAACAAGGGGACAGAAAGACCAGGAAAAGTAATAGCTTATGTTGTAGGAAAGCTAAGATGGAACGAAAGAATTATTCGATCAATGATCCAGAGTTAGTACGTTATGGATACACTCAAGATTTTGGAGCATTATCTAGGCAACATATTTGTTGACAATAATACAGTCATAGAAGACTCCGGTATAAGTTAAAAGAAAGAATTAATCCCAGGGCATAGACAAAGGATTGAATTGTTAGAAGATTGTGTCATGGATAATCCATAATGCCTATGAAAGGATAAGGTAACAACTGATATCATGAGCCACAAATAGGAAGGTAGATTAAGCCTATGTAAAGGCCGATCAGAAGGAGGAGGAAACTAAAGAGTTACACCACCCAAGTAAATAAGAAATTTGATTATTGGACCCAGAAAAATAGAAGCATCGTGATCAAGAACATTGCATCATCTCCCTTAAAATCAGAGGTACGAGAGGGATAATACAATAACCATAATCTATAATGGCTCTACAAGATAGCCGGTTAGAAGAAGTGCTAGCCTTATAAGAAGTCAGTATAAAGCTCCGATTAAATTGTACACCAGAGGTGCAAGTATTATAATAGAACTTCAAGTTGTGAATATGAATTATACATATGTAGAGGGAAGGTTATTAAAGAGATAGAAGATGTGATGTGAGGCTTTAAGGAAAGTAAGGTAAATGTGAACAATGTACAAGACACTCAAAAGCAGAAGGTTGAGAACATTCCATATTTGGTATAGAAGGTTATAAGCGCGGGGATTCAATATCCAGGAATGATAGTAGCAGCGTCAGTAGCATACCTTCCAGCATATGGTCTAGGTATCGAAAAGCCTACTTATGAGAGTAAAGAATAGTTAGAGACAATGTGATGTCTCGATTGATATTCCAAGACAACATAAGTAAATCTATGGTGCAAGCAAGTTGAAGGAAAGTTTATAAATGGATATGTATATGTTGCAAGCTAAAGTATGGTAGAGCGACAAAGTTTTAAGGAAACATGAGTAAGGATGACTAAAGGCAAGTGAAAAGGTAACGAGAATGGATAAGTCTTTAGGATTAAACCCATGAAAACAAGAAGAGCAGACAGTTTCTCTATGTTATACAAAGCTCACTATAGCCTTAATGAACTCAAAGGAGTCTAAGACTAATAACATTCAGAAGAGATGGAATGCTGCCCTGTTAATAGAATGAGGGGTAATTATTCTAAAAACAAATTAACGTTTGGGCCTTCGATTAAGTAATGATCTGACGAATAAAAGAAAGGGATGTCATGAATTGGACAAGATTAAAATACCCACACAAGGTGAATTACATTGGGATGTCGTGAGATATGGTTAATGAAAGCAGGGTATTGCCCCAGGTGGATCAATCTAATAAATTTAGATATTCCCCGATAAAATGTGAATCCTTTTAGCAATACTACATAAAAAGTTAAGTCATCAGGGGTGGATTATGGATCGAAATTGAGGTGAATCAACAATGGAAGGATAAAAGTTATAAAGCATGAGAGGAGATTAGGCCGTCATTCTTAAAGATGAACAGTAGTATGGAGGCATTAGAGGACATAGATTTATACGTATGAGATAAGCAACGAAAGTAATCTGAGATTTGGTAGCAGACCTCCGTAACGAGAAATCGAGGTAAGAGTTATGGTATAAAATGACCTATGTAGATGTAGTAAAGTCATACGAATGGATAACTGGATCTATAAAATAAGATATAGCAATATTCGTAAGTTCGACAAATGCCGAGCGAAGAATTTCAGGGTTGGCTAAAAGTTGGAGGAAAACGGAGAGGAGCTTCGCATACGCACACTTACAAGGTCAGTATCATGGAAGCTGCATAGTGGAAGGTAGCAACAGTTACAAGATTATAAGGAATTCAATCACAAGTCATGGCATGGGAAAGAGGCCTAAAGGGGGGAATGCCCCAGCCCTTTGGACTTATTCACAGAACAGTTGCCTAGATGGCAAAAGGACTACTAAAGTATTCGCAAGAGCTATAATATATGAGACGATGAGCGCATCAGTCAACATTCGAGGACGAATGTTCCAAAGGGGGGAATGATGTTACACCCCATTTTTAGTACATGAAAATATGCCATAAATAAATTTAGGAGAGTCCGGAAGTGTGATGTCACGTCCCGCAATACTACATTACGACGATGTTGTACCCTGTAGTGTTGTATGTTAAATTTGTCATAAGGTAACTGACATCAGTTCAGGAAAAAAGATTATTTGGAGATCTTAGGGATTATGCTATTTCAAACAAGTAATAAGTAAATTCGTAAAGGTGAAAGGGGAAGCAAGTCAAAGAAAACAAATTTTCGTCCAAGTTTGGCATGTTGGGATAAAAAATGGCTCGAGCTAAAATACTCGGTATTTATGGACTAGTACTATGCAAGGTATCGCATGACCATAATAGTAAGGTGTATAAGATATGTGAAAAGTGAGTAATATTTTATGTAAGTGGAAATAATTCTCAATTTTACGGGTAATTGATTAATTACCGGGTAATGGGACATTACCTAATTAATTAGGAATATATTTGGATAAGATTAGTTCCCCCCCTACAAAAATGTGTAGCTTTTGCCACAACATATTGTGACACTTACATCCTATAGATAAGTGGCATGAATTCATGCATCCGAAATTGGTCTTTGAGAAAGAAGGGTTGGTGGCAGTAATTAAAAACCAAGGAAATAAAGGTTATCTCTTTCCTTCCATTCATTTTATGGAAGATATACATATAACACATATATTATTTTGGTGTAAAGAATGAAGCTTCGTACGGATCTTAGTGCTTCAAGTGTAACATGAGTTTTTGTTGATTCTAAGTGTTACGTGATTTTCTTTCTTGAAACAAAGATCATACGAGGCTACGTAAATAGCAACGGGATTTTGCGATTCTAAGGGAGTACAGTGCAATCTTCTCCAAAATATACAGAGTATTCGCTACCCCCATGTATGTTAAGGCTATCCCTTCTTTCTTTTGGCATGATCCATACGATACGAACGAAATGTGCAAATGCACAAATTTTATGAATGACTCTATCCATAGAAATATTAGAGATATCTATATTCTTGAGTTTCCATGTGTCATAATATTTTATCATATGTTCATGGGTCTTAGAAAAATACGAAAATTGAAAAGAGTTTACTTTATGATATTACGCAAAGGCAAAATGGTCATATGAGATTCTGAAAGATTTTATTAACGTGCTTTTCATGCATTGCATTCATGTACATTGACCTGTGACCAGATGACATTATATACGCGTATATATTTTTGTATATATATGTCTATCAGATATGGGAACGGTTATGGCATTATATACGCACCGCCACCTGATCCACTGGTATACGTTGATGATTTTGCCCACAGTGGCCGATATGATATGATGGGATGCCCTCAAAGGTTTATGATGTTATGAAACATGTGCCTATGCATGACATGGCATTCATATGCATATGCATGAAGCTAAAAGTAATTTATGATTTACAAAGTTATCCAGACTTACAGGTTGAGCCAATTACTCTATATTTCTTTGATGTCTATTATGTACTAATTTATGTGCCTTACATACTCGGTACATTTTTCATACTAATGTCCCTTTTGCCTGGGGACGCTGCATTTTATGCATGCAGGTCCCGATAGACAGGTCGAGAGCCCTCCAAGTAGGCTATCAGCTCAGCGGAAGATGTTGGTGCGCTCCATTTGCTTCGGAGTTGCTTGTTTGGTTAGTATGATTTAGACGTGTATTGTTTGGTATGGCGGGACTCTATCCCGACCTCTATGACATTTATGTACTCTTAGAGGCTTGTAGACATATGTCGTGTACGTGAAAGATTGTACGACCTTGTCGGCCTATGTTTTGAGTTTATAAATGATTATGTTGGCGTATTAGGACCGTATGTCACTTGTATATGATGATGTAATTAGAAAGATACGTTATGTTGGTACTCGATTGAGTAAGGTACCGGGTGCCCATCGCGGCCCATCGGTTTGGGTCGTGACAAAAGTGGTATCAGAGCAGTTCCATCCTAGGGAGTCTACAAGCCATGTCTAGTATAGTCTTGTTTATGGGTGTGTCGTATACCACACTTATAAGCAGCAGGCTACTGGGCATTTAGGACTGTCACTCTTTCTTTTTACTCTAGATCATGTGGTAGAGATCACTTATAATAATTCAAGTCTCGAACTTCTATTCATAATAAGCGATGCCTACATTTAGAAGACGATCGATAAGAGATATAGTTGTGGAATTATTGATTTAGAGGAAATCGATTTTGCATCTTGCTTATGATAAGTGAATGTGAGGTCTTTAGAAAATCTTGGGTGTACTGAAAGGTGTAAGCCTCTTGATAAGGAACCTTAAGGCAAGAATATTTATCCACCTTTATGGTGAAAGACAATGCTTTCAAGAAGTAAAAGAAGCAAGGTGAAGAAGGGTACGAGGTGCCCAGTTAATGAAGATTATCAGTATTACAGTTCCGGTAGAAAAATATAAGCATTAAGAGTTACCCTCAGTAGTAACAGAGGTATGTACAATTTGCCGTACCCATCTCTGTTATGCCCAATGGGGGCTAACAAGTGTAGTTTAAGAAAAGGACGGAACATCAGGACCTGGCTGGGGTTAGAGTAAACCAAAATGGTGTATGAATTGTTTGTATTAGATGACATTTCCGACGGATATTGCAAGTGTGCGAGTAGATCTCCTTGTGAGACACCTAATGGTGCACCCTAAAATATTAAAGCTAGATATGAGCACTACAAGCCTTGAAGGAATAAATATTACCTTAGTATGGTTCCCGCACCCAGTAAAGAAAGAATGCTAGGCAATTGAAAGAGCCAATGGATGGAGAATGGGGAGCCAAAAGCAAAAAAATGTTTTGTTCGAGTTTTCAGAGTAAAGCAATAGACATAGATAATTAGCGGGAGATAAGAAGAGAGCTAATGAAGAATTATGAGTAAGATGTGATACACGGATGATAACGGTAGGTCAAAAACATGATGACAGTATTACAGAGTTTACAGTCAAGTGAAGGAAAAGACAAAAGATGACAGGCCTTGAGACAATAAAAGAATATAGGCCATAAAGTCATATCCTCATTTTGAGAAATAAGTTCGCAACTCTAGCACGATTACCAAGAGGAAAATTTATACCCCAAAGTAACTGAAATTAATATGGGCTGGTGAACAAGATAAACGAAATATGAATTAGGGACTAAGTGATTTGATAATAGTCAGCATCATGAGAATTTCATATCGCGTTCCGGCAATAATAGGACGGACAATAGAAGAAGGTTCATGAGAAATTCAGAGAATGGTCATTCAGGAAAATGCTTTCCCAAAGAAAGCAATGTTAGCAAAGTTAAGCTTAAGGGACTGTATGTACCAGTTACATTAAGTGTCACCCTCATGAGAAAGGGTATTTGTCATCCTTGGTATAGAAGGATTGTCGCAAGGCTAGTAAGGATCATTGATGTTGAGAAACGACACCATAGATGAAGAGGTAAAACATTTATAGGTAGATCCTCGTGCCTTCAGCTCTCAGTACACCCCTAAAGGGGGGAATATGGAGTGATGTGACATTATGTCAGAATTAAGTGGTTCTAGTGACTATGGAATGGTAAAAGAAGAATGCGATAAATGAAAGAGGAATGAGATGGCACTTATCCAAATCTTACAAGTACGCTACAATTCAAGAATATTGTGCAAGCACGACGTCAAGGAGAGCAAGTAAAGGTTCATGCCCGAGCTATTATTAATAAATAAGGAGCCAGTGCGAGACGTAAGTTAAGGCAAAGGAAATAACCCAAGAAAGATTACGAGGAATATTGATATGAGAATTGGCCAACGAGTAGTTAGTAATTGGTCAGGAAGATCCCGGTTATAGCTAAACAGGAGGTTATAAACGAGTCATCAGATCGTGTAAGATAAACATAGTAGAACCCAACATGGAGAATTCAGCCTCGAAGAATATGATTATAATACTTGAGATATATTCAAACAAGAGTCTGGGTAGTTAAAGGTACCGTATGAGTGTTGCGGGGATTAAAGAAATTGCCACTAGGAAGGCAGTTAAAATATCAGTTCAGAAGCAACCATACAAGCACAAAGGCATGGAAGTAAGCAAATACGGATGATTATAGGCAAGTAAGGACATCAAAAAGGTTTGTAATAAGCTAACAGCTTTATAAGAGTCAAAGGTTCTCCCTAAGTACTACAACGAAAGACTATCTAAGAAGATAAGAAAGAAGTCTTCAACCTAAGCACAACGACCTAGAGAGGAAATGGTCGTGTAACAACAATCTCGCAACAACATTGTAAGCATTCCAAAGGAAAATGGCACCAACCGTGGCTAATGAACGAGAAGTAAGAATTAAAAGTAATATTCGAGATCATATGAGTTGTATGAAAACTCTGGAAAGGGTGGGCACAAAGATATGCTAAGTATGGACGCAACAAGGGGACAAAAAGACTAGGAAAAGTAATAGCTTACATTGAAGAAAAGCTAAGATGGAACGAAAGAATTATTCGATCAATGATCCAGAGTTAGTACGTTATGGATACACTCAAGATTTTTGAGCATTATCTAGGCAGCATATTTGTTGACAATCATATAGCTATAGAAGACTCCAATATAAGTTAAAAGAAAGAATTGAGCCCAGGGCATAGACAAAAGATTGAATTCTTAGAAGAATGTGTCATGGATATTCCATAACGCCCATGAAAGGATAAGGTAATAATTGATACCATGAGCCACAGATCGGAAGGTAGATTAAGCCTACGTAAAAGCCGATCAAAAGCAGGAGGAAACTAAAGAGTTACACCACCCAAGTAAATCAGGAATTTGATTATTGGACCCAAAAAAATAGAAACATCGTGATCGAGAACATTGCAGGATCTCCCTTAAAATCAGAGGTACGAGAGGGATAGTACAACAACCATAATCTATAATGGCTCTACAAGAAAGCCGGTTAGAAGAAGTACCATCCTTATAAGAAGTTAGTATAAAGATCTCACTAAATTGTATATACACCAGAGGTGCAAGTATTATAATAGAACTTCAAGTTGTGAATATGAATTATACATATGTAGAGGGAAGGTTATGAAAGAGATAGAAGATGTGATGTGAGGCTTTAATGAATGTAAGGTAAAGGTTAACCATGTACGAGACACTCAGAAGCAGAAGGTTGAGAACATTCCATATTTGGGATAGAAGGTTAGAAGCGCGGGGATTCAATATCCAGGAATGATAGTAGCAACGTCAGTAGCATACCTTCTAGCCAATGGTCTAGGTATCGAAAAGCCTGATTATGATAGTAAAGAATAGTTAGAGACGATGTGATATCTCGCTTGATATTCCAAGACAACATAAGTAAATCTATGGTGCAAGCAAGTTGAAGGAAAGTTTATAAATGGATATGTATAGGTCACAAGCTAAAGTATGGTAGAGCGACAAAGTTTTATGGAAACATGAGTAAGGATGAGGAAAGGCAACTGAAAGGTGACGAGAATGGATTAGTCTTAGGATTAAGCCCATGAAAATAAGAAGAGCAGACAATTTCTCTATGTTATAAGAAGCTCACTATAGTCTTAATGAACTCAAAGGAGTCTAAGACTAATAACATTCAGAAGAGATGGAATGCTGCCCTGTTAATAGAATGAGGGGTAATTATTCTAAAAAAATAACGTTTGGGCCTTCGATTAAGTAATGATCTGACGAATAAAAGAAAGGGATCTCATGAATTGGACAAGATTAAAATACCCACGTAAGGTGAATACATTGGGATGCCGTGAGATACGGTTAATGAAAGCAGGGTATTTCCCCAGGTGGATCAATCTAATCAATTCAGATATTCCCTGATAAAACGTGAATCCTAGTAGCAATACTACATAAAAGGTTAAGTTATCAGGGGTGGATTATGGATCGAATTTGAGGTGAATCAACAATGGATGGATAAAAGTTATAAAGTATGAGAGGAGATTAGGCCGTCATTCTTAAAGATGAATAGTAGTGTGGAGGCATTAGAGGACATAGATTTATACATATGAGATAAGTAACGAAAATAATCTGAGATTTGGTAGCAGACCTCCGTAACGAGAAATCGAGGTAAGAGTTATGGTATAGTATGACCTACGTAGCTGCAGTAAAGTCATATGAATGGATAACCGGGTATATAAAATAAGATATAGAAATATTCGTAAGTTCGACAAATACCAAGCGAAAAACTTCAGGGTTGGCTAAAAGCTGGAGGAAAAAGGAGAGGAAAGGAGCATAAGCACACTTACAAGGTCAGTATCATAGAAGCTGCATAATGGAAGGTAGCAACAGTTACGATATTGGAAGAAATTCAATCACAAGTCATAGCATGGGAAAGAGGACTAAAGGGGGGAATTCCCTAGCCTTTGGACTTATTCACAGAACAGTTTTGTAGATGGCAAAAGGACTACTAAAGTATTCGCAAGAGCTATGGGATATGAGACGATGAGCGTATCAGTCAACATTCGAGGACGAATGTTCCAAAGGGGGGAATGATGTTACACCCCATATTTTCATACATGAAAAGACACCATAAATAAATTAATGAGAGCCCGGAAGTCAGATGTCACGTCCCGCAGTACTACATTACGACGATGTTGTACTTTCTAGTGTTGTACATTGAATTTGTCATAAGGTAACTGACATCAGTCCAGGAAAAAAGATTATTTGGAGATCTTAGGGATTATGCTATTTCAAACAAGTAATAAGTAAATTCGTAAATGTGAAAAGGGAAGCAAGTCAAAGAAAACAAATTTTCGTCCAAGTTTGGCATGTTGGAATAAAATACGGCTCGAGCTAAAATACTCGATATTTATGAACTTGTACTATGCAAGGTTCCACATGACCATAATAGTAAGGTGTATAAGATATGTGAAAAGTGAGTAATATTTTAAGTAAGTGAGAATGTATATATATATATGTGTATGGGATATGGGAAAAGATAATTAATTAATTATCGGGTAACGGGACATTACCTAATTAATTGGGGATATATTTGGATAAGGTTGATTCCCCCCCCCCCAAAAAAAACGTGGCAGCTTTTGGCACAACATATTGTGATTGTTATATCTTTTAGATATGTGGAATAAATCCATGCATCCAAAATTGGTCTTTGAGAAAGAAGGGTTGGTTGCAGTAATTAAAAACCAAGGAAATAAAGGTTATATCTTACCTTCCATTCACTTTATGGAAGATATACATATAACACATACATTATTTTGGTGTAAAGAATGAAACTGCATACGGATCTTAGTGCTTCAAGTGTAACGTGAGTTTTCGTTGATTCTAAGTGTTACGTGATTTTCTTTCTTGAAACAAAGATCATACGAGGCTACGTAAATAGCAACGAGATTTTGCAATTCTAAGCGAGTACGGTGCAATCTTCTCCAAGAGTATTATATGGAGTATTCCCTACCCCAGGTATGTTAAGGCTATCACTTCTTTCTTTTGGCATGATCTATATGATACGAACGAAATGTGAAAATGCACAAATTCCATTAATGACTCTATTCATAGAGTATTATAGATATCTATATTCTTGAATTTCCATGTGTCATAATATTTTATCATCTGTTCATGGGTCTCAATAAAATATGAAAATTAAAAAAAATTTACTTTATGATATTAC
Source organism: Nicotiana sylvestris (assembly GCF_000393655.2). Lineage (NCBI taxonomy): Eukaryota > Viridiplantae > Streptophyta > Magnoliopsida > Solanales > Solanaceae > Nicotiana > Nicotiana sylvestris. The sequence goes on from NC_091061.1 coordinate 59,802,968, forward strand.
TCAAAGGCAAAATGGTTTTACATTTCGAAAGATTTTATTAACGTACTTTTCATGCATTGCATTCATGTACATTGACCTGTAACCAGATGACATTATATACATATATATATATATATATATATATGTATATGTATATATGTATATATATATATATGTGGGAAAGGTTATGGCATTATATACGTACCACCACCTGATCAGCTGGTGTACATTGATGATTTTGCTCACAGTGGCCGATATGATATGATGGGATGCCCTTAGAGGCTGATGACGTTATGAAACATGTACCTATGCACGACATGACATTCATACGTACATGCATGACACTAAAAGTAATTTATGATTTACAGAGTTATCCAGACCTATAGGTTGAGTCAATTACACTATATTTCTTCGATGTCTGTTATATACTTATTTATGTGCCTTACATACTCAGTACATTTTTCTTACTGACGTTCCTTTTGCTTGGGGACACTGCATTTCATGCCCGCCGGTCCCGATAGACAGGTCGAGAGCCCTCCAAGTAGGCTATCAGCTCAGCGGAAGATGTTGGTGCACTCCATTTGCTTCGGAGTTGCTTGTTTGGTTAGCATGATTTGGATGTGTATTGTTTGGTATGGCGGGACTCTGTCCCGACCTTTATGACATTTATGTACTCTTAGAGGCTTGTAGACATGTCGTGTGCGTGAAAGATTGTACGGCCTTGTCGGCCTATATTTTGAGTTTATAAATGATTATGTTGGCCTATTAGGCCCGTATGTGACATGTATATGATAATGTAATAAGAAATATACGTTACGTTGGTACTCGATAGAGTAAGGTACCGGGTTCCCATCGTGGCCCATCGGTTTGGGTCGTGGCATTTATATTCGATATCAAATTCACTAATTGCGACTACCCATTTGGCTAGTTGACCTGACAACTTAGGTTTTTGAAGGACATTCTGCAGGAGAAAAGTTGTCACCATGGCTATTGGGTGGAACTGACACTAAGGCCTAAGCTTTCGGGTGGCATCTACTAGAGCTAAGTCCAGTTTTTTGAGATGCGGATGATGAGTTTTCACTCCCGATAAAATTTTTCTAACATACTAGATAGGAGATTGCGTACTTTCGTCTTTCTAGACTAGAGTGGCACTTATCGCTACCTCCAAGACCGCTAAGTATATTAGCAACTATTCGGCTTCCTCCGATTTTGATAGTAATGTAAGGCTTGATAAATTCCATTTTAGGTCTTTTAGAGCCTGTTGGCATTCTGGAGTCCATTTGAAGTTGTTGTTATTCTTCATAAGTGAGAAGAAGTAATGGCATTTCTCCAAAGACCGAAATATGAACCTGCTTAGAGCGGCCAGTCTTCCTGTTAGTCTTTGGACTTCTTTCATAATTGTCAGCTGATCCAGAATGTCCTCGATGGCTTTAATCTTGTTGGGATTGACTTCTATCCCCCTTTGTGAACTAGGAAACTCAAATATTTACCATAGCTAACTTTGAACGCACATTTTTCGGGGTTAAGCTTCATGTTGTGTTTCCTTAGGATGTCAAAGGTTTCTTAGAGGTGTTTCAAATGGTCACCTGCATTCAAAGACTTAACCAGCATATCATCAATGTAAGTTCTATTGCTTTTCCTATTTGCTTTCCGAACATTTTGTTCACGAGCCTCTGATAAGTGGCTCCGACATTTTTAATCCCGAAGGGCATCACATTGTAGCAATATGTGCCAAACTTGTTATGAACAAAGTTTTTTCCTGGTCCTCCGGGTTCAACTTGATTTGGTTGTACCTGAAATAGCCATCGAGGAAACTCATAAACTTGTGTACGGCCGTTGCATCAACATTTGTCAATGTTTGGCAATGGGAATGAGTCTTTTGGGCACGCCTTATTAAGATCCTTATAATCTACACACATACAAAATTTATTATTCATTTTTGGAACTACTATTATTTTAGCTAGCAAGTCGGGATACTCTACCTCTAGGATTGAACCGATATCGAGCAATTGAGTTACCTTTTCTTTGAAAAACTTGTTTCTAACCTCAGCAATTGGGCACTTCTTTTGCCTTACCGGAGGGATACTAGGGTCCAGGCTTAGATTGCATGACCACCTCTAGCGAGATGCCTATCATATCTGCATGAGACCATGCAAAACAATCAACATTAGTTTTAAGAAATTTTTATAAATCCTGGCCTAAGCTTGGGGTTTAGTCCTGTCCCCAAGTGGAACTTCCTCTCTAGAAACCTTTCGAACAATGCCACTTGTTCGAGTTCTTCCGCAATGTATTTGGTCGTGTCCGTTTCTTTCGGTACCTAGAAATACCTTGGTACCTGGTGGGATTCCGACGGCTCCTCCCATTTGTTATCTTCGTTTGGTTTGGGAGCAGACGCTGGTTCCTGTAATTGCTATGCCACATGTTCCTTCCCTTTACTGCTGAAAACTGAGACCACATTTATCTCTCGTTTCGCCGATTGATCTCCTCTTATTTGTTTGATTCCCTCTAGAGTTGGGAATTTCAGAAGTTGGTGTTACACTGATGGTACGACCTTCATCTCATGTATCCCTGATTTGGCAAGAATTATGTTGTAGCCCATATCACCATCTACTACGTCAAACAAGGTAGTCTTCATGACCCTCTCGACATTTATGGGCAGCAAGATCTCTCATTGGGCTGTCACACTTGCTAAGTTAAACCCGGCGAGGAGCTTTGTTGCTGGAATGATGCTTCCGTTTAGCTTGACTTGATGCAGCCTCTCCATTGAATGATATTGGCTGAATTTCGTGGGTCCACCAAAACACATTTAATTTTAAAATCTTGAATGTTGAGAGAAATTACCAGGGCATCATTGTGTGATAGTATAAGTCAATCGGCATCCTCTTTTATGAAGGCGGTGTTGTCCTTGGTGACTTCCCGGAGTATCTTGCTATGAGTCACCGATACCTTTGTATTTTTTGTTGTCGAGAAGGTTACACTGTTGATCTCGTTTCCTCCAAAAACCATGTTGATGGTTAGCCGAGGAGGATTTTCACCTATATTCGAGGTCTCTGTATTGTCCCTGCTGCCACTGCAATTATTCTTAGCCCAGTCGCTTTAGAACTCTCTTAGATAGCCGTTTTCAACAACATCACCACTTCCTTGCACAGATGTCGATAGTCCTCAATCTAGTGGTCGTTAGTTCCATGACACTCACACTATAGATTAGGATCCCTTTGGCTGGGGTCAGATCTCATCAACCTCGGGAACCATGCTTCCTTGATGTTCTTCATTTCTGATACCAGTTCCATTATGCTGACATTGAAATTATACTCGAACAACCTGGGAGAGGCGGAATTACCGGAACCCGATACCTCTTTGTCTTGCAATGAACTGTTATTCCGGCCGTGGTCAATTCTTCTTTCAGAAGAGAACCTATTCGCCGATCGAAACCTCGGCCGCATTCTTCGGCCATTTCATTGGGCAAAAACCAGACCTTAGAAGATTGTGATCTACATCAAAATCATCCTTTACTTTATCCCTATTCTTTTCTCGATCCCGTCCCTTGGTTGATGCTGGGAAACCGAGCTTATCATCTTCTATTCTTATCTTTGATTTGTAACAGTTATGGACATCAGACCATGTAGTTGCCTAGAACTCGAGAAGGCTTTCTTTCAATTTTTGGGAGGCGCCGGAAGTCCTCGGGTTAAACCCTTTAGTAAATGCCTCAACTGCCCATTCATCTAGCACGGTTGGTAATAGCATCCTTTCTTTCTGAAACCTAGTCACGAACTTGTGCAGCAACTCGGACTCTCCTTGCTTGATAAAATAGTGAGTGAGCATCTCACAGGAATCTATTGAGTGTTTGTATAAGAGTGAGTACCATGTCAATGCCCCATTCTTAAAGGTTTCTCCAAACTTCTTCAACAGGACCGACTCAATCTCATGTTGAACCAAGTGATTTCCTTTCACCGCCATTGTATAGGTGGTGATGTGCTCATATGGGTCTGAAGTCCCATCATATTTTGGTACATCTGGTATTTTGAACCGCTTCAGAATCAACTCTAGTGCCAGGCTCAGTTTGAGTGGTAGCTGGGTATATTTCTTCGAGTCCGGGCCCCTCAACACTAGTGGTTCGCCCGGAAATTGGTCCATTCGAGCATTTATTTCCCTCATAAACCGTATGAGTTCAGTTTTGAAGGGATCATTATTGTTGTTTTTACCATAACCGCTGCCAATCCCCAGCCCCATTAAAGCTGACCTTACCCCTCGGGTGTTGTTATTAACCCTTTGCACAGTTTCATTTGCGGGGGCACCGGGAGGACCTGGGCCTCTTCCTTTTGCGTTGTTGGAAGCACGTGACAATGCTTGCCTTAATTCTGTCATTGATTGGTCTTGACGTGAGAGTCGGACCAAGATGAAATTTTGTTGTTCTCTCAAGATCCTCACTGTTTTTGCAACGTGCTCGCCTTCGGCATCATCAGGAGTCGCCTCCCGTACATGTTGGGGATATCGACCGCCATGAACTGGCATCGCTACGTCCTCCTCGTTGCGGGATGTCACTGATCGAATTCTCATGTTAAGGTAGATTTTCTCGTGCCTCAACGTTGTGTATGATGTTGACATCATTAGCTGCCATCTTTTACGATTTTTGCTAAGAAACAAAGAATCAAACATATTAGTAGTAGTTGCAATGATCAACTCAATTACATAATTGTCTAAGCCCCACGGCAGGCACCAAATTATTTACCCGTAAAACTGTACAATTGAATTTATAGCGTGGTTTATAGACAAGGGAATCAATTTTAATCCCACAATGAGAAATAAATTATATAAAATGCAAGACTTAGAATTGAAATCGAGATTGGATATCAGATAGCTTGGTTCCAGGAGCAAGGCTTCCGAAGGCAATAATAGGAATAATGTTAGACAAAAAATAAAATATTATTTAGCATGGAATAATTTGTAGCATCAGTTTGTCAGAATTTTCGTGTGCTACAATGATTGTTGAAGCCAATATTTATAGCTATACCTAGGGAACAAGGTCTTAGGATCAAACCCTTCTTAAATGACAATAATGTGGGCCATTGATGAATATATAACGGTAAGTCATAAATACCAAAATTTTCTGTAACGGATCGGTATTTAATACTAAGAAATATTCTTCATTAAATGTCATCTGGTGACAAGTATCTGTTTGCTCTTGTTGATAATGTTCTGTTCGGGGCTTACCCAATGCCAACCGAAATTGTTGTCCTCGATCTTGGTTTCCACTCGCTTCGTCTCCCGTCTTCCCTCGGTTCCATGTATCACTCTGTCATTTGCGTATTTAATGTGAACTGATTTTCCCTATACATACTTATGACTTTAACATTCTGAATTTGTCGATGTGCGTAAAACTTCATTATTGTCATTGTCATGTTATATTTTTTAAACATATTCATTTTCACACACTTGAGGTTATGAACTTGTGTAGTAGACTTGTAGCCTAACTTATTGTAATAGAAACAAAACAGCATCAGTATTTAGTTAGATTACATTTAGTTCAATTGGTATGATCAATTTCTTAAAATTCTTCTGATACCTCTATTCACGGGCAATATTTAATTTTACTTGTCTAGTTAATTGGTAAAACAGTCAAATTGCACGAAAATAGGATAATAAATCGCTTATCACATAGTTTGTGCAGTAAGTTGATAACTATATCAAGATATCCTTAATTTTCTGAAACTATTTTCTATCGTAAGCTTGATTCACATACACAAATATTGTGGCTGAAATCCATGACTGATTCATAGTTTCCCTAAATGAGGATAGTAAGAGATACCCCAAAAAAGCGTAAAAACCCTTTTCCCACACTCAACGCTCTACTTACTTATCTATTGAATAGTTTCTAACAAGAGTTTTTAAACTGCTATTTACTGTAACAAAAAACCGGTAAACACTAATGATGCAAAACAAAGAAGTTTCCATGGTATGTTCTATCTAAACATGAATTTGTACTAGTAGTCTTTGATCATGTTCTTGTTCATGCAACTTTCTTTCTTTATTCAAAGTTGAGAATGAAAATAATTCCAACGATACAACAACAACAACGACGATCCAGTATAATCCCACAAGTGGGGTCTGGGGAGGGTAATATGTACGCAGACCTTACCCCTACCCCTACGCAGACCAGACCCAGTATAATCATTGTATTATTTGTCCAATGATACAAGGACAAATAAACAAATTGATGATTTTTTTCTTTTCTTTTTGTCTATAGTGTAGTTATCTTACAAAATATAATATTATTATTTAGATTGATTTTTTCTGTAGTGTAGTTATCTTACAAAATATAATATGGAGCATTAATATTTGATTTGATAAGTAAATTCAAATTAACAAGATGTTACCCATGTATTTATAATGTGTTACCTTGGATCTTATTTTAAAAAAATTATTTACCAATATGAAGATTTAATTAGCTTAATTTAAAGTTCTAAAATATTTCTATTGTTAAAAAATTAGATAGTCTTTCTTTCTACTTTTAGAAGGAGCTTATATTTTTTTCTATAAATTTTAATATTATCTAAGAGAAAATAAGATAGAAAATTCACAACTAAAAATATTTTTGAGGCCCCAAAATTTAGTTGGCATACAACAAAGGCTTTACTAGCCCCTTGAGCCACCCTTCTCATTTGTGAGAAGAGTTCTGACCCTTTTCTGTTTGGTCTTTTTAATTAATATCTAGGGTTCCAGGAATCAGGATGATAATAGTTTCATGGTGTGTGACACTATACTCATTTTGGCAATTGGTTAATTTGCACGAGCATGTCACGGATAAGAGATTTGACTGATATCCTGAGTTAGGCAAATATGTATTTGGCATAAAGAGGGGTTACTGGATAGTGATGCCTTAACAGATGATTGTTCAAGTCGCCTCCAACATAGTATACATGGTTACAGGGGGAAGTCTCTAACGAAAAGTGTGAATATGTTTGTTTAATTGGGCTCGTCCGATTAATCAAACTTACTTTATTACGTTTTTTGGAGTTCTTCAGTTGATACTATCCCTAACTCCTAATATAGGATTATAAGTCTCGATATCGTACCCACAGGGACATATAATTAACTATCAACTTAATTAAACCAACCAATTAATCTATTCAAGTGAATCCTAAAGTATGAAGATTTTACTAAAATTTAATCTAGAGTAACAAATTAAGAGATTAAAGAAAACAAGTTGGCGAATTATAAAGACGAATTTAATGTGAGTGAATATTCTAGAGCTATGGGTTAGCTAACAATCCTATTGAGTTTTTCACTTAAATCGTCTAATTAATTTATCTGGTTTATTGGTTGACAGGGTTAATATTGTCCGTAGCCTTCTCCCAAAGTACAACTCACTTATTCAAGCTAATCTAATGCCTATATTCCTATGGAATTAGAATTAACAAGAACGCATTAATAACTCCTGTATAGTAACCAAGCAAGGTGATTAGGTATATTCCTATCCTAACCGCAAATCCACTCCCTCTTAGAGTTATGATCTTGCTCTACTCAATCTTACATACAATCTAGAATTATCTCTCCCGAGTTCAATCCTAGAGTCGTAGATAGTATTCAATTTGTGATCAAGCAATCAAACAATTAAGCGCAAGATTGAATAAATAAACCAATATGATAAAATAATAAGAACAATTCAAGCTTCAAACTACAATGTTCATGTAGCACCGCAAAACTCTAGAACTAATAAACTATAAAATTAAAGGAAGAGAAAAGAAGAAGAAAAACTAGTTAGAAGCCTCCTCGAAACGTGATGTGTTCTCCTTAGGTCTAAAGTGTATCCCTACTTCTAAGATCTGTCAAAAGTCTCCAAAATAACATTTTTCCATGTATATATACCAAGTAGGGTCGGGCCCAGACGAAAACACCTTCTCCCGCGTGAAATATGACAATTACTTTGTAAAATTTGCACTACCGCGCCGCACCCTTGCGGCGCGCTAATGGAGATTATCAGCAGCCTTGCATTTTTCTTGTCACGCCAATTTTTACACTACTGCGCCGCACCTTCAGCGTCCCTTGCGGCGCGGTAGTGAGAATTCTCCCTCCGTTGATCCCCGAACACGATCTCGGCTTAATTCCTTGGGCTTTTACTTGTACCATCAAAGGTATTATTTACCTTGAAAATGGTAATTACAATTAGATTTGATTTTTTGGTTCTAAAAATATGTGATCTTTTTTATGCTATTTGTTAAGAAATTGATGCTAAGTAAAAGACTTGGAAACAAGATAATAACTTGAAAATAATGTGATAACCAAACCGAATGGCTAATAATCAAGGTCTCAAGCCAACGTATTCGGGGCCTCGAGGTCGAGTCATATGCCCTGCCAACGGTAGTCTATGGAGGACTAACAATTGCCATAAATTTAATGACGGCTCATTATGGCCAATAATAAGCAATAAATGAAGAACAATAAATAGAACGCAATGAATATGAGCAATAAATGTAAGTAGTGAGATGAAGAGAATGTATTAGAGAGCACAGAGAATGTTCTTGTATTCTTAATATAGAGTCTCAGCCCCCTTATAAAATGACAAGGGCCCCCCCTTATATATGAGGGGGAGTCCCAACATAGTATAAATGCATTTATTACAAAGTCACATGGTTAGTAAAGCTATTTAATGCCACGGTACGGGCTTGAACTAGCTAAATAAACTAGGTCAGCTTCAGTCACATGCCTTGGGGGCCTCCCACATTTTCACCATAACTATCGATCCGCACTGCCTCAAGGTTGGACGTCGATAACCCCTTGGGCGCTAATCTCGACCATAATCTTGAGCCTATGGAAATGTGCTTATGAAGCGTCGTAATGACCGAAAATTGGACCCTCTAATTTTACCGTATACAGATAGTCCCCTCGTTTCTTAGAGTAAAATGGTAAAAAATGACTTTGATATCTATCTCCTCGAACTTCCTGTGATGATGGCATACTTATGACGTAAGCCTTTGTAATAACTGAGTTGTCCCGTCGGTTCACCTTTCCAGAATCATTCAATGTATCGCCGATTTATATTCTCTAAAGTGATAATATCGCCACCAGTCTAGCTCCCAAAACGCATTGATTGCGCAGTCAGTTACGCTGCCACCCTTTCTATAAATGGAAGCCTTCTTGAATCAAAACTTCATTCAAAACGTTCTTTAATAGCTTTCTACCACTTTGTCTCTTCATCCTCATCCACTGTTATCTTCCATGTTTGAGGCACGTGGCCTTAAGGTCATATGGCAGTGTTCTCATCAGTTACGCCATGGCCATTTCCCAAAGCTTTCCCTTACTGAGCGAGATTGTACTGATTTGTTGTTGTTGTTGTTAGCCCAAGGTAATGAGAGAGAAATCTCAAATTATCTTCGCATTAAAGGATATGCGGATTACGAACTTCTTCTCATCTCCCCTAATTACCCGGTGTGGGTCTCGCTCCTTTTGCTTTCCGTGGAGTGAGATAGTGCCATCTACTAACTGTTGCACCCCGCACTGGTGCAATGTCTCAAGATGTTAATTCACAATTGTAGTGCTAGCAAGACCCATACTCACCAGATATTTCACCCAACCACTTTTCATCTTTTACTACTTCTTCCTCATTTTTTTCTGCTTCTTCTTTAATCTCAAAGATACCGTTTGAAAGATCGAGAGAAGGCCCTGAGGGAACGGTTCTGGAAGACACTGCCCCCGAGGATATACCCTCAAAAGCATATTAGACTTGTAGCTGTTATATACATTTTTTCTTTTTTATTTGGCTTCTCTGTTTCATTATAAGGACCTTACGTGGGCTTTTGTAATCATATGTAAGGACCCTTCATGGGCTTTTGTAATCATCGTTTATTAATGAAAAGGTGTTTCTTTAATTTTGTACCTGATTTATGCCGGATTTCCTTTTACTTGCGTTTATGAAGAATCTGAGTGCATGACTCCACTGATTGGTCTGAATACCAGGTCCGGGACTAGGTGTTTCCCTGATCCTTGATTAGTTAATATGATATCCTGTGGAGCCCTTTGTCATTCCTCAGGCTGATCCCGAATTGAATTGATACGAGCTTAGGCCTTTGGGAAACCCGACTTCATATTGAATGAGAGTCGGGCTTCGAACTTTCAAAATGAAACATAGCCTTTCAGACCCTGTCGATAGTCCTCGAGGGGGGATAATTGCTTGGACTTCTGTAATTAAACAATAGCTTTTTAGGCTTTAGCATATAGTCCCCGGGCGAAAGTTCGTTCGAGCACGGGCGACCTAAAAACTTATCTTGAACTGAGAGTGAAGATAGCCTCTAGGCGTTATAGATAGATCCCAGACAAGGATACGCCCGAATTCGTATAACCCCTATGTTAAAGTAACCGAGAGAATGTTTAACTTGATCCGAAGGCAAAAGATAGCCCTAAGGCTTTATTGGTAGTTTTTGAGAGAAAGTTGGCTCTGGACTTAAGTAGCTCGAGGGCCGGAGGATCGGGTAAATAGCCCATGCTTGCTATAGCAGAAATCGCCGGGGTAGGGTACCACCTCGAGGTCAAGCCCATATGAGTAGGTTTTAGAGCTGGCCTTCTTTTTGACAGGGGTCCTCGAGATCGGGACCATCTCGAGGCTTGTAACATTATCAATGGCTCCTTAGGGCCTATCTTCTTCTTAATAGAGGTCCTCGAGATCGGGTACCATCTTGAGGCTTGTAATGATATTAATAACTCCTTAGAGCATATCCTCTTATTGACAGAGGTCCTCGAGATCGGGCACCATCTCGAGGCTTTCTTGTGATGATATTAATGTCTCCTTAGAGCTTATCCTCTTCTTGACAGAGGATCTCTTGATATCCCGAGGATCTCTCAGTATCCTCAATATATGCTAGGGATCTCTTGATATCCCGAGGATCTCTTGGTATCCTCAATATATGTGCCAGAGATCTCTTGGTATCCCGCACCTCAGTTCAAATTATAAATATGTACAGGGGTTCTCCCTGGAAGCCGTCCCATAGTCCCAAAGTAAAACACACAACAGTAACACAAGAATTCTCCATTAAGCTCAATTTCGTATCAACTAAACAGAAAATTCTAATCTAACATGCGTCACATAATTCAATTAAGGCAGTTTAAGCAAATAAACAGTTAAGTCAATTAGACATGTTTCTTCTAAGCTAACAGCAGGTTTAAATTGCAAGTAAAATGAAATAGGAAAAGGAACACAATTGAAATTACTTAAAGAAAACCAGATTTTCGACAATTAGCTCAAGTACGCACTCATCTCCTCACGTACAAGGCATTTCAAATATCAAATATACCGAATCTTAAGGGGAAGGTCCCCTACACAAGGTTAGAAAAGCCACTTACCTCGAACCGGCTAAAAATTAACCTTAAACCACGCTCTTGCCACGAGTACTCGACTCCAAATGGCCTAAATCTACTCAATTCAATTACATAATTTAAATAACACTTCAAGTAATTGATTCTACAAATAAATTCTAAGCTAATACGTGAAATTAGGTAAAATGACCAAAACGGCCCTTGGGTCCCACGTCTCAGAATCAGGTAAAATTTATATTTTCAGAATCCTCACGCTCTCATGAGTCTAACCACATCAAAATTAATCCCCTTCTCTTTGCGAACAATCTCTGGTTGGTTTCATCATCAAATCCATAGCCAAACGAAACAGATCTTACATTTAGTGCGAAGTGTACTGTAGCGAACTGGGCAGCTTCTTCATTTCTGTCTTTTGCGCGATGGTGTGTTGAAACTATTGCGTAATAGAGCCCTTCCATGGCATCCAACATCTCTCCCCAGCCTTTGGCTGTGGGAGAGCAGAATTCAAACTCTAAGGAAGTTATTCCAAACATTAACAACATTATTACATATGCAGCAAGTTTGAATCAAAAGCAATCTGCCGCATCTCTCACAAAAACGAGTTTGAAACCTTTTGCAATTATTCATGGAGTTCCTACGATTCAATTTTCCATGGATGAACGTGAATAATTTGCAAAGGAGGAAGGATTACATCAAGTAGTGATGATAAAACTGTCTAGCGGCGCACCAAATTTACAGATTTTAAGGAGTATTCTGCCGAAAATCTTTGGTATCAAAGGTAATTGCTTGTTAGGTTCATTGGCTCCAAGGCAATTTTTAATTCGTTGTGATCAACATGAAGATTATGTGGCTTGTTTTGCAAGAGCTATAAACTACTTTCAACATAATGGAAGTGAGCATCAATATAGAGTTTTCCCATGGAGTGTTGGATATAATCCAAACGAGGAAACCTCGAAGGTGGCTGTTTGGATTTCGTTGTCGAATTTGTCGCCTGAACTATTTGCTCGTAAACCCTTACTGTCCATTGCAGCTGCTGTTGGAAAACCAATTGCAATTGATAAGGCGACACAAGTTAGATCACGTCCTAGCACAGCAAGAGTCAAGGTTATCATTGATGTACTGGACAAACTTCCTGAAAAGATTAGGCTTCAATATCTTAATGTTAAAATAGGTAAGATTGTTGAGGATTACCAGGAAATTATCTATGATAATTTACCTTCGTATTGTTGCCATTGTAAGCATCAAGGACATGAAGAAAATCAATGTCGACGCTTAAAAGGAAAGGCAGTTCAAGCTGCTCCTGTTTATGACGAAACAGTTGAGAATGAGCATCAAATAGGTGGAAAATTACAAGGTGATGCAAGAGATTTTTTGAATGCTAAGAGAGCCATGAAACAACTTATAGAAGGATCAAAAAGTGATAAGAATGCTAGGCAGCATGTGTGTGATGTTTTGAGTAAAGGAGCTGATGCTACAGGTGTTAGAGATGATGTGCAAGTACCAAAAACTGATGCAACTGATAAGTTTGGTCCTGCTGATGCAGGGCAAAATTCTGTTTCTGGGCAGCAGTAGGTTTTGAAGATGCAACCTAATGAAGTTAAAATTGACATGGAAAATGCAGGACATTATCGTGAGGGGGGTATGACTTCTATTGCTGGTGATAAAAATTCTGTGACGCAAGCTAAAATAGGTGTGGGTAATGTGGATTATACAGGAGCTTAAACAAATTTAAAGGAGGCCTTGAAAAGGCCTGATATTGTAGGAACTGTTCCTACTGTTGCATCAGGGGAAGAGGGTGTAGCAGGTTTTGGGCAGAAGGATCTTGAGGTGCAGCAAATTGAGAGAACTAAAGGTGGAGGATAATCTAAAAATCCTAGAGATACAAAGGGTGCAACTGGTGCATCAGGGGTTGGAACTGATGGAGCAACCAGTGCTAAGCATGCAGCTAATATGCTAGTGTTTGATCGAGGATCAGCTAGTGTTTGTAAGGGTCCAGGTGTCGGGCAAAAAAGTTTAGCTGCTGTTGAACTAGTGGATAAATCAGCAGTAGCACTGTCAGAACTGGACAAAGCAGGAGCAGAACTAGTTGATGCTACTGGTGGTAAACTCAAATTACTCAAATTTCTAGTTGAGACTACTCAAATTACTGCTGCACTTAGTGCTAAACCTTTTGCTGCTGCTCAAGTTGAACCTACTGCACAAATTGAGAAGGCAAAGGAGGATCGAGGAGTCTCCAGTAGTACTCAAGTTGCTGGTGTTTTGAATGCAATTGCTGCAAAGTTTGATGCAATAGAAAACCCAGCTGATATATCAACAGGTGTGGAAGCCACTGTTGAGGAAAATCATGTAGATGTTACGGAGTTGGAGTATGCAGCTTCAACAGGGTATAAGGTGTTGAATGTAGAATCCAAACAACCTCAAGTCTCAACTGGAAAGGAGCAGGTTGCACCTGGGATTGTGAATCCTACTGCTTCATTGGACACTACTGTAGAGCGAACAACTCCGAGAGCTGATCATTTAATGACTAAAGGTGTTGTCCAGGCACTTCATACTCCAAGACTATCAGTCACAGCTCGAAGCAAGACTGATACAAAGAGTAACAACTGGACAATGGTGAATAGATCACCTAGAAAGAAGCAATCTCAACGCCTGCAAAATCAGATTATACCATCTAAAGTCATTGGGGTTTCAAACTTCTTTGATGTGTTGGTGAATGATGGTGAGCATGCTATGAATGTGGCTGGAAACAAGGAGCAACAGAAGGATGATGAGTCACGATCATTATTTGCTAGCTCTACATATCGTGAAAAGCAACAAAAAAATTCAAAGGACGAAGAACTTGCGATCGTTACTGTTGGTGACCACACTGCAGGGGCTGACCAAGTATCTAATGCAGCCTCACCAATTTTACACATCTCCAATCTAGATCTTGCCAAAATGGTCAAGGATGCTCCGGCAGCGATGCGCATAAACACCACTCCAAAAATCAAGGGTCCTTTAGTTACTTTGAATACATCGGTTCATGAGGTTCCATCCCAATCGATGGAGTCTTTTGGTGAGCAAGGAGGTGATTCGGGGCAGCAATTGATATCTACAGGAAACAATCAACAAACCTTATCAATGATATCTCCAGCAACAAAAATGGGAAGAGCTAACCATACAAGACAAGAACATGAAGGCATAATAGCTGAAGTTGAGCTAAGGGATGAACCTATCCAATTTTTAAACGATCTTCAAGAGGTAATTAGCTTTAAGCGTAAGCTATGGGCTGACCAAACAGAAGAGTATGAAGAAAATGAAGTTTATGTTGGTGATTCCCAGGAACAAAACACTCAAGAAACATGTACGTCAACACAACGAGGGGATAACACAAAGGAAGGGGCAGTAATTGTTTTTGAGCGGGTTTCCAGTAATCCACCAAATGTGCAAACCAAGACGAAACTAAGTCCTAATGCTGCTGCGTTTGTACCAACTGGACAGAACAGAAAAACAACAACTGCTTCAACATCTCACCATAGTCCTAAAGACATCAACATGTCGTTAATTCAGGCTGGGCAGCAGCAAAAAGCAGAGGTGAATGATGTTGAAATTTCAGAAATGCGCAATACAGTAGCAAATGAAAGAACAACTGGATCAATTTCATTGACTACAAAATTCAACCTGACACCTACCAATATTTTCCATGCTCTTGTTACACATGAAATGGATACATTGAGAGCTCTTGATAATCCGAGGAAGGACCATGGTGCATTAATGATGGCCGGATAAAATCAAAGTGACGCGTTTGGAATGAACATGGGTCGAGATTTCTATGAAGAAGGGGAGGAAGAGGAACTACTGGATGTCTCCTTCAAAAATATAGCTAGGGTGGGAGACCTTTCCCCTCGACACATGAGAAGTGGATCAAATAAAAACAAAAATAAGGCACATGAACGGCAACACAGTTGGGATGGAAAAGCAACATAAGAGGTTGTCATTAGGAAGCCGCCAATGAGAAATGCAAAGCAGAAGGTGAGTGTAGCTACCACCTCCACAAGGTCAAACAAAGCAAAAAGGAAATGATAAAGTTTGAAGAATATTTGAAGACAGTGGAACAAGAAGCCAAAGAGCTACAAATTAAAGAATGCACAATAACCAAGAAAGAGGGACAAGATACAATTTTTTACATATTCTTATTTTATCATTTTTTAAGTATTATCATGTGTAATATCATCACAGAATATGTTATAAATTTTGTGATGATCATAGAATATTTGGTACGTTCAACTTCATATTTTTTACATGCTTGCTAGTAGGTGAGGTTTTTTATACTTCAATAGGATTAGTAAGGTAAGGTTTAGCCCGATTTGTGTTGCATTGATCCTATGCCTTTGGAAATTATCCACACGGCTATGAGATTATATGCCCTCGTGAGGCGTTGTCGACAGCTACACCATGAATCCTCTACATGAGGCTGTCATCATAAGGTAGTGTGAGGCGCAGAGGAGTGATTATATAGCCAAGGCATATGGGCAAAAATACCGGTGTTATTGTCCAAAAAAAAACCACATCAAAATTATCCCAATCTAATGTCAAATCCCCAATCAAAACTAATTTCTTGGTCTAAGAACTTTTACCCCAAGTTCCACCATAATTTCGAAATTAAAGGATGGATTTAAGTGTAGATTCATGAAAATTAGTCTAAACCGAGTAGGAATTACTTACCCAAATCACCTAGGTGAAAATCTCTTAAAAAATTGCAATCTCTCGAGCTCCCAAACCCAAAATATGAATTATGGCTTAAACCCACAATTTTGGGTTTTAAAAATCTGCCCAGGCAATTCCTTAATCGCGATCGCAAAACTCCCTACGTGATCGCATAAGACAACTCCCTCAAAGCAACGTGATCATGATTAGCTCTATGCGATCGCATAGAGCCAATTCCATCACCCACTGCCGCACTAAATCCTTCTACGCGAATGCAATGGTCCTCATGCGAACGCAATGACCAACAAACTCACCATATGCGATCGCACTCCTTACTCTGCGATCGCAATTCACAACAAATTGCCTGGTCTCAGCGTACACTACGCGATCGCATGTGATCTCACGCGATCACAATGAACAAATCACTGCTGCAGAAATACCAGCAAACCTACAATCTCCCAAAGGCCGAAAGTGCCCGTTTAAGCATCCAAAACACACCCGAGGCCCCCGGGACCTCAACCAAACCTACCAACATATCCCATAACTTCATTCAAACTTGTTCCAACCTTCAGAACACTCAAAACAACATCAAAACACCTATTTTTTATCGGATTCAAGCCTAAGAATCCCAAAAACTCTAAAAATACGCTTTCGATCAAAAGGTCTATCAAACCTCGTCCGAATGACCTGAAATTTTGCACACACGTATCATTCAACTCTATGGAGCTATTACAACTTCCATAATTCCATTCCAAACCTCGAATCAAAATCTCACTGTCGAACTGGAAACTTCAAAAATTCAACTTTCGGTATTTCAAGCCTAAATTAGCTACGGACCTCCAAAACACAATCCGAACATGCTCCCAAACCCAAAATCACCCACTGAGCTAGCGGAACCATCATATTTTCATTTCGAGGCCGTCTTCACACTGTTCCGACTACGGTCAACTTTCCAACACTTAAGCTCTCATTTAGGGACTAAGTGTCCCAAAACTCTCCGAAACTCAAAACCGAACATCCCGGCAAATCAAATAGCAGAAATAAACTTGGGGAAAGTAGTTAATAGGGGATTAGGGTGTCAATTCTAAAGACAACCGACCGGGTCGTCATAATAGAAGTCAAGCACGACCCTATCAAGGGGGCCCAGCGTAAAGGGGTACGTGTATACATTTAGAAACCCCTTGGCATAATCCATGATACTCTCTTCTGGGAAAGGTACCTGCAATACTACCTTTCCCCCCCATCCACAATCTTTCCTCACTAACTCAAGGTGCGCCTCTCCTATTAAAGAAATAAACTTCGAGGCATACTCCCGATGACCCCGAACATTGAGAGGTTTTTCTGTCAGAAAGTCCAAATGTCTAGTGGTTGGCTCGCCTGGAACCTTCGACGCACCATCAACCAGGCGGGAACTAGAGGCGGGACTCCCTTCTCCTTGCCGAGCGGACCCTAGCGTAGCAGCCATAGCTGTGGTAAAACTAGGGAATTGGAGCGGGAATTGGAGATATGGCTTTAAAGTTGAAATGGTGAAGGATCTAACGTAGGAAAAAAGAACCCTACAAAGGAGGATAATTACTTAGAATAACAGAATCCTCAAAATAAGAAAGACAACACTATATATGGAGAAAGCGGTGACTATCCGCCTGCCTCAAAGGCCAACTAGAAATGCTGACTAAGCCATTTTCGCTTGGGGAAGATGTCCCAGTGGGATTGCCCTTGTCATTTCATAACCATGTCATGAAATTAACGCCGTTGTGCGATGTTTTGGCGATCAAATACCCCCATATCATCACAAGCCTCGAGATGGTACCCGATCTCAAGGACCTCTGTCAAGAATAGGATATGCTCTAAGGAGCCATTAATATTATCACAAGTTTCGAGATAGTACTCGATCTCGAGAACCTTTATCAAGAAGAGGATATGCTCTAAGGAGCCATTAATATCATTACAAGCCTTGATATGGTACCCGATCTTGAGGACCTCTATCAAGAAGAGGATATGCTCTAAGGAGCCATTAATATCATCACAAGCCTCGAGATGGTACCCGATCTCAAAGACCTTAATACGCGAAATTAGGTAAAATAACCAAAATGCCCCTCGGGGCCACGTCTCGGAATCGAGTACAATTTACATTTGCAGAATCCTCACACTCTCACGAGTTCAGTCCTAGCAAAAG
Organism: Nicotiana sylvestris; assembly: GCF_000393655.2. NCBI lineage: Eukaryota > Viridiplantae > Streptophyta > Magnoliopsida > Solanales > Solanaceae > Nicotiana > Nicotiana sylvestris. The sequence goes on from NC_091061.1 coordinate 59,821,113, forward strand.
TACCAAAATTGGTCCTCAAATGGTATCCCTTAAATCATCACTCAAAGGTCTCTAATTAATCAAGACTTAACCCCCAAATTGCCACTGATTTTTCTTAAATTTTGCATGCTTATAATGATAAAAATCAATTCAATAATGAGTTTAGGGACCAAAGACCTTACTCCAATAAATTCCTCTAAAAATCTCCCTTGAAAATGATGCCCAAGGCTTCTTCCCATTTGAAAAGAGGTGAAAATAACTTAAATTTTGCGAAGGCAACTATTTATATGTTCTGCCCAGTTAATCCACTGCCCACTAGCATCTCCCCTTTTCGCTTCTATGATTACTCCGCCGCTTATGTGGCTCCGCACCTGCAGGACCCAACCGCCGGTGCGGTTATGAAAGAAGATCAGCAGCTGAAGCTGCTCAAACAACTCCCTATTCTTCCAACATCCTTCCGAAACCATCCCGAGGCCCCGGGACCTCAACCAAAAACACAAACAAGTCTAATATCATTGTCCAAACTTATACTAATCCTTAAAACACCTAAAACAACATCGAAACATCGAATTAACCATGGATTCAAGCCTAAGAACTCCAAAAACTCTCAATTTACGCTTTCGATCAAAAAGTATATCAAACCTTGTCCAAATGACCTGAAATTTTGCACACACGTCACATTCAACACTTCTGAGCTTTTTCAACTTCCTGTATTCCATTCTGACTCTTGTATCAAAATCTCACTATCGAACAAGAAACTTCAAAATTCGACTTTCGGCATTTCAAGCCTAAATTAGCTACAGACCTCCAAAACACAATCCAAACATGCCACTAAACCCGAAATCACCCAACGGAGCTAACAGAACCATCAGAATTCTATTTCGAGGCCGTCTTCACACTGTTCCAACTACCATCAAATTTCCAAAACTTAAGCTCTCATTTAGGGACTAAGTGTCCCAAAACTCTCCGAAATTCAAAACCGAACATCCCGACAAATCAAAATAGTAGAAATAAACATGGAAAAGCAGTTAATATGGATTGGGGCGTAAATTATTAAAATGACCGGCCAGGTCGTTACATTCCCCAACCCCATACTTATATCATGCATAGTCCTCGATGCATATAAAATATCAAAATAACGGTAAGGTGGAGATAAAAAAATCCCCGCCATTCTAACCCATCCGGGTCATACTCAAATCATTTATCATTAGAACATCCACCAGCCGAAGCTCCGAGCTCATAATCATCTACACCAAGCGGGACCAAAGCCATTATCCCCGTAACTTCAACATCAGCATCACCCTCATTATCCAATCGTTTGTTGTATTCTCATCTTCAGATAGGTGAATCGTACTACCAGGTGCGATCCCTAACATCTCATTCGAAGCGCAAGACAAGTCATTGCGCAACTGTCCATTTCTCACCAGTCACTCCAATCCGCCTCATCAACAAGTTCAGTGAACCAAAGATATTTTTATTGAAGTCCTCGTCACACTCATTCCAAGCCGTCTGGTTCAGCTTGGTAGTGGTATCCAGCAATGATGTGATGTCTATCAAACCCTTCGAAGATTTCACCACGTTATCGTACCTAGGGTACTCAAGGACCTCACGAGATAGCATATACTGTGTCAGCAGATTACCATAGAAATAACTTTTTATCTTCCTCCCAAACCATGTGCGGGCCATCTCTCCAAACATGATCTCACCAAAATTGATCGGCCCCCTTGTCATTAGAAAGAAAATCAAGGACACTCGAGCACGAGTGCATCTAGTGTTATGTTCCACAGGCATCAACCTACCTTGCACAAAATTCTACCACACCTTGGTAGTCTTATTGAAATCAAGCGAGAGTAGCTTATTGTAAGTATCACCCTTGGTCCTTTTCCACTTGGCATTTGAATCTATGCCACAAAGAGTGTGACAAATAGTAGTGTAGCTCGTGCACTTCAAAAACTTTGGCAAAATGTTGGGACATGTTAACACCTAAGAACTTGCACAACGACTCCCTGTCCAGTGGCACCTCCTTTCCCGCGACCCATGGCATGAACCTGTGCTCTTTTCAGTTTACATACAGCTCCTTCACCATGCTCAAGTTTGCATGTCCGGGACACTCAAGCCATTTATCCATCTTCAAATTCTTCAACCTTGCTAGCACCTCAGGGAAGTTCCTATCCAAAGCAGTCACATTGATCCCCATCTTAGATACATATATCCCATACGGCGCGAAGTTGTGATACCATTGGACAGTATCCTTCCAAATCAAATTCAATGTGGGCCATAGTCCCGAGGGTGCCCCTCCGGACCCCTCAACAACTCATTTTTCTTTGGCTTGCCTCAATGACCCCTTGCCTTGCTTGTGCTTTTTAGGAGGGGGAGCAGTAGTAGAGGACATCCCCCACACCTTTTCCTTTTCTAGAACCATCACGAGCCATTGCAACCAACTAAGAAATCTACTTGATTGTGAGAACTAATCAAGGAATCCACCTAAGGTTAACGTGCAAGTCTAAGATGACCCCACACTTAGAACTTAGCCATGCTTGAATTATGGTTTGGTAAGCAAGAAACACAACCCCTAATTACTGCAACTTAGCCTACCCATACATAATTCATAAAAAGGTCATGGGTAGGCTGGTTATGGCATGACAAACATTGAAAAAAGCTTCAAGCGATGTCAATCCATCCCAAAACACCCCACACTTAGCCCAAACTAACATACAAAAATACTAGGCTACTCAGACTTCATGGTGCACAAGTTATTCATTCAAGCATTTTATTGAACATGTGATGAGCATCAAGTGTGTGCAACTCAATTCAATTATCGTGTAACATGGTTACCCTCCCAAATTTGAAGGAAGTAAAGGAAATGTTTACTAACCAATTTTTGATTATTCACACATCCCTATCCCATCACATACTCAAGATCCAACAAAGGGTCAGCTGGGGGTGGGGTGGGAGGGGATTAACAACTACAAAAAAAACAAAGAAGAAAATTAGAGAGGAAGAAACATACCAGAGGAGATTTGGGGAAGAGGGAAAAATGACGACTTAGGGGGGAGGAGCAGAAATGAGCGGGAAAAGAGAGAAAGAGAGAGAGAGAGGCAGAGAGAGAGAGGGAGAGAGAGAGGGAGGGAGAGAGAGAGAGAGAGGGAGAGGAGAGTAGAGGATGAGAGAGGAATTGGGGGGGGGGGTTAGGGTTATCCTAATTTGTTTGGGTAATGGGTATGGGTAGTGGATATGGGTTATTAGGAGAGGGTGTCCGGGGTCGGGATAAAAGGGTCAAAGGGTCAATTAAAGTGTAAAAACAAAAATAAAAATATAAAAAAAATTACCTGGGCCGAACCTAGCGTGTTGCGCTAGCTCAACACTAGCTGCACGATTTTCTTCTGATTTTTGTGTTCCATGTAGCGCGACGCGCTGTCCTGGATGCTAATTTTTTATAAAGCCCAATCCCCCATAACATTTCGTATATCTATTAAACATTCCACACCACTCCTACCTATGATTTCTAAGACTACAAAAGAAAACAAAAACACTACTCTACTTTAACCAAAAAGAGAAAAACTAATCTATGAAAGCAATTAAAATTGGGTTGCCTCGCAATAAGGGCCTAGTTTAATGTCACGAAACGACACATGGCCTTGCTTACTCAACAAATATAACTTTGGACTTCTAACGATCAATGATATCTCCCAATAGTGGTTGACCTTTTCCCGTTCACCAAAAATTGCATTTCTCCATTTAAAGTGCGCAACTCAATTACACCATAAGGGGTGACTTTCACCACATCAAATGGACCTGACCACCTAAATTTGAACTTCCTAGAAAATAACTTGAGCTTGGAATTGAACAATAGTACCTTTTGGCCTGGTTCGAAGTGTTAAGGCTTGATTTTCCAGTCATGCCATCTTTTGATTTTCTCCTTGTAAAGCTTAGCATTTTCATAGTAGTGAAGCCTGAACTCATCTAACTCATTCAATTGCAAGAATCCCTTCTCGCCCCCAGCTTCCTAGTCCATATTCAACTTCTTGACCGCTCAATATGCCTTATGTTCAAGTTCAACCGGCAAGTGACATGCCTGGATATACACAAGCTTGTACGGAGATGCCCAATTTAGGTTTTGTATGCAATTCTATATGCCCACAAGGGATCATCTAACTTTCCAGCCTAATCGTTTTCTCACTCACTATTTTCTCTAGTATTTTTTTTATATCTTTGTTGGACACTTTAGCTTCTCCACTTGTTTGCGGATGATATGCAATGGCAACTCTGTGGCGAGCCTCATATTTGGCTAGAAGGTTATTCAATAACCGATTGTAGAAATATGTTCCTTCATCACTAATCAAAGCATGTGGAGTCCCAAACCTCGAGAATATGTTCTTCTTCAAAAACATGGCCATAACCCTGGCATCATCAGTTGGCAATGCAATAGCCTCCATATCATGATAATAATTTCTCATTGTAGGATATCATGATGGCGCCTAGTCCATAAGACTAGGTAATCCTAACAAGCATATAGAAATAGCGGAAATAATACTAAAATCTCAAATTAAACCTTTACACTATTATAATAAACAATAGCCAACACTTTTTCAAAACCTGGTAGAAGAGAGTCATAAGCTCTACAAGAAAGTATTAATACTCTCACATTACAATACAATTTTGAAACAAGAAATAAACAGTAGAATGTCTAAAATAGAAGGTGACTCCGAGGCTTATGGGCATCGAGTAGGCATACCTTGAAGTTTCCAAAACAGCTACTCAATCACCCTCTAGCGTCCGGCACAGGCAGACGTACCTGGATCTGTACAAAAATGTGTAAAAGCGTAGTATGAGTACATCATAATGGTACATAGTAAGTATCAAACCTATCCTCAGTAGATTAGTGATGAGGCCAGATCAAGACACCTACTAGGACATAATAAATAGAGCAAAAATATAATAATGAGAAGTAATGAAAAGTAGAAAAATGATGACAACGAAGCAATTTAATAACCTAAACTAATGACAAAATTTTAGTCATAAAGAAAACAAGAAGAAAGCAACCAATGGGAACCCAAAATAATCAAATACGAACAAAACTGGTAAGACAACGATGAATAAGAGCAACAAGAGTTGTTCAGCCAATAAGTTTTTTCAACATGAGATGCACAATAAGAATCACAACCGAGGTGCCACCTCGTATTCACATTTCTCAATTTCGATCACAATATTTCCTTATATCGCCGCGGGAGCCTTACATTTAGATTTAAAAATTATTTTTCACGAAATAGCTACCCGCATTTTAGCCCTCCTTATCACACCGCATGGATTCAAGTAGTTCCCTTATTATCAACACGCTTATCAAGCCCACCTTACCTCATCGCACGCATATCAACCTCTAGCCTTATACCACCGTATACGTATCAATATCACAAAATAATCAAAACTTGCACCACAAGTGACCATATGCAACAACTTGCCAAAAGAATCAACAATACAAATATTTTCACAACCAATAGCACATGGCTCAACCACAATGTGTAGACGAATCTCAACAATAACAAAATAAAAGTAAATAGTTCAACAAGAACGATATCTAAACAATTTACAACGTCAACACTAATAACTCAAGTAGAAGACATTCCATGAAATAACAACTTCAAGTAAGTAATTCAACATTTAAAGAGTAACAAGACAATAAGGAAGACAATAACTTCAACTAAATCATATAAGAGCAAATTAGCAAGTAAGAGGTGAAACAAATGATAACAATGTCGAATAAATCATGTAAAGGTAGATTAACACGTGTAAGGATAGATTAACAATGAAAGATATAACATATTACGACAATTAAATTAAAGGCATGAAAAAAGTCTAAATAGCCTAAACCGGTCAAATACCAAATATAGCCCGTGTACCCACTCCTCAACTTCGTACACAACTTTCACATAGCACAATTAGCTCAAAAAAACCAATTCCTAAGGGGTAGTTCCCCAAACAAAGTTAGGCAAGATACTTACTACAACTAGGCCAACTCAACCCTTGAAAATAGCTTTTCCTTTAAAATCCGTCTCACAGGCTCCAATCTAACCAAAAGTAACTTAATATCATCAACCAATACAATGGAAAATTATTACAATAGATAAAGTTTTGATTTTTATAAAATTCCCAAAAAGTCAAACCCCGGTCCCTCCCAGTCAAAACCCGAGTCCAACGGTAGATTCTGACTACCCCATACCCCCACGAGTCCCGCTACCTACAGTAGCTACACTGGCCCGACCATAGAAAAATGATGCCCCTAAAGGAAAGCTGAGATCCAGATGGCGGCAGTGGCTGTTGCCTATGCTAGGATGCATATGGACCACATTATCCGTAATAATAAGTCTTATTATACCGACACCGACTCTATTATGCTTGGTCATCTACTCCCTGACGAGCTGCTTTCTCCCTATGTCTTAGGTAAGGGGAAGAAAGAAGATTGGGGAAATCGAAAAAAGGATAGGCCCATCAACATTGACTGTATGTGATTAGTTTTCAAATCCGAGACCAAAACGACTCTTAAAACTCAATTCTTTATTTTTCAAAAACTTGACAAAATTTTCCAATTTTCCTCTTTGATTCACATACATTTGATGCTAAATCTAAGATATATTCATGAAATATAATTTGAAATTGATTAGAATCACTTACACAATATTTGTAGATGAAAATCCCCTCTCCAAATCGACTCTTACGGAGTCTAGGGTCCTAAAATGTGAGAAATGAGACTAAATCATGAGTCTTGTAACCTTTTGTTCAGTTGCATGTGTCGTAATTGCGAAGAAAAGCTCACAATTGCGGCACTGACAATCTTAAGGAAAATCTTGCAAATGCTAAAATGGGTTCGCAAATGTGAACCATGTTCCCCTCGCAAAAGCGACACATGCATCGCAAATGCGAACCTAGCCCAACCCTAGTCAACATCGCAATTGCTAAACAGACATCGTAATTGCGATACCTGTGATTCCCCTGATAAAGTCGCAACTGCGACCCTGGTGTTTGCAGTTGTGACACTAGAGGCATCGGGACACCAGATTTCTACTTCAATTAAAAATATCCAGAAACGCGTCCGAAACTTATCCGAGCCCTCGGGATTCAAAATCAAAGATCCACACAAGTCTAAAAATATCATACGAACTCGTGCGCGCGATCAAAATACAAAAATAACATCTAGAACAACAATTCGGACACTAAAACGCCTGATTTTCAAAGTAAAGTTCAAGAACTTCTAGAATTGTAACTAAACGTCTGAGTCCTATCAAATTAGCTCCAAACGATACCAAACTTTGCATACAAGTTCTAAATAGCATAACATACCTATTTGAAGTCCCAAAATCAAGTTCTAGACCCAATAACCAAAAGTCAACCTACAATCAAATTTCTAAACTTCAAATTGCCAATTTTTGGCAAAACAACACGAATCAACCTACGGACTTCCAAATTCGATTTCGGGCATATGCCTTCTTCTAAAATTATGATACGGAGCTATCGGAGCCATCAAAATACCATTTCGAGATTGTGTTCACAAAATTCAAATATTGGTCAACATGAGCAACTTAGGCTTCTAAACCAAGAGCCAAAGGGTCTAAATCAACCCGAAATCTTCCCGGAACGAAGCAATCAACCCCGCAAGTCATAAAACTTAAATTATACATATGTGATTATGGGAGTTTAAATATAGTATATGAATTAGTTTGATGATTTGATTATGCTTAAAAGATATAAGTTACAAGTTAAATGACAGGATGATATAGCGGAAGTGTTGTTTGTATTGTATGATGTATTGGGGGTGGTTTTGGTGAGCGTTCTGTTATAAAAAAGGCTGAAAATTCTTACATATATGTTCATGTGTTGATTGATAAGGTTGCAAGAATTAAAAGGGATCTAGGTGAAGATTTATGTCGTAAAACTTGTATAGGATGATTTGTTGTTCGTTGGCTTCTTGTTATGTTTCTCGTTGTTAATAGTAGTATTGTCTTCTTGATTGTCTCTTGAGTTGCAAGGGAAGCTAATTTCATAATTCTGTTAGAGTTCGGCTTAGATGTATGTAAGGCTAATCGTACCCTTTTCTTTGTCATGAATCCATAGCAAGTTCCCTTTTCAGGAAACGAGTTTCAAAAGAAATATACAAAAAATATTCTCCTCAGGGGTTCAATTTCTCTTATGCTCCTATTTCATTGTTGTCCCGATACTATAAGCTTCCTGTATCGATTTATGGTTCGTTCTCCTCGTAGGAAATGCAACTAAGTTGTATATGCTTCCTCGTAGAGGCATCCTTCGTATAATGACGCTTAGTATCGTTGCTCCGTATATGTGATAGATAGCTCTAGACGTTTCGTTATGTAATGTTGCCTTAGTGATATGAGTATGTTCGTTGGTAATACCTTGTTTTTGTCTAAATATGCATATGAACCACAACAGCTCCCTCGTAAGAACTCATGCGGTAAAACGGCCACTCGTTAAGAATTGTTCTACTCATGCTCATTAGTAGCTCCATATATGTCTTAATTAGTAGTACATTGACAGGTTCATATCCACGTACTTGTTAGTTGCTTCTCGTTCCACTTAGAATGTATTTACAAGTAGTAGTGACACCCTCATGGGAATTATAGCACAAGGACAATAAAGAGTAACCCTATGGGAGCTGTGTTTTGCTGATATACATCGCAAGGATGAGATGAGATTCCTATTTGATGGATATATACTTCTTGTAATGAGCTGACATGAAAACTCCTCTTTGTGGAGGTATGTTGATGTTACTACAGATGCATATAATGGACAGGTCTGAAGACCTAGCAAGTACATGAGTGCTAGCCTAGCAGATACGGGCATGCTAGCTCGGTAGATAACAGATAAACTAGTCTGAAAGTACTAGCTTAATGGCAAGTAAGAGATACTCCCTTCGTTCCAGTTTGTGTGAACTTATTTTCTTTCTGGTCCGTTCTAAAAAGAATGATCCCTTTCTAAATTTGGAAACAATTTAACTTAAACTTATAATTCTACCCTTAATGAGAAACGTTTATAACCACACAAAATACTCTAGACCCCTTTTTGACTTGTTTAGGACCACACATTCCAAAAGTCTTCATTTTTTCTTAAACTTCATACTCAGTCAAACAAGTTCACATAAATTAAAATGGAGAGAGTAATAATATAGGTACGTGTGCCAGGAAAGTAGAGACTGACAAATCTGGTAGCTATCACATACGTACGAGATGATACGAGTATTTAGCATTATAGCTTATATGTTCACGTGACATATGTATGATAGGTTATACATGTTATGATCTGAGAGATATTGTTACAGAAAATCCAAGAAGGCAAAGCTACAGAGAAATACTATGTGTCCTAATTGGTAAGATTAGGGTATATAACATTAAAAGCTTGTTGTGTGATATGTGTTGATATTCAATTTTTCTCTCATATATTTCAAAATGTATATATACTTTTAAAATAGTGCATGAGCATCAATTAGTGTTTTTCCATAATTTTTCTGTAATTTTAAAAGGATTTTAATTAATTTATTCTAGCATTTTATTATCCAAATAATTACTAATTGCATCCCAAACTGTTTTATGATAATTTTATTGCTTAATTTTATTATTTTATATTTATACTGAGCTTTAATTATTTCATATATAGCCACATTCACATGTTAGAGTTATAAGTGCAATAACTTTGCAATAATGGCCCATGTGTGCATAATTACCTTATTTCACAAGAAAATAACCTTTTGTATTTTTATAATATTAAGTAATTATTTTAAATTATTTTTATCATTTAATTAACTATTTTTACAAATTATTTTATCAATTAATTGGGTATTTAACAAATAGCCTCTTTAATTTTGTTTAATTTTGGACTTAGCCCAAAACTACCCTAGCCCAATTAAACCATACCCGCGACCCAATTTTCTAACCCGACCCAGCCAAAGATTTAATCATGACCGTTGATCTCAGAAGATTAACGGTCCAGGATTAATTTTCCTTTTTTAACTTAACCAAACCCCCAAACCCTACCCTATTTTACAAAATCCGCCGCCCTTGAATCCCCCCTCCTCTTTTCTCTCTTAAAACCTCCCCTAACCCTAGCCCGCCGTCACCTGAACCCCTTCGATCTATGGGGTTTCTCTTCGATCTTAGGCCTTATCCGGCCTCTTATCTCTATTGGTTGTTCGACTTCTTTGTTGTCTGATGGAATCTCAAGGGGATTCGAACAGACTTGGTTAAAATCCCTCAATCTTCGGATGAATCCGTCTGTATTCACCATTTGTTTGTGAGTATTATCACTTTTGTATTTTGTTCAAGTCTCCGGCCTAAAACTCGATTTTTACACCTTCGTCTATTTTTGTACAAACCTAACTAGTTTTGGTCGAAAAGGTTCAGATCTCTTTTGGTCTGAAGTGTTTGAGGTTTGTTTAACCATTTTCCTTCAAGGTTCTTTCGTTTTTACCGCTATTATCTACCGATTTCACTTTTTCCCTAAGAACTAGGGTTTCATCTTTTAAAGTTTCTGCAAATGTTTTAAAACATTTAAAGGCTCAACTCCGGCCTTTCTTCTTTTCTGTTCAACTAGTTTCTTTGCTTGATGTTTCATTTTTGTGCTTCTACATGCTTAAAATTTTCCGCTATTCAATTATTTACCTTACTGATCTTGCCGTTTATTTTGGCTCTGTTAAATAAATGGATTAATTGGGTTACTTACTTAATTAGGGTTTGAAATCATATTTTCTTTTTTTTTAAATGGGTATTGTCGTGCCCCGTTTTTCCTATCCTCACAGAGGGAGGTCCGGATTTAGACATTCATGGGGGTGCAATGACTCATTTCCTTTTGGGAATTGGGTATTTGAAGAGTCCCCACCTAATAGATTATGGTGCGTTAGGGCACCTAGAGCAATTAACTCTTGAGTTGGTTTGCATTACCAGAGATTAGAGTAAGGGATCGAAATAACCTCGAGAGGAAGGTGTTAGGCACACCTCTTGGTCCACAACTGTGTGTCCCGACCGAACTTATATTTACAAATTTGTCCATATAAACAAGTAAGTTGTAAAGCTCATTGAACAAGTCAAGTAATGAAATAAAGGTTTGAACAAATTATACAAACAAAGTTTTAAATAAGGAGAGGATTTGGGGTAAAAAGAGGTCCTAGGTTGTTTATCCTATAGGATCACCCCACGTAATGTCTGGTAAACACTCCTCAATGAGGGGATACATGTGACATTAACACATAGTCATCATATCCCATGTCTACCCTTCTCATCCCCTTATTGGTCATGCAAAGCGAGTGTTTGGTCATTGATTCCTATTGTGTGCTGCTACCCGTCCCTTCTTAATAGTCCCGGAGGGAGTTGGGACCTTTACCTATAGGTAGTTCTAGACGCACTCCTAAGGTTTTAAAGGCAAAACTCTAAGGCTACAGTCAAAAAGCATCTAGGATTTTCACATAATGAGAGCAAGTAAAAGGCCCATAGTTTCCTCCACAAACAAGCTCGTATGCAGCACGACTCAACCACAAGTAAAGTCTTTAGTAATCAAAGTCCTAAAGTAGGATTTCTAAGTGATTATGCAGAAATAAACCACTTTCAGATACAGAAGTCATAACATTATTAGCTGCCTAGGACCTCCTCTTTAAAAGCTTATTAGAATTCAGAGACGTCGAGTGACAAAAATAGCTTCAGAGAAATGCAAGTTTTGAAAATTCCCTAAGGCTTGCCTATATACAGAACTGTGTCTATGTTAATGTAGAAACAGACAAGTTTTTTAAATAGAACCTTTCAGTACTTATAGGCAGAATATCTAAGGGGATTAAAGCAATTATGAATGGACCCGTTTTAGAGAGTTATCGCTTGACAAGGCCAGTTTTAAGAAGTAAACTAGGTGAGATAAAATCGACTCATTAGGCTAATTAGATTATAAGACATAATTGCGAGTAGATGTCCCTATAGGCATTGTATCTAGGCGTGTTACTGGTTTAGACAATTTGCAGTAACTTATTGAGTCGGAATTATGTCCTATAGGCATGGTAGCTATACTTGAATTGATTTAAAACATGATGGCTTGGAACCTGAAAATATGGTTTCTAACATAACAAATGTAGGATTTATGAACATGGTTTATATCTGATGCAAATGACATTAAAAGTGAAACTTATAGACATGATGTCTATTATGAAAAATGAAATCAGATTCAACAAGAGTCACACCCTATGAACATGTTTTCTATTGAGTAAAACATGCAAATTTGAAAGTAAAATCCTAAGAGCAGGATTTCTACCCATATTACCCCACAAAGTACTTCCTTGAGTTAGGGGAATCAAGGTCAAACGGAAAGATTTAGTACCATATAAGGGGGAAAGGAGGAATCAGTGCATAATTAAACAAGGAAAGGAGCCAGAGTCCACTAGGCACAAAGTAGTCTATTAGGACCAAATTCAGAAAGACTCAATTAAGGAAAGACTAAGTAAAACCAAGTATCATAGTAAATAAGGTAATAAGATCAGTGAATTTAAACAGACGAGTAGAATTCTAGGGCCTTGAAGGAAAATCTTTCAATTATCAATAGTTAAGGAAAATCAGAATCAATCATGAGGGGTCATGATTCTGCGCGTTTCAACATATAAATAGATATGAATGAATAGAAGTAGCAAACAAAACAAGGTCAATAATATAGGCAGAAAGAAATAATAGATGAGCAAATAGTCATATAGAGGTGATGTAAGTAGGCTGGAGATTTAGCAGAACATATTTGAAGCATGGTGACCATGAGAGATTAATAAGACCAAAGAAGATCAGGCTAACACGCAGAGCCAAGGCAAATAAAATCATGCCAACACATGGAACCAAAATTGGAGAAAATCATGCTAACACACAGAAGCAAGTAAAAGGAATCATGCTAACATACAGAAACAAGTAAAGAAATATCTCTAACACAAGTAAAGAGAATTATGCTGACACACAGAACAAGTAAAGGAAAATCTTTTAAAAATAGGGCCTTTAACAGAGTTGAGTTAAAAAGTAGTAAGAACATAAAATCGGTAAAAATAAACAAGGGAAAAAGGTTTAATCATGAATAAATTGGTTGAACCAGGTATAGAAAGAATTCCGAGAAAACCCTAGTTTTCAAAGAAAGTAAGAACGATTTAGACTAGAGGATCTTTCAGAAGAAAGCTCGAAAATAAGCAAATCATAGAAGGAAACAGGTTTAAAGCATGAAAATAACACAGATCTGAGAGATCCAGAAGAGAGTTAGGGTTTCAAAAGGAAACCTAGGTAGAAATCGAAAGAACCTGTTGTAACTTCATAAATCGTAACACACATGGTGTGATTTTGCCCAAAATCACACCATAGAAGCCTCGAACAATAGAATCAGAAACCATAGGTCCAAATCGACATGACCCAGGACCCTTGAATGCCTTAGAGATAATGATTAAGGTGATGAAAGTGATCATTGAAGGCTTGGGGTTTGAGAGATAGCCACCAGAGATGACGGGAGAAGAAGGTGAGTGGAGGAGTCTAGGGTTAGGTTTGAGAGAATAATGGAGATGAGAGAGCATATGAAGGAGGCGCCTTTGGAAAATTGACTTAGGTTTATGGGTCGTTTGAAAATTAAAAAGGAAAGAAATTATTTGGACCGTTGATCTGGGAGATCAACGGTCAGGATTAAAACGTGTAGGTGGGTTCTGGGCTTGGGTAGGGATTAATAGGGTATGGGTCGAGTGATTTGGGTGTGAAATTGGGCTGGAAAAGGGTCCAATTTTGGCTATAATTGAAAGCTAAATTTGGCTGTTATAGAAATAGCCAATTTTCCCCTATTTAATTTATAAACAAATAGTAGGTAATTTCTAGAAAATAAATTAAGGTACCAAAATGATTTAAAATACATAATTAACAATTTAAAAATACATAATCCAATTTTATGCATATAAACATAATTATATCTAAAAATGGGCTAACATTGCTTCTATATGCAATTTAGCTTTAAAAATACTAAATGTAATTGTACAAAATACATAAAAATTAAATTAGACATATTTTGACATAAATATAGAAATTAAATAAAATAATTATCAAAAAAATAATTTTTGAAATAATTATTGGGATTTTTATGGATAAAAGGGGAGAAAATAAATCAATTTAAACCCTTAAAATTATGGGAAAAATAATAAAAATCTTTTGCATGCTTATATATGCATATACATGCTATTTTGAAGGTGTTTGTGCACATTTAAAATATATAGGGAAAAATTGGGTATCAACAGCTGTCCCTCTTCACCTGGGAAGGATGAAAGAGTTGTCGGGTAAAGAAATGATGGCCAATTTTGACCGGATGGGGTATTTTGAAAGACAGAGGCCGAACTCTGGTTTTCGAGTTGCCTACGTATCCCTGGTTTTACAAGAGTTAGGCCATGTGTAGTTCTGGATTCACCTGCGGAGTATGCCGATGGAATCATTGTAAGAACGGACACGAGAAGTGGAAGCGGCTATGATGAGCGGTTAAGGCTCGGGATGTTTGGAGGGAACTGGAGCAAGATTACTCCTTCTAGGATAGCGGTTGCTTACTGGTTACCTGCAGATAAAAGATGCTACACTCGTGTTTGCGAAAATTTAAACATGATGCAAATTCCCTTTGGACAATGAAGGTTGTCTTCGGATAGTTAAAGATGACGTCCTTGGACCATGATGTCCTAGGCCATGAATTGTTTAACAAGAGATTCGCAGGCCATGAAATGGTGTTCTCAAGCCATGAAAATGGTGCCTCTGAACCATGACGCTTTTGAATAATGATATGCAAATTTGAGAAATCCTCAGGTCATGGCATAGAGTCTTCAAGCTATGAGGATGGTGCCTTTAGACTATGACTCCTTTGAAAAAATTGGCGATGTTTCAGCCCATGATATGTGTCACACCTCCTTTTCACACCTACACCCTGCAAAGGGCGTAAAGGAGTTTTTCCAATTAAAGGACAATCAGAACGGGATTTGATTATTAATTATTCAGAGTCGCCACTTGGGAGATTAATGGTGTCCCAAGTCACCGGTTGCATCCCGAACCGAGGAAAAATATGACCCTGTTAACAGTCCACGAACCAGAAATCCGAGTAAGGAATTCTGTTAACCCGGGAGAAGGTGTTAGGCATTCCCGGGCTCCGTGGTTCTAGCACGGTCGCTTAACTGTTGTACTTGATTTTATCTGATTTTAATGCTAGCTTATATGCCTTTTATTTAATTTTACACCGTTTTTATTATAATTATTTTAAAGAATTGCGACGTCATGAAAACGCATTTCGAACCACGTCGCAATCAATGCACCCGTAGTTATCAACACATTTCAACTTCGTCGAGATTTGGATTTGAGTCGCATCAATGCGCACCCGAATTTTAAGAGGGTTATTTAGTTAAATCGTACCTAAAGATACTAACGTAGTGTTATTTTTGGGAAAAGCCATGAAGTTTGTTAAACGACCATCCCAAATTCTAATTAATTCGATAATTATTTACTAAGGGCCCCACATTTATTTATTTTTGCGTAGTGAGGCTCGTCTCAATTTGTGAAACTCTTTTTTATCATTATTTATTTTTAAGAATTACGATGTCGCGAAAACGTGTTTCGAACCACGTCGCAATCAATGCACCCGCGGTTATCGACACATTCCGGCTTCATCGAGATTTGGATTTGGGTCGCATCAATGCGCACCCGAGTTTAAGAAGGTCATTCAATTAAATCAAGCTTAAAGATTCTAATGTAATATGATTTTATAGAGGACCATGGAATTTGCTAAATGGCCATTCCAATTTCTAATCATTGCTAGTAGCCCATTGTTGATAGTCCGCGCATATGATTTATTCCGGCAAGGCTAATAGCAATTCCGAAATAGCTACGATTTTCTACTTATTTGTATGCCTCTAAAAGACTAGTTAATTTGGAAATAGATTGCAATGAAATAAAATAAGGACCAAATTTAAAGGAGGATTGGGCCTGCCCATGGCCTTAGTGTTATCCGAACGGCCCAACGAAGATTTATTTCTATTGTAACAATTAATAAAATATCCATGAATCCTTATACTGAACACGTGAATTCTCAGAATCCCTAAATGATCTATCCTACACATTGCCTATCACGACCTGCTGTCCTTAACGAACTAAGTCAGTGATGAATGGGTTTGCTTCATGATTTCCAACTGATTTCTATACCAATCTACTTACCATAATTATGATCTTCCAAACGATTTCAGAATCGTAAAACAAAAGCAAACCTTCTATTACACTATAATGACAAGATACCAATGGCTAAGCTAAATGTCATCAAATTTGCTCATGAATTCTCATATCCTGTACACAGGTCTAATTGCTTCTGATGACTAATGGAACTCACACGAAATTTCTGACCAGCCAAGGCCCATGCTCAAAGCTTATTCAAATGTCCAATTCAACAGTTCTAAACTACGCATCATTCAACATGTAATCTACCCTACTGAACAAGTTTAATTATACACATTCTGCCATTTACATAACAGGAGACTACACTATTAATATCATTAAAGATACAGGCTACTTTCAGTTGAATAACAGGCCTTGGAACATTTCATTTCAACTTCAACGAACATACATCAGTGAGATTCAGGGAAATGTACCTGGAAATTGGAATGTAAAATAGAGAAAAGGTGAGGAGTCAGGTACTTTGAACAGCAACAGCAACAAACCCAGCAATGTTATACCACAGAAACACAGACAGATTACTTTGAAAATCAGAAATATAAGCCAATTCCCCACAGATCAGTCTAACGTACCCCTGTCCCTTACAGCTGAAGTCCAAAACTAGTAATGAGACTCTGAAACTGTTTCAGATCTCCATATTTTGATGTTTTTATTCTCTGAATACCCTCAGAATTGAAATGCTAACTGAATAAAAATGAAAGCTCAAATTAAAACTTAGGGCTCAAGGAAGAAGATAGAGCAGACCCCCTTTCCCAAGGCATCTTATGCCCTTTTATAGGCAACCCCAAAGAGAATAAACTAAGTTCTGATTTTGTAATTAGTCCCTCTTTATTTTCACTTTGGTCCCTCTATTTTTATCTTGCTAAATAAGTAACTGTAGTACACTTATTAAAATTTACACTTGAAACCCATTCTAGAAGGCCCTAAAGCATTCCTCTACCCATACAATACCCATACTACCCTTCTCTATACCTTGATATTACTATTCCTATCAGAACAACCCTTTTCCATACCCAGATTACCCCTGAAAGCCTTCCAGAATCACTGAACCTACCCTTATCCTTAACAACTATACCCAATACCCTAGCCCAGTCTGAAACTAACTAAAATTAATCAGCTAGCAATCAGAAACTAACTAAAATTAATCAACTAGCAATCAGAAACCAACTAATCAGACTGACTGAACCAATTCTGGTCAATTAACCAACTCAAACAAACTAAAATGAAATTAAACTGAGCTTAAGCTACCACGATTAACACTAAATGAACTTAAAACCAATTATTAAATCATGAACTTATAATCATTCAACCAACTAACAATCTCAGAATTAACAGTAATTAACAGGACCTAAACTAACACAATTAAACCATAAAATTAACAGAACAATAATGAAACAACGACTGCAAATAATATTTTAATCATGCTAGCAAAAGAAGCAGTAAAAAAAGAAAAGAAAAACTCACAAAGGCAAAAGGGGTTCCGGCCAGTCATAAACATCTGAACCCTTTCAAATTTTTGACGCGTAACATCCCTAACCATGTGTTCTTACACGAGAACACATGGTTAAGGGTGCTACGGTTCGAAATCAAAAGGATTTGATTTTAGGGTTTGGTCAGCAATTCTTAGATCTAAGATTTGGGTCGTTTCAAGGTGATTTGAAAGAAAACAACCACAAATTAGTGTTGAGGAAGGGATGGGGGTTGTAGGGTGTGATTTTGGGCTGATTCGGACAAACTGTCACCTGGCCAGAAAACTTCAAATCAAGATTCGAAGAGTTCCGGCCTTATTCGAGGCAAACCAACGGGTGTAATAGAAAGAGAAGGGTGAGGGGAGCCCATGGTGTTAATTTCAGGGTGAACGGCGTAGTTCGCGTTCACCGCCGGCAAGGAATTTTAGGGCGACGCGGATTAGGGTTTGGGGAGAAAGGGTAGGGTGAAGAAGACGATGGAAATGGGGGTAGGGGGGGGAACGGTTTGGACACTTATATACTGGAAACCTCGTTAGTTCCGGACCGTTGGATTGATGAGATCCAACGGTCCTGATCCAAGGACCCCGAAACGACGTCGTTTTGACTTGCTATGAACCGGACTGGGTTGGGGAATTTGGGCTGGACTAAATCAGGGTGCTTTGAGGCATTTGGGCCAACGGAGTACATGCAGAAATGGCCCAAATTTTAAGTCTCAAACAAGACCACTTCCATTATATTTTCCATTTTTCTTTTTGCAATCTAGTATTTTTTTTGTATTTATTTTCTGATTTTTTCAAATATGTGAAATTAAACTAACAATTAAGCTAAAACCAATTAATGCCTAAAATTAACTTAATAACTATTTGCGAGTGTTTCTCAATTAAAATAATAAAATGCTAAAGTAAACTATTTTTGTCATTTTCTTCATATCCTATTCTAAAATAGGTTAATCCCTAATTAATACTAAAGTATAAAATTAAATCCTAAGTGCAGAAAAATGCGTATTTTTGTATTTTATAAAAATTAACACGCGCAAATAAATGCAACAATTATCAGAAGATGACACCAAAAACGCACAAAAATTGTAAAAATAAAAGAAAAATTATTTTGTTTGGGATTTTGGGAATTATTCATATATAGGGCAAAAATCACGTGCTCACAGCTGCCCCTTTTTGCTCGGAAACACGAAAGGTTTCCGGGCAAAGACAAGTGAGCAAATACGAGCGATTTTTGCCCGTTCGAAAATTCCGTGTGAAGCATTTTGAAAAGCTTGACCGCATCCTGCTTCGGAGGTTGCCTACATATCCTGGGCTAAACAGGAATCAGGTCAGTGTAGTTCGGGAGTATCTGGTAGCTGGGACTACCAGGAACTGTGACTGCACTGTGCTTGTTGCTGTTACTGCTGCTGACCTCCCTTATTACATCGTGTCAAAGATAAAAGAAACTAAACTAACTATGCTCTATGAATTATAAAAATCCTATCTAAATTCTTCAAACTTGCTTTTGTACTTCCTTGTTGCCTTGTTCTTTCTCGATAAAAATCCATGTTGCTATTCCCTGGTTGACTAAGACGTTATTCCCTTTCTCCCAACTGCTGAACTTAAATAAACTCGAACTTGAATGTATTCCTCTGTTATTCAGGCTGGCTCCTGACTACCGAATCTTAAAATTGAAACTACTCCTCTATTATCCAGGCAGGCTCCTGACTTCGACTGCTTAAAATATTCAACTGCTCCTCTATTATCCAGGCGGGCTCCTGATTTCGACTGCTTAAAATATTCAACACCTCCATTTTCCAGGTGGGTTCCTGATTGCTAAAACTGAACTGCATGTCTCCAGGCGGACTCCTGATTACGAAAATTAAATTGTATGTCTCTATTTTCCAGGCGGACTCCTGATTACCAAAATTAAATTGTATGTCTCTGTTTTCCAGGCGGACTCCTGATTGCTAAAATTAAAATGTATGTCTCTGTTTTCCAGGCGGACTCCTGATTGCTAAAATTAAAATTTATGTCTATGTTTTCCAGGCGGACTCCTGATTGCTAAAATTAAAATGTATGTCTCTGTTTTCCAGGCGGACTCCTGATTGCTAAAATTAAAATGTATGTCTCTGTTTTCCAGGCGGACTCTTGATTGCTAAAATTAAAATGTATGTCTCTGTTTTCTAGGCGGACTCCTAATTGCTAAAATTAAAATGTATGTCTCTGTTTTCCAGGCGGACTCCTGATTGCTAAAATTAAAATGTATGTCTCTGTTTTTCAGGCGGACTCCTGATTGCTAAAATTAAAATGTATGTCTCTGTTTTCCAGGCGGACTCCTGATTACCAAAATTAAAATGTATGTCTCTGTTTTCCAGGCGGACTCCTGATTTTCGGGTATATGAACTACATCCTATTATCTAGGACGGTCCTGACAATTTACACTTGTTCTAATCGTGCCAACTTTGCAATTAAATTCAGTTCCGCACTTTGCAATTCAAGATTATCTTGTATTTAATCAAACCGCCCTTTGCAATTATCCTGGTCACTGCTTGTTTTCTTTTTTTGGAGAATTCCTTTTCAACGACTAACTTTCTGCCCCTGTTACAATCAAAGAAAATTTCGTCAATTTAAAATGGTGGTTAGTTGATGGCATTCCTGCTGAAAGATCCTTCCCCTGCATTGCTTTGTGCTGACCGATTTCCACATACTGTTCCTAAACCGCTTGACTTTCTGAGACCTTTTATTTGAGTTTTTGCCTTTCCCACAACATTTCCCAATTATTTCCCCGATGAAACTTCCGTTAATTCCCCAATTTCTGACCACCTGAATGCTTTTGTACCCATACTGTTGTCTCATCTTTCCGACCCTTTTGCCTGAACTTTCACATTTCCATAACATTTCCCAAGTATTCTGCCGATGCAACTTCCGGCGACTTCCCCTATTTCATTTACATCATGTTGTTTTTGACATGCTCTGTCCACGTTGTGCTTTACAATTTCGGAAACAGGTAGTGGGCTTTGCAGTCCCTTCTGCTTGCTTTGACCAAAATCAGTACTGGAGTATCTCAGCTAGATAAAACCCTCAACAGAAAATGAAATGCGATGATTTTTGAGTTAAGGATAAGAAGAATCCAAAACCAGATGATTGTTTTAAAAAGCGAAAGAAAAGAAACTTATCTGAGCGAAATAGCTGGTACCCATGATCATGACATGCATTTTGGATTAATCGGCCCAATCTCTCCAAATAACCAGCTTTCAATTGCCATACTTTGTTGCCCAGAACTTCCATCAATTGTTTTAATTACCCAAACCTTACCATTGTTTTCCTGCGGTACCTCGAAACATTTTTCCACTCACAAACCTTTTGCCTTTTAACCATCTTCCAACTCACTTTCGCCTAAAGGTGCCCACGAGGGTTTTCACAAATAAGACTCTCTCATTTATTTTTCTCTCAGCTCCCGTCGCCTTACGGTGCCCGTGAGGGTTTTCACCGATAAGACTCTCTCATTTCTTCTTTCGTTCTTTCTTGTTTGAACCAGAGTGTCGCCACTGATACGAATTACCGTCACCTGATCGACCTGGCATTTCTTAGAGATTGATCAAAAGGTCTTTCTTTAGACTGTAATGTAGGCTTTTGGATGGGGTTAGAAAGAGGGGTATAAAAGGCTCAAAACGATTCGACTGGGTTCAAATTACAACTTTCGGAATCCAACTTTCATAACAGACACAATTTCTGCCCCAGTTTCTTACTTGGGGATTTTAGGATTTCTATTTTATATAACTGAACCTCGGAGTAAGGCTGCCTACGTACCCTTTCGGGATCAAGTCAAGCGTAGTTCGCTGTATTTAACTTTTGTTGTTGTGATTTTCTTTCTTTCTTTTCTCTTTTTTTTTTCTTTTCTTCTCTTTTTCTTTTCTTCTTCTTTTCTTCTGTTTTCCTTTTCTTTCTTTTCTTTTCTTTTTCTCTTTTTTCTTTTCTTTCTTTTCCTTTTGTTTTCTCTTCTTTCCTTTATATTCGGCACCTGTATTCTCTGATAGTGCCACTGATTCCGGAAGAGGGGTATGAAAAATAAGTAAGGCTCGAAGGGGATAACAAGGGATAAGAGTGTTTGGATAGCAGGACAAAATGCCTTCCTCATTTCCATATTTAAGATATGCCAGATACAAACAGATACATTCAGAAAATAAAGAAATCATACATAGTATCGCTTGACCGCATCAGAATTGATGGCCATTTCTATACATTTTCCTTCCACATCTGTTAAATACAATGCTCCGTTAGACAACACTCTGGTTACTACAAATGGTCCCTGCCAGTTTGGGGCAAATTTTCCTTTTGCCTCAGCCCAATGAGGCAAGATCCGCCTCAGTACTAGTTGCCCGACTTCAAATTTCCTTGGACGTACTTTCTTGTTGTATGCTCTTGCCATTCTTCGTTGGTACAGTTGGCCATGACACACTGATGCCAATCTTTTCTCGTTGATCAAACTCAACTGCTCAAGACGGCTTTTCACCCATTCATCATCATCGATCTCAGCCTCTGCAATGATTCGCAGAGATGGGATTTCCACTTCTGCGGGTATTACTGCCTCGGTACCGTATACCAAAGAGTAAGGAGTCGCCCCTACCGAGGTACGCATGGTGGTGCGATATCCTAACAATGCAAAAGGCAATTTCTCGTGCCATTGTCTAGATCCTTCAACCATCTTCCGGAGTATTTTCTTTATGTTCTTATTGGCCGCTTCAACCGCACCATTTGCCTTGGGACGGTACGGAGTAGAGTGCCTGTGAGCAATCTTAAACTGCTCACATGTCTCCTTCATCAAATGACTATTAAGATTAGCCCCATTATCTGTGATGATTACCTTTGGGATCCCAAACCGACAGATGATATTTGCATGCACGAAGTCAACTACAGCCTTCTTGGTCACAGACTTGAATGTCTTCGCTTCCACCCATTTGGTAAAATAATCTATAGCTACCAAGATAAAGCTATGCCCATTTGATGCTGCTGGATCAATTGGCCTAATAACATCCATGCCCCATGCAACAAAAGGCCATGGTGCGGACATCGTATGTAATTCTGATGGTGGAGAATGAATCAAATCTCCATGTACTTGGCATTGATGACACTTACGCACAAAACTGATACAATCCCGCTCCATCGTGAGGCAAAAATAACCCGCTCGGAGAATCTTCTTTGCTAGAACATACCCACTCATATGCAGTCTGCAAACTCTGGAATACACTTCAGTCATGATAGTTGTGGCCTGCCGTGCATCTATACATCTCAACAAACCGAGATCTGGCGTTCTTTTGTACAGTACTCCTCCATTAAGGAAAAACTCACTTGCCAACCGTCGAATTGTTCTTTTCTGATCATCGGTGGCCTGCGTTGTATATATTCCTGCTTTGATGTACTCTTTGATATCATGGAACCACGGCTCTCCATCGATTTCCTCTTCTATTACATTACAGTAAGCGTGCTGATCACGGACCTGAATCTGCAATGGATCAACATAAGCCTTATCTAGATGGTGCAACATTGATGCCAAAGTAGCCAAAGCGTCAGCAACCTCATTATGAATCCTTGGAATGTGCCTGAACTCTATGGTCTGAAAACGATGGCAAAGCTCATGCAGACACTATCGATACGGTATAAGCTTCAAGTCCCGTGTTTCCCATTCCCCTTGAATCTGGTGTACCAGTAGGTCCGAGTCACCCATGACCAAGACTTCCTGTACACCCATGTCCACAGCTAATCTCAATCCCAATATGCACGGCTCATATTCTGCCATGTTGTTTGTACAGTAGAAACGAAGCCGAGCTGTAACAGGGTAATGCTGACCTGTTTCCGAAATAAGTACTGCTCCTATTCCCACGCCCTTCATATTTGCAGCCCCATCAAAGAAAAGTTTCCATCCCGACTTCTCAACTTGTTCCAATTCATCAATGTGCATCACCTCTTCATCAGGGAAATAGGTTTTCAAAGGCTCATAATCTTCATCGACGGGGTTCTCAGCCAAATGATCGGCTAATGCCTATGCTTTCATGGCAGTCCGTGTCACATATATAATGTCGAATTCTGTAAGTAAGATCTGCCACTTAGCAAGCCTTCTTGTGGGCATGGGTTTTTGAAAAATATACTTCAATGGGTCCAAGCGAGATATGAGGTAAGTAGTGTAGGATGACAAGTAATGCTTCAACTTTTGTGCCACCCAAGTTAGGGCACAACATGTCCTTTCCAGATGAGTATACTTAACCTCGTAAGATGTGAACTTCTTGCTGAGATAGTAGATAGCCTGCTCCTTTCTGCCCGTAACATCGTGCTGCCCCAGTACACAGCCAAATGAACTGTCCACAACTGTCAGATATATAATCAAAGGCCTCCCTGGTTCTGGCGGAACCAGCACAGGTGGGTTTGACAAATACCCCTTTATCTTATCAAAAACCTCCTGACATTCATTAGTCCATTCAACCGCAGCATCTTTCTTCAACAACTTGAAAATTGGTTCACAAGTTGCCGTGAGCTGAGCAATGAACCTGCTAATATAGTTCAATCTTCCCAACAAACTCATCACCTCGGTTTTGTTTCTTGGAGGTGGCAGCTGCTGAATAGCTTTGATCTTTGACGGGTCTAATTCAATATCCCGCCGGCTGACTATAAATCCCAATAACTTCCCAGATGGCACCCCGAAAGCACATTTCGCAAGATTGAGCTTAAGATTGTACCTGCGAAGCCTTTGAAAGAATTTTCTCAAATCTCTGACATGGTCGGATTGCTGTCTAGACTTCACGATCACATCATCCACATATACCTCGATTTCTTTATGTATCATATCATGGAAGATGGTTGTCATGGCCCTCATATAAGTTGCCCCAGCATTTTTCAAACCAAAGGGCATGACCCGATAATAATATGTTCCCCATGGCGTGATGAATGCCGTCTTTTCTGCATCTTCCTTGTCCATTAGAATCTGATGATAACCCACATAACAATCCACAAAAGAGCCAATATCATGTTTGGCACAATTGTCGATCAGTATATGGATGTTGGGCAATGGGAAATTATCTTTTGGACTTGCCTTGTTAAGGTCTCGATAATCGACGCACACCTTGGTCTTGCCATCTTTCTTTGGCACAGGCACGACATTGGCTAACCAAGTGGGGTACCGTGTAACCTGAATGACCCTTGCCTCAAACTACTTGGTGATCTCTTCTTTGATCTTCACACTTATGTCTGTTTTGAACTTTCTCAACTTCTGCTTGACAGGGAGGAGTGCTGGATCAGTGGGCAATTTATGAACCACCAAATCGGTGCTTAGACCCGGCATATCATCATATGACCATGCAAAAACGTCTTTGTACTCATGCAATACTTTAATTATCTCCTCCTTGAGTTGTGGCTCCAAATGAACACTTATTTTAGTTTCCCGTACATTGTCTTGGTCCCCTAGATTAACTGCTTCTGTGTCATTTAGGTTAGGTTTGGGTTTTTCTTCAAAGTGACTTAATTCTTTACTAATTTCCTCATAAGCTTCATCATAGTCGCCAGAGCTGTCACACCTCCTTTTTACGCGCCCGCGGGGGCGCAGGGGAGTTTTTTCCAATTAAAGGACAATCGAAACGGGATTGGTTTAATTATTCAGAGTCGCCACTTGGGAGATTTAGGGTGTCCCAAGTCACCAATTTTAATCCCGAATCGAGGAAAAGAATGACTCTATATTATGGTCTGCGTACCAGAAATCCGGATAAGGAATTCTGTTAACCCGGGAGAAGGTGTTAGGCATTCCCGAGTTCCGTGGTTCTAGCACGGTCGCTCAACTGTTATATTCGGCTTGATTATCTGATTTTATACAAGTGTGAACTTATGTGCAAAATTTAACTTTTAACCGCTTTTATCATTTACTGTTTTTATCAAGAATTGCAACGTTGTGAAAATGTATCTCGAACCGCGTTACAATCAATGTACCCGTGGTCGTCGACACACTTTGACTCCGTTGAGATTTGGATTTGGGTCACATCAATGTGCACCCGAGTTTAAGGAAATTAAATTATTAAAGGCGCGCCTAAAGCGACTAGCGTATTTATTTTGGGTAGGACCGTGGAATTTTACTAAACGGTCCATCCCGAAGCCTAAACAATTTTTAAAGCAATATTTATTGAGGGCCCCGCAATTTGTATTTTTATTTGGCGAGGCTCACCTCGTTCTTTATTTCTAATGAATTTGCAACGTCATGGACATGCATCTCGAACCACGTCACAGTCAATGTACCCGTGATTAGAGAGGCATTTCGAATCCGTCGAGATTTGGATTTGGGTCACATAAATGTGCACCCGAGTTTAAGAAGGTAAAGTTTATTAAAGCGTATCCTAAAGAGACTAACGTGTTGTCATTTTAGGAAGGTTGTGAGATTTGCTAAACAACCCGTCCGGGAAACTAAATGCTTCAATGATTTACATTTAACAAGGGCCCCGCATCTGCGTGTTTTGTTTATTTTCATCGAGGCTCATCTCGTTCTTATTTTAAAAGGATATCCTATAGCAACTACGTTTCTTGTCGTGTTCGTCTCTATCAATTGAAAACGGTAGACAGTCCTAATTAATTACATGATTGCGAGTTTACTTATAACAGGATTTAAAATGCTTTTACAGAATAATAAAATGTGACTGCGATTATGGATAACTAGCCGAAAATTATGGGCCCAAACCTAGCTCATGCGAGATGGCCAGACTTAGGCCCCCTTTTTCGATATGGGCCTAACTGATTTGTTTCGATTTGGGCTCGGCCTTCATGAGATTGAGGCCTAGGACTGATTCTTTGTTCTGTGAAATGAGTTTATCAATTTATATGGGACAATCTGGCAAAAGGAGAAAGAATTTTAACTAAAGTGGATAGTTTTCCTATTTGGCTTACATTAGAGAATATATTACACCCTCAGACTAAGTCTAAAGGTACAACTTATTACACTGGGAATGTTTTTTTCACCTAACAGCACACATACATGACTAGCATGCATTAACCTGCATTGATACACTAAGCATGTAGGCTACTTCTATTATCCAAACAAAAATGTAACTACTATATACTACATGACATTTAACACAACAGTCCACGTGTATATAAACAATCTGCAGGTCCTCTCTTTTGCATTTATGTTCAAACTCTCAGTTACATTAGTGGTATCGATTGTGTACCTGGTAAGGAGGACAAAGAAGAAAGGAATGATCAGCTAAGCAATATGCAGTGAATACAGCAACAGCAGATAACACCAACAACACAGCAACAACAACCAGCCACAATGATGAAGCTCACAAGTGGTCGAGCAACAAACAAGCAGTCCCAGAAACAGAATGATGAACCAACAGAAAACCAGAGTATTCAATATAACAGCACCAGCAGTTCAACAATCACAAACAGCTCGGCAAATAACCAACAACAATTAGCAAAGACAGCTTGGCTAACTTGAACTCCTAAGCAGTTTTCAGACAGTGTTTTGTTACAATATTCTGAAATTTTCTTTTTGTTTTTTTTTTTCTTTCTCTCCAGACTCAAAAATGTCCAGCCTAAGACCCTTAAACTTCAGCCCCTGTTTTAGTTATCAAATGGCCTATTTATAGGCCAAATGCACCATTACAGCTGAGCTGCCCTGCCTGCCAATTGGCAGAATGCCCATACTCTTTTAAGCCCATGCTCAGCATGCTTGGTGTCAGCTCCCTTTATTCCCCACGCCTGGTTTTGTTTAATCCAGAATTATGGGCTCATTTGTTTATTCATTTTGAGCCCCCATACCCTTGTGTCTTGTTCCCCCATTGGTATTAGTTTAATCCTAAGTTAGTACCCTTTTTGTCAGCTCACTTAAACTAATTACTTCTGTTCTTTTTAAACACCCCAGAATACCCCCGTTAACCTTGATTATTACTGCCCCTGCCTATTGCAGCATTAGGGCATTTTTGCACTGATGAAAACTCGAACTCAGGACTGCCTAGACTGAACCCTTTTAGTCATTTTTATAATGCCAACAGACCATTTCAAACATTACTAGGTCATCCAGCCAGTGTCCGAGTTTAATTAGTTATGTGAAACTCCTAGCTCCTTCGATCCATTAGTTATAGAAAACTAATCGACGACATTTATCGAGTCGACTATACTAATTATAGCAGGTAATAATCAGTCGCTCATATAAACAACACGTTCGGGGACCTAAAGGGTATCAGACAACTTTTATTAAATTACTGGGCCTATATGAATTAGTTCCTTTGACGATTAATCTAACTGACGATCATGTTTATCACAGAGTGTATTCAGAACAAACAGAAGACAATCGACCAAATAAAGGGTCTTTAACAGAGATGAAAGAAATCTGGAAGAAGTAACAAAATAACAAACAAACACAAAGAGATATGCTGACAACTTATTTGGAAATAAAACAAAAGAACGGAAAACTTACCAAAATGTTTAAACCAAACAGACCCAAATCAAACTCGACTTCGAACCTTTGAGGCCGAACAAACCTTAATCAGGGTGTTCTCACATGAGAACACCTTGGTTAAGGTCTATTAGACCTCAAACCTATGTCAAAACTGGCCGGGTTCCCCAGGTGCATGTGCTTCAGAAGTCTGGATTTCCAGATCTGGATTTTTGGGAGTTGTGGGTGGATTCGGACCAAACCAAGCTTGGTTTGGTCACGAGGAAGGTCAGGAGAGTGTCTAGCATGAAGATGGGGTGGTTTGGCATAGGTCCAGGTTCGACTCAAATCTTCAAACGAAGATTCGAGACGAACGGAAGTGATTCGAGGCTTGTGGTTAGTGGATTCGTGTTCAGGATGGTCGGGTGCATCGGGGGTGTTATTTTGGTGGTCATCGGAACTGTGGTTGCCAGGCTTATGGTGGGAAACCTAGGCTGCTAGGGTTTGAGAGGAAAGGGAGCCTGGGGAAGATGGTGAATAGTGGCCGAGGGGGGGGTGTGGCTTGGGGCGTGGGGTAAGGGGGTTAGGTTTATATATGTATTGAGGGTTTAGATCCTGGCCATTGGATCAATTGAGATCAAGGGCCAGGATCTAACCATTGAGGAGGGACGACGTCGTTCGGGAGATGATAGTGGGTTATGACCGGGTAGGGGATTGGATCGGGTCATGTTGACGGGTTTAGAGGAAGGCCTGGATCCGTTGGATCAATGGGAATGAACGGCCCAGATTAACTTGCCTGAAACGACGTCGTTTCGACTTAGCAGGGGCTGTATTGGACCGTTTGATTGCCATGAATCAACGGCTCAGATTGAGGCGCTGATACGACGTCGTTTGGGACGTGTCCGGGCAGCCTGTGTTTGGACTGGATCTGTGTCCTGGTCTTGGGCCTATTTTGTTTCATTTCTTGGCCCAAACCGATTTTCCCTACTCTTTTGCTTTTGTTTTCTTTCTTATTATTTTTTCTTTTCTTTTAAACAAAATAAAAATAACAAATAATAAGGTAACGGAATTAAACAACAATGCAACATTTTAACACAATTATCACAAAAATATTTACGTAGGTTAGCTAAGAGCCTAGGGCGAACGGTGCACATATATATTTTTTGAATTTTCTTTTACTGACCGAATTATGGTTTAACCATCCTAATACATATATTTTGTATTTTGTTTGTTAATGATTAAATGCAAAAAAAAAAGAATGGACAGATCCACAAGTGACTAACAACACATGAAAACTCGAACAATTGTACAACGAAGCCATTTGTCACTATTTTTATTTTCTTTTGGAGCGAATGTCCGTAAAGCAAAAATCACGTGCTTACAGCTGCCCCTCTTTGCACGGAGACACGAAGGGTTTTCGCGCAAAGATAAAGCGAGCGATTTTTGCCCGTCCGAATACTCCGTGTGAAGCATTTTTGAAAAAGATTTGACCGAACCTTTGCTTCGGAGGTTTCCTACATATCCTGGGCTGAACAGGAATCAGGTCAATGTAGTTCGGGAAATTTTGGTAGCTGGGACTACCATGTGACTGTATTGCTTGCTGTTGTTGTGCGCTGTTGCATGCTGCTGTAGGATGCTACTGCTCAACCGATCTCCCTATTACATTGCTCTAAAAGGAAAAACAAGAAGTTAAGCTAGAGTATGAGGTCTCATCTATCTCCCACTTGTTCTTGTTGTCTTGCTTTCTTGTCGGCTAATGCTTTCCTCTGACGCCTGTATTTTGTGAACTTGGAGATGATGCTGATCCTTCGCTGACGTTTGAATGCCAGTTTTCGTCACTTTGCTTGACCCGCTGGGGATACGACTTTCTTCTTTAAATCTTTCAATGGTTTCCTCAGTGGTATGGCTTTTCATCAGAATTGTTATGTTGGGCATGCCATAGCGTTCCCAAACTGCTCTTTTGAGACGCGTTCCTTCTTCCCTTTGAATGTGCGCTTGCTTTTGCAGTTGTCTGCTTCTTGGTGCTGAGGATTTTATTGTTTCCCGTTTGGGGATCTCTGTCGTAACCTTCCGTCTTCAGGTGGGGTGACTGATTCCAAAATCTAGAGCTGAATGTATTCCCGCATTATACTGGTGGGCGACCTAGAACTTAAATGTATTCCCGCATTATACTGGTGGGCGACCTAGAAAAAGTATTCCCGCATTATACTGGTGGGCGACCTAGAACTTAAATGTATTCCCGCATTATACTGGTGGGCGACCTAGAACTTAAATGTATTCCCGCATTATACTGGTGGGCGACCTAGAACTTAAATGTATTCCCGCATTATACTGGTGGGCGACCTAGAACTTAAAAGTATTCCCGCATTATACTGGTGGGCGACCTAGAACTTAAAAGTATTCCCGCATTATACTGGTGGGCGACCTAGAACTTAAATGTATTCCCGCATTATACTGGTGGGCGACCTAGAACTTAAAAGTATTCCCGCATTATACTGGTGGGCGACCTAGAACTTAAAAGTATTCCCGCATTATACTGGTGGGCGACCTAGAACTTAAATGTATTCCCGCATTATACTGGTGGGCGACCTAGAACTTAAAAGTATTCCCGCATTATACTGGTGGGCGACCTAGAACTTAAATGTATTCCCGCATTATACTGGTGGGCGACCTAGAACTTAAAAGTATTCCCGCATTATACTGGTGGGCGACCTAGAACTTAAAAGTATTCCCGCATTATACTGGTGGGCGACCTAGAACTTAAATGTATTCCCGCATTATACTGGTGGGCGACCTAGAACTTAAAAGTATTCCCGCATTATACTGGTGGGCGACCTAGAACTTAAAAGTATTCCCGCATTATACTGGTGGGCGACCTAGAACTTAAAAGTATTCCCGCATTATACTGGTGGGCGACCTAGAACTTAAAAGTATTCCCGCATTATACTGGTGGGCGACCTAGAACTTAAATGTATTCCCGCATTATACTGGTGGGCGACCTAGAACTTAAAAGTATTCCCGCATTATACTGGTGGGCGACCTAGAACTTAAAAGTATTCCCGCATTATACTGGTGGGCGACCTAGAACTTAAATGTATTCCCGCATTAT
Source organism: Nicotiana sylvestris (assembly GCF_000393655.2). NCBI lineage: Eukaryota > Viridiplantae > Streptophyta > Magnoliopsida > Solanales > Solanaceae > Nicotiana > Nicotiana sylvestris. The sequence goes on from NC_091061.1 coordinate 59,852,291, forward strand.
ACTGGTGGGCGACCTAGAACTTAAAAGTATTCCCGCATTATACTGGTGGGCGACCTAGAACTTAAAAGTATTCCCGCATTATACTGGTGGGCGACCTAGAACTTAAAAGTATTCCCGCATTATACTGGTGGGCGACCTAGAACTTAAATGTATTCCCGCATTATACTGGTGGGCGACCTAGAACTTAAAAGTATTCCCGCATTATACTGGTGGGCGACCTAGAACTTAAATGTATTCCCGCATTATACTGGTGGGCGACCTAGAACTTAAATGTATTCCCGCATTATACTGGTGGGCGACCTAGAACTTAAATGTATTCCCGCATTATACTGGTGGGCGACCTAGAACTTAAATGTATTCCCGCATTATACTGGTGGGCGACCTAGAGCTTAAATGTATTCCAATTGTTTCCCCGTTCTTCCGAGAAAATTTCGACAATCGGCAGAAAATTTTCTGCCCCGGTTTTTGGTAACTTCCATGGCATTGCATCTTGTTGCCGTCATCAATTCTTTGCTCTCCTGCAAAAGACAAAAGGTTTTAGTCAGTTTTAATCGTGGGGGTAGAGGGTGCCTTTCTGGCGAGCCATTTTTCTCTCTTCCCCTTTTCTTGCTCTTTGTCCCCATAATTGGTTGGCAGGCAAAGTTGCCTGTTGGGGATCTCTAGCCTGCTGGGGATATGGTTTTCAATTTATCCCCTTTTCTGCTTTCTTTTAAAACACATGATGTGGGAGTCTGCTTCTAACTCCCGAAACCACTCCCTTTGGAGCTTACTTCTTCCAACATTTCCGAGCACAGTCCCTGCATCGCCTGGGGCCGGCCTTTTAAGACTGTTTGTATTACCCTGCATTGGGTGAATTTCCCTTCGGTTTCTGGTAGTAAGCTTTGAAAAATCCTTTAAAGAACACTTTTTTAGGAAAAGAAAATAAAGATATGGAAAAGAGAAAATCTTTCTGAACCAATCTTTTGTGGGAGAAGACAATCAAAAGAACTTATCTGGATGACACAACTGGTCCCCGTGATCATGACATGCACCATAGATTCCCGACCCAGTCTATTTGTATCAATTGATTTGTCCGACGGGCTGACTTGCTGGGGATGATAAATGGATGTTCATCTTGTTGCGAATGTGGTAGGTTTCGCTGCTCTATCTTGTCGCCTCATAGTGCCCTTCGAGGGGTTTTCACTAATGAGACTCTCTCTTTTCTCTCATCTCCCGGCGCCTTATGGTGCCTGTGAAGGTTTTCACCAATAAGACTCTCTCATTTCATTTCCCTCATCTTACATCGCCTCTCGGTGCCTGTGAAGGTTTTCACCGATGAGACTCTCTCATTTTATTTCTTTTCGAGGAATCGGGGTGTTGTAGATATGATCCTCTCTTCTGGAGATTCTTTTGACTATCAACTCATTCCCAGTCTTACGATCCTTTTCTTTGCTGGGGATCGGTGTATCATTCTCGGCCTTATTTGCCGGATTTGGCATCTCTCGAACATTGATCGGGAGGTCTTTTGGATGTCGATGTTGGTTTTGGTGTGGGATTGAAGGAAGGCTGAAAACAACTTGGAGGGTGATGTGCTACAACTTTTGGAATCAAACCTTTGTTGGAACTTAAAACATAACTTCTGCCCCAGTTTTCTTGCTTGGGGAATTTATTTATTTTTTACTTTTATGTTGTGCTACGTGCATTACGCACGCTGTGTCTATTATGCATACTATGTACATTATGCATCCTATATTTATTATGATGCATACTATGACCGAGCCGTGAGGCGCCTACGTATCCTCTTTGAGGAATCAGGTCAAACGTAGTTCCCACGGTTTTGTATTTCTTTATGATTTCATCTTCTTTTTCTTCTTCTTTTTCTTTTCTTTTTTTTTTTTTTTTTTTTTTCATGTCCTTTCCATTAGTGATTCCAAAAGAGGGGTATGAAAGGATTACTTAAGGCTCAAAGGGGGAAGCAAGGGTTAAACAGTGTTTGGATAGAAGAAAGAATTGCCTCCGTCATCTCATTATCCATCAAATGCCAAATACAAACAAATAAACCAAAAATTGCCATAATTAAAGAAATTACGCATAATATCTCTTGACTGCATCTGAATTGATAGCCATGTCGACACATCTACCTTCGATATCTGTCAAACACAGAGCGCCGTTGGACAATACTCTGGTCACGATATAAGGCCCTTGCCAATTTGGGGCGAATTTGCCTTTTGCTTCGACCTGATGTGGGAGGATCTTCTTTAACACCTGCTGCCCTACCTCAAACTTCCTGGGGCGCACCTTCTTGTTATATGCTCTTGCCATTCTCTTCTGATACAGTTGACCATGGCACACTGCTGCCAATCTTTTCTCATCTATCAGGCTCAACTGTTCCAATCGAGCTTTTACCCATTCATCATCATCAATCCCGGCTTCAGCGACAATTCGGAGGGATGGAATTTCGACCTCCGTTGGTATCACGGCCTCAGTTCCATACACCAACAAATAAGGAGTTGTGCCTATGGAGGTCCGGACGGTAGTGCGGTACCCCAACAAAGCAAAGGGTAATTTCTCGTGCCATTGTCTGGACCCTTCCACCATTTTTCGTAGTATCTTCTTGATATTCTTATTGGCTGCTTCGACTGCTCCATTCGCCTTGGGACGATATGGGGTGGAATTGCGGTGTGTAATCTTGAATTGTTGGCACACCTCTCTCATCAGGCTGCTATTAAGATTCGCGCCGTTATCCGTAATGATCACTTTTGGGATCCCAAATCTGCAGATGATATGGGAGTGAACAAAGTCCACCACCGCCTTCTTGGTTACCGATTTGAAGGTTTTAGCCTCCACCCATTTGGTGAAGTAATCAATGGTCACTAGAATGAACCTATGACCGTTGGACGCTGCTGGCTCGATGGGCCCAATGACATCCATGCCCCATGCTACAAACGGCCAGGGTGCTGACATCGTATGTAACTCTGTTGGCGGAGAATGAATCAAATCTCCATGTATCTGGCACTTATGGCATTTCCTTACGAAAGTGATACAGTCGTGTTCCATGGTTAGCCAATAACACCCTGTTCGAAGGATCTTTCTTGCCAATACATATCCGCTCATGTGTGGCCCACAAACTCCGGCATGTACTTCCGCCATAACCGTCGTTGCCTGCCCGGCATCTATGCATCTCAACAACCCCAAATCCGGGGTTCTTTTGTACAATACTCCTCCACTGAGGAAGAAACCATTCGACAAACGCCGAAGGGCTCTTTTTTGGTCTCCAGAGGCATGTTCTGGATATATCCCCATTTTGAGATATTCCTTGATATCATGAAACCAGGGTTCGCCATCTGCTTCTTCTTCTATGGTATTGCAGTAGGCGTGCTGATCACGGACTTGGATATGCAGAGGATCAACATACATTTTGTCAGGGTGGTGCAGCATTGATGCTAAGGTGGCTAAAGCATCTGCAACCTCATTGTGAACTCTCGGGATGTGTTTGAACTTCACCGATCGAAATTGCTTGCTCAGATCATGCAAGCATTGTCGGTATGGTATGAGCTTCAGATCTCGTGTTTCCCATTCACCCTGAATTTGATGTACCAAGAGGTCCGAGTCTCCCAAGACCAAGACGTCTTGGACATCCATGTCAGCAGCCAAGCGCAGACCCAGAATGCAAGCCTCATATTCGGCCATATTGTTAGTGCAATAGAAGCGCAGTTGGGCCGTAACAGGATAATGCCGTCCTGTTTCAGAGATGAGTACTGCCCCTATTCCCACCCCTTTTGCATTTGCCGCTCCATCAAAGAAAAGCTTCCAACCCGGTTCCTCGGGTAATTCCAACTCATTTGTATGCATCACCTCTTCGTCAGGAAAATACGTTCTTAAAGGCTCGTATTTTTCGTCAACGGGATTCTCTGCCAAATGGTCTGCTAGTGCCTGGGCTTTCATGGCCGTCCTTGTTACGTAGATGATATCAAACTCTGTGAGCAGAATTTGCCACTTTGCCAACCTTCCCGTGGGCATAGGTTTCTGAAAGATATACTTCAATGGGTCCAAGCGGGATATGAGATAAGTAGTATATGAGGACAGGTAGTGCTTCAACTTCTGAGCTACCCAAGTCAGGGCGCAGCATGTTTTCTCGAGTTGAGTGTACTTGACCTCATGCACTGTGAATTTCTTGCTAAGATAGTAGATGGCCTGCTCCTTCCTTCCTGTGTCATCATGTTGCCCCAGTACACAACCAAATGAATTTTCCAAGACTGTCAGGTAAAGGATTAGGGGTTTCCCGGGCTTAGGCGGGACCAACACGGGTGGATTAGACAGATACCCTTTGATTTGGTCGAAAGCCTCTTGACACTCTGTCGTCCAACCTTCTGCAGCATCCTTTCTCAGTAGCCGAAATATGGGCTCACAAGTTGCTGTGAGTTGAGCGATGAACCTGCTGATGTAATTGAGTCTACCCAGCAAACTCATTACCTCTGTTTTGTTCCTTGGCGGTGGCAAATCTCGGATGGATTCAATTTTGGATGGGTCTAACTCAATCCCCCGTCGACTGACGATGAATCCTAGCAACTTTCCTGATGGAACCCCGAATGCGCATTTGGCCGGGTTAAGCTTGATATCATACCTCCGGAGTCTTTGGAAAAATCTCCTTAGGTCTGCCACATGGTCCTCCTGACGCCAAGATTTGATGATCACATCATCGACGTACACCTCTATTTCTTTGTGTATCATGTCATGAAACACAGCAGTCATTGCTCGCATGTACGTTGCCCCAGCGTTCTTTAAACCGAACGGCATTACCCGATAGCAGTAGGTTCCCCATGGCGTAATAAATGCTGTCTTCTCAGCATCCTCCTCATCCATTAGGATCTGATGATAACCCGCATAGCAATCCACAAAGGATCCGATCTCGCGCCCAGCGCAATTATCGATCAGGATATGAATGTTGGGTAACGGGAAATTGTCCTTGGGACTTGCTTTGTTGAGGTTGCGGTAGTCGACGCACACCCTGATTTTTCCATCCTTCTTTGGGACTGGTACCACATTGGCCAACCATTCGGGATACCGAGTGACCCGAATGACCTTCGATTGTAATTGCTTGATCACTTCTTCTTTGATCTTTACACTCATTTCTGTTTTAAATTTCCTTAGTTTTTGCTTGACCGGAGGGCATGCCGGGTCAGTGGGCAATTTGTGAACCACTAAATTGGTGCTCAATCCAGGCATATCATCATATGACCATGCAAAAACATCTTTGAATTCCCTGAGAGTTTCGATCAATTCTGCTTTGACATTTGGCTCAATGTGGATGCTAATTTTGGTCTCTTGGATGATATCAGCGTCTCCTAGGTTCACAGCCTCAGTGTCATTTAGGTTAGGCTTGGGTTTCTCTTCAAATTGGCACAGTTCTCGATTTATTTCTTCGAAGGCTTCTCCTTCGTCACATTCGGATTCATTATCACAAACGACCTCTTGCATTGTTGAGTCAGATTCAGATTGATTTATTAGACTAGGTCGAAGATCCGCTGTGCATGCCATGTCATTAGGACCAGTAAAAAGAGAACTGTTCAGAAAGAAAAAGAACAAAACCAGAAATTAAAATGGGACAAAAGAAAAGAACTTTATTAAATTTGCAGGATAAAAAGGGTTCACACTTTTACAAAACGAAAGTAAAATTGGGATTACACCCTTGAATAATCCGATCAAACAAACAAACAAACAAAACATTAATCAAAGCCTACTACCAAGACTCCCCTCGGACAGGAAGAGGAGTAACCGTCCAATTGTTGGTCTTGGCCTCAGGCCCCACAAATTGTATCTCTGCCCTGCTGGAACCCTCTCCAGCTTCCACCACACTGACATCCGCGAATAGTCTCTCAAAACTCTGATTCAGGTCTTCATTTATGCCGATCAAAGGTCCTTGAATCTTTGGGATCGCTGACCCCTTGGCACTAGCTTTAACAAAAGACCTCGAGAGTCGTGGTACTGGTTTAGGCAGAAACCAGACCCTCTTCTTCATTTTTCGCGCTTGCTTCCTGTCTGCTGGGGTTGGTTTGAACCCCAACCCGAAAGTTTCCAGATTTTTAGGAAGGGAGACAGGTTGGACTATCCCTTGAAGTTCAACTCCCAGGCCTTTTCCCGGCACAAACCCATTACCCAGCATCTCCGATACCATCATGACTGTCGCGGCAGCTACCCTAAGGTGCGGGATGATTTCTCCTTCAGAGATTTTGTTGGCCGACCCTGTATCGAGAATCTGGTAGACCCAAGGACCCTTGTCATCAGTGGTCTCTATGAAAGGCACAATGGTTCCGCCCATGGTGCATGTTGTATCCTCACCGTGCAACACGACCTCTTGTCTTTCCCACTCGAACTTCACTGCCTGATGTAGGGTGGAAGGCACCGCTTTAGCTGCATGAATCCAAGGTCGTCCTAACAGCAAATTGTAAGATACCGTGGCGTCCAATACCTGGAATTCCATGGTAAACAGGACCGGGCCAATGGTTAGTTCAAGTACAACATCCCCCACAGTGGCTGTTCCGTTTCCGTCAAACCCTCGGACACAGATGCTATTCTCCCGGATTCTTCCACGGTCAATCTTTAACTGGTCCAGGGTGGATAATGGACAAATATTGGCGCTTGAGCCGTTATCCACTAATACTCGGGTTACCACCGAGTCTTCACATTTGACAGCTAGGTATAGAGCTTTGTTGTGCTCTGTACCTTCCACCGGCAGGTCATCATCTGAGAATGTCACTCTGTTCACCTCGAAAATCTTGCTGGCAATGGTTTCCAGGTGGTTTACAGAAATCTCACTGGGTACATGGGCCTCGTTCAATATTTTTAACAGGGCTCGGCGATGTTCCTCGGAATGGAGGAGTAATGACAATAGTGAGATCTGGGCAGGTGTTTTTCTCAGCTGCTCAACCACAGAATAGTCTTGCACTTTCATCTTCCTCAGGAAGTCTTCGGCCTCTTCTTCTGACACTGGCTTCTTGGTTGCCACTGGGTTGGTTTTCCTTAACTCCATCGGAGCAAAACATCGACCTGATCGAGTCAGCCCTTGCGCTTCACAACTGACTTCTTCCACCTGTTTTCCTTGGTACGTTACCACTGCTTTTTCATATTTCCAGGGGACAGCCCTGCTGTCAAGCATTGGCAGTTGGACCACCGGCTTTATGGTTACCCGTTCTCTACATACCCCTATCAACACGACCGCCGGTGTGGGCAGGATCCCTGGTATTACCAACTTGCTTGGCTCGGGTTTGCTTGCTATGACGGACGGGTTCTTCCCCCATAATACTACCGGCTTGACACCTTCTCCCTGCGACTGTGCATTTGTTCCTCCCCTGGTTAAGACTTCTTTTGGGGCAGCTTGGATCATCATCACTGTTTGTGAGGGTTTTCTTAATTCACCTCCCTCACACACCAACTCAATCATGTGAGCTTCGTGGTGCGCTGGCAGTGGATTTTGGTTGATGTTAGGAGTCTCCGGTGTCTGGACCTCGATCTTATTGGTGTCAATAAGATCCTGTATGGCATGCCTTAACTTCCAACACTTCTCGGTATCGTGCCCGGGCATCCCTGAACAGTATTCACAACTGATTGAACGATCCAAATTCTGAGGCGGGGGATTTGGTTCCCGAGTATGGACGGGACTAACCAAACCCAATTGCCGCAGCTTGTGGAACACAGCGGTGTAGGTTTCTCCCAGTTCGGTGAAGGTTCTTTGCTTCCGCAACCTGTCATTTCTGGCATCTGGATTTCCCCGGAAACCTGCCCCTGAAGGATTTCTATATGCCCTTGGTGGAGGGTAAGTGTTTTGTGGTGGTGCATATATGTTCTGGGGAGCCGGTGCGCGCCATTGTGGGCGAACCGGAGGCTGAGTGTATACCTGGGCTTGGTGTACGGAACAATGTGGTTCTCGAGGTGGATAGAAATTTTGTGGTGGGTTGTATGGATAGTTTGACCTGTGAGGCCTGGGTTGGTTGTAGTGTGGCCTGCCAGCCCTGGACCAACTGCCTGCCTCGATCGTGGCAACCTCTTCTTTCTTTCTTCTTAGCGCACCTCCCGTGCCGCTTTGAATAGCCTGGGTCGTGGCCTTAAGTGCCGAATAGTTTAAGATCTTGTCCGACCTCAAACCTTCTTCTATCATGACCCCTATTTTGACTACCTCGTTGAAAGATTTTCCAACCGTTGTCACCAAGTGACCAAAGTAGGTTGGATCCAATGTCTGCAAAAAGTAGTCTACCATTTCTCCCTCTCTCATGGGAGGATCGACCCTAGCTGCTTGTTCTCTCCAACGGAACCCGAACTCGCGAAAACTTTCCCCGGGTTTCTTCCCAGTCCTCAATAACGTGAGACGGTCAGGGACTATCTCTAGATTGTACTGGAAATGACCTGCAAAAGCCTGTGCCAGATCATCCCACGTGTACCACCTGCTGAAATCCTGCCTGGTATACCATTCCAGCGCAGATCCGCTCAGACTTTGGCCGAAGTAAGCTATCAAAAGCTCATCCTTGCCTCCTGCCCCTCTCATTTTGCTACAGAACCCCCGCAAATGTGCCATGGGATCACCGTGCCCTTCATATAAATCAAACTTGGGCATCTTGAACCCAGCCGGGAGTTGGACATCTGGGAAAGGGCACAGATCTTTGTATGCCACGCTGACTTGATTGCCCAGCCCGTGCAAGTTTCTGAAGGATTGCTCCAGGCTTTTGAACTTTCTTAACACTTCATCCTGTTCTGGGGCCTTAACAGGCTTCTCAACCTCTGCCGGTACTTCCAAATGGGGATTGTAAACCTGTGGTTCCGGTGCGTGGAATGTAGGCTCAGGGGGATAGTACTGTGTATCGTGAGCCTGAAACAATGGCTCACTGGTCGTTCGCTGCAAAGGGGCTGATGCAGGTCCCACAAAAATGGGAATATTGGATGTTGGGAGAGGTTGGTGGGGTGGTGGAGCTTGGGAATCATGAGGGCTTCTCTCTTGATGATAGAGGGGGTTTGGGCGGCTTGTGGAAGGGCCAGAGTGAGGGTACTCCGGTACGTGTCCCAGTGTCTCAGGGCTCTTTTGCGTTTTGGCCAGGGCTAGCTGCATGGCATGCATCTCCAGTCCCATCCTCTCAATCTTTTCCATTGCCTCTTTTAGCAACTGGCTCATCGGCCTTTCTTCCTCATTACTATTCTCAGAAGTGGTCATGCTTGTTGCTACCGGTCCTTTGGATCTGGTTTGGTATGAATGTGTTGCCAGAATTCTTTAACAACTAACTGTCTGGTATCAGACAACAACAAACTTTGTTAGTGTTAGAGCTTAACAGATTTGATCATAACACATAGAGGATGCAATGCACCTAGGCAGTTGACCGTTTCTACATGCTTTGCTTCAAACCACATGCGTCATCCCGGTTTGTTCATTCGTCTCTTTTTTAGAGTATTATGCGAAACCCCGCGTTTTTATTTTATTTACATTTTCTTTTCTTTATTTAAAAAGCGGTCGAATCTTATGGGGATTGCCTACGTATCACGTCCCCGCGTGAATCAGACCAGGCGTAGTTCTGCCTTAAAGTAAAGACACATAGAAATTCTTCCGGAGTCACTTAATTTCATTATCAAAATTTGCTATTACACATTGCTTCAAACAACATAGCAACAGTACAGACTCCATGGTTCTTTGACCCTATTTGATTGAAGAAAAAATGGAAAACAACATATGGGAAAACATCAAAGCTTAACTAAAACAAGACTCGGCCGGAGGTTAATTTTCCAACTTAGGGACTCGCGAGGCATCGTTCGGCCTTTTCGCGGTTCTAGGTGCGAGATCCCTTTCGAGCTGCTCCAACTCGTGCATGGTCTGTTTGACATAACCCATCACTACTGGGAGAACGGTAACACAGGTCATGTTTTCACACCGTCGACACCTTCTGATGATGGCATGGGCAATGGCCCTGATCTTGTCTCTGGTTTTTTTCTTCTCTATGAGTAGGTGTCTTATCTGATCACTGCACGTCTTGAATACCTGTGAGTCCTGTATATGCTGATCCCTCAGCTGTCGCACTTCTTCCTTCATTTGGGCCAACAAGTCGTAACAGTATCTACTCTCCGATTGGAAATCCCCGGCCTGCTTAACTGCTTTAAACTCGAGTGTAGCCATCTCCCTCTTTATTTTGGCCACAGTCTTCTCGTGGTCACGTTTCAATTGGTTCAAACACCGGCGATGCTTATCTACTCTTGTTCCCCACCGTGCCTTGAACTCTGTCATGACCTTTTCGGATTCTTCTAACCTGTCTCGCCATTCCGCGATCTCCCTTTTCAAACCCTTTATCAACCGCTGGTCTGATCGACTTCTGGGCTGCTCGTCGAGAGACAATCTCAATTTTTGGATTTGGGCCTTAAGCTCTTCGTTCTCTTGGATCAATCTATTCTTTTCGCTTCGATCCGCCGCGACTTGTACGCTATTATCGAATTTCAGACTATCCATTTGTAGCTTCAAATCGCCAATCTCTGCCCGATAACCCTTCTCTTTTGCTAACCAGTTCCATTGCCCTTGGGATGATTCTACGAAATCTTTGAGATGCGGCCTCTTAGCCGGTCTTTCGTAGGACAGGCTACCTCTAAACCAAGCGTGATATTCTGGGGCGACTTCCCCTTGTGCCGTATTAATCACACAAGTGTTTGCTGTCAGATGTTGGCATTCACTCCATATTTGGCGGACTTCTTCTTCAGGGAAATGACCGTTCGGACTGATTTCAATCACTTGGGTACTCAAATCTTCATCTTTCGGTACCACTTGGTACCTCCCAAGTTGCCTCAAAACCCGATATGGTGCATAGGGTTGGATACTTTTCAGTCCCATCAACAGAAAGTGAGGCCGGGTTGCCGGCATGTATATGATTTCCTCGATAGGTGACCATCCGAGCGTCCACTGGATTTGGCTGGCAGTGAGAGTTCGGAGAAATGCGGTCCATGATGTGACTCCCTTAGGTAAATTGAGCCCTTTGATTCTCGTGTAGAATTCTCCAATACAAGTTTTTTCTGGCGAACCATAACCCAAAAGTGAGGAGCGATGGCATAAATGATCGGTCATCCACATTTGCAACAGTAGGTTACATCCTTCGAAAAAGTCGCCCCTGGCTCGACAAGCAGTGAGAGCCCGGAAAATGTCAGCCATAATCATAGGCGCCAGAGTACTTTTATCTTGGGTAAGCAAAGTATTGACAACCCCGGCTATCCTTAGATCAATGTTTCCATCTTTCCTAGGGAACACTATAAGTCCCAGAAAGGCTGTCATAAAAGCCACTAGCCTGTGTTCGTCCCACTTTTGTCGGTTGCCTCTACTGCATAGCTTGAAATCCGGCTTATTGAACCCGCCCATGTGACCGTATCTAGCATATATGAGGTGGAGACTGCAGAATCCTTTGGCAAGATCTGGATGGTGGAATGTCCGAGGTATTTTTAGGAAATCCAGAAACCTGTGTACCGTGACAGCTCTAGGTGCAATTAAGTATTTGAATCTAAAAGGGGCTTCATCAATCCCGATGTACCCTGCTATTTCTTCCAACGTCGGGGTGAGCTCGAAGTCCGAAAAATGGAACACGTTGTGTGCGGAATCCCAACAAGTGACCAATGATCTGATGATATCACCCCGAGGCTGAATGTTTAGTAGGTCCGGGAGACCTTTCAGATATTTCCTTACTTTGTCTTGCCCTTCTTTGCCTAAGTCGTTCCACCATAACCGCAACTCAAACGGGATCCTGGTCATTATTGAAAAGGGTTCGTTTTGTACCGTGCTCATCCTGCACATTTATTGGGGTGATTATGCCTAAGTGAATAATAAAAAATAATAAAAAAAAAAAAAAAAAATAATAAAACTTTATTTAGACGTCTACTTTTATAAAACTTTATGAAAAACCCTGCACATTTATTACTTTCATGACTTTTGGCAAAACCAGTAATTTTGCCACAAATAAAGGCGTATTTTTATATTTGTATATATATATGTAGAGATATATATATATATCAAAAATAAGACTCTTTTCCATCTTCATTTTTGCGACAGGACAAACCATATATATATATATTTAAAAGTATATAAAAGTAGAACGACGACCCCTTTTTTCTTCTTTTCTATTTTTCCTTTGCAATTAATTAAAATAAAACTAATAAGACATTTTCCTTTCATTTTCTCAAAATTTCAGCAGAGTTTTGACTGTATTTTGGCATTGGCTTTTTTTTTCAAAAATAAACAATTAACTCCTTAACCGCTATTCCTTCCCCTTTTTTTTCGATTTCCATTATTCAAACACTGGTCAGCATGCGGGCTTGAGACAAATAGATGCACGGAAAACAAATGGGATGCATTAGGATGGTCCTTTCATACCAGGTTGCTAGTCCTAGACGGACCCAACCCCTGTGTTGAGTCCCCTAAGTCATATGCAACATGATGCAAATAAGCGCTCCTACTAGGGATCCGGCATGAAGTCACGTTATTCTATGTTCAAAACCTGGGTCAGTGTTCTAGACAGTGTACCCGAGCAGACAACTCGGGCCGAGGAGGGGCAACTTACCGGGAACCAAAAGGCCGTCCGGCTTCGTAACTTATCCGTCCTCTTTCTTATTTCGGGTATTGACACTAACAGAATAGGGAGTCTCGACCAGCGAGCTTCTCCCCGGAGGTAAGAAGAGAAGGGTTTCGGCACAGTTTATATATACAGTCCAAATAATATCAAAGCAGTAAAAGCAGCATTTAGCACATTAGGCTCAAACACGTAAAAAACCAGATAATAAATAAAGCCAAATAATAACAATTATTTTAAGCTCGAATTCTTAACCCTGAACCAGTGGTTCTGGGTTACAGATCCCCAGCAGAGTCGCCAGAGCTGTCACACCTCCTTTTTACGCGCCCGCGGGGGCGCAGGGGAGTTTTTTCCAATTAAAGGACAATCGAAACGGGATTGGTTTAATTATTCAGAGTCGCCACTTGGGAGATTTAGGGTGTCCCAAGTCACCAATTTTAATCCCGAATCGAGGAAAAGAATGACTCTATATTATGGTCTGCGTACCAGAAATCCGGATAAGGAATTCTGTTAACCCGGGAGAAGGTGTTAGGCATTCCCGAGTTCCGTGGTTCTAGCACGGTCGCTCAACTGTTATATTCGGCTTGATTATCTGATTTTATACAAGTGTGAACTTATGTGCAAAATTTAACTTTTAACCGCTTTTATCATTTACTGTTTTTATCAAGAATTGCAACGTTGTGAAAATGTATCTCGAACCGCGTTACAATCAATGTACCCGTGGTCGTCGACACACTTTGACTCCGTTGAGATTTGGATTTGGGTCACATCAATGTGCACCCGAGTTTAAGGAAATTAAATTATTAAAGGCGCGCCTAAAGCGACTAGCGTATTTATTTTGGGTAGGACCGTGGAATTTTACTAAACGGTCCATCCCGAAGCCTAAACAATTTTTAAAGCAATATTTATTGAGGGCCCCGCAATTTGTATTTTTATTTGGCGAGGCTCACCTCGTTCTTTATTTCTAATGAATTTGCAACGTCATGGACATGCATCTCGAACCACGTCACAGTCAATGTACCCGTGATTAGAGAGGCATTTCGAATCCGTCGAGATTTGGATTTGGGTCACATAAATGTGCACCCGAGTTTAAGAAGGTAAAGTTTATTAAAGCGTATCCTAAAGAGACTAACGTGTTGTCATTTTAGGAAGGTTGTGAGATTTGCTAAACAACCCGTCCGGGAAACTAAATGCTTCAATGATTTACATTTAACAAGGGCCCCGCATCTGCGTGTTTTGTTTATTTTCATCGAGGCTCATCTCGTTCTTATTTTAAAAGGATATCCTATAGCAACTACGTTTCTTGTCGTGTTCGTCTCTATCAATTGAAAACGGTAGACAGTCCTAATTAATTACATGATTGCGAGTTTACTTATAACAGGATTTAAAATGCTTTTACAGAATAATAAAATGTGACTGCGATTATGGATAACTAGCCGAAAATTATGGGCCCAAACCTAGCTCATGCGAGATGGCCAGACTTAGGCCCCCTTTTTCGATATGGGCCTAACTGATTTGTTTCGATTTGGGCTCGGCCTTCATGAGATTGAGGCCTAGGACTGATTCTTTGTTCTGTGAAATGAGTTTATCAATTTATATGGGACAATCTGGCAAAAGGAGAAAGAATTTTAACTAAAGTGGATAGTTTTCCTATTTGGCTTACATTAGAGAATATATTACACCCTCAGACTAAGTCTAAAGGTACAACTTATTACACTGGGAATGTTTTTTTCACCTAACAGCACACATACATGACTAGCATGCATTAACCTGCATTGATACACTAAGCATGTAGGCTACTTCTATTATCCAAACAAAAATGTAACTACTATATACTACATGACATTTAACACAACAGTCCACGTGTATATAAACAATCTGCAGGTCCTCTCTTTTGCATTTATGTTCAAACTCTCAGTTACATTAGTGGTATCGATTGTGTACCTGGTAAGGAGGACAAAGAAGAAAGGAATGATCAGCTAAGCAATATGCAGTGAATACAGCAACAGCAGATAACACCAACAACACAGCAACAACAACCAGCCACAATGATGAAGCTCACAAGTGGTCGAGCAACAAACAAGCAGTCCCAGAAACAGAATGATGAACCAACAGAAAACCAGAGTATTCAATATAACAGCACCAGCAGTTCAACAATCACAAACAGCTCGGCAAATAACCAACAACAATTAGCAAAGACAGCTTGGCTAACTTGAACTCCTAAGCAGTTTTCAGACAGTGTTTTGTTACAATATTCTGAAATTTTCTTTTTGTTTTTTTTTTTCTTTCTCTCCAGACTCAAAAATGTCCAGCCTAAGACCCTTAAACTTCAGCCCCTGTTTTAGTTATCAAATGGCCTATTTATAGGCCAAATGCACCATTACAGCTGAGCTGCCCTGCCTGCCAATTGGCAGAATGCCCATACTCTTTTAAGCCCATGCTCAGCATGCTTGGTGTCAGCTCCCTTTATTCCCCACGCCTGGTTTTGTTTAATCCAGAATTATGGGCTCATTTGTTTATTCATTTTGAGCCCCCATACCCTTGTGTCTTGTTCCCCCATTGGTATTAGTTTAATCCTAAGTTAGTACCCTTTTTGTCAGCTCACTTAAACTAATTACTTCTGTTCTTTTTAAACACCCCAGAATACCCCCGTTAACCTTGATTATTACTGCCCCTGCCTATTGCAGCATTAGGGCATTTTTGCACTGATGAAAAC
The DNA here is from genome assembly GCF_000393655.2 of Nicotiana sylvestris. Classification (NCBI taxonomy): domain Eukaryota; kingdom Viridiplantae; phylum Streptophyta; class Magnoliopsida; order Solanales; family Solanaceae; genus Nicotiana; species Nicotiana sylvestris. Next base: position 59,867,558 of record NC_091061.1, read on the forward strand.
TCGAACTCAGGACTGCCTAGACTGAACCCTTTTAGTCATTTTTATAATGCCAACAGACCATTTCAAACATTACTAGGTCATCCAGCCAGTGTCCGAGTTTAATTAGTTATGTGAAACTCCTAGCTCCTTCGATCCATTAGTTATAGAAAACTAATCGACGACATTTATCGAGTCGACTATACTAATTATAGCAGGTAATAATCAGTCGCTCATATAAACAACACGTTCGGGGACCTAAAGGGTATCAGACAACTTTTATTAAATTACTGGGCCTATATGAATTAGTTCCTTTGACGATTAATCTAACTGACGATCATGTTTATCACAGAGTGTATTCAGAACAAACAGAAGACAATCGACCAAATAAAGGGTCTTTAACAGAGATGAAAGAAATCTGGAAGAAGTAACAAAATAACAAACAAACACAAAGAGATATGCTGACAACTTATTTGGAAATAAAACAAAAGAACGGAAAACTTACCAAAATGTTTAAACCAAACAGACCCAAATCAAACTCGACTTCGAACCTTTGAGGCCGAACAAACCTTAATCAGGGTGTTCTCACATGAGAACACCTTGGTTAAGGTCTATTAGACCTCAAACCTATGTCAAAACTGGCCGGGTTCCCCAGGTGCATGTGCTTCAGAAGTCTGGATTTCCAGATCTGGATTTTTGGGAGTTGTGGGTGGATTCGGACCAAACCAAGCTTGGTTTGGTCACGAGGAAGGTCAGGAGAGTGTCTAGCATGAAGATGGGGTGGTTTGGCATAGGTCCAGGTTCGACTCAAATCTTCAAACGAAGATTCGAGACGAACGGAAGTGATTCGAGGCTTGTGGTTAGTGGATTCGTGTTCAGGATGGTCGGGTGCATCGGGGGTGTTATTTTGGTGGTCATCGGAACTGTGGTTGCCAGGCTTATGGTGGGAAACCTAGGCTGCTAGGGTTTGAGAGGAAAGGGAGCCTGGGGAAGATGGTGAATAGTGGCCGAGGGGGGGGTGTGGCTTGGGGCGTGGGGTAAGGGGGTTAGGTTTATATATGTATTGAGGGTTTAGATCCTGGCCATTGGATCAATTGAGATCAAGGGCCAGGATCTAACCATTGAGGAGGGACGACGTCGTTCGGGAGATGATAGTGGGTTATGACCGGGTAGGGGATTGGATCGGGTCATGTTGACGGGTTTAGAGGAAGGCCTGGATCCGTTGGATCAATGGGAATGAACGGCCCAGATTAACTTGCCTGAAACGACGTCGTTTCGACTTAGCAGGGGCTGTATTGGACCGTTTGATTGCCATGAATCAACGGCTCAGATTGAGGCGCTGATACGACGTCGTTTGGGACGTGTCCGGGCAGCCTGTGTTTGGACTGGATCTGTGTCCTGGTCTTGGGCCTATTTTGTTTCATTTCTTGGCCCAAACCGATTTTCCCTACTCTTTTGCTTTTGTTTTCTTTCTTATTATTTTTTCTTTTCTTTTAAACAAAATAAAAATAACAAATAATAAGGTAACGGAATTAAACAACAATGCAACATTTTAACACAATTATCACAAAAATATTTACGTAGGTTAGCTAAGAGCCTAGGGCGAACGGTGCACATATTTTTTGAATTTTCTTTTACTGACCGAATTATGGTTTAACCATCCTAATACATATATTTTGTATTTTGTTTGTTAATGATTAAATGCAAAAAAAAAGAATGGACAGATCCACAAGTGACTAACAACACATGAAAACTCGAACAATTGTACAACGAAGCCATTTGTCACTATTTTTATTTTCTTTTGGAGCGAATGTCCGTAAAGCAAAAATCACGTGCTTACACACCCCATCGTCACACTCGATCTCTTGTATTATTACTTCTGAACTAGATTGGATTTTAAAACTGGGCCGAAGATTCCTCATGCATGTCATGTCATTGATATCAGCATAAAAAGAACTGTACAAAGAAAAGAAAAGAAAATGGAAAGAGAATTAGGGACGAAGAAAATTGCATTTCATTAAACGTAAAGACAACAAGGTTTTAACTCATCCAAACGGACGGAACATAACAACTGGATTACAAACCCTGGAATAATCCAGGTGACAAAAAGGAAAACAAAACCCACTACCACGACTCCCTCCGAACTGGAAGAGGAGTAGCTTCCCAATTGCTGATGTTAGCACGTGGTCCGATGTACTGTATGTCTGCTCTGCTTGACCCTTCCCCGGCCTCAACCATGTTTACTTCAACAAATACTTTCTCAAACACCTTATCCAAATTCCCATCCGCCTCAACTAACGAACCCGATATCTTTGCCAATGACTGTTTCTTGATATTCGGCCTGACGAAGGACCTGGACAATCGAGGAATTGGTTTAGGGAGCACCCAAGCTTTCTTCTTCAATTTACGGGCCTTTCTGATATCTGCCGCTGTTGGTTTGAACCCTAACCCGAAGGTGTCCAAATTTTTGGGCAAAGACACAGGTTGAGTAATGCCCTGCAGTTCAACCCCCAAACCCTTCCCGGGCACGAACCCGTTATTCAACATTTCTGACACTACCATGACGGTCGTAGCTGACACCCTAGGACATGGCATGCTTTTACCCTCAAGCACCCTACTCACCGGAACCGTGTCAAAGACCTGATAAACCCATGGCCCCCTATCATCTTCAGTCTCTATAAAGGGTACAAAGGCATCATTCATGGCGCATGAGGGATCTTCCCCATGTAACACAATTTCTTGTCTGTCCCACTCGAATTTGACCATTTGGTGCAGCGTGGAGGGAACGCCTTTGGCCGCATGAATCCATGGTCAACCCAGCAACAGATTATAGGACACTGCAGCGTCCAACACCTGAAATTCCATTGTGAACTCGACTGGGCCAATAGTCAACTCGAGTACAATGTCCCCTACCGTGTTTGTTCCTCCTCCGTCGAACCCTCGAACACAAATGCTATTTTTTCGGATTCTATCCTCATCAATCTTTAACTTGTTCAATGTGGATAACGTGCAAATATTAGCGCTTGACCAATTATCGATTAGTGCCCGAGTAACCATTGAACCTTAACATTTGACTGTCAAATACAGAGCCTTGTTGTGTTCTGTGCCTTCCATAGGCAATTCATCATCAGAAAATGCTACCCTGTTCACTTCAAAGATCTTGTTGGCAATTGTCTCTAAATGGTTCACTGAAATTTTGTCAGGCACATGAGCCTCATTCAATATCTTCATTAAAGCTCGGCAGTGCTCATCAGAATGAATTAATAATGATAACAACGAGATTTGGGCCGGTGTTTTTCTCAGTTGTTCAACAATGGAATAATCTTGTACTTTCATCTTTTTCAGAAACTCTTCTTCCTCTTCTTTCGTTACAGCCTTTTTAACCGGCACTGGATTGTCTTTTGCACCCTTAGCCTTTCTCAACTCTTCGAGAGCAAAACAACGTCCCGACCGGGTTAGTCCTTGTTCTTCACAACTCTCTTCCTCAATTTCCTTTCCTTTGTATGTCACCACTACCTTGTCATATTTCCACGGTACGACTTTGCTATCAACCATGGGTAACTGGACTACCAGTTTTATGACAACTGGTTCTACATAAGCTCTCTTCACAACCACCACGGGCGCTGATACTGACCCTGGTACCACTATCTTGACTGGCTCCTGCTTTTTCTCGACCACCAACGGTCCCTTCCCCATTACTAACACTGGCTTGTCTTTTATTGCTTTTAACTGAACCACTGGCCTTGCACTCACCGTCTTTTCTTTGGCTTCCGTAGAACGAATCACCATAACCACCTGCGAAGGTTTCTTAGGTTCTGCCCCCTTATGTATCAGTTCGATCATGTTGGCCTCATAATGTGCTGGTAACGGATTTTGATTGATGTTCGGGGCCTCTGGAGCCTGTACCTCAATACGGCAATTATCAATGAGCTCTTGTATTGCGTTTTTCAATTTCCAACATTTTTCAGTATCGTGCCCCAGCATCCCTGAGTAGTTCTCGCAGTTAACAGAATGGTCCAGGTTTCTGGGAAGGGGGTTTGGTGTTTTGGATTCAATTGGGGTAAACATCCCCAACTGTTTCAGTCTGTGGAAGAGGGCAGTGTAAGATTCTCCCAGCGGAGTAAAGGTTTTTCTGTTTGGGGCTTACTCACTTCTAAAAGCTTGGTTTGGGCGGAAGCTGGTTCCTGGTCTGTTTGCCCTGGGCGGTGGATAGGTGTTTTGTGGGGGTGGATGTGTGTTTTGGGGGTTCGATGCACGCCATTGCGAGTGCACCGGGAGCTGAGTGTAGGTCTGGGCGTGGTGAATAGAAAAGTGTGGTTCTGGTGGTGGATAATAGTGTTGCGGTGGGCCATATTGATAATTTGGGTGGTGGGGTCTGGGTTGGTTGTAGTAGAATGGAGGGTTATTGTTCCTGGACCAAGCATTAGCTTCAACTGTAGCAACTTCTTCTTTCTTCTTCTTTCCCAGCACACCACCAGTACCGCTTTGGATGGCCTGGGTGGTTGCTTTCAACGCCGAGTAGCTCAAGATCTTGTTAGATTTTAACCCTTCTTCAATCATGGCTTCCATCTTTACCACTTCATTAAACGACTTTCCGACAGATGTCACTAGATGACTAAAATAGGTAGGTTCCAATGTTTGCAAGAAGTAATCTACCATATCACTCTCCCTCTTGGGAGGATCAACCCTTGCAGCTTGTTCCCTCCAGTGGAAACCAAACTCTCTAAAACTTTCCCCAGGCTTCTTTTCTAGTTTCAACAATGACAGACGATCAGGGACTATCTCGAGGTTATATTGAAAATGGCCAATGAATGCCTGGGCCAAATCACCCCATGTATACCATCGGCCGGGGTCTTGCCTCGTGTACCATTCTAGAGCTGACCCGCTCAGGCTTTGCCCGAAATATGCTATCAACAATTCATCCTTTCCCCCGGCACCTCTCATTTTGCTACAGAAACCATGCAGATGGGCTACTGGGTCACCGTTCCCCTCATACAAGTCAAACTTCGGCATTTTAAACCCCGCAGGCAACTGTACATCAGGAAAAGGGCACAAATCTTTGTATGCGACGCTAACTTGGTTTCCTAAACCATGCATGTTCCTGAAGGATTGCTACAGGCTTTTGACTTTACGAATCACCTCCTCTTGCTCTGCATTCTTAACCAGTTTCTCAACTTCACCCGGGATTTCAAAATGGGGAGAGTAGGTATATGGCTCAGGCGCTTTGAAAGTGGGTTTAGGAGGGTAATATTGGGTGTCGTGAGCTTGGAATAGCGGCTCACTGGATGATCTATGTAGTGGAGCTGGGAGAGGTTCTGTTTAGAGGGTGGAGCTGGGGGAGCGTATGACGTGGTACCATAACCCTGGGCCTGATAAGGGAAAGCTGAAGATGCGTGGGGAGTGGTAGGCTCCTGAGCTTGAGCCAGGGGTGGGATGTAAGATGGGTTGGCAGGGTATAGCGGTTCCGGGTGTCCCTGCGACCATGCCCGATGCATTTTAGCCATTTGTGCTTTTAATTTCCTCATCTCCTCTTTCATAGCACCCACATTTGTTACCTCAACCTCATTCGAAGGGTCTACGATGCTGATTTCCGAATCCTGCCCTGTCATTTTTACTAGATCTTTCGACTGGGTGTTGTATGGATGAGTTGCCAGAATTGCCAATCAACTAACCACCTGCCTGGACTCACACATTTAGACAACCACTTTGTTAGTTATTAGGTTGTAACAGATTTAACAACCACACGTTGGCATGAATGTACTTATACAGTTATTCCTTTCTATTATGCGTTTGCTCGATTGCATGCGTCATCCCGGCATTTCATTCCTTATTTTGTTTTTCTTCCCTTCGCCTTATCCCTCTCTTGTGCTTTTTCTTTTCTCTCTCTTGTTTTTCTGCTCTTTTCTTTCTTTCTCTTTTCCTTGGTTTTCTTTATATTTACCTTTTCATTCTTTTTGTTTTCCTTTTGGTTATGGTCAAATCCTATGGATATTGCCTACGTATCGTGACCCCGCACGAATCAGACCAAGCGTAGTTCGTGAAGATAAATGTAAAAATAAGGGTGGAAACAAAATTCTCAACTTTAATTAATAAACAGACTTCTTACAAACTCGACATCTTTTGTTTTGGAAAGAACCTAACAAACACAATCTGAAAGCAAACCAAAAACTCTAAGCCTGCAAACATACTCAATCCAGAAAGCTAACGGACGTACAAAAGACTGACTCGAAATGGTAGACACTCACAGGCACGGACTATGCATATTCTAGTGCTTCAAACTTAGGTATCCGCGGGGCGTCGTTCGGCCTCGCCACGGGTCTAGGATCCAAATCCCTTTCAAGCTGCTCTAACTCATTCATAGTTCGCTTCACATAGATCATCACTGCTGAGATAAAAGTAGTACGGGTCATGTCTTCACAAACCCGGCATCTCCTGACAATAGCATGAGCAATGGCTCTAATCCTGTCTTTTGTTTGCTTCTTTTCTATGAGCAAGCGTCTTATCTGATCGCTGCACGTCTTTAAAGCTCGGGAGTCTTGCAAGTGCTGGTCTTGCAGCTGTTGCACTTCTGCCTCCATTTGGGCTAACAAGTTGTAACAATGTCCGCTCTCAGTTTCGAAGTCTCTAGCCTGCCTAACCGCTCTACCTTCAAGGGCAACTACTTTTCTCTTTAAATTGGCAACAATTTTCTCATGGTCCCTCTTCAACTGATTCAAGTATTGGCGACGCTCTTCGGTTCTTGTCGCCCATTGTGCTTTGAGTTCTGCCATGACATTTTCAGCTTTTCCTAGCTCATCCCGCCATTCTCTGACTTCGCTTTCCAATCTTTTTACCAATTGTTCATCGGATCGGCTCCTCGGTTGCTTATCGATGGTTATCTTCAACTGTCGGACTTGGGCTTTAAGAGCGTCATTTTCTCTGGCTAGTCTATTCTTTTCACCTTGATCCTCGGCAACCTGTACACTGCTCTCGAATTTCAGACTCTCGACTTGTTGCTTTAATTTACCAATCTCAACCCGATAGCTTTCTTCCTTTGCTAACCAATCCCACTGCTCTTGGGACGACTTGGCGAAATCTTCGAGATGAGGTCTTTTAGCCGGTCTTCCATATGCCACGTCACCTCTGAACCATTCGTGATACCCTGGAGCAATTTCCCCTCTGACCCTATCAGACACACAAGTGTTTGCCATCAGATATTGACACTCACTCCAAATTTGACGAACCTCTTCCTCGAGGAATCGACCGTCAGGACTAATTTCGACCACTTGGGTACTCATATCGTCATCTCTCAGTACTACTTGATATCTACCAAGTTGCCTCAGAACCCGATATGGTGCATAGGGCTTTATGCTTTTGAGTCCCATTAACAAAAAATGCGGTCGGGCTGCTGGCATATATATGACTTCCTCGACAGACAACCATCCAAGCACCCACTGTATCTGGCTGGCCTTGAGGTTCCGAAATAATAATGCCCAAGCCGTGACTCCTTCAGGTAGACTAGCCCCTTTGATTCTCGTACGAAATTCCCCTATACAAGTTTTCTCAGCTGAACCATAACTTAATAACTGAGAGCGCGGGCACAAATGCTCAATCATCCACATCTGTAACAATAAGTTACATCCCTCAAAAAATTTGCCCCCAGCTTTGCACGCAGTGAGAGCCCTGAAGATATAAGCCACAATCATAGGTGCTAAAGTGCTTTTCCCCATGGTTTGCAAGGTACTGACGACGCCTGCTACTTTTAAATCAATATTACCATCTTTCCTTGGGAATATTACGTGACCCAAAAAAGCTATCATAAATGCCACTCGTCTGTGTTCCTCCCATTTTTGTCGGCTATTTCTGCTGCACAACTTGAGGTCTGGATTATTGAACCCGACCACATGGCCATATCTATCATACATGAAGCGGAAACCGCAGAAACCCTTTGCAAAATCTGGATGATGAACTGTTCGGGATATTTTCAAGGAATCCAGGAATCGGTGTTTGGTAATGGCCCTAGGTGCAATCAAGTATTTGAATCTCAATGGAGCTTGGTCACTTCCAATGTACCCCGCTATTTCTTCCAATGTTGGGGTGAGTTCAAAGTCTGAAAAATGAAACACATTATGTGCCGAATCCCAATGGGCGACCAATGCCCTGATGATATCCCCCGGGGCTGAATGTTTAATAAATCCGGAAGGTCTTTCAAATATTTTCTCACTTCGTCTTGCCCTTCTTTGCCCAAATCATTCCACCACAATTGCAGCTCAAAAGGGATTTTGGTCATTATTGAAAAAGGCTCATTTATCATCGTGCTCATCCTGCACATTTATTAAAGCGTTTAAGCAAAAAGAAATCCTTTATTTAACTCCACAAACTACTATCTATATTATTGACTCAAAATTATTTCAAATGAAGAACTCAATTCTCAATTCTAATATTTTTCTTCTTTTTTTTTAGATAAAAGACCCGATATTGCGACACGGCCTTTCAATGCCTCGAGGGCGAAAATTTTAAGGCTGTGTGGGTCAAAAATCAAAATACGACCAAAGGTGGGTGTTTATGCAAAATCAGCCCTCCGGTGCCCCGTTGGGAACATTTGGCTATTTTTGACAAAAACGGCATCACCTGGTTTATTTGTGACAAAAATAAAAATTTTGATACATTTTTTTTTGGTTATTTTTTGCAAAAGGGGAGGTTGGACCCGACGAGGGTTGCCTACGTATCTCACGCCCTGTGAGAATAAAACCATGTGTAGTTCGGGCAAATTAACCGAACTATTTTAAAACACGACTCTTTTCTATTTTTTATTTTTGGCATTTCATAAGCGAATAAAAACTATTTTTAGAAATGAGACTCTTTTTTCCTTTTCAACAAATAAAATAGCCTATTTTCCAAGCTAAAAATAACAGACTCTTTTTCTTTTTCATTTTCCACAGACAATAAAACGACCTATTTTTCCAAACTAAAAATAAAAGACTTTTTTCCCTTTTTTTTCAACAAATAATGAAACAACTTATGTTTTTCAAAAAAAAACTTTTTTTATCCTTTTCTTTTTCAACAACCAACTTTCCAAAAATGAAAGACTCTTTTTTTTCTATTTTTCTTTACCCTTTTTTAGTAAAACAAAATAAAACATTTTCCCTTTTATTTTTCTCAGAGTTTCGCCAGTAATTGGTCATTGATTTTTTATTTCTAAAATAATCAATTAATTCCCTAACTGATATTTCTTTTCCTTATCTCTTTTTTTCCTCAATTTTCCAACATTCCCGAGATTCAGAAACCGGTCAACATGCAGGTTCGAAACAAATATATGTACGGAGCAAGTAGGATGCATCAGGATGGTCTTTTCATTTCAGGTTGCTAGTCCTAGACGGACACAACCCTTGTGTTGAGTCCCCTAAATCAAATGCAACATGATGCAAATAAGCGTTCCTACTAGGGATCCGGCATGAAGTCACGTTATTCTATATTCAAAAACCTGGGTCAGTGTACTAGACTGTGTACCTGAGCGGACAACTCGAGTCGAGGAGGGGGCAACTTACCGGGAACCAAAAGGCCATCCGACTTCGTAACTTGTCCGACCTCTTTCTTATTTCAGGGTATGACACTAACAGAATAGGGAGTCTCAACCAGTAAGCACATCCCCGGAGGTGAAGAGAGAAGGGTGTCGGCACAATTTATATACAGTTTAGACAATATCAAAGCGGTAACATTTAGCACATTCGGCATAAAGCATGTAGGAAAATCATATATAAGTAAATACAACAATTTATCTAAGCTCGAATTCTGAACCCTGAACTAGAGAATCTGGGTTCGATCCCCAGCAGAGTCGCCAGAGCTGTCACACCTCCTTTTCACACCTACACCCCGCAAAGGGCGTAAAAGAGTTTTTCCAATTAAAGGACAATCGGAACGGGATTTGATTATTAATTATTCAGAGTCGCCACTTGGGAGATTAATGGTGTCCCAAGTCATCGGTTGCATCCCGAACCGAGGAAAAATATGACCCTGTTAACAGTCCGCGAACCAGAAATCCGAGTAAGGAATTCTATTAACCCGGGAGAAGGTGTTAGGCATTCCCAGGCTCCGTGGTTCTAGCACGGTCGCTTAACTGTTGTACTTGATTTTATCTGATTTTAATGCTAGCTTATATGCCTTTTATTTAATTTTACACCGCTTTTATTTTAATTATTTTAAAGAATTGGGACGTCATGAAAACGCGTTTCGAACCTCGTCGCAATCAATGCACCCGTAGTTATCAACACATTTCGACTTCGTCGAGATTTGGATTTGAGTCGCATTAATGCGCACCCGAATTTTAAGAGGGTTATTTAGTTAAATCGTACCTAAAGATACTAACGTAGTGTTATTTTTGGGAAAAGCCATGAAGTTCGTTAAACGGCCATCCCAAATTCTAATTAATTCGATAATTATTTACTAAGGGCCCCATATTTATTTATTTTTGTGCAGTGAGGCTCGTCTCAATTTGTGAAACTCTTTTCTATCATTATTTATTTTTAAGAATTACGATGTCGCGAAAACGTGTTTCAAACCACGTCGCAATCAATGCACCCGCGGTTATCGACACATTCCGGCTTCATCGAGATTTGGATTTGGGTCGCATCAATGCGCACCCGAGTTTAAGAAGGTTATTCAATTAAATCAAGCTTAAAGATTCTAATGTAATATGATTTTAGAGAGGACCATGGAATTTGCTTAATGGCCATTCCAATTTCTAATCATTGTTAGTAGCCCATTGTTGACAGTCCGCGCATATGATTTATTCCGGAAAGGCTAATAGCAATTCCGAAATAGCTACGATTTTCTACTTATTTGTATGCCTCTAAAAGACTAGTTAATTTGGAAATAGATTGCAATGAAATAAAATAAGGACCAAATTTAAAGGAGGATTGGGCCTGCCCATGGCCTTAGTGTGATCCGAACGGCCCAACGAAGATAGATTTATTTCTATTGTAACAATTAATAAAATATCCATGAATCCTTATACTGAACACGTGAATTATCAGAATCCCTAAATGATCTATCCTACACATTGCCTATCACGACCTGCTGTCCTTAATGAATTAAGTCAGTGATGAATAGGTTTGCTTCATGATTTCCAACTGATTTCTATACCAATCTACTTACCATAATTATGATCTTCCAAACGATTTCAGAATCGTAAAACAAAAGCAAACCTTCTATTACACTATAATGACAAGATACCAATGGCTAAGCTAAATGTCATCAAATTTGCTCATGAATTCTCATATCCTGTACACAGGTCTAATTGCTTCTGATGACTAATGGAACTCACACGAATTTTCTGATCAGCCCAGGCCCATGCTCAAAGCTTATTCAAATGTCCAATTCAATAGTTCTAAACTACGCATCATTCAACATGTAATCTACCCTACTGAACAAGTTTAATTATACACATTCTGCCATTTACATAACAGGAGACTACACTATTACTATCATTAAAGATACAGGCTACTTTCAGTTGAATAACAGGCCTTGGAACATTTCATTTCAACTTCAACGAACATACATCAGTGAGATTCAGGGAAATATACCTGGAAATTGGAATGTAAAATAGAGAAAAGGTGAGGAGTCAGGTACTTTGAACAGCAACAACAACAAGCCCAGCAATGTTATACCACAGAAACACAGACAAATTACTTCGAAAATCAGAAATATAAGCCAATTCCCCACAGATCAGTCTAATGTACCCCTGTCCCTCACAGCTGAAGTCCAAAACTAGTAATGAGACTTTGAAACTATTTCAGATCTCCATATTTTGATGTTTTTATTCTCTGAATACCCTCAGAATTGAAATGCTAACTGAATAAAAATGAAAGCTCAAATTAAAACTTAGGGCTCAAGGCAGAAGATAGAGCAGACCCCCTTTCCCAAGGCATCTTATGCCCTTTTATAGGCAACCCCAAAGAGAATAAATTAAGTTCTGATTTTCTAATTAGTCCCTCTTTATTTTCACTTTGGTCCCTCTATTTTTATCTTCCTAAACAAGTAACTGCAGTACACTTATTAAAATTTACACTTGAAACCCATTCTAGAAGGCCCTAAAGCATTCCTCTACCCATATAATACCCATACTACCCTTCCCTATACCTTGATATTACTATTCCTATCAGAACTGCCCTTTTCCATACCCAGATTACCCCTGAAAGCCTTCCAGAATCACTGAACCTACCCTTATCCTTAACAACTATACCCAATACCCTAGCCCAGTCTAAAACTAACTAAAATTAATCAGCTAGCAATTAGAAACTAACTAAAATTAATCAACTAGCAATCAGAAACCAACTAATCAGACTGACTGAACCAATTCTGGTCAATTAACCAACTCAAACAAACTAAAATGAAATTAAACTGAGCTTAAGCTACCACGATTAACACTAAATGAACTTAAAACCAATTATTAAATCATGAACTTATAATCATTCAACCAACTAACAAGCTCAGAATCAACAGTAATTAACAGGACCTAAACTAACACAATTAAACCATAAAATTAACAGAACAATAATGAAACAACGACTGCAAATAATATTTTAATCATGCTAGCAAAAGAAGCAGTAAAAAAAGAAAAGAAAAACTCACAAAGGCAAAAGGGGTTCCGGCCAGTCATAAACATCTGAACCCTTTCAGATTTTTGACGCGTAACATCCCTAACCATGTGTTCTTACACGAGAACACATGGTTAAGGGTGCTACGGTTCGAAATCAAAAGGATTTGATTTTAGGGTTTGGTCAACAATTCTTATATCTAAGATTTGGGCCATTTCAAGGTGATTTGAAAGAAAACAACCACAAATTAGTGTTGAGGAAGGGCTGGGGGTTGTAGGGTGTGATTTTGGGCTGATTCGGACAAACTGTCACCTGGCCGGAAAACTTCAAATCAAGATTCGAAGAGTTCCGGCCTTATTCGAGGCAAACCAATGGGTGTAATAGAAAGCGAAGGGTGAGGGGAGCCCATGGTGTTAATTTCAGGGTGAACGGCGTAGTTCGCGTTCACCGCCGGCAAGGAATTTTAGGGCGGCGCGGATTAGGGTTTGGGGAGAAAGGGTAGGGTGAAGAAGACGATGGAAATGGGGGTAGGGGGGGGGGAACGGTTTGGACACTTATATACTGGAAACCTCGTTAGTTTCGGACCGTTGGATTGATGAGATCCAACGGTCCTGATCCAAGGACCCCGAAACGACGTCGTTTGGACTTGCTATGAACCGGACTGGGTTGGGGAATTTGGGTTGGACTGAATCGGGGTGCTTTGAGGCATTTGGGCCAACGGAGTACATGCAGAAATGGCCTAAATTTTAAGTCTCAAACAAGACCACTTCCATTATATTTTCCATTTTTCTTTTTGCAATCTTGTATTTTTTTTGTATTTATTTTCTGATTTTTTCAAATATGTGAAATTAAACTAACAATTAAGATAAAACCAATTAATGCCTAAAATTAACTTAATAACTATTTGCGACTGTTTCTCAATTAAAATAATAAAATGCTAAAGTAAACTATTTTTGTAATTTTCTTCATATCCTATTCTAAAACAGGTTAATCCCTAATTAATACTAAAGTATAAAATTAAATCCTAAGTGCAGAAAAATGTATATTTTTGTATTTTATAAAAATTAACACGCGCAAATAAATGCAACAATTATCAGAAGATGACACCAAAAATGCACAAAAATTGAAAAAATAAAAGAAAAATTATTTTGTTTGGGATTTTGGGAATTATTCATATATAGGGCAAAAATCACGTGCTCACAATATGCAATAATATGATGTAACAAGACAAGGCTTAGTCTTGCGAAGTAGAGGGCAGAGCTTAGCCCGATTGAAAAGCAGGTAATAGTAGTAGAAAATAGAGCAATATTTGTGTAAGGAGGGACAATGCTTAGTCCCATGCGAGTGGGGAGGCAAGGATTAGCCTTATACAAATGGGGAGGCAAGGATTAGCCTCATGCAAATACGAAGTCAGGGCTTAGACTCATGCAGGTATGGAAGTAAGGATCAGCCGCATGCAAATGTGGAGTTAGGGATTATTCTCATGCAAGATTGGAGACATAGCTTAGTCTCATGCAAAGAGAAGGCAACACTTATCCATATGCAAATATGGAGGCATAGCTTAACCTCATGCAAGATTCGGGACGAGGCTTAGTCCCATGCAAAATGGAAGGCAATGCTTGGCCTTATTCAAAATGGAGGCAGGGCTTAGCCTCATGCAAATATGGAGGTAGAGCTTAACCTCATGCAAGATTCGGGACGGGCTTAGTCCTATGCAAATGGAAGGAAATGCTAAGCCTAATGCAGATATAGAGGCAGGGCTTAGCCTCATGCAAGATTAGAGATAGGGCTTAGTCCCATGCACAATAGAGTCAAGGATTAGACTCATGCAAATGTGGAGTCAAGGCTTAGACTCATACAAATATGGAGTTAGGGCTTAGACTCATGCAAATATGGAGTCAAGGATTAGACTCATGCAAATATGGAGTCAAGGCTTAGACTCATGCACATATGGAGTCAGGGCTTAGACTCATACAAATATGGAGTCAAGGATTAGACTCATGTAAATGTGGAGTCAAGGCTTAGACTCATGCAAATATGGAGTCAGGGCTTAGACTCATGCAAACATGGAGTCAAGGATTAGACTCATGGAAATATGGAGTCAGAGCTTAGACTCATGCAAATATGGAGTCAAGGATTAGACTCATGCAAATATGGAGTCAAGGATTAGACTCATGCAAATATGGAGTCAGAGATTAGACTCATGCAAAGAGAAAATAACAGATAAGGGTAGAGTATATCTTAGCTAGGATAGGTTCAGTGTCTAACGGCCGGATGGATGGTGAATTTTCTTTGTGTACGAATCTTATTGTCAAATGTGCCTGCGTTCAAAGAAAAATCGTAAGTTTCAGGAGGGGAGGTTGGTTCTTGCTTCATTTGCCAGCCTTGCTTTGCTCCGCTCTGGAAGCCCCCTTTGAGTTCCCCTAGGTAGCACCTGACCGTTATGAAAAATAGAATTTTCGAAAACATGCATTCATTGATAAAAAAAAATGGAATTATTTTAGAAGCGTATTGATATATCAAGTAACTTTTGATGAACTAGCGACTGTGACACATTTCAAAGGCATTGCAGCTCTCTTATGTTGGAATTTGGAGGGTCCTCCTCAAAATTCTGCCCCAGTTTGGTAGATGATTTTTAACCGTTTTTGGATGGTGGACCTTGCTAAATCTTCTTCGGAATTTTGAGAATCTTTCTCAAAATTCTGCCCCAGTTCTTGACTGATGACTGACTTCCTGGCATGTGATGGCTCTGGCTGGACTTGCTCCAAAATTTTGAGGACCCTCCTCAAAATTCTGCCCCAGTTCTGATTTTGTGGAAAATGAAAATTTTATTATGATATGACCGAACCCATAAGGCTGCCTACGTATCCCCTCTTAAACGGGAATCAGGTCAAGCGTAGTTCAATTACATCATAAAGAAATGTGAAATAATTCTACGTATCTGAATTGATTGGTTTTGGCCAGATCTCTCCATCCATCTCTGCAAGTATGAGTCCTCCTCCTGTCAAGTACGCTGTGAATCATATACGGACCTTGCTAGTTGAGAGAGAATTTCCCTTTGGATTCATCTTGGTGTGTAAAAATCTTCTTCAATACCAGCTGTCCTGGTGCGAACTGCCTTGGTTAGACCCTTTTGTTGAAAGCTCTGGACATTCTGTTCTGATAGAGTTGGGTGTGACATACTACGTTCATCCTCTTTCATTGATTGGGGCCAATTGTTTATAGCGGCTTCTTACCCATTACTTATCGCTGAGTTCAACTTCCTGTATGACTCTTAAAGAAGGAATCTCTACCTTGGCTGGGATGACCGCCTCGGTACCATAAACCAGCATGTAGGGGGTTGCCTCGGTTGATATGCGAACTGTGGTGCGGTACCCTAACAGAGTAAAGGGTAACTTTTCATGCCACTACTTGTGATTCTCTACCATTTTCCTTAGTATCTTCTTAATGTTTTTGTTGGCGGCTTCTACGGCTCCATTCATCTAACGTCTGTAGGTGGTGGAATTCTTGTGCTTGATTTTGAAGGTTTCACATATAGCTTTCAGAAGATCACTGTTGAGGTTAACGACGTTGTAAATGATAATGGACTCAGGAACCCCGAATCGGCATACAATATGATAATTGACAAAATCTGCGATGACATTCTTGGTTACGGCTTTGTAAGATGCAACTTCTACCCATTTTGTGAAGTAGTCAATGGCTACCAGAATAAACCGGTGTCCGTTTGAAGCCATGGGTTCAATTGGACCAATAATATCCATTCCCCTAGCGGCGAATGGTCAAGGTGAGCTTGTTTCATTGAGCTCGTTTGGTGGCACTTTTATCATGTCGGCATGTACTTGGCATTAAAAGCATTTGTGGATATACAGAATACAATCCGTCTCCACGGTCATCCAAAAGTAACCTGCCTTGAGTATCTTCTTGTCTAGAACAAAATCATTCATGTGTGGTCTACATGTCCCAGCATGCACATCCTCAAGTAGCTTAGAAGCTTCCTTTGCTTTGACATTCCTTAGCAAACCCAAATTCAGAGTTCTTCTGTACAAGTTCTCTCCGTTGTAGAGGAAATGATTTGACAACCTCCGGAGTGTGTGTTTCTGAATGTGATTTGTGTGCTCTGCATATTCTCCTTTTGATAGGTACTCCTTAATGTCATGGAACCAAGGCTTTCAATCTGCTTCTTCCTCGACATGTGCACAATATGCCAGCTAATTATGGATCCTCACTGGAATGGGATCAATATAGTTCTTATCTGGATACTGTATCATTGATGAAAAAGTGGCTAATGCATCGACAAACTCATTCTGGATTTTGGGCACATATCGGAATTCTATCTTTGTGAACCTCCTTTTCAATTCCTGCACATGGTGCAGATATGGCAATATCTTGGAATTCTTGGTAGCCTATTCTTCTTGCACCTGGTGCACAAGCAAATCCGAATCACTGATCACCAACAACTCCTGAATGTTCATGTCGACTGCCATGTTGAGCCCTTGTATGCAGGCTTCATATTCTGCCATATTGTTGGTGTAGGGAAATCTGAGTTTGGTAGATACGGGATAATGCTGACCCGTTTCTGGCACCAAAACTGCTCCAATTCCCACACCTTTAAAATTTGCGGCTACGTCAAAGAACATCCTCCAATCGTCATATGCTTCCGTGATGTCTTCTCCTATGAATGATACTTCTTCATCAGGAAAACATGTTTTCAAGGGTTTGTATTCTTCTCCCACTGGATTTTTGGCAAGGTGATCTGTCAACGCTTGTCCTTTGACTACCTTTTGAGTTACATATACGATGTCGAACTCACTCAATAGTATCCGCCATTTATCCAACTTCCCAGTAGGCATGGGCTCCTGAAATATATACTTCAAAGGATCCATCTTGGATATGAGGTATGTAGTGTAGGCACAGAAGTAATGCCTCAACTTCTGGGCTATCCGGGTCAAAGCACAATAAGTGCGTTCGAGCAGAGAATACCATGCTTCATAAGGTGTGAATTTCTTACTCAGGTAGTATATGGCTTGCTCCTTTCTTCCTGTCTCATCATGTTGTCCTAAAACACATCCGAAGGCTCCATCTAACACAGATAGATAAAGTAGCAAAGGTCGTCCTAGTTCTGGCTGGCGGGACCAGAACTGGCAGTGTGGACATGTATTCCTTGATCTTGTCAAAAGCTTTCTGACAATCCTTAGTCCAACTTGTCTCTACATCTTTCTTTAGCATCTTGAAGATAGGTTCACATATTACTGTGGACTATGCTATGAATCGGCTGATGTAGTTGAGCTGCCCCAGGAAGCTCATTACGTCCTTGCTTTTGGGTGGTGGCAGCTTCTGAATAGCTTTGACTTTAGTCAGATCCAGTTCGATCCCTCGGGGACTGACAATGAATCCCAATAACTTTCCTGTAGGAACCCCGAATACACACTTTGCGGGGTTCATCATCAAATTGTACCTCCTGAGCCTGTCAAAGAATTTCCTCAAGTCTGCTATCTGATTTGCGGACTCTTGGATTTGATGATGATGTCGTCCACATATACCTCTATTACTTTGTGTATCATTTCATGGAAGATGGTTGTCATGGCCCTCATTTAGGTGGCCCCGCCATTCTTTAGACCGAACGACATCATCTTGTAACAGTATACACCCCAAGGAGTAATAAAAGTTGTTTTCTCGGTATCTTCTTCATCTATCCAGATCTGATGATAACCTGCGAAGCAATCTACAAAGGATTGGAGTTACTGCTTGGCACAGTTATCGATCAGGATGTGTATATTTGGCATCGGGAAATCGTTTTTGGGATTTGCTCTATTTAAATGCTGATAATCGACACATACCCTGACCTTCTCGTCCTTCTTCAAAATTGGCACAATATTAGCTAACCATGTTGGGTACTCAACCACCCTGAGAACCTTGGCTTTGATCTGCTTGGTAACCTCCTCCTTGTTCTTCAAACTCATGTCTGGTTTGAATTTTCTAAGTTTTTGCTTGACTGGCGGGTACATGGGATTGGTAGGCAACTTGTGAGCTACTATAGATGTGCTCAAACCGGTCATATCATCATACGACCATACGAAGATATCCTCATATTCCTTTATAAAACGGGTGTACTCTTCCTTCTCTGTTGGTGACAAATGAATGCTGATGCGGGTCTCTTTGACAGTCTCGACATCTACCAAATTTACTGCTTCTGTTTCATCCAAGTTGTATTTAGGCTTGTTCTCAAAATTCTCAACCTCCCTGACAATTTCCTCGGGTATCTCATCTTCTCCCTCTGAGTCACTATTCTCATGTTGCGTTGCCTCATTACATGTCACAGTCACTGATTCATCAGGAAAAGTAATAATAACACTGTAGAAGGGAAAAGTATAAAAATAGTAATGAATAATGATAAAGTATAAATGCATTTGATTAAAATTGAGTAATTGTTCAAACAAAGCTTGGCTCGGTGGATCGAGCATTTATTTTAAAACAAAGAAATCTTAAAACAAAATTTCTGAAAAATTAAAATGCCTAGAATAGCTATAAATTCTGCCAAGCTACCCAGGGACTCGACGGGCTCGGGATGGTGTGACGGTCCAGTTTCTAAGAACAGCTCCCTTTTCCATGGTCTGAATGAAGAGGCCTTCTTCCTCTCCCTCATCCTCAATTATGGCACTGCAAACCATATTCTCATCTTCCAAGAACAGATCTTTTAGCCTAGCTAGTGCTTCTTCTTCAGCAGTTCCCCATATTGTGTCTGCCTGATGGAAAACCTGTTCCAAACGGGGTATCCGTTGTTCAAGAGGGTAATACAGTCCACGCCACGGAGGCACCATTCCTTGTACTCTTGCCATGTATACTGGTATTCGAGCCCAAAGGTGGTACCGTGATTTTTCAGTCGTATCGGCTTTGTGATGAGGTTTTTTCCCAACACTTTGCCGGGTTCATATCTGGACTATGCTAGTATGCTTTCTATTTTGTTACTCCACCACATATATTTCTTGATGGCATTGACCCGTTCAATTTGATGATAAGTTTCCCCTCCTGGCCTCCTTCTATGTTCGATGGTCGGGATGGTTTGATTAGTGTAGATAGGATTGCTCCCGTCCCCATGAATGATTACCTCCTGACCGTTCCATTCAAGTTTTACGACTTGATGTAGTGTGAAGGGTACGGCTACAGTAGCATGGATCCATGGGCGGCCCAACAAAAGATTATATGAGGCTGGTATGTCAAGCACTTGGAATTCAACATCGAACTAAGTTGGTCCCATCTGCAAGCAAAGGTTGATTACCCCAATCGTGGCCTTTCGGACCCATCGAAAGCCTTGACATTCATGCTTCTGGTCCGTATTTCATGGAAAACTTTGTCCAACATTTTTAGGGTATCCAGTGGACAAATATTCAGACTAGACCCTCTATCAACTAGGACCCAGACAATGAACTTGTCTTCAAATTGTACCGTAATATGCAATGCTCGATTGTGATTCAGACATTCAGGCGGTAGCTCATCTTCGTGGAAGATAATCTTATGGCTCTCCAGCACTTGACCAACTATGTTAGCCATTTATCCACCAGTGATATTATTGGGTACATAAGCCTCGCTCAGAACTTTCATCAAGGCGTTCTTGTGTGCCTCTAAATTCTGTAGTAGTGATCGGATAGATATCGGAGCATGGACTTTGTTCAGATGATCAACAACAGAATATTCTTTCGCATGTACTCTCCTCCACAAGTCATCTGGTCTAGTCTCAATGACAGGTTGTCTAGCAGCGGCATCTTTGCTTGAATCTCCCATATGTTCAGGCGTGTAGACTCTTCCAGTTCTAGTCATCCCTTGTGCGGTGTCAGATTCCTCCATCTTAGTCTTCCCTTTTCACCGCGCCTCGACGACATAATCCCAAGCAATTGCCTTTGAGTTGAATGGGGGTGTGGTTGACATCGTTACAGTAAAAGGTGTGACCACTTCTACATCAAATGAAGCGGAGGTGGCTGTGAGTGGAGCTACTTCCACCTCGAATGGAACTGATGCAGTCACCTCAACGTCAATAGGTGACTGATTCTAAACCACAATGGGAGTAAGTGTAACTACAACCTTAAAGTTATTGCCTTCTCGGATATGCCTGATTGACCCTTCGAGGTCCCATTCTTCATTTGTTTCTATAACATGTACACCGTCACCTCTAGATCAGGGAGGGGATTGTTGCAGACATTAGGTGCGGCTTCCTTCGCTTGTATGACCTTGTTATCAATGAGCGTGTGAATCTTATCCTTCAATGTTTGGCACTCAGCAGTGGTGTGCCCCTTCATGCCAGAGTGGTATGCACAGGTTTTGTTCGGACTGACCCATTGGGATGGATTTTCTAGTGCCACATCCGGAATAAGAGTGACGTAACCTGCGGTCTTTAACCTTTCATACAACTGGTCGATGGGCTCAGCAATGGTGGTGTATTATCTGGGTGGCTTGCGGTCAAAATTGGGTCTTGGTCTTGGATAAGTTTGGCGATTTGGTGGTGATTGGAAGTGGGATGGTTGGGAATTGTAGGTATGATAGATAGCGACTAGTTGGGAATATCTGGGAGGTGAGGGTTGATATGTAGGTAGTGATGCTTGGTATGTGGGTGGAGATGCTTGGTATGTGGGTGGAGGTGTTTGATATGTGAGTGGATTTTTTGGGCCCTGGGCCACCATTACTGCTCCAACATTTCTCTTCTCCGATATGCCACCTGATTGTAGTGCCTTGTTCATGGCTTGTAGCGCCTCAAAATTTGTTACCATCCCGCTCTTGATTCCTTCTTCAATTCTTTCCCCGATCTTGATGATATCAAAGAATTTGTGATTTTCGATGACCATCAGTCTCTCATAATATTGTGAATCCTGTGCTCTGACAAAGAATATATTCATCTATTCTTCGTCCAAAGCGGGCCTGACCTTGGAGGCTTCAGACCTCCAACGAGTAGCATATTCATGGAAAGTCTCAGTGGGCTTCTTCTTGAGATTCTGAATGTAGAAGACATCAGGTGCATTTTTTGTGTTGAACTTGAACCGATCCATGAAATCTGACACCATGCTTACCCAATTGGACCATTTCTTGGGATTCTGGCTAATATACCAAGACAATGCGTCCCTAGTAAGGCTCCTCATAAAGCGCTTCATTTGAATCTTTTCATCTTTTCCAACCCCGACCAACTTATCACAGTAAGTCCTTAGGTGACCCTGGGATCACCTGTACCATCGAACATTTTGAACTTGGGAGGTTTGTACCCCTCCGGCAGTTTCATATCGGGCTGTATACATAGATCTTCATAGTTCAAACCTTCTATTCCTCTATCACCTTCAACACCTTAAACTCGGCTTGTTAACGTCTTGAGTTCTTAGGCCATGTTCTTAATGAGCAGGTCCTTTTCGGAGGGTTCTGTTGCATAGGAGATTGGCTAGTTAGAATATGGTATAGTTTCCACGTATATGGGGTTGCTCTGATGGGTGCCAGGAACTTGGGTATAATGATGGTCATTGGTGGAGTTTTGTGGATCTAGAATGAGTGGTGGTGTATTTTGGGAGGTGTGGTAAGTGGTGGTTAGTGGGTATGGAATTGGTTGATGTTGTTGTGGTGGAGTTGGTATCGACAATGGATTGATATTTTATGGTGGAGTTGCATATTGATTTGGTATGGTAGGATTTTTTGTGTTCTAAGGAGGTGTTGGATTCTTTGTGTTTTGTTGGTGGATATCAGGGACATTGAGGGTGAGTGACAAGTTTGCCAAATTGCGGACCTACTCAAGTTCTCCTTGTAGTTCTAGTATCTTTTGCTCAAGTTTCAAAACTAGGTCATTCGAGGCCAGAGTACTATGGCTGTCGAAAGTCTCTACGTTCTCACCGTTTTCCTTTCGTATTCCACTTAAGTCGTCCATCTTTGCTTTTTCTCTGCCTTTTGTGTTGCTTGGAGGAGGAGGTGGTGGAGGGCCTCTGGATCTAGTATGATATGCTGATGAGGCCAGTACAGATGAACCAACCTATGGGGATGGGAATAATAATAATAATAAATAAACAAAACAAAAAGGTAACAAGTTAGCGAGGATCCTGAAATGTTTGCAGTATTTAAACACACATAGTGCGAAATATAAATTCGTATCCTAATCTGGGAGCCTTGTCGTACTTGAGGTAGGCCTAGAGACAAATGAATTTGGAGAACTTAAAATGCCAATAAATGCTTCATTTCATAATATAAAATATACGAATCCAAAACGACACTAACATAATAACAAAAACAAGTCACTACTGGTACTCGGCATTATTACATTTTTAGAAAAGCAAGTAAATCTAATCTACTTGGTCCTAGAAGGACCTTCCCCAGATTCGATCTTTCGGACTCTATCAAACAGATCTCCTATATCGTGCAGTCCCAGCAACAAGTAGGCTCGGGACACATGTCCTCCCTCGGCTCCTTCAGCATTCTGACAGTTTTCAATCCTTTTTATGACTTTGCCCTCTAGTTCCACTATTCCTCACCCCAGGTATTCCAATTTTCTGTTGGAAGTGACCGCCATATCTTTCAATTTCTCGACCAACCTCGCGTTTCTCTCATGTATCTCCTGATGCTCATTCTTAGAGTCATGGACTCTCTTGCGTATCCTGTTGTACTTAACTTGGGCTTCAGCTTCCTCGTCTATGATTTTGTTCCCTCAACTAGTCCCCGTTGTCACCGCTCCTTTCAGATTGTCTTCCAACCATGCAGGGTAGAGAGGCTCGCACCCCGCGTGATATCTGCCTGGCTTGATAGTACTTTTCTCTACAATGATTTTGCAGTGCCACATATGATGAGCTTGGAACTTGTAAGGCATGTCATCGTCTTGTAAATTTGCCCTGAAATGATTCATCTTGACGACCCTTGGTACAACCTGCTTTCTGCCTGCTTGCCTTATTACTCGTATAGGAACATATGGATATATACCTCTCCACCCGATCAACACCAAATGCGGAGCATCCCGGACCTGATAATGAACTCTTCTGTTGGAAACCATTCAACCATCCACTGCACTTGTTCCTCGGTCAGATTGTCGAAGAACTCCACCCATTCGCTGGCACTTTCCGGCTGAGCAAATATGTCTGGAATGTAGGTCATCTGCCTAGGGTGATGGAAAGCGATGTGGTCGTTCCAAGCCCTTTGCAGAAATTCTTGGCGATAGCGACCCTTTTGGAGATGCTCCAACAACCATAATTGTAGCAGAAAGTTGCAACCCTCGAAATGTTGGACCCCTCTTTAACAACGCTACAGGGCCCTATAGATATCAGCTATAATCATGGGGATTTTGATATACGTCTGCCCATTAATCTTCTCCATCAGAGTTTTGGCGACCATGGCCAACCTGGTATAAATTCTTCCCTTTTTCATGGGGAACACAATCATCCCCAGAAAGCACACGATGAACACGAACACTCTGCGGTGGATGTGACCCAGTGAAGTGAGGGAGATCTCATCATAATAAGTGCAGAAGGACTTGCTGTGGACATACCTCTCGTAGAGATATTTGAAAGGTATGTAGGAGTCCTTCAAGCACACTAAGTCGACATTCTTTTTCAGTCCCATGTAGGAGTTCTCTGTACGGTTTTCGGGTTCCAAAAGCCCGAGACTGTCCCAAGTCAACCCGACATGTCATCCTATTTCCTCTAGGAGCAGTGTCATTTCTATGTCGCCGAATCGGAACACGGCTCTTTCACTATCCTAGAACAGGGTGGCAGCCTCGATTAGTTTCTTGTTTGGTTCAATATCTAGCAAGGAAGGAAAATTACCCAGGTACTTTTTCACATGCTTCTTGTCACTTGATGAAAGATTTTACCACCAATTTAGCAACAATGGAGGGATATTGCTAAACATACCGAATCTGGGGACTTCGTGCCTCATTTTCTGTAAAACAAAAGGGTTAGGCCTTACCCCCATCGGACTCGACTACTTATACATTTACAATCAGCATATCGGTATTTAGTCCTCCAAATTAATGCATATAACGTGATTGCGTCTGTTGGAATTATGGAAAACCCGATGGATTTTGGATAAGGCTTATCTTAAAGGATCATTATGTGGACAACATAATTGATCCAACTAGGTTTGACCATGATGCATGCACAATTTAAACAGAGTAAGGTTTCTATTTGGGTTTTACCGCAAATAAGCCTTTCCAAATTCAAGGGTAATAAGTAGGAAGAGCGGAACCACTCATTAAAGCATTGCTATAGGATTTGAGATGCACGAGTAGAATATGATGTGGAGCATGATTTATGCAGCAGTTAATAACATGTAGGCAATTATTTTCACATTTGAAAAATAAATATAGCATTTAAATAATTGAAAAGACAGTTACATAAAAAGGAAAACAAAGAGACAAGTCAGTTTTCAGGGTAATAAAGGAATCATAAACGCTTGAAAAAAAAACAAAATAGACAATTAAATGCAGATAACGGAGCAGGGTATTGGATAAGCATGCTTGGACTAATTTGTAAAAACAATTTCGTTATGGTAAGAGCCTAAAAATATCCCCAGCAGAGTCGCCATGTTGTCGCGCCCCGTTTTCTCTATCCTCGCGGAGGGAGGTCCGGGTTTTGACATCCATAAGGGTGCAATGACTCATTTCCTTTTGGGAATTGGGTATTTGAATAGTCACCGCTAATGGATTATGGTGTGTTAGGTCACCTAGAGCAATTAACTTTTGGGTTGGTTTGCATTACCAGAGATTAGGGTTAGGGCTCGAAATAACCTCGAGGGAAAGGTGTCAGGCACCCCTCTTGGTCCACAACTGTGGGTCCGGACCGAACTTATATTTAGAAATTAGTCCATATAAACAAGTAAGTTGTAAAGCTTATTGAACAAGTCAAGTAATGAAATAAAGGTTTGAACAAATTATACAAACAAAGTTTTAAATAAGGAGAGGATTTGGGGTAAGAAGGGGTCCTAGGTTGTTTATCATATATGATCACCCCACGCAATGTCTAGTAAACACTCCTCAATGAAGGGCTACACGTGACATTAACGTGTAGTCATCATATCCCATGTATACCCTTCCCATCCCCTTATGGTCATGCAAAACGAGTGTTTGGTCATTCATTCCTATTGCCTGCTGCTACTCGTCCCTTCTTAATAGTCCCGGAGGGAGTTGGGACCTCTACTTATAGGTAGTTCTAGACGTACCCCTAAGGTTTTAAAGGAAAAACTCTAAGGTGACAGTCAAAAATCATCTAGGACTTTCACATAATGAGAGCAAGTAAAAGGCTCATAGTTTCCTCCGCAAACAAGCATGCATGCAGCACAACTCAACCACAAGTAAGGTCTTTAGTAATCTGTAATGACACGACCAGTCGTTTTGATCTCTAGAACATCGTTCAGCAGTTTGGGGCCATGAGCAACTTCACTTCAGGTATTATGACTTGTACGCATGGTCGGAATTGAATTACGGGGAATTCAGAGTTTATTTGGAAAGGAAATTCTTATTTTGGAAGCTTTAAGTTGAAAGAATTGACTAAGATTGGATTTTAGAGTAAACGACCTCAGAATCGAGATCTAAAGGTTCCTCTAGGTTCGTATGATGATTTCGTACTTGGGCATATGCCCGGATCGGGTTTTGGATGACCTGGGGGCATTTTGTCACCTATTATGGAAGTTAGCATTTTCATAAGTTTGGGTTGAAGTGCATTTCAGTGTTATCGATGTCCGTTTTGGTGATTCTAGAGTTAGGAGCGCGATCGGAAGTGAATTCAGAGGTCAGTAGGTGTAGACATGTGATTTTTGACCCTTCCCAAAAATTTCTATATATTAGCGTAAAATATTTAAGTAATTTTGACTCTTTTACTTTATTTTATTACAAGAAAACAAAAAATCACAAAAATAAGTTCATTACTTTTTTGTAGTCATTTTTAATCTAAAAAAATCTAAATATATATATATATATACAACAATACTATCATATTTTTATTTTAAATATGATATTTGAAAATACCAAAAATAGATTTGTTTTAATGGTTAGTTTTATTTTAATAATTATTTGAATAGTAGGAATAATAATCAAATGGGCCCGTATTTTTAATATCGTTCGCAGCGAAAGAATAGGGCTCGGGCTCGAGCAACCCATTTTTAAGCCTAATTTTGGACCTAGCCCATAATTGCCAAGCCCATAATTCCTAGGCCCATACCCACTAACCTAAAAACCCTTCAAAAACTAACCTAGACCTATGTATATATAAACAAGTAACACCTAACGAGGAGGGGGGTCTGAAACGAAGGTTGTGCATGAAACGAAACGCTGAAAAACAAAAAGAAAACAAAAAAAGTTGAACGAAAAGGAACAAAAAAAGCAGCAAAATTTGCGCATGAATAACGAAGAAGGCTGGAGAGAACGAACAAAAGCTGAAAGCATCAGCTAAAAAGGCTGCACGAAAACGATCCCACACCCCGACTCCATCTTCTCCAATGAACCCCCCCTTTTCCAGAACTGCTTCTCCAACAACCCCAAAATCGGGAACAACCCTGCTCAGCAGAGAAAACACCAACGACCCCTGAACGTTAATCGTCAAACGACCCCGTCTCTGCCTGAAACTCGCCGGAAAAAGGAGCTCTACTAGCTCATCGGATTAATGAGTTCCAAACGCGAAAAAAAGAACCAAGCGACCTCACCCAGCTCACCATCGTCACTGGACCTCCGTTCACCGCGAAGCTGCCATTTCCGGCGAAGCTTCACGTCACAAACGACCAACCAACACCATGCCAGCCCTTCTCTCCAAAGAACCAACCATTCGTCGTTTTCCATAAGAGAGCATGCAACGAGGTGTCATGAAAACATAGTGAGAAATTGAGGGAGGAGCGGATGCTCAAATCTGGGTAACGGGTGTGGCAAGGCAGTTCGATCAGGGTTCGATAAGGTTTCCGGCGTGGGTCGACGATGTCTTTTGCGCTCAATCCTGTCAGTGCAATTTCCCGACTCCTTTGTAAGCTAACTAGTTCTTATTGATATGTTTGTATGCTTGAGAAAGGTTCATTCATCTCATTCTCACTATATTCATGCTTATTGATACATGCCCTCAGTTGCAAAATTTCACTGAATGTAGGATATTACTGTTTGTTTGAGTTTCTTCTTTATGGTTTGCTCTCTTGATTAATCAAAAGTTGCTCCCATGTGTTTATGTTGTTATCTTTTAAGAAGTCACATGTGAATGTTAGTTTAGGGTTTGTTAACATAATTTGCTGGGTTGATTTAATTGGACTCAAGAAAGAATTTGAACCAGGGAATTGGATTGTAGTTACTGTATAGGTATCCGTTTAGTAGCTCTAGACTTAGATCCGAGTATTTTGTTTTCTTTCTTAGTTGACTGTTAAATATGAATATCAATAGTTCACTTAGTTTAATGCTTTTTCTTTAATAAATTGAGGCGCGCCATGCCGAACAAAATGACAATTGCATGGCCCTCGGTTAATTAATTTTAATCCTTTAGAAAATCGAGATGTGCCATTTATCAAATTTTGATGGCCCTCGCAAAGTTAACAACGCATTAGTTGCTTTTAGGAACATTATTTAATAACTTTACCTTATTGAACTCGGTTGCGCATTTCATGTGACCCAAATCAAATCTTAAAACGTTGAATGAAATATGTTTAGGATTGCGGGTGCATTTCATGTGGCGCGATCCAAAGACGTGTTTTAGACGACGTTCAATCTTCTTTAAAAGTCAATTAAAAGCGGATAAAAGGTTAAAATTGCACATAGGTTCAAAATGTTCTAAAATAAGATTATTAAGCCAAATATAACAGTTGAGCGACCGTGCTAGAATCACGAAACTCGAGAATGCCTAACACCTTCTCCCGGGTTAACTGAATTCCTTACTTGGATTTCTGGTTGGCGGACTGTTAAACAGAGTCAACCCTTTCCTCGATTCGGGATTTAACTGGTGACTTGGGACACCATAAATCTCCCAAGTGGCGACTCTGAATCTTTTAACAATAAATCCCGTTTCGATTGTCCTTTAATTGGAAAAACCCCTTTAGACCCTTTCCGGGGGTGTAAGGTAAAAAGGAGTTGTGACAGCTCTGGCGACTCTGCTGGGGAACAAATCTAGAATCTCTAGTTCAGGGTTCAAGAATTCGAGCTTAGAATAATTGTTATAGTTGGGTTTATCCATTATCTGATTTTGTTACATGATTTGGGCCTAATGTGCTAATTGATTACTTTTACCGCTTTGATATTCCGTGAACTGTATATAAACTGTGGTGAAATCCCTCTTCTCTCTGAGTCTTCTAAATCATGAAGAAGTGTGCACTTCGTGTGACTTCTTTTCTGTTAGAGTCATATCCCAAATTTAGAACGAGGTTCGGACAAGTTGCAAAGCCGGTGAAGCTTCTGTATTCCCGGTACGCTGCCCCCCCTCGGCTCGAGCTGTCCGCTCCGGTAAGCCAGGTCTAGAACAATAAACCCAGGTTTTGAACCTAGTACAACAAGACCTCATGCCGGATCCCTAGTAGGCATGTTTGTTTGCATCATGTGCATTTGACTTTGCGGACTCAACACAGGGGTTGGGTCCGTCTAGGACAGGTACACCCCAAAAAATAAAAGACCATCCTGATGCATCTTACGTGCTACATGTTGCGTTTAGTCAAGGTAAAAGAGTCATTTGGCGGACCAATGATAATTGAGGGCGAATGAAAAAAAGGAAGGAAAAAAAAAGAGAAAGGGTGAAGTGTGAGGATAAAGAGAGTAAGACCCAATTATGTTTTCTGTTATATTTTTGTTAAAAAAAAGAGCTTGAAAATTGAAAAATATTTTCCACTTTTTATCATTTTTCAAAAATTAAAAAAAAAAATCGAAAAAAAGAGAAAAGAAAATCCAAAGAGATTTTACATGTTTCATCATTTTTCGAAAAAAAAGAAGAAGAAGAAGAAGAAGAAAAAATGTGTTTTCTATATGTCAGTTGTTTTTTTTATTGTTCTCGCCCGTATCCAATCTGCCCGAACTACGCAAACCTGATTCTCGTCTTTCGGGGCGGGATATGTAGGCAACCCACACAGGGTCCGGTCTTCCTAGTAAATCTTAGGTTCTTGGCTTTGCGGGGTCATAGCTAAATTTTGCACTTCTAGCCACCTTTTTGGCCAAATAAGTCAGTTTCCAAAAATAGCCTCAACATCTTCCACGTGTCCAGTAGGGAGTGTTATTGTCACACATAGTGTTGATTTAAAGTTTTGTCATACAGGTGTGGATTTATTTACCGAAGTTTGAACATGACAGATACCCCAGAATCACTGCATTCAGGAGCTGCTCGAGGAGCCATTTTATGTTTTTGAGTCAAGTGTTTTTGTTTTATTTTTCTAGTCCTGTATAGTAGTATTTAGTCTTTTAGGTGATGTTAGAATTTGTATTGTCTAGTTAAGTTTGT
This sequence comes from Nicotiana sylvestris, assembly GCF_000393655.2. Taxonomy (NCBI): domain Eukaryota; kingdom Viridiplantae; phylum Streptophyta; class Magnoliopsida; order Solanales; family Solanaceae; genus Nicotiana; species Nicotiana sylvestris. Next base: position 59,897,499 of record NC_091061.1, read on the forward strand.
ATAGTCTTTTGTTTCTGTATTTCTTATTTTGCATTTGGAAATGTGTTACAAGTAAAAATCCAAAAAAAAAGAGATGTTCCATTTTATATTTCGTTATAATTTTTTTTTAGAATACTAATTCTAGAAATGAAAAAAAATTTCTTTTAGTACTTCTTTAAAAAATTTCTTTAAGGTGTTAATTCCAAAATCCAAAAAGATTTTCTTTTGAGGTGTTTCTTCGGGAAATTAGTGAAAAATAAAAAAAAATCTTTTATTTTCAATAGAACTTTAGGATATTGTACATAAAAAAATACTTTATCTTTTGTTTATCATTGGAATTTTTCCTTTAGGCAATCAAAATTGAAATCCAAAAACATTCTGTTTTATCTTTTTCATTGCTTGCTTCGAGATCTTGCGTCAGTATATCAAATGAGGATTCAAAATGTCTTTCTGTGATTTATTCCTTAGATTTCCTTCAAAAAAAAAGAACCAAAAAATATTTTTCTCTTTTAGGGTTTTTCCTTGATAATTTCTCATAGAGTACCTATTTTAAAAAAGAAAAGAAAAAAAAGAATGAAAGGAAAATAAAAATGGAAGCGTTAGTTTGTTTACTTTATTCCTGATCTCCCCGAACTACGCAAAGATCTGATTCATGCGGCGTCATGATACGTAGGCAACCTACATAGGGTTCGATCGAATCATTTTTATTTATTATTAAAAGAAAAGAAAAAAAAAGAGAAAAAAAAGAGAAAAAAGGAAAAGAAAAAAAGAGGTGAAATTGTGGAAGTGAGATATGAGAGAAAGAAAGAGTGATGAAAAAAAGAGAGATAAAAGAAATGAAGGAAAATGGGCAAGCCAAGAGGTGCTAGAAAAGCAAAGAAAAGAAAGGATTGAAATGAACAAATTGGGATGATGTCAACTGACCTTTATACCCTCGAAGTCATTTTAGAACAGATAACTGTGGCTAGGTGCATTGCACATAAAGTGAGATTATTTTATGTTAAATGCCCTAACGCTAATGTGATGACTTCATTTTGTTATATTCATAGCAGAAGGTTGGTTGGTTTGTGGTTTAAAGTGGTAACTCTTCACTACAACATAAGATCAAAAGGCAATGGCAGACGACAACGGAACTGAGTTGGTTGATACCGGCGCTCGAAAGCGGTTGGTTGAACAGAACAATAGGTTGGTTGAAGAGGTAAAAATGTTAAAACAACACATGGCTGACATGTATCAGTCTTGGATGACTGGGAAGGTACCACCCCCGCCACCACCTAGCCTCCTAGATGCCATCCTTACCCAAGATCCGAACACAATGCCAGATGATCCTCCATACTCTCCAGATCTACCCGCTTATCACAGCTTTCCCAACCGTCTTAGTAGCTCCATCACTCATCCTCGAATTACCTCTCCCCAAAATCGCCCTCCTGTCACATCTACTATCCCCGACAATGAATACTCATTCAAAGCTCATGATGCCCAATATTACCCCTCAGAGGTTGCCCACAAGGTTCTCAACTCATACAAGCAGGGTCCGCGGGATGGGTCTCATGTTGTAAATGAAGAGCTCACAGGAGGAAAAGGGCGAGATGGGATACCCAGGAGGCTAAAATGCATAGAACAGTTTTCAATGAACAAGCAAGGAATGGGAGACCAGGGTAGCATGTCTTACAAGGAATTGTCTATGCCCCCCGACGTTCATCTGCCTGCGAGGTTTAAAGTGCCAAAGTTTGACTTGTATGATGGGTGTGGATATCCGGTAGCCCATTTGAGGGATTAGTGCAATAAAATGAGAAATGTTGGCGAGAAAGATGATTTGTTGATAGCGCACTTCAGTGAGAGCCTGACTGGGGCAGCTTTGGAATGGAACAATCATCAAGATGTTGGTAAATGGCTTACATTGGGTGATATGGCTCAAGATTTTGTTCGATACTTTCAATGCAAATCAGGTGTTACCCCAGACCGCTCCTCCCTATCTTGAATGGAAAAGAAGTCGGAGGAAAGCTTTAGAGATTTTGGGATAAGATGGAAGGAACAGGCTGCTCGAGTCAATACCCCGATTGGTGAAGAAGAAATGGTTGAGCTTTTCCTACAAGCCCAGGGGCCCACCTACTTCAGTCATTTGATCCCGGCCTTGGGAAAGTCTTTCAAAGATGTGTTAAAAATGGGGGAGCTTGTAGAAGAGGGAATCAAGTCAGGCAAAATCATGAGTTGTTCGAAAGACATTCAAAACATCCCAGTAAGCTTGGGTGGAAGAAAGAGAAACAAAAAAGATGATCCGATGGGCTTTCCCGATCAACACTTCCAGCCTCGACATCGTCTCCATGGATATCCTAATGCACCAGGTGATCCTTTCTAATTCCACTTCTCTCCACGGAACTCCAAAATTGTACATCACTCTCTCAGTACCCAGCTCCACAAAATGCCTATTCACCCCCACGAGCCTATCGAAAACCCCTAGGATCAGGTTTCCGGCCCAATCAAGCATTTAAGAATGAGAGGTTGCTGAAAAAAGAAAAGGCTTTCACCCCATTGGGAGTGTCATACGCCAGTTTGTTCCAAAAGTTGAAACAATTGGACATGTTGAAGCCGATCCAAATAAAAATGCCAAATCCTCTTCCAAAGAAGTTTGATTTTTCTCAAAGGTGTGCATATTGCTCAGATGCCCCGGGGCATGACATAGAGAAGTGTTGGAATCTGAAGAAAGCAATTCAAAAGCTTATTGATGCAGGTGACATTGTCGTGCAAAATCCAGATGCATCAGACACTAGCCAAAGTCCATCGCCTGAGACGCATATGGTGAGTATGATTTTTTTGAAAAGGAATATGAAAATTCTTCTGAGATCCTTGAAGGCCCACGCGCTGCAAAGTTTTCAGTTCTATCAGAGGTTGATCTTAAGAACGAGCTAGCAAAGGGAACCCAAAAGCAATTTGTTAAGAACAATGTGATGGAAGTTTGTGAAGGTCCTAGTAATGTTGATGTAGAATTCAGTGGCTAAGATGTTGAGCTTGGCAATTGGAAAGACGCTCCTGTCTTGGTTAGCCAGGGAGGAGTTTTGGTGGTTTATTTTGTTGTCATTTCTGTTGTCAGGGTTATTTCAGGGTTGTAATCCATATATTGTCTTGTGACTCAAACCCTTCTATCCTCTTATTTTGCCTAGTTTGTTTAGTCTAGTTGCCTGTTTAGTGTTGTCTAGGTTTGTTCTAGGTTTGTAGCAACAGTTTAGTTTGTTTGTTTTGTTGTCCAAACCCTGTCACCATCTATCTAATGCAACTTTCTGTTTTTTGTGATTTCTAGTCATTTTTGTTTAGTTCTCTTTTCTTTTATATTTCTTTTCCTATTGACTCTAGTAACATGACATGTATGCGTAATTCACGGCCTGGTCTTAAAAATTCAGTTTAGCCATGAAGCAATGAATGAAACAATTTTGAAGATGATAAGGACATTTGAGGGAAACAAATAAAGGCATGTTGAGATCACTTCAAACCCGAATTGTGTGAAACTAGGGCAGATAGAATATGAAGAAACCCTATTGAAATGCATCATGTCACATCGGTTTGAAGCTAAAGGCAAGTTTGCCCAAATTGACAGGGGTCGTTCGTGGTAATGAGAGTGAGAGTGTTGTCCAATGGTTCTTTGTATATAACAGATGTAGAAGGCGAATGTGTGGATACGGTCGTCAAGTCTGTGGTAATCAAAAGATGTTACGAATCTTTTTCTTGGTTTGTTTAATTGTGTTGTTTGTACCTGACATGTTTTGAAGATTGGAATGATGAAGACATTTTGTTCTGCTATCTAAACACTTTATCCTTCATTACCCCTTTGAGCCTCATTTATTTTCTTTCATACCCCTCTTTCGAAATTAGTAGCAAAGATCAGAAACGCAAGCGTGAAAGATGAGTAAAGGAAAAAGAGAAAAGAAAAAGAATGAAAAGAGATAGAAGAAAAAGAAGACGAAAGAGAAAATAAAAAGAAAAGAGAAAAGAAAAAAAAAAGAATAAGAAAGAGAAGAAAAACAACAACAAAAGAAAAAGAAGGAAAAAAGAGAGAAGATAGAGAAAACGAAAAAAAACACAACAACAAAGTAATTTCTATGACATGAACTACGTTCGACCTGATTCCTTTTAAGGATACGTAGGCAGCCTCACGGTTCGGTCTCATCAAAATAAAAATCCAAAAGTCCCTAAGCAAGAAACTGGGGCAGAAGTTGTGGTTGTTGTAAGAAATCTGATTCCAAAAGTTGTAATTTTGAACCCATGAGAATTGTTTTTGAGCCTTTGACATCCTTTTTTTTAACCCTATTCAAAAGCCCACGTTACGGTCCAAAGAAAGACCTTCCGATCAGTCTTCAAGAGATGCCAAGTCAAGCAAGAAGAGGTAATTCATATCAGGGGCAATACTCTGGCCCAGGCAGAAAAATAATAAAAATGAGAGAGTCTTATTGGTGAAAACCCTCACGGGCACCGTAGGGCGACGAGAGCTGAGAGAAATCCAAAAATGAGAGAGTCTTATTGGTGAAAACCCTCTCGGGCACCGTAAGACGACGGTAAGTTGAGAGAAAGAACAGAATGAGAGAGTCTTGATGGTGAAAACCCTTCGGGCACTACAAGTCGAATAAGGATTGTGGATCAGATTGGATGATCGGAGCATTGAAGCCCAGTTTCACGGTTTAGAGGTATAACATGGGTTGAACATCAGGCTTGCTCACCAGAATAGGATACAGGTGCATGTCATGGTCATTAGAGTTAGTATCCACATCTGATAGGTTTCTACTTTATAGTTTTCTTGTTAAGAATCATCTCTTTACTTTGTTCTTTACTCTGTTCCTTTTGTTTTGTTTACTTCCTCTTCTTGAGTCTGTTTGGTCAGAACAAGTGAGAAATGACTTCAAAATTTGCCACCAGCTTTCCAATTGCACAAAATGGGATCTGACCAGTACATCAGTGTCATAAGTCAGGAAAGAACAACAAGCACACTGAGTTGGTAATAATCAACATGCTTTGGGGTCCATCAGAAATACAAAGGTTTGGTATATTTCAATTCGTGAACAATGCAACAGATAGAGGATGTTGGGTGAACGGGTCAAAGGTATTCTCTGTGATGAGATCAACAAAGAAAGTGTTTAACCAATAACAAGCAAGGTATTCCAAGCCGAAATCAAAGTTATCGTAACAAATGAGGGAACAATAGACTTCAAGGCCAAGGCCAGTGATTTTAGTCAGGAAGGAATATCATGCTCACTAAGTGTATGGCAATTAACGTGCTTTGGAATTCATGTCAACACAAGAAGCACGATGCAACAGATGGAGGGTGTTAGGTGGACGAATCAAAGGTATTTTCGGTAAAACACAAAGGTTGGTAAATGTCAGTTCATGAGCAATGCAATAGATAAAGGGAATTGGGTCTGAACGGAGAATGGGTATTTTCTGTGATAAGGATGACAGAGAAAGTGGTTAGTCCATAAGCAAGCAAGGTCCTCGAGTGGAAATCAGTTACCAAGGGAAGTGAAGGAGCAATCGTCCTTAAAGTCAAGGCCACAAACCAACCACCACATTTTTAAATTGACAAATTTTTTCTTTGATTAAAACAGGGGTAGGAGATTTCGGTTGTTTCGGAGAAACCCTCCGTGGAGAAAGGCAGTCACCAAACAGGTTTGATTTTTGATTTTTAGGACCCTCCTGGAAAATGGGACCTAGTTTAAACTTCAGAAAATAGCATAATCTAGCATAAATGTATCCCAAAAGAATATAAGTTGGTTTAGAAGTTTGCATGTTCGAGATAGGATTCAATTAGGAGTTTTCAGGACCCTCCTGAATAATTGGACTTAGCTTTAAGATTTCGATTAGATAACAACATTTAGCGTAAAGTCTGCTGTATGGTAGTATAATTCAGCCATAAAAGTCGTCACTCTTAAGATAAAATTGGACTTTTGATTTTCAGGACCCTCCTGGATAATGGGGAGTAGTTTAAAGATCCTCTTAGATAGCAAGATTTAGCAGAAGTCACACCTGTAGAAGATATAACTTAGATTTTAAATTGTCATTTAGTTAAGAGTTGTCAGAAACCCCCTGAATAATGGGACCTAGCTTTCAAATCCTTACTAATACTTGGTAATATGATTTAGTTTTACAATCACATCTGTCCCCAGCCACCAAACTGGGGCAGAAAATTTTCTTTGTTTTTGTCTGTTTTGTTGAAGTCAGGAGCCCGCATGGAGAGCAGGGAATACATTTCAAGTTGAAGTCAGGAGCCCGCCTGGAGAGCAGGGAATACATTTAATGTTGAAGTCAGGAGTCCGCCTGGAGAGTAGGGAATACTTTCAAGCGTAGAAGTCAGGAGCCCGCCTGGAGAACAAGGGAGTACAACTTAAACTTTAGCTTTCAAATTCTTTGTTTTGTTTATCTTGAAGTCAGGAGCCCACCTGGAGAGCAGGGAGCACTTTCAAGTTGAAGTCAGGAGCCCGCCTAGAAAGTAGGGAATACTTTCAAGTCAGCAATCAGGAGCCCGCCTGGAGAACAAGGGAGTACAATTTAAATTTTAGCTTTCAAATTCTTTGTTTTGTCTATCTTGAAGTCAGGAGCCCTCCTGGAGAGCAGGGAATACATTTCAAGTCAGCAGTCAGGAGCCCGTCTGAAGAGCAGGGAATACATTTCACGTCAGCAGTGAGGAGCCCACCTGGAGAGCAGGGAATACATTTTAAGTTAGCAGTCAGGGGCCCCGCCTGGAGAATAGGGTCAGTTTTTACTTTTGTCAAGCTTAGTTTATAGTTTTCCTAGTCTATTCTTTAGTTTAATTTCATCATTGCATCAATAGTACAAGTGGTTTACAATTTTTCTAACAACTCACAAATCTTCCTAGTGCAAACTGGGGTAGAAAAAAATTTCTTTGTTTTGTCTATTTTGTTGTAATTAGGCGCCCACCTGGAGAACAAGAGGAAGAAACTCAAGTTTCTAGGGAAAGCAGTGTCGAAGGAAGACAACTCGGTTTCAAGGGAAAGCAGTTTCGAAGGAACACAGTTCAAGTTTCAGAGGAAAATGGTTCAAGGTGCAAAGGAAAATAGTGTCAAGTAACAAGAGAAGACGGTTTGAGTTCAACGGTCAGGCGTCCACCTTAAGAAAAGGAAAAGCATCTCAGATTGAAATTCAAGTCAGCAACCAAAGAATCTCGCGACAAGAATGCGAGTCCACAGTCCGAGGTGATCAATAGAAGTTAGTCACAATAAAGAAAAGAGAGAAAGGCAAGAAGTGAATCCAAATGCAGAAGTTGATGAAAGATGTGAACTGCTTAAGACGTGGTGGAAGTCACAAGCACTACATGTCCGGTCCTGACCCAAAAGCTGTAGAAGAACGAGCTAGCACCTGCAGCTAACAAGCGCCAAGGTTCAAATCTAAAGTCTGCATGAAGAACCATTCAAGACTCAAGATCAAGCTTCAGAAGATATATAGATAGGAATCTTGTAACTCGTAGTTGATAGGCTTAGCTAGTCTTTTTCATGTTTTAATTTTGATGTAATAGCAGGACTGCGAACCGGAACCTCGACGGAATGGCACCTCGACCGGCTCTCCCCCTCGGTATACTCCATCACCTCACTCATCTCTAAACTACACGTGGCCTAATTCCTTTAAAGCCAAGGATATGTAGGCAGCCCAAATACCAGGGCTCGGTCACACTCCCTTCTCTCTTAGCTTTAGAGTCTCCAAATAAGGGTCGGGTCAAAAACCTGTCTAGTTAGTCTTTGTCTGAAAACTCTGTACGTTTCCAGTCAAAGAGGGGCAACTGTAGACATGTGATTTTTGACCCTCCCCAAGATTTTTTTATATTAGCGTAAAATATTTAATTTAGGCATAATATAGATATTTTAAGTAATTTTGACTCTTTTACTTTATTTTATTACAAGAAATCAAAAAATCACAAAAATAGGTTCATTAATGTTTAGTAGTCATTTTTAATCTAAAAAAAATCTAAAAAATATATATATACAACAATAGTATCGTATTTTTATTTTATATATGATATTTGAAAATATCAAAAATAGATTTGTTTTAATGGTTAGTTTTATTTTAATAATTATTTGAATAGTAAGAATAATTAACAAATGGGCCTGTATTTTTAATCTCGTTCACAGCGAAAGAATAGGGTTCTGGCTCGAGCAACCCATTTTAGGCCAAATTTTGGACCAAGCCCACAATTGCCAAGCCCATAATTCCTAGGCCCATACCCACTAACCTAAAAACCCTACAAAAACTAACCTAGACCTATGTATATATAAACAAGATAACACCTAACGAGGAGGGGGGTCTGAAACGAAGGCTGCACATGAAAACGAAATGTTGAAAACAAAAAGAAAACAAAAAAAGTTGACTGAAAAGGAACGAAAAAGAAGAAAAAGTTGCGCATGAATAACGAAGAAGGCTGGGGAGAACAAACAAAAGCTGAAAGCAACAGCTAAAAAGGTTGCGCGAAAACAATCCCACCCCCCGACTCCATCTTCTCCAACGAACCCCCCCTTTTCCAGAACTGCTTCTCAAACGACCCCGTCTCTGCCTGAAACTCGCCGGAAAAACGAGCTCTACCAGCTCATCAGATTAACGAGTTCCAGACGTGACAAAAAGAACCAAGCGACCTCACCCAGCTCACCATCGTCGCTGGACCTCCGTTCACCGCGAAGCTACCATTTCCGGCGAAGCTTCACGTCACAAACGACCAGCCAACACCATGTCAGCCATTCTCTCCAAAGAACCAACCATTCGTCATTTTCTATAAGAGAGCATGCAACGAGGTGTCATGAAAATAGAGTGAGATCTTGAGGGAGGAACGGACGCTCAAATCTGGGTAACGTGTGTGGCAAGGCAGTTCGGTCAGGGTTTGATAAGGTTTCCGGCGTGGGCCGACGATGTCATTTGCGCTCAATCCTGTTGGTGCAATTTCCCAACTCCTTTGTAAGCCAACTAGTTCTTATTGATATGTTCGTAAGCTTGAGAAAGGTTCATTCATCTCATTCTCACTATATTCATGCTTATTGATACATGCCCTCAGTTGCAAAATTTCACTGAATGTAGGATATTACTGTTTGTTTGAGTTTCTTCTTAATGGTTTGCTCTCTTGATTAATCAAAAGTTGCTCCCATATGTTTATGTTTTTTCTTTTAAGAAGTCGCATGTGAATGTTAGTTTAGGGTTTGTTAACATAATTTGCTGGGTTGATTTAATTGGACTCAAGAAAGAATTTGAACCTGGGAATTGGATTGTAGTTACTGTAGAGGTATCCGTTTAGTAGCTCTAGACTTAAATACGAGTATTTTGTTTTCTTTCATAGTTGACTATTACATATGAATATCCATAGTTCACTTAGTTGAATGCTTTTTCTTTAATAAATTGAGGCGCGCCATGCCGAACAAAATGACAATTGCATGGCCCTCGGTTAAATAATTTTAATCCTTTAGAAAATCGAGATGTGCCATTTAGCAAATTTTCATGGCCCTCGCAAAGTTAACAACGCGTTAGTTGCTTTTAGGCACATTATTTAATAATTTTACCTTCTTGAACTCGGGTGCGCATTTCATGTGACCTAAATCAAATCTTAAAACGTTGAATGAAATATGTTTAGGATTGCGGGTGCATTTCATGTGGCGCGATCCAAACACGTGTTTTAAACGACGTTCAATCTTCTTTAAAAGTCAATTAAAAGCGGTTAAAAGGTTACAATTGCACATAGGTTCAAAATGTTTTAAAATCAGATTATTAAGCCAAATATAACAGTTGAGCGACCGTGCTAGAACCACGGAACTCGGGAATGCCTAACACCTTCTCCCGGGTTAACATAATTCTTTACTCGGATTTCTGGTTCGCGGATTGTTAAATAGAGTCAACCCTTTCCTCGATCCGGGATTCAACCGGTGACTTGGGACACCATAAATCTCCCAAGTGGGGCTCTGAATCTTTTAACAATAAATCCCGTTTCAATTGTCCTTTAATTGGAAAAACTCCTTTAGACCCTTTCCGGGGGTGTAAGGTAAAAAGGAGGTGTGAGAGTAGGTCATTTTGAAGTCATTTGCTTAAAGATAGAAATTTGAAGGTTTTTGGGAAGTTTGACCGAGAGTTTGACCTTTTGATATCGGGGTCAGATTCCAATTGTGAAAGTTGGAGCAAGTCCATAATTTCGAATATGACTTGTGTGCAAAATTTGAGGTTAATCAGACGTGATTTGATGGGTTTCGACATCGAATGTAGAAGTTTGAAATTTCAAAGTTCATAAAGTTTGGTTTGGAGTATGATTCATGATTTTGACATTGTTTGATGTGATTTGAGGCCTCGAGCAAGTTCGTATCATATTTTGGGACATGTTGGTATAATTGGCTAAGGTCCCGAGGACCTCGGGTGGATTTCGGAAGGTTAACGGAATGAATTTCGAACCAAAGAGTTCCCGAAATTTTCTGCAGAAAACTGTTTTGACAGCAACTAGTGCAATCATGGAGCTGGATTTGGAATCTTATATCTTAAAATTTATAAGGAATCAGAAAATTTGCAAAACATAAAAATTGTTTGCCTTGCATTTTAGTTTCCTGAAAGATAAACCATTCATGATTTGGACATTCTATCATAAAGTTATGATCGATTGAAGATGGCTGGGGGAGCAGTTTCGACAGAATTTTCTGATGCATGGAGCCGACTTTAGAAGCTCATATCTCGGAATATATAAAGATTTATATGGTGTGCAACCTATCAAATGAAAGATCTTCGAGTCTAGTTTGAACGGGATTTGAAGGGGCAACTAAGGTCTGATTTTGAGGTTCTTGGTATGTATAGTCTCGTGAGAGGATAAGGAACCTATTGATGTAAAATTTATTGGAATCCGAGACGTGGGCCCGAAGCCGGGTATGAGAAATTTCGGGATTTTTGATGTAAATTGGATATTTTTAAGTGGGCTTTGTTCCCTTAGCATATTTTAATGGTTATGTACTGATTATGGATAGATTTGTAGCATTCGGAGGTCGATTCGTGAGGCCAAGGCATCGCGGGCTAGAGTTTGGACCGGATCGAGGAGAGTAATGATTGTAAATGTTGTCCTGAGGGTATGAAACCCCCCATTGCACATCGTTGTTCTATATTGAGATGATGCACATGTTAGATGACGAGCGTGGGGTTGTGTAGTGTTGGGGATTGTGACTTAGTCCATCCTGAATACTATTTTACTGTGTATTTGATTGAAAACTATTTGCTATCATCATGTTTTGGGATGAATGCCATATTTAGGCCTCGTGACAACTATTTGAACCCTTTGGGGATTTTATTGATATTTCCTCACTGTATTGACTTTAAACATGTACTCACTCATGCTATATTCTACTTTTTTCAAAACTCAGCCATGTTTACTCTGCTTTAACACTTGAAATGATATTCCAAATAATATTTTGGGCTGAGCATCATGTTTTACTGTTGCCCAAGTGGCTTATGTGATTTTTGACTAAGTAAGGCGAAGGGCCTGTGTTGTGAGGATACTTTTGGGTCGGGCTGCACGCCGCAGTGGTGATACAGTGATTTTGATTATGAGACTGACGGCCGGAGATATGTACGCCACGAAGTGGCTTGTTGATATGAGGCCGAGAGCCTAGAGATGATGCCACGAGATGGCTTGATATTGCGCTTGGGCTGTAAGGGGCCCCTCCAGGAGTCTGCACACCCCCAGTGAGCGCGGGTACCCATTGTGATATGAGATATAGTCCGAGGGGCTGGTAATGTTCCATGTTGTTGCCCGAGGGGCTGTTTCTGTTGGTTTTTATGCCCGAGGGGCTGTTTCTGTTGGTGTTTATGCTCGAGGGGCGGATTTTCTGTGCTTATCTATTTTAGTTGCTTTGTATTTAATTGCTTAACTATTAAAAAGATATTTCTAAAGAAGTTTTAAACTGAGCTACGATGCTTAAAGAGATTTCACAACTTCATTGCTTTCTTTCTGGTTTTGTACTGCTTCTATACAGCATGTTGATGCACTTTTCTTGATTTTTTATCGCTCAGTCTTTATTTATGATTAATACTCACTGAGTTGGAGTACTCACTTTACTCCTTGCACCTTGTGTGCAGATTCAGTTATTTCTGCACCCGGTATCAGGTATTGTGTTAGCAAAGGCAGAGTCATTGGAGTTTAGCGAGGTAGCTACCCGACGTCCGCATCACTGCTTTACTCCCTCTTGATGTCATTAGATTGTATTTAGTATTTCTAAAATTCCTGTTGTATTTTAGACCTTAGTAGATGCTCGTGACTTGTGACACCCCGATGTCGGGCTGCATATATTTTCGCACTGTTTATTTAAATTTACATTATCAATATCTAATTAATTAAAAAGGCTTAGTTTGATCTATTAAAATTATTGAAATGGATTTGGGGATTGTGTCGACTGGCCTTGTTTTCACGAGAGGAGCCATCACGACTGAGTCCGGTTTGGAGTCGTGATATAATCAAAGTCCTAAAGCGGGATTTCTAAGTGATTATGCAGAAATAAACCACTTTCAGATACATAAGTCATAACATTATTAGCTTCCTAGGACTTCCTCTTTAAAAGCTTATTAGAATTCAGAGACGTCGAGTGACTAAAACAACTTCAGAGAAACGCAAGTTTTAAAAATGCCCTAAGGCTTTCCTATATGCAGAACTGTGTCTATGTTAATGCAGAAACAAGCAAGTTTTCGAAATAGAACCTTTCAGAACCTATAGGCCAAATATCTAACGGGATTAAAGCAATTATGAACGGACCCGTTTTAGAGAGTTATCGCTTGACAAAGCCAGTTTTAATAAGTAAACTAGGTGAGATAAAATCGACTCATTAGGCTAATTAGATTATCAAAGATAATTGCGAGTAGAAGTCCCTATAGGCATGGTATCTAGGTGTGTCACTGGTTTTAGGCAATTTGCAGTAACTTATTGAATCGAAATTATGTCCTCTAGGCATAGTATCTATACTTGAATTGATTTAAAACATGATGGCTTGGAACCTGGAAACATGGTTTCTAATATGACAAATGCATAATTTATGAACATGGTTTATATCTGATGCAAATGACATTAAAAGTGAAAACCTATAGACATGATGTCTATTATGCAAAATGAAATCAGATTCAACAAGAGTCACACCCTATGAACATGTTTTCTATTGAGTAAAGTAGGCAGATTTGAAAGTAAAATCCTAAGAGCAGGATTTCTACCCATATTACCCCACAACGTATACATCTACCCACCCCTTTTACTAAATTACCCCGAATATCTGTTTACAAAATATTACAGGCCAACAAATGAATTACATAAATGAAATAAAAAAACTAAGAAGCTATTCTATAGTGAGCCTGCAATAAGGACCAAGTTTCCCAAAGTCTCCAATGGTCTTTCAAACCTCATTTCCATAGACAAATCAGGGTCTAGGTGCATCAAAGTTCCCTAAGGGTCTCAAGGACCCCGGGCAATGCTTACACCTAGACATAGTAGCCAAGCATTGAACCAGTGCAGTGTGGAAAGCCAGCCTCAGTATGCCAGAGTTCCAAGGGTTCACAAGAGGATCCCAAGGCAGTACACATACTAAAGAGAGCAGAACTTATTAACTAAAAGTAGACTGAAAGTGCAGGACACATGTTTGAAAGAAGTTTATTAAAGACTGGACTTAAAGGTCTGTTTTGAAAGCAATTAGTAAAGCAATAGAGGTTGTTTGAAAGAGGTTAGAGTAGTAAAGAGAGTTAAAATACTTCAGGATAAGACCACACACATCAAGTTCACAGAATCTAAATGTATTCAGTAATCACAGAATGGTTAAAGGGTTTGGGGATACATAGACATTGCCTGCAGACACCTGACCCCAGCAGGAGTATTAGGACTGGTATGGACATGCTTAGAGATATCTTGACACTGGCATAATAACAAACCAGTCGTGAGGAACATAAATATTTAGAGGGAAATATGGATTTGGGGCTCACAAAATGGTAAGTGCACAGTAGATAAAGGAAAATAATTGTCCAGACATGCTTGAATCACACAAGGGAATACATGAGCTTAAGGGGAGGGGTGTCATACTAGCATGTTTAACTACAAACTCCACAATAAAACCATAAGTAAAAACAGGCTAGAAATAAAAGAAACATGTTGTTGTTGTGGCTGTAAATTAAACTAGGACATACTAGTGAAGATAGAAGTAAGCAGAAATGAAAGAACCAAAGAGCACAAATGATTATCCTTGGCTTGCAGTCGGCTAATGGTAATAGAATAACACAAAGATTTTAAATAAGAGAGGGATTTTTTTGAAGCCAAGTCTATCTTGTTTGTGAAAGACTTAGGGTATTTATAGTTGAAAGTAGGTAGTGGAATAAGGTAAAAAAATATAGTAGCATACTAATTTAAGAACTCAGAATCAATCACTTAGAGAATCAAGGAAGTACTTCCTTGAGTTAGGGGAATCAAGGTCAAACGAAAAGATTCAGTACCACATAAGGGGAAAGGAGGAATCAATGCATAATTAAACAAGGAAAGGAGCCAGAGTCCATTAGGCATAAAATAGTCGATTAGGACCAAATTTAGAAAGACCCAAATAAGAAAAGACTATGTAAAACTAAGTATCATAGTAAATAAGGTAATAAAATCAGTGAATTCAAACAGACGAGTAGAATTCTAGGGTCTTGAAGGAAAATCTTTCAATTGTCAATAGTTAAGAAAAATCATAATCAATCATGAGGTGTCATGATTCTGCGTGTTTCAACATCTAAATAGAGACGAATGAATAGAAGTAGCAAACAAAACAAGGTCAATTATAAAGGCAGAAAGAAATAAGAGAATGATCAAACACAGTCATATAGAGGTGATGTAAGTAGGCTGGAGATTCAACAGAGCATATTTGAAGCATGGTGACCATGAGAGATTAACAAGACCAAAGAAGATCAGGCTAACACGCAGAGCCATGGCAAAGAAAATCATGCCAACACATGGAACAAAAAGTGGAGAAAATCATGCTAACACACATAAGCAAGTAAAGGAAATCATGCTGAAACAAGTAAAGAAAAATCTTTAACACAAGTAAAGAGAATCATGCTGACACACAGATCAAGTAAAGAAAAATCTTTAAAAAATAGGGCCTTTAATAGAGTCGAGTTAAAAAGCAGTATGAACATAAAATTGGTCAAAATAAACAAGTTAAAAAGGTTTAATCATGAAGAAATTGGTTGAACCAGGTATAGAAAGAATTCCGAGAAAACCCTAATTTTCAAAGAAAGTAAGAACGGTTTAAACTAGAGGATATTTCAGAAGAAAGCTAAAAAAATAAGCAAATCATAGAAGGAAACAGGTTTAAAGCATAAAAATAACACAGATCTGAGAGATCCAAAAGAGAGTTAGGGTTTCAAAAGGAACCTAGGTAAAAATCGAAAGAACATGTTGTAACTTCGTAAATTGTATCATACATGGTGTGATTTTGCCCAAAATCGCACCAGATAAGCCTCGAACAACAGAATAAGAAACCCTAGGTCCGAATCGACATGGCCCATGACCCTTGAATGCCTTAGAGATGATGAGCAAGGTGATGAGAGTGACCATTGGAGGCTTGGGGTTTGAGAGATGTCGTTGGAGATGACCGGAGAAGAAGGTGAGTGGAGGAGCCTAGGGTTAGGTTTGAAAGAAGAGTGGAGATGAGAGAGCATCTGAAGGCGGCGCCTTTGGAAAAGTGACTTAGGGTTAGGGGTCGTTTGAAAATTAAAAAGGAAAGAAATTATTTGGACCGTTGATTTGGGAGATCAACGGTCAGGATTAAAATGGGTAGGTGGGTTCCGGGCTTGGGTATGGATTAATAGGGTATGTGTCGGTGATTTGGGTGTGAAATTGGGCTGGAAAGGGGTCCAATTTTGGCTATAATTGAAAGCCAAATTTGACTGTTATTTAAATAGCCAATTTTCCCCTATTTAATTGATAAAAACTAGTAGGTAATATCTGGAAAATAAATTAAGGTACCAAAATGATTTAAAATATATAATTAACAATTTAAAAATACAGGATCCAATTTTATGCATATAAAGTTAATTATATATAAAAATGGCTAACATTGCAATTATATTCAATTTAGCTTTAAAAATACCAAATGTAATTGTAAAAAATACATAAAAATTACATTAGCCAAATTTTGGCATAAATATAGAAATTAAATAAAAGAATTTTAAAAATAATAATATTGGAAATAATTATTGGGATTTTTATGGATAAAAGGGGAGAAAATAAATCAATTTAAACCCTTAAAATTACGGGGAAAATATTAAAAACCTTGTGCATGATTATATATGCATATATATGCTATTTTGAAGGTATTTGTGCATATTTAAATATATAGGAAAAAATTAGGTATCAACAGGTATCTTTTTGAGATTTTTATTTATTGTTTCCTATTTGTGACTTATAATTGGTACTGCCTTCCTTAATTATGCTACTAGCCTGATTTCTTGGTTTGATTTGTTCTGACCAACCTACAAATGGTCTTTGACTTATTTCCTACCTTTTTAAACCTCACTTCTGTCCGCTAATTGATTTCGTATGAGATTTTCCCTAATTTAAGGGGTCTTTCCGGATCCTATCATGTTAATTGATTGAGTTTAGCCTTAATTAATTGATTGAATGATTTGTATACCTTATTTGTGAACTCTTAATTTCATTTACCTTATTTGTTTTGTATACCTTATTTGTGAACTCTTAATTTTATTTACCTTATTTGTTTTACTCTGCTGAATGCTATATAACCTCACCATTCTGATTTTTTTTTAAAAAACACACGAACACACACGTTCAGATTCAGGCATCTATACTCACAAGCACACATTCATACACACTTACACACTTACAGTTCTTTGATTTATTGCACTGTCTAGCCGGCTGAAAGCCAAGGCTAGACCCTTGGATTTCATTCATCTTCACCTTCCTGTTTACTACTCTCTTAACTGGTATGCTTCCATTTCTGTTATCATTTTTTCTTCCATATGCTATGTAGTTAGACTTCAATATGATTCTGTTTGCCCTTTTGTTTCCTGTTAACAGCTCTCTTAACTAGTATGCCACAATTCTTGTTACCATGTTCTATTCTATATGCTATGTAGTTAGACTATTATAGACCTCAACATGTTCCTATTTGATACATGATTCATGGTCATCTTATTCTCACATGTTATGCCTAAGTTATTGTTGTTCCATGCTTGTTTGCCATGTGTTTCTTGCTTGCATTCTCCCTGACTAGTATGCCTCAAATCCTATTAATTTGCTTTGTTCTATTTGTGGTGGGCTTACCTTAGCATGTCTGGCCCTTGATTTCTGTTTACTTCTTTCTAGACTAGCGAGTTTTAGTTCTTGCTATCCTGTGCTATATGTTTGTTTGGCTAATTATTTCAAACTCATGCATGCTTTATATTCAATATATGTCTATATGATTCCACCTAGTGATAGTTAATAAACTAAGTTATGTGAAACACTATCTAAATCAGTTGTATATTCCCTGTTCTGAACATGATACTGCAAACATGTAATGTGGCTAACTCTGTTTGTTAATTCAAGTGTCCTTGCCTTTTGTAATAACTGATATCCAGTCTAAACAAATACCAATCTTCCTGAATCATGTGCTGAGTATGGACTCTGTTTGTACAACTCTATTTGCAAACCTTGTAGCCTGAATATATTTGCTTCTAAAACTAAGTTGTTTCTAAAAATTGTGCCCCTTACCTTCTATGTACTGGTTTTCAAGTTGCTACTCTTAGTCCTTCAGGTTTCTACCACCCCCAGTGTGAGCACTACCTAGGGTCCCTCAGACTCCTTTGAACTCTGACACATTGGGGCTGGTTTTCCAATCTTTTATGAATTCTGTGTTGAACACATGGCTTTAGGGTGAGCACTGCCCGGGGTCTTTAAGGCACTTTAGGAACTTTGACACACTGAAAGTTTGGTTTAATGTTCTATGAATGGATCCCTGCTACTGTTTCAAGACTGTTGTGCTGAAGACTTGGCTCTCAGATTTATATTGGGCCTGCTAAGGCTCCCTGTAGTATAATGATTCTTATTGTGTAATTTATTCATATTGGCATGTAATAATCTCTGTAATAAACAGATATGGGTTTATTAGTAAAAGTTGTGGGTCTATTCTCATATCTCCTATTGAAATTGGGTAGAAATCCTGTCTATAGGACTTAGCTATGTTGATTGCACTATATGGATATTGTACTGTGATCCTGGATGTAGGATTTTAATGATTGTTTGATTCTATTAGAAACCATGCTTATCGGACTTTATGTTTAATTCTGCACATTAGAAATCATGCTTATAGGATCTACATGTATTTTCAACTCAACATGCACTAATGACCATGTCCATAGATTTCTGTCTGTTTGATTAACAAAATTTTCCTGGCGTTGTGCTTGAAAAATTCTCCCCCACATGTGATTAATAGATATCATGCCTATAGGTTTATAATTATAGATACAATACCTATAGGATTTCAAAAATCAGTTTTTGTACTTAGAAATCATGCATATAGGTTTCCAATTGTAGATACCATGCCTATAGGGTTTTAAAATCAGTTTCTGCATTCAGAAATCATGCCAATAGGAAATAAAGGAATCAATTTATGCATTTAGAAAGCATGCCTATAGGATTTAAGATAAAATCTGCCTATTAAAAATTAGTAGTCAATTTACAGCTTAGATGCCATGTCTATAGGGTTCTGCCCGACTATCACTTAGGCAAGCTTATAAGCTAATTAAATTTTGAGTCTAAAAACTATGATTGCTTATTTGACGTATGCTAGGATTCAGAGTATTAACGAAAATCAGTAGGCAACTGATGGGTACTCGTCTGCTCGCTTAATAAACTATTGTACATTATGTTTATGTCCATTAGATATCCTGTATAGGATCCTAACATCATTTGTTTGAATAGCGTGCATTTGTTTGTCTACTTGTGGAGGTTAATATGAGCCCACTTAATTGCTCCTTATGTGACAGTCCTACTTGACTTTTGTTTGTCGCTTAGTTTTCTCCTTTTAAACAACATATGTGTGTTTAGAATCACCTTAAATAGAGGCCCTAAACACCTCCAGGTCCAGAGGTAAGAGGCGAGTGGTAGTACATGCATAAGGTACGCACTGGATGTTATTAGAACGCTTAGGTAATAATTGAAAAAGGGAGGGTAATTGGGTAGTAAAGGAAATGATGATCTGTTCCCTAATGCTATGTGTAGCACCCCAACTTGGGGACGATTACCAAGTATTGCGCAAAAGTGATCCTATAGGCTAAAACACCTAGGACCCCTTTACTCCTTGTTTTAAAAGTAATATCGATTTGTTTAAACTGCTTTATTTCCTTAAAAGACTAATTCGCTTAAATTGATTTTGACCGGGACCCACCGTTGTGGACCTCGAGGGGTGCCTAACACTTTCTCCTCAAGGTAATTTCGAGCCATTACCCAATCTCTAGTAATGTAAACTAGTTCATGAGTTATTTGCTCTAGGTACCCTAACGCACCTTAATCCGTTAGGTGTCGACTTTTCAAATCTCATACCCAATTCCCAAAAGGAGAGGAGTTGTCCCGAAATGTCGAAACCCGGACTCCGTGAGGAAAAAGGGAGTACGACAACATGGAGACTCTGCTGGGAATATTTTTAGGCTCTTTACGTAACAAACTTGTTTTTGTGAATTAGTCTTAAGCATTCTTTATTCTGCTAATACATGTGCACCCTTTCCCTTTCCCCCTTATTTTGATTTAATTGCCTATTTTTCAAGCATTTACAATTTCCTTTATTACAGAACTGACTTGTCTCCTTGTTTTCTTTCTTAAACGTATTTCAATTATTAAATACTGCATTTATCATTTTTAATGTGCAAATACATGACAACATGCTATTTATTGTTGCATAAATCATGCTCAACATCATATTCCGCTCGTGTGTAAATAATCCTATAGCAATACTTGATGAGTGTTTGCGTCCTTCCTATATATCACCATTTAAATTCGAAAAGGCGTATTTGCAGTAAAACTAGTCAATCAGCGGTGCAGTCAATGGTTCCGTGCCCTTCCCCTTCAAGTTGTTAACTTGAGTATACCAGTCTAGACTTCTCTATAAACCTTACTCTGATTAATTGTACATGCATCATGGTAAAACCTAGCGGGTTATTATGTAGTCCATATAATAACCCTTTAAGACAAGCCTCGTCCAAAAGTCCATCGGGTTTTCCATAATCTCAACGGACGCAACCACGATTGTGTGCATTAATTTTGGAGAAATAAGTGCCAAAATGCTAATTATTGTTGTATAAATAGTCTGATTTGGAGGGGGCAAGGGCCTAACCATATTTGTATTGCAGAAAATAAGGCACGGAGCCCCCAGGTTTGGCATGGTCCGTAAAATACCACCATTGTTGCTAGATTGGTGGGAGGATCTTCCATCAAGTGATAAAAATATGAAGCAAGTCTTGGGAAATTTGCCTTCTTTATTGGACCTCCAACCGAATAACATGTTAATCGAAGCTGCCACAATGTTCTGGTACAAAGAAAGAGCCGTGTTTTGCTTTGGAGACATAGAAATTACCCCTCTCTTAGAAGAAATAGGGGGATTCGCTAGGCTACCTTAGGATAGTCCTGGTTTATTGGTGCCGAAAAATCACTTCTAAAGATGATGGGATTAAAGAAGAATGATGGCTTGGAGTGCCTGAAGAATTCCTACATACCTTTCGACTTCCTCAATGAACGATACAGTCACAACAGATCTTATCGTATTTTCGATCACGAATTCTACATCACTTCTTTGGGTTGGATTCACCGTAGGGTTTTAGTGTTCATCGTCTGTTTCTTGGGTATGTTAGTGTTCTCGATCCAGGGCGACAAAATCCACACCAGACTGGCCATGGTAGCCAAAACCTTGATAGATGGGATCGAGGGTCAAACATATACCATTGTCCCTTTGATCATAGAAGACATATATCGGGCCTTAGAGCGCTGTGAGAAGGGGTACAAATACTTCGAAGGTTGTTATTTGCTGTTACAAGTTTGGTTGTTAGAGCATCTCCAAAAAGGTCAATACCATCAAGAGCTTTCGTGAAGGCCATGGAATGACCACATAGCTTTCCATCATCCTAAGAGAATAACTTATATCCCAGACAGGTTTGCTCATCCCAAAAATGCTATAGGATGGGCGTAGTGTTTCAACAATTTGACCGAGGATTAGGTTCAGTGGATGTTCGAATGGTTCCCTACCGATGAGTTCATCATCATATCTAAGGATGTTCCATACTTGGTACTGATCGGATTGAGGGGCATATACCCTTATGCTTCCATCAGGGTTGTGAGACAGGCAGACAGGAAGCAGGTCATACCGCGAGTTGATAAAATGAGTCACTACAAGGCAGATTTTCAGGATGATGATGTCCCATACAAGTGTAAGGCAAATGTGGCATTTGAAAGTTATCGTGGAAAAGGATACCATCGAGGCAGATCAATATCATGCTGGTCATGTGTACTTTTATCCATCATGGTTATAGGATAAAATAACAGGAATATTCGAACCAAGGGTTGGTCTAAGAAATAAAGTCATAGATGAAGTTGCCGAGGCACAAGTGAAGTACAACAAACTGTGCAAAAGAGTTCATGAGTCCGAGGACGAGCACATGGAGCGACACAAGGCCGATATGGAACTAATTAATGAATGGAGGGAGATGGTTGTTAAATCAAGCGAAAGGTTGGAATATCTGGAGTAGAGTCTGATGGAATTGGAGGGAAAAATGAGGAAGAGAGTCACCGTTTGCCAGAACACTGAAGGAAGTGAAGGAGGACATTTAGCAAGGGCATACCTACTATTGAACCTACGCGAACTAGGGAATCTAATCGACGAAGCCAAAAACATCCAGCCTGGAGAAGGTCCTTCTAGGACCAAGTAGATTAGGTTTATTTTCTTTTTCAAATGTAATAAGGCGAAGTGCCATTACTGACTTATCTTATTTAGTGTCGTTTTAGATTCGTATATTTTTAGATTAATGAAATGAGGCAATTATTGGCATTGAAATTCTCCAAATCTATTTGTAGCCAGGCCTACCTGGGGAACAACGAGGCTCCCAAATTAGGACGCAAATTTACATTCCCGCAATATGTGTTTAAATACTGCAAACACTTTTAGAATCCTTACTGACTTGTTTACCTTTTGTTTTTCTTTATTTTTATTATTCCCATCCCCTAAGGTTGGTTGGCACATACTGGCATCATCAGCATATCATACTAGATCTAAAGGCCCTCCACCTCCTCCTCCTCCGAGTAATCCGGAAAGCAGAGGAAAAGCTATGATGGATGACTTGAGTGGTATACGAAAAGAAAATGCTAAGAATATTGAAACTTCAGACGATCAGAGTACTCCAGCCAGAATGATTTGGTCTTGCGATTAGAGCAGAAAATACTGGAGTTACAAGGAGAACTTGAGCAGGTCCGCAACATGGAAAACCTCTCCCTCACTGTGAACGTCCCAGATGTTAGCCAACAAAATGTTCAAAACCCGGCACCTCCTCAAAATACGCCAAACCAACATCCACGAAATCCTCCCGCACCCCATCAATACGCCACACCACCTCAAAATCCCATTCCTCTACCAATACCAACTCCTCCACAACACCCCCATCAACCAATCTAGTACCCTCAAACCACTACATATCACACTCGTCAGAAAACACCACAACCTATTCCCGATCCTCAAAACTCGACCAACGACCACCACTACACCTAAATCCCTAGCACCTATCAAAACAACCCCATATACGTGGAAACCATACCTCACTCTACTCAACCAATCTCCTATACACCAGAATTCACTGAGAAGGACCTGCTCATCAAGAATATGGCCGAAGAACTCAAGAAGTTGACAAGTTGAGTTCAGGGTGTAGAAGGAGGTAATAGGATAAACGGTCTGAACTACGAGGATTTATGCATACAACCAGATGTGGAACTGCCGGAGGGTTACAAACCTCCCAAGTTCGAAATGTTTGATGGAACGGGTGATCCCAAGGTTCATTTGAGAACTTATTGTGACAAGCTCATGGGGGTTGGAAAAGATGAAAGGATGCGAATGAAGCTCTTCATGAGAAGTCTTACCGGAGATGCCTTGTCCTGGTACATAAGCCAAAATCCTAAGAAATAGGCCAATTCGGTGAGCATGACATCAGACTTTATGGACCGGTTCAGGTTCAATACGGAGAATACACCAGATGTCTTCTATATCCAAAACCTAAAGAAGAAGCCAGCTGAGACTTTCCGCGAGTATGCTACTTGGTGGAGGTTAGACGAGGAATCGATGAACAAGTTCTTTGTCTGGGCACAAGACCCACAATATTATGAAAGGCTAATGTTTATTGAGAATCATAATTTCTCCGATATCATCAAACCCGTAGAGAGGATTGAAGAGGGCATTAAAAGCAAGATGGTAACAAATTTTGAGGCACTACAGGCCACGAACAAAGCATTGCAATCAGGTGGCATATCAAAGAAGGAAAAAGTAGGGGCAGTAATGGTGGCCAAAGCCCAAAATCTCCACTCACATACCAAACACCTCCACCTACATACTAACCCTCACCTTCCAGATACTCTCAACCCGCCACCACCTATCACACTTATAACACCTAGCTAGCCTACTAGCATTCACCTCAAACTCGTCCAAATTACCAGAAACACCGACCTAATTTTGATAGTAAACCACCCAGACAATACACAGCCATTGCTGAACCTATCGACCAGCTGTACGAAAGATTAAAGGCTGCTAGTTATGTCACCCCTATTCCTGCCGTGGCAATGTAGAATTCATCTCAATGGGTCAACACGAATAAAACCTATGCATATTATTTTGGTATGAAGGGGCACACCATTGATGAGTTCTAGACATTGAAAAATATGATTAAGACATTGATTGATAGCAAGGTCATACAGGCAAAGGAAGCTGCACCCAACATCTGCAACAATCCTCTTCCAGATCATAGGGGCGAATGGATCAATGTCATAGAAACTAATGAAGAATGGAATCCCAAGGGATCAATTGGACTTATCAAAGAGGGAGACGATCCTAAGAAGCCCGCAGTCACGCTTAATCCTATTGTGGTCCAGGTATAGCCCGCAGTTGAGGTTGAGGTATCCACATTAGTTCCATTTAAGGTAGAAGTAACACCACCTGTAGCCACACCTGTTCCATTTGAGGTAGAAGTGGCCACGCCTTTCAAAGTGACAGTAGCAACTACGCCTCCTTTCAAGTCCAATGCCATACCATGGGAATACGTTGCCGAAGCTAGGCGAAAAGGAAAAGCAAAGATTGAAGAATCTGGTGCCGCACAAGGAATGACCAGAACTGGAAGGATCTATACACCTGAAAATTTGGGAGGATCAAGCAAGGAGGCTGCTACCAAACAACCTGTCATTGAAACTAGACCGGACATTTTTTGGAGCGTTATTATTACTTTTCCTTATGAATCGATGACTGTGACATATAATGAGACACTGCAATATAAGGATAGTGACTCAGAAGTAGTAGATGAAATACTTGAGGAAGTTGTCCGAAAAGTTGAGAACTTTGAGAACAAACCTAAGTTCAACCTAGATGAAACCGAAGCAATCAATTTGGGAGATTCTGAAACCATCAAAGAGGCTCGCATAAGCATTCACTTATAGCCGTCAGAGAAGGAAGAGTACATTTTTTTCCTGAAGAAATATGAGGATATCTTACTATGGTCATATGATGACATGACCGGTCTGAGCACATCCATAGTGGCTCATAAGTTGCCTACCAATCCAATGTGTCTGCCGGTAAAGCAGAAACTAAGAAAGTTTAAACCAGATATGAGTCTGAAAATCAAGGAAGAAGTCACTAAGCAAATCAAAGCCAAAGTCCTCAGAGTAGTTGAGTACCCAACCTGGTTAGCCAACATTGTACCAGTTCCGAAGAAAAATGGAAAGTCAGGGTGTGTGTTGACTATCGGGACTTAAACAAAGCAAGTCCCAAGGACGATTTCCCACTACCAAATATACACATCCTGATGGACAATTGCACCAAGCATGAACTCCAATCCTTTGTAGATTGTTTCGCGGGTTATCACCAGATCTGAATGGATGAAGAAGACGCAGAGAAAACAACTTTCATTACACCTTGGGGAGTGTACTGCTACAAGATGATGCCATTCGGTCTAAAGAATGCTGAGGCTACTTACATGAGAGCCATGACAACCATATTCCATGATATAATACACAAGGAAATAGAGGTGTATGTTGACGGCATCATCATCAAATCCAAGAGGGCCCCAGATCACAAAGGAGACTTCAGAAAGTTCTTTGACATGCTAAGGAGGTACAATCTAAAATTGAACCCCGCAAAATGTGCATTCTAGGTTCCCGCAGGAAAACTATTGGGATTCATTGTCAGTCACCGAGAAATTGAGTTGGACCCGTCCAAAGTTAAGGCTATCCAAGAATTACCACCACCAAAGAGCAAAAAGGACGTGATTAGCTTCCTAGGACGTCTCAATTACATCAGTCGCTTCATATCACAGTCCACGATAATATGTGAACCCATATTCAAAATGTTTAGGAAAGATGCTGAAACCAGTTGGACCGAGGATTGTCAGAAGGCTTTTGACAAAATCAAGGAATACTTGTCTACAACGCCAGTCCTAGTCCTGCCAGAACCTGGGAGACCTTTGCTACTCTATCTATCGGTATTAGATGGAGCTTTCGGATGTGTTTTGGGACAACATGACGAGACAGGAAGAAAGGAGCAAGCCATATACTACTTGAGTAAGATGTTAACACCTTATGAAACACAATACTCTCTGTCGGAATGCACTTGCTATGCTTTGACCTGGACAACTCAGAAATTTAGGCATTACTTCTGTGCCTCTACCACATACCTCATATCTAAGATGGAACCTCTAAGTACATCTTTCAGAAGCCCATGCCAACCGAAAAATTAGCCAAGTGGAAGATATTGTTAAGTGAGTTTTCTATCATCTATGTAACTCAGAAGGCGGTCAAAAGACAAGCATTGGCAGACCATCTTACTGAAAATCCTATAGGATGAGAGTACGAAACGTTAAAAACGTCTTTTCCTGATGAAGAGGTATCATTCGTAGGAGAGGACATTGCTAAAGACTATAACGATTGGAGAATGTTTTTTGATGGGGATGTAAACTTCAAAGGAGTGGGCATTGGAGAAGTTTTGGTATCAGAAACATGTCAATATTACGCGGTATCGACAAAGCTTAGGTTTTCGTGCACCAACAATATGGCAGAATATGAGGCTTGCATTATGGGGCTCAATCTGGCCATCGATATGAATATACATGAGTTACTGGTAATTGGTGATTCGGATCTTCTGGTACATCAGATTCAAAGAGAATGGGCTACGAAAAACAACAATATACTAACATACTTGTATCATGTGCAAGAATTAGTGAAGAGGTTCACAAAGATAGAATTCAAACATGTCCCAAGAGTCCAGAATGAGTTCGCAGACACACTGGCCACCTTCTCATCAATGATATAACGTCCAGATAAGAATTTCATCGATCCCATCTCGGTGAGGATCCATAATCGACCGGCTTACTATGCTCATGTTGAAGAAGAAACGGATAGAAAACCATGGTTCCACGACATCAAAGAATATTTGGTGAAAGGAGAGTATCCAGAACAGGCAAACCATACTCAGAAACGCACCCTGCAAAGGCTGTCTAATCATTTCTTCCAAAGCGGAGGGACCCTGTATTGAAAAACTCCTGATTTGGGATTGCTAAGGTGTGTCGACGCAAAAGAAGCTTCCAGATTACTTGAGGAGATACATGCCGGAACTTGCGGACCACATATGAACAGTTTTGTTCTAGCCAAAAAGATACTCAGAGCTGGATATTTCTGGATGTCCACGAAAACGGATTGCATCAGGTACGTTCAGAAATGCCACCAATACCAGGTACATGCATACATGATAAGGGTAATGTTATACCCCGAGAGCATAACAACCTTGATACCGTTGTATATATTGATATGGTATTTTGAGTGAAATTTTTTTAAAATAATAGTGTATGTATTGATTTTATATGGTACCACATGCACCATGATAGTAAATTATATTATAGTATGATATATAAAGTGTATTAAAAGTGAGTAGTATTTTAAGTAATTTGGGATAATATTTAATTACATGGGTAATTGGTTAATTATCGGATAATGGATCTTTACCTAAATAATTAATTAAATATTTGGACAATACTACCCTCTACACGTGGCAGCACCCCCTCATTTCCATGAATGACTCATCCAACATGATACCATGCTCAACCCAAATTACACTGCAATATGAAATGGACATAGGGTAAGGTCTCAAGGTGGTCTTTCGTTGTGATTTTGACTCATCCAACATGTGAGAGACATTGTGCTTTATTTACCTATTGCTAAATTTTGATTTTCTTCACTACGTTAAATTGCATGTTGCATTCGAAGTTTGAACTGATAGCAACTCCTAGTGACAACTACTTTTAGCAGAACTACTATCATTTGGTGTTTACTGAAACTACTTGAAGCATATAGAAATTTCATATATCAAGGTATGTTTTTTTTATCCTCCATTGTTGCTTAAGTATTCTGCGATCATTTTTCCTTTTACTTAAGTACCATGGTTGGTTTTCTTCAACTGATTGTGACAAAGATGTACTTGGTAAATATGTGCAAAATGGCCTATAAAAATTAAAATAATTATGTAGCTAGTTTGAAGGGACGGATGTATATTGCTTACAGTGGACATCTATAAATGAAATGTTGTAAATATATGTAGTTATATAAGTATGTCGCAATTGTTATAGAGAATTAGTGGGTGTATTGAAATGCGCACTCACAATTGTAAATTTTTTTGTAAAATCTGAGTAGTATATATGTATAATAATTGTTATATAGGTGGAGATATTCCTTAGAAATTCTTGAAGTGGGAAACGAATGGCCAGATGAAGAACGATTTAGAATATAAAAAGATAGTGTAACGGTTCGTTTTAGTTAATTTCAACTTGAATATTGTTTCGGGGGGAATATTTTTCTGTATGAACTCCATTAGGAGTTGTTGGAAAAAAAAATCAATGAAAAAAATTTCTCTCCATTAGGAGTTACTTTACCATCAACTCATGTCAAGATTTCTTCAATTTCAGTATCAATCTTCTAAAGTTATATGGATTTTTTCCTATTAAATGTGGATGTTTTATCCATCCAATAAGTACATTATATACGACACATACGAAATGAGCAAATACACAAATTCCGTAAATGACTCTATTCATAGAAGTATTAGGGTGCCTATGTTATTGAATTTTCATGTCTTATTATTCTATCGTCTGTTCATGGGTCTTAGAAAATACGTAAGTTGAGTCCAAGTTTACTTCATGGTATTAATCAGAGGCATAATGGTCTTATAATGTACTGAGAGATTTTATCAATGTAGTTCATATGCATTCCATGCATTTATACATGCACGTTGACCCATGACCAGATGGTGTTATATACGCATATATATGTATATATATGTATATGGGATATGGGTAAAGGTTACGGTGTTATATACGCACCACTACCTGATCAGCTGGTATATGATGATGATGTTCTCCATAGTGGCCGAAATATGACTAAGATGACGTTTATACACGTATATATGTATATATATGTATATGCGATATGGCAAAAGGTTACGGCGTTATATACGCGCCACCACCTAATCAACTGGTATATGATGATGATGTTGTCCACAGTGGCTAAAATATGACTAAGATGACGTTATCTACGCTTATATATGTATATGGGATATGGGAAAAGGTTACAGCGTTATATACGCACCACCACCAGATCAGCTGGTATATGATGATGACGTTGCCCACTGTGGCTGAAATATGACTAAGATGGCGTTATATACGCGTATATATGTATATATATATATATATATATATATATATATGTATATATGTATATATGTATATGAGATATGAAAAAAGGTTTCGGTGTTATATATACACCACCACCTGATTAGCTGGTATACGATGATGATGTTGCCCACAATGGCTGAAATGATATGATGGGATACCCTCAGAGGCTTGATGATTATATGTACGTACAGACCTATGCATTACATGACGTTTACACGCATATGCATGACGTTATAAATATTTCATAATTTACATATCTATCCAGATATACAGGTTGAGTCCTTTACTCCATGTTTCTTCCATGTCCTTTATATACTTATTTACATGCCTTACATACTCAGTACATTATTCGTACTTACGTCCTTTTGTTGAGAATGCTGCATTCATGCTTGCAGGTATAGATAATCAGTTTGACGAGCCCTCATAGTTGACGAGATTTGGTTCAGCGAATGATCGGTAAGACTCCACCTCATTCGGAGTGTAGCCGAGTCTATGAGTCATCGTGTTAGAGTTTTGCTACAGACTTATGGGTAGGCCGGTACCATGTCCCATTTTATGTCAAATAATCTTTGAGACTGTAGATATAGGTTTATTATGTACAGTATGATAGAGGCCTTAACGGCCCATATGTATTTATGTTTTATGAACAATGGTTCATTGATATAACATCTGCCCACTTACAATTATACATTCCGATTTGTGGCCATGTTGACCCATGATAGTTACTAAAGGAATGAGTCCGGCTAACTCGACCTATGTATGTTCTAGTTTTGGTCGAATGATCATGAGTTACAGAGTGGTTCGCTCGGGCCAGCTCGACACAGGGTGCCAGCTACGCCTCCTCCAGATTTGGGGTGTGACAAAGTAGTATCAGAACGGGTCGTGTCCTAGGGAGTCTACAAAGTCGTTCCTAATAGAGTCTCACTTATGGGTGTGTTGCGCGCCACATTTATAATTGAGAGGCTATAGGAAATTTAGGAAATATTACCTTTCTTTTGTTTTCAGATCGTGCCATAGAGCTAAGTCGTAAGAAGTCAGCATAAAGCTTTTGCCAGATTTTGTATGCACCAAAGGTGTAGGTATCACAGTAAAGCTTTAAGGTATAATTTCTACCTATGTGGAAGGGATGTTATGAAAGCGGCAGAAGATACGATGAGATATTGAGAAGAAAGTAAGGTGAAGGTGAAGAAGATACGAGATACTTAAGTACAAAAGGCTGTGAATAGTCGAGACTTTAGATATAGTTTGGGTTTTAGTTTAATTTGCAAAGGAGGCCCTAGTAAAATTTTGTAAGTCTCCAAAAATTCGAGGACAAATGTTTTAAAGGAGGGAAGGATGTTACACCCCGTAAGTTTAACAACCTTTATACCGTTATATATATTGATATGGTATTTTGAGTGGATTTTTTTTAAAATAATAGTGTATGTATTGATTTTATATGGTACCACATGTACCATGATAGTAAATTATATTATAGTATGATATATAAAGTGTATTAAAAGTGAGTAGTATTTTAAGTAATTTGGGATAATATTTAATTACGTGGGTAATTGGTTAATTATCGGATAACGGATCATTACCTAAATAATTAATTAAATGTTTGGATAAGACTACCCTCCACACGTGGCAGCACCCCCTCATTTCCATGAATGACTCATCCAACATGATATCATGCTCAACCCAAATTACACTGCAATATGCAATGGACATAGGGTAAGGTCTCAAGGTGGTCTTTCGTTGTGATTTTGACTCATCCAGCATGTGAGAGACATTGTTCTTTATTGATCTATTGCTAAATTTTGATTTTCTTCATTGGGATAAATTGCATGTTGCATTCGAAGTTTGAACTGATAGCAACTCCTAGTGACAACTACTTTGAGCAGAACTACTATCATTTGGTGTTAACTGAAACTACCTGATGCATATAGAAATTTCATATATCAAGGTATGTTTTTTTTCTCCCCCACTACTCCTTAAGTATTCTGCGATCACTTTTCCTTTTACTTAAGTACCATGGTTGGTTTTCTTCAAGTGATTGTGACAAAGATGTACTTGGTAAATATGTGAAAAATGGACTATAAAAATAAAAATAATTATGTAGCTAGTTTGAAGGGACGAATGTATATTGCTTACAGTGGACATCTATAAATGAAATGTTGTAAATATATGCAGTTATATAAGTATGTCGCAATTGTTATAGAGAATTAGTGGGTGTATCGAAATGCACACTCACAATTGTAAATTTTTTTGTAAAATCCGAGTAGCATATATGTATAATAATTGTTATATAGGAGGAGATATTCCTTAGAAATTCTTGAAGATGGGAAACGAATGGCCAGATGAAGAACGATTTAGAATATAAAAAGATAAAGTAACGGTTCGTTTTTAGTTAATTTCAACTTTAATATTTTTTCAGGGGGGGTATTTTCCAGTATGAACTCCATTAGGAGTTGTTGGAAAAAAATCAATGAAAGAAATTTCTCTTCATTAGGAGTTACTTTACCATCAACTCATGTCAAGATTTCTTCAATTTCAGTATCAATCTTCCAAAGTTATATGGATTTTTTCCTATTAAATGTGGATGTTTTATCCATCAATAAGTACATTATATACGACACAAATTAAATGAGCAAATGCACAAATTCCATAAATGACTCTATTCATAGAAGTACAATGTTATTGAATTTCCATGTCTTATTATTCTATCGTCTGTTCATGGGTCTCAGAAAATACGAAAGTTGAGGAAAAGTTTACTTCATGGTATTAATCAGAGGCATAATAGTATTATGACGTACCGAGAGATTTTATCAACGCATTTCATATGCATTCCATGCATTTATACATGCACACTGACACATGACCAGATGTCGTTATATACGCGTATATATGTATATGGGATATGGGAAAAGGTTACGACATTATATACGCGCCACCACCTGATCATCTGGTATATGATGATGAGGATGCCCACAGTGGCTCAAATATGACTAACAAGGCATTATATACGTGTATATATGTATATATATGTATATGGGATATGGGAAAAGGTTACGACATTATATACGCACCACCACCTGATCAGCTGGTATATGATGATAATGTTGTCCACAGTGGCTGAAATATGACTAAACGACATTATATACGCGTATATATATATTGTGGAAAAAGGTTACGGCGTTATATACACACCACCACCTGACTGATCAGCTGGTATACAATGATGATGTTGCCCACAATAGCTGAAATGATATGATGGGATGCCCTCAGAGGCTTGATGATGATATATATGTATAGACCTATGCATTACATGATATTTACACGTATATGCATGACGTTATAAATATTTCATAATTTACAGATCTATCCAGATATACAGGTTGAGTCCTTTACTCCATGTTTCTTCCATGTCCTTTATATACTTATTTACATGCCTTACATACTCAGTACATTATTCGTACTGACGTCCTTTTGTTGGGAACGCTGCATTCATGCCTGCAGGTATAGATAATCAGTTTGATGAGCCCTTATAGTTGACGAGATTTGGTTCAGCGAAGGATCGGTAAGACTCCACATCATTCAGAAAGCAGCCGAGTCCATGATTCATCGTGTTAGATTTTGCTACAGACTTATGGGTAGGTCGGTACCCTGTCCTATTTTATGTCAAGTAATCTTAGAGGCTTTGTAGATACAGGTTTATTATGTATAGTATGTCAGAGGCCTTAACGGCCCATATGTATTCATGTTTTATGAACAATGGTTCATTTATATAACATTTGCCCATTTGCAATTATACATTCCGATTTGTGTCCATGTTGACCCATGATAGTTACTAAAGGAATGAGTCCAGCTAACTCGGCCCATGCATGTTCTAGTTTTGATCGAATGATCATAAGTTACAGAGTGGTTCGCTAGGGCCAGCTTGGCACCGCGTGCCAGCCACGCCTCCCCAAGTTTGTAGCGTGACAGGTACCACCAAATGAGCTCAACGCAACAAGTGCACCTTGGCCTTTTACTACCTGGGGAATGGACATCATTGGTCAAATCGAGCCCACCGCTTCTAACGGGCACTGATTCATTTTAGTGGCTATCGACTATTTCACAAAATGGGTAGAGGCCGCATCTTACAAAGCTGTAACCAAGAAAGTCGTCGCATATTTTGTCAAAGATCGTATTGTTTGTCGATTCGGGGTTCCCGAGTCCATTATCACAGATAATGCCACCAATCTCAACACTGATATAATGAAAGCCATGTGTGAAACCTTAAAAATCAAGCACAAAATATCTACAGCATACAGGCCTCAAATGAATGGAGCTGTGGAAGCTGCCAACAAGAACATCAAGAAGATACTAAGGAAGATGGTAGAAAATCACAAATAATGGCACGAGAAGTTGACCTTTGCACTATTGGGGTACCACACTACGGTCCGCACATCAACTGGGGAAACTCCCTATATACTAGTTTATGGCACTGAAGCTGTCATTCCAGCTGAGGTAGAAATTCCTTCTTTAAGGATCATACAAGAAGCCGAACTCAGTGATGCAGAATGGATAAGGAGCCGCTATGAGCAACTAGCCCTCATAGATGGAAAAAGAATGAATGCAGTATGCCACAGTCAGCTTTATCAGAACATGATGTCTAGAGCTTTCAACAATAGGGTCAGACCAAGACAATTCGCACCGGGTACTAACAGGAGGAGCACTCATATTTGCAGAAATGGACGTAGAAGTTTGGCCAAAACCCATCAATTCAGATTCAGTCAAGAGATACTATGTTTAGATTGTTTACACTCATTCATCTGATGTAACTGAACTACGCTTGACCTGATTCCCATTTAAGAGAGTATACATAGGCAGCCTTGTGGGTTTGGTCATATCTTAATAAAATCTTCATTTCCTTCAGGACCAGAAACTGGGGCAGAATTTTGAGAAGGACCCTCAAAATTCCAGAGCAAGTCCAGCCGACGCCATCATATGCTAGAGAGTCAGAAATCGGTTAAGTAACTAGGGAAGAATTTTGAGAAGGATTCTCAAAATTCCGGAGCAGATCCAACAAAACATCGCCACACACAAAATGACCGAAGAATTGAAGTAGGGAAATTTTTTGAAGAGGACCCTCAAAATTCTAGTGCAAGGAAGCCGAAATATCTCTAAAGTGTTACAGTCATTAGTTCATTTACTTGATATTATGTACCATTATGTTTCTAAAATAACTCTATTTCATTAAATAAGTGCATATTTTTCGAAAACTTTATATCTATGGTAGCCAGGTGTTACCTATGACAACTCGAACAGGGCTCCCAAAGCAAAGCAAAGCAAAGCAAGCAGACGAAGACATGAACCAACCTCCCCTACAAAACTCACGACTTTTCTTTGGATTCAGGCACAATAAACATAACAGGGGTATTTACAAGTATACACATATCAAAATCACTACCCTTATAACACTCAAGCCACCAGACGCAAATATATCTCCAGCTAAGAAATATACTTCTCCTGCTTGCTATTTTTCCACTACATGAGACTAAGCTCTGTCTCAAATCTTGCATAAGGCTAAGCCATGCCTTCATATTTGCATAAGGCTAAGCATTGCTTTCTCTTTGCATGAGACCAAGCTTTGTCTCAAAGCTTGCATGACGCTAAGACTTGCCCCCCTATTGCATAAGGCTAAGCACTGCCTTCTCCCTGCATGAGACTAAGCCCTGTCTCAAATCTTGCATGAGGCTAAGCCTTGCCCCCTTTTTGCATAAGGCTAAGCACTACCTTTTCCCTGCATGAGACTAAGCCCTGTATCAAATCTTGCATGAGTCTAATCCCCGCCTTCATATTCGTATAAGGCTAAGCATTTCCTTCTCTTTGCATGAGACTAAGCTCTGTCTCAAATCTTGCATGAGGCTAAGCCTTGCGTCCATATTCGCATAAGGCTAAGAATTGCCTTCTCTTTGCATGAGACCAAGCTCTGTCTCCAATCTTGCATGAGGCCAAACCTTGCATCCCTACTTGCATAAGGCTAAGCACTGCCTTCTCCCTGCATAAAACTAAGCCCTATCTCAAATCTTGCATGAGGCTAAGCCCTACCTCCATATTTGCATAAGGCCAAGCATTGCGTTCTCTTTGCATGAGACTAAGCCCTGTCTCAAATCTGGCAGGAGGCTAAGCCTTTCCTCCATATTTACTTAAGGCTAAGCATTGCCTTCTCTTTTCATGAGACTAAGCTCTGTCTCAATCCTTGCATGAGGATAAGCCCTGCCTCCCTATTTGCATAAGGCTAAGCATTGCCTTCTCTTTGCATGAGACTAAGCTCTGTCTCGATCCTTGCATGAGGCTAAGCCCTCCCTCCCTATTTGCATAAGGCTAAGCATTGCCTTCTCTTTGCATGAGACAAAGCTCTGTCTCGATCCGTACATGAGGCTAAGCCCTACCTCCATATTTGCATAAGGCTAAGCATTTCTTTCTCTTTGCATGAGACTAAGCTCTTTCTCAAATGTTGCATGAGGCTAAGCCCTGCTTCTATATTTGCATAAGGCCAAGCATTGCCTTCTCTTTGCATGAAACTAAGCGTTGTCTCGATCCTTGCATGAGGCTAAGACTTGACTCCATATTCGAATAAGGCTAAGTATTGCCTTCTCTTTGTGTGAGACTAAAATCTGTCTCGATCCTTGTATGAGGCTAAGCCCTACCTCCCTATTTGCATAAGGAAAAACATTGCCTTCTCATGAGACTAAGCTTTGTCTCCCCTGCATAAGTGTTGCTCTATGCTAAACTTTGCATTATCTTCTTTTCTCGGGGCTAAGCTCTGCCCCAAACTCTGCGCAAGGCTAAGCATTGCCTTGTTATTACCTTTGGTATCATGTCTTTGCATTTCATTGGCTGATGTATAGCCGACTTGTCCAAAGGCGTCATAGTCCGAAAGCATCATCCTCATAGCCTGAAGACACCATGTCATGGTCTAAGGATATCTCATTACTGCACGTCATTATTCAAAGGCGTCATGGTTCAGAGGCGCCATTTTTATGGCCCGAGAACATCATTTCATGGCATATGAATCTCTTATCTCATGATTCATGGCCCGGGACGTCATGGTCTAAGGACATCATCCTCTTTGTCCAAAGATAACCTTCATGGTCCAAAGGGAATTTGCATCATGCATCGTGTTTTATGTTTTGCAGGACATCCAAGAGGTAACTGTTCTTCAAACAGGAGCAACTTTCGCTCCGGTTTCTGCTCATACCTTGATATTATTGCAAACATAATCGATTCTCATCAATTGCTTGCCTTCACTCCACGACCGTTCAGATATCTGCCCTATGATACATCCATTACACTTTAGACTCATATTCATAAACCCATTTGATACTATCCTCCCCAAAAAAGGAACCTTTCCAAAACATACTACCATTCCTTTAATAATTCATCAGCTTCATTCACCGTTGGGTTAAGAACTACACATAGACTGATTCCTATAAAACTAGGGATATATAGGCAGCTCAGAGACCAGGTGGGGCCTCTGTTTTTTAAAACATCTCATTCGGTCAAAATCGGTCATCATTTCTTTACACGACAACTCTTTCATCATTCCCGGATAAAGAAGGGCAGTTATTGATACTCAATGTTTCCCTCATATATTTCAAAATGCATATATACTTTCAAAATAGTGCATGAGCTATTTTTCCATAATTTTTTTAATTTTAAAAGGATTTTAGTTAATTTATTCTAGCATTTTATTATCCAAATAATTACTAATTGCATCCCAAATGGTTTTATGATAATTTTATTACTTTATATTTATACTGAGCTTTAATTATTTCATAATTAGACACATTCACATGTTAGGATTATAATTGCAATAACTTTGCAATAATGACCCATGTGTGCATAATTACCTTATTTCATAAGAAAACTATTTTTACAAATTATTTTATCAATTAATTGGGTATTTAACAAATAGCCTCTTTAATTTTATTTAATTTCGGACTTAGCCCAAAACTACCCTAGCCCAATTAAACTATACCCGCGACCCAATTTCCTAACCCGACCCAGCCAAAGATTTAATCCTGGCCATTGATCTCAGAAGATCAACAGTCTAGGATTAATTTTCCTTTTTTTTAACTTAACCAAGCCCCCAAACCCTACCCCATTTTACAAAATTTGCCGCCCTTGAATCCCCCCCCCTCTCTTCTCTCTCAAAACCTCCCCTAACCCTAGCCCGCCATCACCTGCACCCCTTCAATCTAAGGGGTTTCTCTTCGATCTTAGGCCCTATCCGACCTCTTATCTCTATTGGTTGTTCCACTTCTTTGTTGTTTGATGGAATCTCAAGGGGATTCGAACAGACTTGGTTCAAATCCCTCAATCTTCTGATGAATCCGTATGTATTCACCATTTACTTGTGAGTATTATCACTTTTGTGTTTTCGTGGCTTCAAGTCTCCGGTCTAAAACTCGATTTTTACACCTTCGTCTATTTTTTGTACAAACCTAACTATTTTTGGTCGAATAGGTTCAGATCTCTTTAGATCTGAAGTGTTTGGGGTTTGTTTAACCATTTTCCTTCAAGGTTCTTTCGTTTTTACCGTTATTATCTACCGATTTCACTTTTTCCTAAGAACTGGGGTTACATCTTTTAAAATTTCTGCAAATGTTTTAAAACATTTAAAGGCTCAACTGCGGCCTTACTTCTTTACTATTCGACTAGTTTTCTTTGCTTGATGTTTCATCTTTGTGCTTCTACACGCTTAAAGTTTTCCGCTATTCAATTATTTACCTCACTGATCTTGCCTTTTATTTTGGCTCTGTTAAATAAACAGATTAATTGGGTTACTTGCTCAATTATTGTTTGAAATTGTATTTTTCTATTTTTTTTAAATGGGTATCTTTCTGAGATTTTTATTTATTCTTTCCTATATGTGACTTATAATTGGTACTCCCTTCCTTAATTATGCAACTGGCTTGATTTCTGGGTTTGATTTGTTCTGACTAACCTATAAATGGTCTCTAACTTATTTCCTACCTTGTTAAACTTCAATTCTGTCCGCTAATTGATTTCGTATGCGATTTTCCTTAATTTAATGGGTCTTTCCGGATCCTATCATGTTAATTGATTGAGTTTAGCCTTAATTAATTAATTGAATGATTTGTATACCTTATTTGTGAACTCTTAATTTCCTTTACCTTATTTGTTCTACTCTGCTGAATGCTACATAACCTCACCATTCTTATTTTTTTAAAAAAAAACATATGAACACACACGCTCAGGCTCAGACATCTATACTCACAAGCACACCCTAATATATACTTACACACTTACAGTTCTTTGATTTATTGCATTGTCTAGCCAGCTGAAAGCCAAGGCTAGACCCTGGATTTCATTCATCTTTACCTTCCTATTTACTACTCTCTTAACTGGTATGCTTCCATTTCTATTATCATGTTCTCTTCTATACGCTATATAGTTAGACTTCAATATGATTCTGTTTGCCCTTCTGTTACCTATTTACTGCTCGCTTAACTAGTATGCCTCAATTCCTGTTACCATGTTCTATTCTATATGCTACGTAGTCAATCTATTATAGACCTCAACATCTTCCTATTTTATACATGATTCCTGGTCATTTTATTATCACATATTATGCCTCAGTTATTGTTGTTCCATGTGATTATATGATTAATTTCTGTTTGCCATGTGTTTTATGCTTGCATTCTCCATGACTAGTATGCCTCAAATCCTGTTAATTTGTTTTGTTCTATGTGTGGTGGGCTTACCTTAGCATGCCTGGCCCTTGATTTCTGTTTATTTTTCTAAACTAGAGAGTTTTAGTTCTTGTTATCATGTATTATATGTTTGTTTGGTTAGTTGTTCCAAAATCCAGCAAGCTTTCTGTTCAATATATGTCTATATGATTCCATCTAGTGATAGTTATTAAACTAAGTTATGTGAAACCCTATTCTAATTTAGTTGTATGTTCCCTGTTCTAAACATGATACTGCAAACATGTAATGTGGCTAACTGTATCTGTTAATTCAAGTGTCCTTGCTTTTTGTGATCATTGATATAAGTATCCAGTCTAAACAAATACCAATCTTCCTGAATCATGTGCTGAGTATGGACTCTGTTTGTACAACTTTGTTTGCAAACCTTATAGCCTAAATCTATTTGCTTCTAAAACTAAACTATTTTCTAAAAACTGCCCCCCTTACCTTCTATGTACTGGTTTTCAAATTGCTACTTTTAGCCCTTTAGGTTCCTACCACCCCTAGTGTGAGTACTGCCTAGGGTCCCTGAAACTCCTTTGAGCTCTGACACATTGGGGATGGTTTTCCAATCTTTTATGAATTTTGTGTTGAACATATGGCTTTAGTGTTATTATTGCTCGAGGTTCTTGAGACACTTTGGGAACTTTGACACACTGGAAGTTTGATTTAATGTGTTATCAATGGATCCTTGCTACTATTTCAAGACTGTTGTGTTGAAGGCCTGACTCTCAGGTTTATATTAAGCCTGCTAAGGGTCCCTATAGTATAATGATTCTTATTGTGTAATTTATTAATATTGGACTGTAATAATTTTTGTAATAAAAAGATATGGGGTTATTAGTAAAATCTAGGGGGTCTATTCTCATATCTCCTATTGAAATTGGGTAGAAATCCTGTCTATAGGACTTAACTATGCTGATTGCACTATGTGGATACTGTACTATGATCCTGCCTGTAGGATTTTATGATCGTCTGATCCTGTTAAAAACCCTTCTTATAGCACTTTATGTTTAATTATGTGCATTAGAAATCCTGCTTATAGGATCTACATGTATTTTCAACTCAACGTGCACTAGTGACCATGTCCATAGGTTTCTGTCTGTTTGATTAACAAAATTTTCCTGGCGATGCGCTTAAAAAATTCACCTCACATGTGATTAATGGATATCATGCCTATAGGTTTATAATTGTAGATACCATGCCTATAGTATTTCAAAAATCAGTTTCTGCACTTAGAAATCATGCCTATATGTTTACAATTGTAGATACCATGCCTATAGGGTTTTAAAATCAGTTTCTGCATTCAGAAATCATGCCTATAGGAAATAAAGAAATCAGTTTCTGCATTTAGAAAGCATGCCTATACGATTTAAGATAAAATCTGCCTATTAAAAATTAGTAGTCGATTTACAGCTTAAATGCCATGTCTATAGAGTTATGCCCGACAATCACTTAGGCAAACTTGTAGGCTAATTAAATTTTGGGTCTAAAAACTATGACTGCTTGTTGGACGTATCCCAGGATTAAGAGCATCAACGAAAATCAGTGGGAAACTAATATGTACTCGTCTGCTCGCTTAATAAACTGTTGTATATTCTGTTTATATCCATTAGATATCTTGCCTATAGGATCCTAAGATCATTCATTTGAACAGCGTGCATTTGTTTATCTACTTGTGGAGGTTAATATGAGCCCACTTAATTGCTCCTTGTGTGACATTCTTACTTGACTTTTGTTTGTCGCTTTGTTTTCTCCTTTAAACAACATAGGTGAGTCTAGAACCGCTTAAATAGAGGCCCTAAACACCTCCAGGGCTAGAGATAAGGCATGGGTAGTGCACTCATAAGGTACGCACTGGATGTTATTAGAACGCTTAGGTAATAATTGAAAAGGGAGGGTAATTGGGTAGTAAAGGAAATGATGACATGTGTGCTAATGCTATGTGTAGCACCCCAACTTAGGAACGATTACCAAGTATTGCACAGAAGTAATCCTATAGGCTAAAAACCTAGGACCTCCTTTACTCCTTGTTTTAAAAGTAATATCTATTTGTTTAAACCGCTTTATTTCCGTATAAGACTAATTTGCTTAAATTGAGTTTGGCCGGGACCAACCATTGTGGACTTTGAGGGGTGCCTAACACCTTCCCCTTAAGGTAATTTCGAGCCCTTACCCAACATCTGGTAATGTAAACTAGTTCATAAGTTATTTGCTCTAGGTGCCCTAACTCACCTTAATCCGTTAGGTGGCGACTCTTCAAATCTCATACCCAATTCCCAAAAGGAAAGGAGTTATCCTGAAATGTCGAAACCCGTACTCCGCGAGAAAAAAGGGTGTGCGACAATGTGATCTTCGATTTCTAGGTGATCTTGACACATGTTTTCTCATGTCACCACATCAACATTTTAT
Source organism: Nicotiana sylvestris (assembly GCF_000393655.2). Lineage (NCBI taxonomy): Eukaryota > Viridiplantae > Streptophyta > Magnoliopsida > Solanales > Solanaceae > Nicotiana > Nicotiana sylvestris. The sequence continues at coordinate 59,938,592 of NC_091061.1, forward strand.
TTTTTGATTAAGGTAATCTTTTATGATTATTTTGTTTTCTTGCATACTCGGCGCATTATTTTGTAGTGATGTTCTTTTTGCCGGTGATGTTGTATGTTCAAGTAGTTATTTTGGCGGACCTTTGGAGTATATAGATTCAAATCTAGCAGTTGATTACCGAGACTCCATTTCATCTGTAGTGCAGTCGAGTCTAAACGTTATGTCAGGCCCCGACCTCGAGGAGCGCGACCGATGCTCAACCGAGATACCCCAGTCAAGCAAGCCTACTTAATGCCTTCCACTCAACCTTACCCATTAGAAATATAATAATCAATAACAAGGGATAGATATGAGAAGAGTAAAGTGTTCCATATTCTATTTCCATTACTCAAAGGATATTCATTTACGGTTTTCAAACTGTTACAAGTTTATAGATACGAGGAAAAACATGTTTGCCAAATACAAATACATCTAGTTCATTACCCAACATCAAACACCATCCACAACATGTCTACGTAGCCTCTAAGTACTTTCGAAGAGTAGTATGGAAGTGCCGGTGATAAGGCCCCGGCTATACCTCAAAACACAAAGTACAACATCAAATGACATAAGGCCCGGAATAGAGTAAGGCTCACCAAAAACCTACTCAATAGAGGGTAACTGCTAACGAGGGTCAAAGTTGCCTGCCGACGAATCACCTGCATCCATTGAAGATGCAGCACCCCCGCAAAAGTGACATTAGTACATATGGAATAGTACAAGTATGTAAAGCTAAATGTCCTCTTTCGAAACAGAATGCCAATATAAGAAAAGGAAAATCATGGATACAACAAGCAACAATCAATGATATCCAAATGACAAGTTAAAACATAATAATTTTCAAAATACGTAAATAATATATATTTTTGTTTGGGAGATCTTTAGCACCAATATACCATCGTGTTTTTAGTATAGAGTTTAATCATGCCCGATCGGCTAGTCCATATTTCCACGAACAACGTGGATTGATAGGTGATACGAAAAAGAAAGGTGTTACCAAGAGTAGGAACCACCATGAACGCGACAGTGCATCTGATCTCCACCCGTTCGGCTAGGCCGCCTTCCCACATATATCGTGTGGGTTGACTTTATCGCTTTCAATTCACAGTATCATCAATTTTATCCCAATTAAGGGGAATAATCTCATCCCAATTAAGGAGAATAATCACAATGCACTCCTACACCGGTAGGTGTAATTTCGGGTGTGGGCCGTTTTAACCTACCCTTCCTCGGTTTGCTAATGATACTCCCAACCATATTTTGTTTTGCATACGAACGAAATAGAAAATACAAGAACATTCACCTCATAACCTTTCACACCATATATTGTTTTATTAGTACTTTCAACCACTCACAACATTATTATTTCATTGGCTCCCTTGGCCATACATGTGATTCTTCATTCATTGCACGTTGGCCGTGTTTAATATTCCACACTTTCATTTCTTTACTTTCAAGGATCATCATCACAAACATCAACATATAGAATATTTCGAAAATCACTACTTTAGGTTCATTAGTAATGAAGGCTTTAAACACAATAGATTCATTTCCAAAGAATGGAGCAAAATGACTAGCAATTGAAGCACAAGTTTAAATCATAAATGATTAATACACCATTTGATTTGAAATACTTCTCTAAAAAGGCAATGCACAGTTTCAACTCATGGGCAAATAAGAACTCAAAGCATATTGGAAACTCTTATAAAGGAGGTCATGGTGATTTATAATTGAAATACAAATTCAAACCAATATGCTCTAGTTACAACAACCATGGCCACATTTTATATCTCGCTCTCACTTCTTCTACTTCCGAACATTGTTGTAATTTATCAACAATATGGGCATTTGGTAATAGATATCTAATATGTATATGAACTATATGAGTCTTAATCACATTGGGTTTTTGTTCCACAATTTGGCATAATAAATTTTATTTGAAACACGAATTGAAGTAATAACATTTAATTACATAACCCATACTTAAACACATTACCGAAGGGAGAGCATAATGTGATAGGAGCAATTGAAACACATTTGAGTATATGCATCTTTCAATACAATGCTTCCTTGGGATAATCAAATCTATTAGGAACAACTCGGAACATGGAAATAGGAACCTAGGCCAATCATACTTGAACTTACGGGGACATCATGGAATTTGATTCTAAGAGATAATTTTAGCCAACATACCTTTCTTGAGCTTTTATTAGATTACTACAACGTCCTGACATTTCTAGAAATATCAATCTAAAGGAAGATAGCGAAAGATCGGATAATAATTAGAAGAATTCTCATGATATAACTCTCTTGGGAATTTTGTCAAACACCTACTATGCAAAATCGAATGCAAGGATCTACAATGGTAATCCCTTTCTCCCTCAACCAATTTCCACAAGAAGCTACTCGAAATTGTTTAACAAGCCCAAATACTTCATCCTATTGGCACATGCATGGCCTATCCCCAACTCTACAATATACTTAGACTCTAAACAAACTTGTATGGATGATGTATGACAAGAAGTCACCCGAATAGATGATGGTCTACTGAGTGGGTTCCATGATTCTTTAAGATTGGGCCAAGAATGGATGATTATAATGGTTTGTATTCTCCCTCTCGCTCTAAGATACTTTCACTTCTCTCTAAAATCGTCTGATATATATGCTCCAAAATGAGCCCCAAAGGCTTTTAATCAAAATGGGGTCGGCTTATAAAAACACAAAGATGGACCCTCTGAACACAACTCTGCGATCGTAGAGTGGACCGCAAAATAGGTATGTGGAATGCATAAGGGACTGCAAAATTGACTTCAAAAATTGGGTTGGCATGGCCGGTCTGCGGCTAGGTCTGTGGTCCGCAGACCAGTTGTGCGGCCGCAAAATGGGCCGCAGAATCACCCTCTGAATTTCTTCATGCTTACTCTGTGACGGAAGTGAGGATCAAAAAATAGATATACGATTTCATAATGGAGCGCAGAAACGACCTTCAAAATTCAATATTTTTCTTATCAACTCCACGATGGGTATGTATCCCGCAGATCAGATCTGCGGTCACGAAATTGACTGCAGAATTGCATTCTTCTGCCAAAATTTTTCACCAACTCTTCAATGCATTCTACAACCCAAAAATTCCATGTCGCGATGAGCTTGCTCGCCGCGAAGATTAACTACTACCTTCGTACCCACTAGTCTACCTCAGTACTACAAAACCTTAAATTCCTTGGTGAAATTTTGTAGAGCCTTACAGGTTATTTAATTTTGTGATGTACATGGTGTTATATATGTTTGAGATTTTTTTATTGCAGGTGTTAGAAATGTGGTATGTTTACTAGTTTTACGTAATGTATCGCCCACGTACGTAAGGCATTAAGTTCTTGTCCACCTCACCTAGGTTGGGGTGTGACAAAGTTGTATCATAGCAGGTCTGTGTCCCAGGGAGTCTACAAAGTTATGTCTAGTAGAGTCTTATTTATAAGTGTGTTGTGCATCATATTTTATAAATAGGAAGCTACAAGGCATTTAGAATTGGTTTCCTTTATTTCATTTCCAAATCGTGCCATAGAGCTGAGTCATAGGAAGTTGAGTGTCACTTGCATTGATATATACTGTACAGGGATGCTTAAGTCATAGAAGTTTGATTGTAACCTATGTTTTGTTATATGTTGACATAAATGATGATAGGTAAGAAAATGACAGTGGTTCATCAAGCTACAAATGAGGGGCCTAGTAGTAGACCACCAGTAGATGGTAGTTAGACTGAGACCTAGCATGGGTTGACATCTCAGATTCGCCCAACTTTATCAGCCCTAGAGGAGCTTCGAGGAGCTCTAGTACCTCCAGTACCCCAAACATCCTTATCTGGTGCATTCGAGCAGAAATTGTGGGAAGTAGTATAGTTATTGACCTAGAGAGTAGCCGCACAGGCACAACGGTAGGTAGAGAAACTTTAGGTGCCGTACCTTCATATATATCGACTAGTTTGAGTGTACGAGAGTTTCTTAATCTAACCCCCTCCCTGAATTTACAGGATAAGATTCATACAAGGACCCATAAATTTTCATAGATGAGCTCCATAGAAACTTCAGAGTCATGCATGTTATAGAGATAGAGGTGATAGAGTTAGCAGCATATAGGCTTAGGGATGTGTCTATATTTTGGTACGATGCTTGGAAGCGATCTCGAGGCCACAATGCACCCCTAGCGGTATGGGAGGAATTTTCCAAGGCATTTTAAGATCATTACTTACCGATAAAGATCAAATAGTCTAGAGTTGAGCAGTTTTAGACCTTAAGTAGAGAAATATGAGTGATAGAGAATATAGCTTAGATTTGACTCATTAGCCAGGTATGGTCCGACTACAGTGGCCTCCATGAGAAATAGAGTTCACAGATTCGTGCAGGGTCTAGAGCCATACTTAGTGGGTCAATGTGCAGTGGAATCCTTGAATCCGAAGATGCACATTTTAAGAATTCATGTCATTGCCTATGTTTTGGAGGAGCAAAAACAACAACGCCAACTTAATCAGGGTAGAGATAGTGGACAAAATAAGAGGGCGAGTTCAGGCAGCATTATAGGGGATCCTAGAGTGATAGGGTACCATACACCTCTAGACGATTAGTCAGTCTAGCCAAGGGACCAATATATGACCAGAGGTTGCTAATAGTACCGAGTCAGAGTTCACAAGTGTTAGGACCCCATCAACAGAGAGACCAGAGCTAGCCAGGGCTATCTAGACCTTACTGTAGGCAGATTGGGAAAGCATGCCTAGGTTTGTGTCGTCAGGCATTAGTGTATATTATTAGTGCGGAATTTCATGTCACATGATGTAAGAATATTATTGTAGGGTAAGGAGGAGTGTTATGGCATCTGCATCCTCTGCAGCATTTCCTCCTATAGAGGATCAGTATGGATTAGAATCATCGCATGATAAGGATATAGGTATGTCCTTGTTTCCTTTATTTAATATTGTAGATAGAAATCAGACATTGTTATATATGTTAGTTACCAAATAAGACCTCATGTTAAAGAATAAGAATTGTAAGGACCAGTTAGGACTAGTATTAACTTAAGGTGAATCATTACACATCCAAACATAACATTATGAGTGAATAGTTAAGCCGAGAGCATATTAGTATGCCCGTATGTTATGAGTCAGTTAAGTGAGGCGAGTAAATTACGATTATTTCCGTTCCTATGTGAATAGTTCAAAGTAAGACCATTCCATTAGCTTTGCATAGTAAGTATAAGATGAGTTATGATCAAGAGACTTAGTGTTTCCGTAATTAGCTTCTAGGATCGTGTAAGAAAGTCTATGGTGTTCGTAAGATAAATGGAGATTTAAGAAGATCTATATACCAATAATTGATTGTTTTAAGCTAAAGTATGGTAGCGTAATGGAGATTCAAGATATATAGGAGAAAAATGAAAAAAAGGGGGTGAATAGGGAAGCGACAAGAGTAAATAGACCTAGAGATTAACCCGGAAATGAGTTGATAGAGTGATATATCATGAAGTGAATTAGAAAAGTTCAGGTTTAGGAGAATATGGAGAAGATAAGGCATTATAATGATAGTATAATCAGTGTAACGGGAATAAGAGGATAAGTGATGGGGATCTTATAGTAAATTGGCTAAGTTGAGTAGAAATAGACTATACAGCCTCTAATTCAAGAGTACGTGATAAGCCGGTGAGAAGAATATATCAAACATAGCATTTATACTTTTACAAAAACATAAGATTTGATTATAAGTTAGCCGAGTAAGTTCAAAGGATTATAAATGATTAACAAACGTTGTTGATAAGTGTGGATTTTAACCATTTATTAGTACTTTCTTGCTTTAGTTTTAGTCTGAAAGTGTTGATTCTAGTTCCCAAAACTAATGAAATTGCGCAAATTGCAGATATGTTGGAGAATTGGACTTTAACGAAGAATTCTAACTCAAAAAGGAGTCTTCTAACTCATAAAAGCAAGAAGGAGTTCGGCAGGGCAAAGTGCGGTCCACAAAAATACATATACTGCCACAAAATTGGTACTTGAAGCTCAGAGGATTATTGGAGAAATGTGTTCCGCACACTAAATGTGCAGCCGCAGAACCTGGTCTCACTGACAAGAATTCAAAAAGTTTAGAGAATGTGCAAAAAGATCAAGTGTGAAGCCTTGCAAAAATGCAACCCAGACGGAAAAGTGTGCCTGCAGAAGCTGAAATGTAACCATAGATGGAATTGTGCAGCTGCAGAATCTATCCATCTGAAGAATCCAAGCAAAGTGCGGACCACATATGGAATTGTGCGGCTGCAGAACCTCTCGGAAGGGCATTTTTGATAGCAAATTTTAGGGCACTATAAATAGACGAAAAACACTTTTTAGGGCAAGTTTTTAATATTTTTGAGTTGTAGCTGTTATATTTTACATTTTTAGGAAATTAGTGATTATTTTGGGTGAAGAAACATTATTTTTATCAATTTAATCTTGTCTTATGGCTTTAATTAGTTCTTCTTTTTTGTTTTCTTCACTCTCTAGCATGAGTAGCTGGATTTTCTCTAGGATTGTGAACCAACCCTAGCGTGTAAACCTTATGGGTAATTAATTTAATAATTATTTATGACTGGTATTTATTATTTAGCCTTGTTCATGCATTGTTTCTAGTATTAATGGTTGCAAATACATGTCTATTTGACTTGGTTCTTACTTGAGAAAGAGGGACTTAGTCTAGGAAAACTTGGCTTACAAGAAATTGGGCTAGTTAAGGTTTTGGCTAGTCTAATTAAAGGGTTTGAACTAGAGATATGGAAAATCCGACTTGAGCTCATTATCAACTCTTTGAATAGATACCCAATTGGGCTTGAGAAAGCCAATGTAGGCAAAATCACTCTATAACCGAGAGGTATTAAGTGGGTAATTTAGAGCTGAGAGTTATAATACGCCCTTGTCACTAAAACAAGCATTAACGTGATTTACTCATTAGGTTATCACCTATTGAAGGTTATATCCCTAGCCTTTTCCCATTTGATAAAAACATCAAAAATAGTTACCTACTTTCTAGTTTCTTCTAATTAGTTTACAATTGTTAGTGTTAATTTTAGACTTAGAAAACAACAAACTCTATGTTGGAAGCGCAATTGAGCTATTTCATGTACTATCATCAAGTGTACACCCTAACACCCGTATTAAATTCCCTATGGAAATCGACACTAAATCTTGTTGGTTACTATTCTTCCCACGACCGTTTCCACTCACTAATGAGAGCGGATTGACGTGGATCAATTTTTTGCACCGTTTCCGGGGAGTTTTAACGGTGTTAGCTATATATTTGAGTATGTTCTTGAAATATCTTCTTTCTTTCTGTGTTACTTACTTGTTGAAAAAATCATAGGTAGAAAATAGTGAAAAATGAGCTCGAAAATATGCCATTCGGGGAGTTGGACGACGAGGAGTAACAACTTGATAAAGCAACTTATGTGCCACAACCAAATCATCGATGCCGAGGTCAATAAGAAAACGTTCCCGTACTACCACACCTCCACCACCACAACCACAAGCGGCACAATACTAGATATTGCCTAATGAAGGTTATGCTAGTGCAATAGTACACCTTCCTATTAGGGCGGACAACTTTCAAATTACCAATGTGATTCTCACTTTGCTAGAGCAATGAGGCTTTTTCACCGGTCCGCCAAATCAAAATGCCTATAAATATTTGAAGGGCTTTGTGGATACGTGTTGGGGGAGCAAGAAAACTAATGTTTTCGAGGATGCTTTGAGGCTATGGCTTTTTCACTTCTTTTTACGGTGTAAAGCTTTAGATTGGTTGGAACGCTGGCCTAATCATTCAATACATACTTTGGATGAATTGGTGGCAAAGTTTATTGCTAAGTTTTTCTCTCCCGGGCATATGGCTACTCTTAGGGATGAAATATTGGCTTTCAAACAACAGCCCAATGAACATTTGCATGAGATTTGGGAGAGGTATCAGACAATGGTGAAGGAGTTCCCGAACAATGATATGATTGACAACATGATCCAACAAACTTTCTACCGTGGTATTAATTATATGAACCAATGTGTGGTCAATCAATTGGCCAGTGGCAGCTTTAAGACAACATCTTATGCGGAGGCATGTGCCATTCTTGATGAGATGGTGGAAACATCGTCAGTTTGGCAATCCCGAGATAATATTCCACAAAGTGATCCCAATATGATACACCTCTACAAAGAGCTGCAAGACCATGGGCAAGCCATTGCTGAATTGACAACAACCATGACTCAACTAGCAAATGCTCAAATTAATCAAATGCAAGCTCTTAAGAAAGTTCATGCTATAGAGGGAGTAAATGTGCTGATAAACAAAAAGAGGACCAAGGGTCCATAAATGCAAACCCGAGAGAAAAATTATGTGCAAGATGATGGTGTTTTTGATCAAGATAATTCTTATCATGAGCAAGAAAAGGAGGTTCAATTTGTGAACAACTTTCAAGGGCAAAGGAATAATTTCAAAGGCTCCAATCAATAATAATGGCGACCACAAAATAACCAAGATAACTAGAGTTATAACAATCAAGGGAATTGGCATAATAACAGCAATCACCGAAATTGGAGTGAAATCAACAAAGAAAATTGGGGAGGCAACAATCAAGGTGGTTGGGGAAACAATTAAGGAAACTGGGGTCAAGTTTTCAAAGGCCCCCAATATATCAACAACCTATCAACCCACCTCTTTATCCTTCCTATGGTTCAAGTTCTTCAAATAATGAGATATGTTGTATTGAGAATGTGTTTAAGAAAATGATGGAAAATAGTGTCAATCATATGCCCAACTTACCTCACACAACACATCAATCCGCAATTTTGATGTTCAAATAGGGCAAATCTCCCAAGCTCTAAATTCTTGTCCTAGGGGTGCACTACCAAGTGACACGATCGCATACTATGGCAATTATCACAAGAAGTGAAAAAGGCGGGAATTCCCCCACCTCAAATGAAAGGTGACTTGTGGATGATGACCAAGTGATACAAGAGGAGGAAATGCCAAACAATATTGTTCAAGAAAATGATGAGGTTCGGATTGACATTGATGATAGTGTTGAAGAGACTCAAGAGGAGGTGAACCCATCTAGAAAGCACATCATTGACATACCGGAGTTGGTAGTGCAAAAGGCCAAGGCACCATTTCCTAAGCCTCCACATCACTATCCTAAAAGACTTTCCAAGCAAAATGGTGAGAACCAATTCAAGAAGTTCATTCAAGTGATGAAGAATCTCTCAGTTACAATGCCATTGCTAGAAGATTTGGAACAAATGCCCAGTTATGCAAAGTTTATGAAAGATTTTGTGACCAAGAAGCGGTCAATGAATTTTGAAGCTATCAACGCCACTTATCAAGTGAGTGCAATTGTTCATTCCATGGATCCTAAGTTGGAGGATCCCAATGCTTTCATGATTCCTTGTACAATTAGCAATGCCGAGTTTGCTAAACCTCTTTGTGATCTTGGGGCAAGTATCAACTTGATGCCCTATTCAGTTTTTAAAACTTTAGGAATTGGGAAACAAATACCCATATCTATGAGGTTACAAATGCTCGATCATACTATGAAGAGGCCGTTGGGAGTGATTGACTATGTTTTGGTCTGTGTTGATAAGTTCATTATTCCGGTGGACTTTGTTATTCTAGATTGTGAAGTTGATTACCTATCATTCTTGGGAGACCTTTCCTTGCTAAGGGTAAGGCTGTTTCTGATGTGGAAGACGGAGAACTCACTTCCCGGGTTGGTGATGAACAAATAGTATTCCATGTGTGTAAGTCTATACGGTAACCAAATAACAATGAGGTGTGTTCTTTTGTGGATTTGGTGACCGATGTTATTGTTGATGATACAAGTGCTACAATCAATGTTGGTGATATGCTGGAAGTCGTTTTGCTCAATTTTTATGATGAAGAGATGTATGGTTTCATGGAATGTGTGAATTGTTGCAAAGCATGGGGTCGTACAACTATTGGCCCTGAAAATTATCTTTGGATCTTGAGAATAGGAAGGCTCCTCCTACAAAGCCTTCTATTGGAGAGCCACTTATGTTGGAGTTGAATCCATTGCCTCCACACCTTCAATATGAATTTCTTGGCCCTTGTTCTAGTTTAGCAGTTACTCTTTCCTCTAGTTTAAATAATGTGCAGGTTGATTCCACATTGGTGGTGTTGCCAAAGAGGAATAAGGCTATTGGGTGGACTTTGGCGGATATTCTGGGTATAAGACCCGCATTTGCATGCATAAGATCAAGTTGAAGGATGGTGCTAAACCGTCCATTGAACATCAAAGAAGGCTCAACTAGGCTATGAAATAATTTGTCAAGAAGAAGATTATCAAGTTGTATGATGCCGGAGTTGTCTACCCCATCTCTGATAGTTCATGGACCCCTCTGGTTCAACGTGTCCGAAAGAATGGGGGCCTGATGGTTGCTACCGATGATAAGAATTAGTTGATTCCTACAAGAACGGTGACTAGTTGAAGAGTTTGTATGGATTGTCGAAAGCTCAATAAAATCACAAGGAAGGATCACTTTCCACTTCCTTTATGCCTTTCGGTTTGTGCAATGCACCGACGACTTTTCAACAGTGTATGATGTCTATTTTCACGGACATTGTAGATGATTAACTTGAAGATTTCATGGATGACTTCTTGGTGGTCGGTGACTCTTTTGATGATTGTCTTGAAAATTTGGACAAAGTGTTGGCTAGATGTGAAGAGACCAATTTGGTGCTCAATTGGGAGAAATTTTATTTCATGGTTGAGGAAGGCATTTTCCTTGGACATATAATTACAATGAATGGAATTGAATTTGACAAGCCGATGATTGAGGCAATTTCTAAGATTCCACCCCAACTTCGGTGAAGGGTGTGGGGAGCTTCTTAGGCCATGCGGGTTTCTACCGGTGTTTTATCAAATATTTCTCTAAAGCGGGAAACCAATTATGTAATCTGCTTGAGAAGGATACTAAGTTTCATTTCAGTGATGATCGTATGGGAGCGTTTGAACAATTGAAGCTCAAGCTAACAACCACTCCTATCATTACCGCTCCAAATTGGAGCTTGCCTTTTCAACTCATATGTGATGCAAGTGACGTAACAGTTGTTTTGGGGAAACATATTAATAAAGTTTTTTCATCCTGTTTACTATGCTAGTAAGACCATGAATAGTGTCCAAATCAATTACACTATTATGAAGAAAGAGCTCCTTGCTATTGTATTTTCAATTGAGAAGTTTCACCCATACTTAATGGGTGCCAAAGGTATAGTCCATACGGATCATGCAGTGCTTTTCTATATTATTGTCATGCCCCGACCTCGGGGAGCGCGACCAATGCTCAACTAAGATACCCAGTCATGAAAGCATGTACAATGCCTTCTACCCAAACTCACCCATGAATAAAGAAAGGATATATTTCATCAATTAGACAATGAGAGATCATGTGATCAACACCAGTTCATTACCATTAGTTACGTCATTAATAAGTCACAAAACACATATACTTTCATAGTTTGAAGTGGGACATGTGATACAGTTACAACATTACTAGTTTGTCTTTCTCAACACCAATATACAACCCACACTATGTCCACAGATCCTCCAACAAGACTCCAACTATACCTCAAATCACTATACATAGAGGACAAGAGATACAAGACCCCAAAATGAAGTGGGTCTCACCAAGTCAACTAAGGAAAGGGTGTACTGCTATCACTGACCAATGCCGCCAACTATGGAACCACCTACATCCATTAAAGATGTAGCACCTCCGGCAAAAGGGACGTTAGTACATATGGAATAGTACTAATATGTAAAACTAAACACCCTCTTAATAGAATGAGTAACAGTAAAATGAGAAAGAAACATGGAATCGATGAGGGCCGCAAACAATATTAAAATATCAAGTTAGGAGAAAGATAAATTTCAAATAAGTTTCAACACTTTTAAGTTGGGAGATCTTTAGTACCAATACACCACCGTGCTTTTAGCACGGAGTCTGATCTTAGCCTGATTGGTTATGCCATATCACCCTGAGACATCCACTCATAACATCACTATGTGTGCGGCATGGCCTCTGATCTCAGCCCGATCAGCTAAGTCGTCTCACCACAATGCAATGTGGATCGACATCACATCACATCCCGTTAGCAATCATCTAATCCCATTTAAAGGGAAATATCTCAATACATCAATATCATCCCATATAAGGGGAAACAATCACATCATATCAACATGGGATTTACACCTTAATCACTCATATACCGACACTTGTAGTTTCAGGGTTAGTTTATTTCGACCTACCCTTCCCCGATGACTATATGAGACTCTATAAACATTTATTATTTAAAGGATCTTCATCTCATATCATAATCTTTTACACATCTCTTTTCATTTCATTGGCACTAGCGGCCACAAACGTAATATCATCCTCGACACGTCGGTCGTATTTCGTATCTCCTTCTCTCTTCTATAACTTTCAAACATCATTATGGATTATCGAAAATAAAGGCATTTATGATCAAAACGAAAAGTACACATATGAGCAAACAAGAGTCTTAAGTACCATGAGTTTCTCTTCCACAATTAGGCATACTATCTTGCAATTGAAACATGATTTTTAAATCACAACTCCTATAATACATTGACCATACTAGATTACATTCTTGGAGGGAATCATGATAATATGGGAACATTTGGAACATATTTTGAGTATATATATATTGCATCACAACACTTGCTTTAGAGTAATCCAACTCAATAGGAAGGACTTGGAATATAAGAAGCAAGAAATTGAGCCAATCATAATCACCACTAACGAAGACATCATGGAAATCGATTCTACAAGAGGAGTTTAGCCAACATACCTCACTTAAGCTTTCTTTTAATTTACTACAACGTTCTAAAACTCTTAACGACTTCAATCTAATTAAAGACATGATAAATTTGAACCATTACTAGTGAGAGGTTTATGAGTTAAATCAGCAGATCAAGTATGAGCACTAGAGACCGGTAGGTTTGCTTTAGAAGATTTATATACCAGAGTGGAAGAGGGAGCATATCACTATGGATTTTGTGGTATGGTTGCAAAGAACCTTGAGGAAGTTTGACGTTGTTTGGGTTATTGTGGATTAGCTGACTGAGTCGACATACTTCATTCCTGTCATGACTTGCTACACTTCAGAGCAGTTAGCTAAGAACTATATCCAGGAGATTGTTCACTTGTATGGTATACCTATTTCTATCACCTCTGATTATGGCACTTAGTCTACATCGCACTTCTAGTGGGTTGTACAGTGTGAGTTAGGCACGCAGGTTGAGTTGAGTACAATATTTCATCCTTAGATGGAGGTGTAGTCCAAACGGATCATTCAGATCTTACAGGATAAGTTGAGAACTTTGGTTATAGATTTCGGAGGCCAGTGGGATCAGTCTCTACCATTAGTAGATCTTGTGTGCAACAACTGATACCGGTATAGCATACAGATGCCTCTATACAAGGCATTATATGGGAGGCTATATCGTTCTCCAATTGGTTAGTTTGAGTACGATGAGACTAGATTATTAGGCATAGATTTGGTTCGAGATGCTTTGGAAAAATTGAAGGTGATTCAAGAGAGGCTTCGCACCACTCAATCTAGGAAGAAGAGTTATGCTGATAGGAAGGTTTGTGATGTGGCATTCATGCTGGGTGACAAGGTTCTACTCAGAGTTTCTCTTATGAAGGGCATGAGCCTGGGGTTTATTGGTCCATTCAAGTTTTGGAGAGAGTTGGTGAGGTGGCTTACAGGCTTGCTTTTCCACCCATCTTATTGGGAGTTCATCTAGTATTCCATGTCTCCATGCTTCGGAAGTACTATGAGGATCCATCACATAAGTTGGATTTCTGCTCGGTGCAATTGGACAAGGATTTTATTTATGATGAGGTGCCAGTGCCTATTTTGGCTTGGTAGGTTTAGAAACTGAGGTCAAAGGATATTGCATCACTGAAGGTTTAGTGTAGAGATCAACCAGCTGAGGAGGAAACTTAGGAGACCGAGCACGATATGCAGAGAAAATATCCTCATCTTTTTGGCACTTCAGGTATGACTCTAAAATCGTTCGAGGATGAAAGTTTGTTTAAGAGAGGTGGAATGTGACGACCTCACCAGTTGTTTTATGTAATACAATATCGACTTCACATACAATGGAAGCTAAGAGTCTTATAGCTCAACAACGGGGGACCCTTCTCATACCCGCTCTTATAGGAGCCTAATGGATAAAAGGCTATGCCCCTGATCCACCAATTGTTGTGGTCGTGTCAACCAAACCCTCAAGTGTCATAGATTATTCCTTGTCCATGTTCCCCTATTTGATGTTTGTTGATGGCAGTGATGGTTGGGATTGGTTTCGAGAAGGTTGTGGAGTGAATTGAGACAAAGTCACATTTTAGAAGTTTAAGTTGTAAGAGTTGACTATGGTTTGACTTTGCATAAACAACATCAGATTCATGTTTTGATGGTTCCAATAAGCTTGCATAGTGATTTTAGACTTAGGAGTATGTCCGAATTTGGATTAGGAGGTTCGTATGATTTTTGGTAATTTGAAGGTTTAGAGAATTCTTATGTTTGATCGGGAGTTGACTTTGATGATATCGTGCTAGGGTTGTTGTTTCGAAAGTTTGAATAGGTTCTTTTTGTTATTTGGGACTTGTGTGCAATGTTTGGATTCCAGATTGTTAGGCTTGAATCGGACGCTTGGTTGTAAATGTTTCAAGTTCTTGAATTTGAAGGAATCCATTATGTGTTTTGGTGTTCTATTCTTGATTATGGGTGTTATTTTGATGTTTTGTGCTTATGAACAAATTTGCGTATGTTTTATATATTTACTGGTATTATTGGACGGGGTCCCGAGTGGCTCGGGTGAGTTTCAAACCACCCAAAGGATTATTACTTTTGTAGAAATTTTACTGGTGTCAGGTCTTCATTTTGATCGTATAGGAATAGTCACAATCGTGGAGTGTATTTTGTAGATGGGAGATTTCTTTTTCGTATTTGTGATAGGGCAGTCGCATTCGCAGAGTGTGATCTTGAGTTGGGCAGTTTCCTTCTTCACGTTTATGTCTAGTGTCCGTGTTCGTGAAGGTAGCTGGGAGTTTGGGGCATTAGCCTATGCGTTTGCGTTGTCCTGGTCGCATTTATGTAGGGGCAGGCTGGTTATGGATCGTGTTCACGAGGGGCTTCCGCGAACGTGAAAAGTTATTTTGGTCAGTGAATTTTTGTGCTTCGCGAATGCGAGGAACGTTTAGCATTCGTGAAGGGTACCCCTGGGTGGACCCTTTAAGAGTTGTATTTCGGGATTTTAGCAATTCTTCCATATTTTGAAACCTAGACTTGGGAGACGCGATTTTAGCTTGAAGATTTTCATACAAGACTTGGGGTAAGTGATTTCTACACTTTTTTTAATGTTATTTTAAGAATCTACAAGAATTACTAACACCCAAAACATGGAATTTTGAGGTAAATTTGGGAATTTTTCCTATAACTTAAGAGAGTGAAAATCAAAAAGGCCGAATTGGACTTGGATTTGAAATCTAATCACATATTTGGACTCATGGAGTTATGGATAGTCGGGATCTAGGCCTTGAATCGGGTTTTGAGCATGTGGGCCTCCCTCAACTTTTGTTGATTTTTAGGGATTTGATTAAAGATTAAAGCTTTATTGTTTGGGTTTGTTTCATATGGCTTTATTTGACGCTATAGAGTTTTTCTTAGCCAGATTTGAGCCGTTTGGAGGTGCATTCGTGTGGGAAGACATTTTTGGAGAGTAGACTTGGCTCGTTTGAGGTAAGTATCTTGCCTAAACTTGTTTGAGGCACTAGTTACTTGAGTTATTAATGTTATATACCTGCTAAGGGTGGAGTACATGCGAGGGGCTGAGCCCATGTGCGTGCACAGTATTTATCCATATTCGGGGTGGTTTATGGGCTATGTTATGCCTTGTTCGGTTATTGTGATCCTTGATATTATGCTTTATATGACTATATGATTATCTAACTTCGTGAATAATGCTAGAAATTATGTGTAGGATTGTTTTTCCTTGTTCAAACATGATATTCAATGTTGTGAGGTGTAATTTCCTAATTTAAGATGTATTTGTACACATAGTACATGCATACACGTTAGCATGCTATTTTATCAGTTCAGAAGTACATGATTTAATCTCTATTGACTGTGTATATGTATTCTTGTATATGCTTTCGATGTAATGGACTAGTTGGACAACACATGAATTGTTTGCTTGGGCTGAGTTAATTATGGCACATGAGTTGTCTATGTGGATGTTTGATTATGACACATGAGTTGTCCTTGCAGCATGTATATAAGGATCTATCCCCCTAGGGTCGTCCTCTCATGTTTATCCTTGATGGCGTACACACAGTTGTGAAAAATTGATCAGTGTTAGGTCTTTATATATCTCCTCTTTATGCAAATTCCTTGGGTTTATACGTGATCTTACTGCATATCACCTCTATATGGTGGCTCCGTACCTATATATTTGACTTTTTATGAATATGTTCTTTATATGCTACTTCTATTAATGAAATAATACACACTACACATCTTCTCTATATGTGTCTTTTTGTGTAACTGGACTTGCCTTTATATATATATATCCTCTATATGTTGAACTGTTATCTTGTTTAATGTCCATGCATATCTTCGCTATGTGTACCATGAGCTTTACTTGCAGCTATGTATAGATTCGGGTAT
Source organism: Nicotiana sylvestris (assembly GCF_000393655.2). Taxonomy (NCBI): domain Eukaryota; kingdom Viridiplantae; phylum Streptophyta; class Magnoliopsida; order Solanales; family Solanaceae; genus Nicotiana; species Nicotiana sylvestris. Next base: position 59,955,379 of record NC_091061.1, read on the forward strand.
TGCTACTGTGTATTTGTATGTATTCATGACTTGTATAGATTTTATCACGTGAGTATCATTGATGATTCTTACGACTACCTCTTCGAGGTTAGTCCTGATACTTACAAAGTACATGGTGTTAGTTGTACTCATACTACACTCGGTATTTAATTGTATAGATCCAGGTGTGGGGCCTAGTTAAGAGCTGTATTGGATCACTATGGAGTTGCTGAGAGACGAGATAGAGTTGCATCCTTTCGTAGACCTTGGCATGTGTTTCCATTTCTATCATTGTTATTGTTGTTCATATATTAATTTTATATTATCAAATCTGTACTCCTATTGTAGAACTTATAGCTCTATATTACCAGTTTTAGGGGATTTATTGTATTGTCGCAGTCTTTATTTATGATATTTGGCTTCTAAACTTGTATTATTTTGTAATTCATTATATTGATTCATTACTTTTATGCTTGGCTTGCCTAGCAAGAGCGTTAGGTGCCATCATGACCGAATGGTAGTTTTGGGTTGTGACATATTCGATATGTAATATATTTGGAAAAGTATAAAAAATGTTAACCCGAGCTCATATTGTCGAATCCGTAATTAGTACCAAATCCCATTTACCCATCCTCTCCCGAGGCCAAATATATGATTTTTTTTGAGATTCAACATCAAATCGAGGTCTAAATCTTTTAATACCAAATCCTAATCTTCTACCCAAAAGCCCATAAGCCTCAGATCTCGCAATTGAAACAGAGACATTGCAATTGTGGAAGTCGTAAATGCGACAGGAGAATCACAAAAGTGAAGGATCAACCCCTCGCAAAAGAGATCTATGCGACGCCACCCAACTTCCCACCAGCATCGCAAATTCATGTTTCGCACTTGCAAACTGACCATCGCAATTGCGATATTTGCGATACTAGATAACTCAAGTCTTAGAAATCAATCTGAAACCAATTTAAAACTCACCCAAACCCCTCGAGCCCCAATACAAATATCCACACAAGTACAATAACATCATACAAGCTCGCTCGTAAGATTAAATCATCAAAATAACATCTACAATCTATAATCAAGCATCAAAACTCAAATATTTCAAAGTTCATACCTTCAAATTTCAACTTTTCGCAATAAGCGCTAAAATAGCCTCGGTTCGCTCGGACCCCAACTAAACATGCATACAAGTCCAAAATTATCATATGAACCTACCAGAATCGTCAAAACACCGATCTGGGGTTGTTTACCAATAATATTGACCGTGGACAACTCTAAGCATATTCATGTTCAAAAAATAAGTTTTCTTTAAAAAATCATATTTAAACTTTCCAAAAATCAAAATGGACCATGCCCGCAAGTTATATATCATCAAATAGAGCTATGAAAGGTCTTAAATCATGAAATTGGGAGCTTGAACTCAAAATGACCTTTCAGGTCGTTATTTCTCCACCTCTAAAAGAAACATCCGTCCTCGAACGGACATAGGAATACACCTAGAGTGGTAAAAATGGTGCGGATATCTACTCTTCATATCGAGCTCGGACTACCAAGTAGCCTCCTCAGTCGGCTAACCTCTCCAATGCACTTTCACCAAAGAAATATACCTATATCTTAACTTTTGAACCTGTCATTCTAGAATAGCTACCTGCTCTTCTTCATAAGTTAAATCCTCATCAAGCTACGCTATGTTGAAGTATAAAACATGTGACTTATGTTCATGATACTTTTGAAGCACAAAAGCATGAAATATCGGATGTACTTCTGCTAGGATGGGAGGCAATGTAAGACTATAAGAAACCTCCCCAACTCTCTCGAAGATCTCATATGGGCTAATAAACCTCGGGCTCAACCTACCCTTCTTCTCTAATCTCATCACTCCCTTCATAGGCAAAATTTTTAAAAGTATATTCTCACCCTCCATATAAGTCACATCACGAACCTTCATGTTTGTATAATTTATTTGCCTTCTATGCATTGTACGAAGGTCATCCTGAATCAACTTCACCTTCTCTAAAGCATCAGGAACCAAATCCGTACCCAACATCTTAGCTTGAATGGGCTCAAACCAACCAATAGGATAACGACAGTGCTTAGTGTATAAAGCCTCATACGACGACATCTATATGCTAGACTGGTAGCTGTTGTTGTAAGAAAACTCTGCCAATGGTAGAAACAGGTCCAACTAGCCTCAAAAATCAATGACACAGGCCCTTAACATATCCTCAAGGATCTATATAGTCCACTTGGACTTGACATTCATCTACGATGAAATGCAATGCTGAGCTCCACCTGCGTGCCCAACTCATACTGAACACTCTCCAAATATATAAAGCAAACCACATGCCATAGTCTGAAATGATAGAAATGGGCACACTGTGCGGAGGAACAATATCTCTTATGTAGATCTGAGCCAACCGCTCTAAAGTGTAAGAAGTCATCACCAAAATAAAATACGCAGACTCGGTCAATCAGTCCATATGATCAAAATAGCATCATACTTCCTCAAAGTCCCTGGTAAGCCTACCACTAAGTTCAAAGTGATGTTCCACTCCGGTATCACCAACCCTTGAATCAAAGCACATAGTTTTTTTTATGTTCATACTTTACCTACTGCAAATTCAAGCACGTGAGACATTCCCAACAATATCTTTCTTCATCTTTCGCCACCAATAATGCAGCTTCAAGTCACGGTACATCTTCATGATACCTGGATGAATAGAATACTGTAAGTTGTGAGCCTCCTCAAGGATCAACTCTCTCAAACCATCAAAATTCGAAACATAAATCTAACTCTAAAGTAGCATAACACCATCATCCCCAATCACAACCTTCTTAACACCACCCTGCTGCATCGTTCCTTTTAGCACCAACAAGTGAGGATCATCAAATTGGCAAGCCTTGATTTGCACAAACAAATATGACTCTACCACAAACAAGAATGAATCTTATTAGGCTCTGATATATTGAACCTCATTTTCTTAGCCAAGGCATGAACATCCATAGCCAATGGCCTATCCGTAGTCGGTATAAATGCCAAGCTACCCATGCTCTCCACCTTCCTACTCAAGGCATCAACCACCATATTAGCCTTCCCCAGATGTTACAATATAGTGATATCATAGTCTTTCATAAACTCCAACCATCTCTGCTGCCTTAAATTTAGATCCTTTTTCTTGAATAGATACCGAAGACTCTGATGATCGGTGTATACCTCACATGTCATGCCGTATAAGTAGTGCCTCGAATTCTTGAGTGCATGCATAATAGCTGCCAACTCGAAATCATGCACGGGGTGTTTCTTCTCATGGATCTTCAACTGATGAGATCCATAGGCAATCACCCTACCATCCTGCATAAAAAATGCGCCAAGTCCAAAGTGTGAAGCATCACAATACACAGTATAAGACCACTAACCTAAGGGCAGCACCAACACTATAGTTGTAGTAAAGGAAGTCTTGAGCTTCTGAAAACTCTCCTCACACTCATCACAACATGAGAAAAACATCACCCTACTAAGTCAACTTGGTCAATGGGCTGCAATAGATGAGAACCCCTCCACAAAGTGGCGATGGTATCCCACCAAACCTATGAAGCTCCGAATCTCTATAGCTGAAATAGGTCATGGCCAATTTTTAACTACCTCAATATTCTTATGATCCACCTTGATACCATCACAAGACAGAACATGGCCCAAGAAGGAAATTGAGTCTAACCAGAAACACACTTTGAAAACTTGGCATAGAGCTGATGATCCCTCAAAATCTGAAGCACAATCCGCAGGTGCTCTGCTTATGCTCCTCTCTACTACGAGAATAAACCATATTTTCATCAACGAAAAAATCAAAGGAATTCAAGTAAGGCTTGAACACCTATTTCATCAAATCAACAAAGGCTCGGAGCATTAGTCAAACCAAATGACATCACCAAGAACTTGTAATGACCATAGAATGAGTCCTAAAAGCTATCTTAGGGACATCCGATTCCATAATCTTCACCTGTAGATAGCCCGATCTCAAATCAATATTGGAAAACACCTTGGCACCCTAAAGCTGATCAAACAAATCATCAATCCTAGGAAATGAATACTTGTTCAGGATGGTAAACTTGTTTAAATACCAATAGTCAATGCACATCCTCATCGATTTGTATGCGGCGAAATCAGAGGGCTTAATTTATTGCTATCAATCCACTTTGGAAGAATATCTCGAAACCCCGAGGACGTGGAGTTGCGACTGAGTCCCTTCCCCAGGGCTCATCTAGTCTTGACTCAAAGAAGATAAAGATCGAGGCTAGAGAAAAAGGTGGAGTTCCTAAGACACGTGGCTAAGTCTGACAAGAGTCGGCCTATCCAGAGCCTATGTCAAGGTGTCACATCTAGCCGTCCCATCTCCGTTCTTTTATTATTAATGTATGTTGTACTATAACCGGGTTCCCCTCCTATATAAAGGGAATTCAGACCACTTTGTAAGGGGCTATTGTTGCTCCAACTATTCTACACAAGATCAATAATATCACTCTCTCCTTCTTCTCTCTAACTTACTCGCTCTTACTCGCTCGAGGCTAGTCTCAACATTTATTGTTTTCATACTTGTTCTTCGTTTATTGCTTGGTATTGACCGTAAAGAGCAATATTTGATCATATTCTAACCGTTATCCCTTTCTCGGTTACTCCCGGTAGCTCGATCTGGAGCCAGATATCGACCTAGAGGCCTTACATCGACCAGTCCAATGTTCGGGCATCAAACCCCTCAGTTGATTACTGCTTATTTAGCTTATATCTCATCGTTAAACTTCATACCCCTAGCATCAACTGCTCTAACAACTATCATAAAAATATATCACGTATTTTTAGAGTCCCATTTACAAATTTAATTGTTGTTACCATTTCCACAGTAAATAATTTGGCGCCCACCGTGGGGCTAAAAATAATAGTGATTATTTTATTGATGGTTTCATTGCATAAACACAAGTTATCTTTCACACTTTTTCTATTCCGAGATCTCTTGATTTCAGGTCGAAATGTCTGGCTCGGTAAACAGGGTTGAGAATGACTACGTTGACAAAACCTCACACACCTATGAAAGCATACAACACGGCGACCAACAGGAAGCCCAAACCACCCCGGCTCGAGAAGCGTAGGAAGTTAGTCTTCGTGTTATTTTTGAAATGTTGCAGGCACAACAGTTGGTCATCGCTCAGTTACAAAGCTATCCAAAGACTCCCAGCACAGCAGAGCCGGAAACAGCTCCCCTTACCGAACAAGCACCCAAGAGATCAAGCAATAACGGATCAGTAGCCGACCATGCATAGTAAAGATGCTCGAGGATCTCACCAAAAGGATCGAATTGGGTGAGAAAATGATAGCATCCAGGTCGAGACCTACAACTCTAGGGTCGACCATATACCAGGTGTGCCCCCAGTCCTCAAAGGAATGGATTCGAAGAAGTTCATACAAAGGCTGTTCCCCGAGGAAGCTACCACAAAGCCCATTCCAAAGAAATTTATAATGTCGGAACTCCCTAAGTACAACGGGGCCGCCGACCTAATGAATACATTACTCCCTACCCCTGTACATGCGCTGTGAAAGGTAATGACACAAAAGACGAGAGATCGAGTCCATCTTATTAAAAAGGTTTGGGGAAGCGCTCCTAAAAGGGGCCGTGATGTGGCACCATAGCCTAACCCCCGTCCCCATAAACTCACTTACTATACCGGCAGATTCCTCCATAAAGGCACACGCCGGTGCCATCGAAGCAACGACGAGAAAGCCCGACACATCTAAGACCGAGCAAAGGGAGCATGAAATGCTGCAAGAATTCACATCTCATTCCTATATGGAAAGAACAGGATTACCCCCGATCTCAAATGATTGGGTGGTAAAGGCCTTCAATCAAAGCATAAACAAACCAAGCCCGACGATTTCAAGGCAGGTAAAACAAAACTTGATCAGGTACCCAGCCAGGATCTGGTCGGATGCCCATATCCGGCACCAGTCGCAAACCAAGGTCGTAGATGTCCATATGGAAGCCCCCTCTGGCTTAGTATACCCAAGCAGGCTCTTGGCAAAGAAACCAATGCCGAACAGAGAAAGGTACCGCATGTACACCGCAGATAGGAGGAATGCCCCGAGATGCAATATACCTCGCAATGATCGGAGAATGGATTGATGATAATATCCTCGAGGAATCATTAATAGAGTCGGATCTGATGGGGAAACAAGGCCAGCGAGGGTGCTTCGCTCATCAAGATACAATTTCAACATTACTGTATCAGACATCGTGTTCACCGTCAGCGAAACCAGGGACATCAATTGGCCTAGACCTACTCAGTAGAGTCCCTCTTAGAGGAATCACAACTTGGTGTGTGAACTGTATAACACGCACGGCCACGAGGAAAAAAATGGCCACTAGCTCAGGAAGAAAATAACCGAGCTACTCAATAGAAATCACCACCGAGAACTGTCAAACGATCAGGCTCGAGTTCAGTTCCAAGTAATGAAGACGGCCAAGAAGAACGAAGCAAATAAGTCGTGACGTATTTCCACGATAGTGGAGGAGCGATGACACTCTCCAAGAACTCATAAAAAGGAGAGTAAAAATGCTCGTCACTAGAGAAAAACGGATTCGGGGATATATTCCCAAGGACGCAATCACATTCAGCAAAAAAGACACCGAGACCTTATCTCGGCCTCACACTGACGCATTGGTAACCTTCTTTCTCATTCGATCCATTTCAAATAAAACATATGCTCATGAATTCAAGTGGCTCGATCAATGTTGTCGAGCCGAGGTTGATAGGGTGGCTCGGACCGATGGACCAAATCACACCCACATCTCGAATCCTTGGCAGACTCCACATGGTGACAATGAGAAGAATGATCATTCTCTTAGTCAACGCGGCTAGCGCAGACCGGAACGCGAAGTCCTGTATCATAAAAAGAGGCGCAAGGCATGAAAGCCTTATTCAGACGGTCGCAGACACACCGCATGAAAACGGTACCTTTCTCTCTTCGCCAAAGAATGAAACCCCCAACGAAGGACGAAGTTGAAACCGTCTGCAGGGAACGACACGCAACAAGGAAAATGTTTGCATCATATAACACATTGCCTGCACCAATATCTCCACTCTCGAAAGAGTCAAAGGGTAAGTGAACCACGTCTTCGGCCATGCCCGATTAAACATAGTGGAGGGTTGTACTAGAGTCCTCGCTCCAAAACAGCAGAGATATATCGAATCTCGGAACATCGTCTGTGCACCCCGCAGTAAAGTAAACCTGCCTCCCTCCTTCGTTATTTTACACTAACATGTATGTAGACACCCGGCCAGGGTGTTTGGAAGTGCTAACTCTACCCGAAGATCCCAAGGCCTTAATGGCACCCGTTGCACTTTTTCCCCTCGGCTGGACTTCCGCCCCGAAGAGGGTCTCGCTAGCAAGGTTCTAAGAGGAGCAATGTGCCTCCTAAGGAGGATCCAACAAGCTTGTAGGCTTTCTTTAGCAATCAACCCCGAACGAAGGAGGGCGCCCCCCTTGAAGGCGCCGTCCGCTAGGAGGGGCCAGGGAACGACAGACCGAGTTCTAATAGGAAATCATATACTGGGCCAAATGGTCAAAGAAGCTGTGTCCGCGCGGGCCAAGCTCACGACAACGAAATAACATGTATTTATGCCAAGCAATTAAAGATATCTTTCAACATCTCGTACTCTAAAAAAGAAAAATGTGGCATGCTTTCGGCAAGGATTCCCCCCCCCCCCATCGAGTACATCCCGAAATACTCAGAGTCTTAGCGTCAACGATCCAGCACCTGCACGACCTCAGGGTCGGAACTCCATGCTCATAAGGCCCCAACGAGGCAATTCCGAACTCACGAATAATGGTCTTCGGGCCTAAGCAAACTCGATGACTTAGAGACTGTCGTTAATTTCCATTCACTGTGAAACCCGAGGCCTTAAGACCCCGAGTGGGCAGACTCGGTCTAACCAGATCTATTTTATATAACAAACTGTAAGACCTCAACATGCATGAAAAAATTGTAAGACCTCAACAGGCATGAAAAAACTATAAGACCTCAACAGGAATGACAAACTGTAAGACCTCAACAGGCATGACAAACTGTAAGACCTTAATAGGCATGAAAAACTGTAAGACCTCAACAGGCATGAAAATTTTGTAAGACCTTACTATAGGCATAAAACTCAATCCCGAAGTTTAGCCTATATGTCGCATTTGTAAGACTCGCGAAAGGGCATACCCTCGATGTAAACACCTAAACTATCAATCGAAATCAAAAATGGCTCCGGCCAAACACATATTACTACGGTCAAAATGGTTGCACCAGCCAAATTAACGCCACTCGGGAATGCCTGAGCATCGCTAACAAAATCACAGACCATTACTTCGAATCTACTTCGAAAAGAACCGATTAAAACAAGCTATACTCAACAGGCAAACGAGCTTCGACCATGTCAGCTCCAAATCACAAGGCTTCGAGCTACTCAACCTACGAGCCAAACCTTCCGAGGTGCTCGAACATTGCCGCTAACGACTTGAAATCGAGGTTCTTCCCGAACCAACGATGGGTCCGTCAAAATTATTTCAAAAAGACTATAATGAGAGGAAAAAATCCTACATATGCCCATGGGCAAAGCGTAAAAGCCATTGTCGCCAGCCAAACGAGCCTCAGGGCCACACGCTAAAAGGTCTCAACAACTAAAAGTGTAATAACCACTGCCGCTAGCTAAAATATTGAAAACTTAAGGATTAAAATGAGCTCGAGTGGTAACCCAATTCGAAGACCGGATCCAAAATAGTTAACTATACATGCCTAAGGGCATAACGTAAGAGCCACCGTCGCCAGCTTCACGAGCCTCAAGGCCACATACCTAAAAGGTCACTTCGACCCAAGGCATATAAAAGCCATTTTCATCTACCCATGCAGGCACAAAAAACTTGAGGGTCAATTAAACTCGAGTCACAACACGACTCGGAGACTGAACCCAAAATAATTAAAATATAAATGCCCAAGGGCAAGGCGTAAGAACTGTTATCGTTCGCCCATGCAGGCACAGGAGATTGAAGGTTAGGAAAGCTTGAGTCAAAGCATGACTCAGAGACTTAACCCAAAAACAGGTGGGCAAAGCACAAAAGCTCTAACGTATACTCGTGTTAAAAATCGCACTTGACCGAGCATGAAAGAGCCTCTAGGCCTGTCTAATGAGCTCCAGATCCATAGGGCTCTCGCCAAACACTAAAACCAGCTCGCCTGGTCGAAAGCAATGCAGAAAGAGATAAAGCTTCAAGTTTCTTTTATTTACATACGCAAAAGATGTGTTCTCCATCTACAAACATGCTCCGCAAATGTCAAATACAAAATGGCAATATCTACGCTCTGCTCCAGAAGGCTACGGCCTACCAACCCTACCTTCGCTCTCCGTGATGTCCGCAAGAAATGATCGAGCATTATGCTCGTCCGCCCTCGTACGAGCCAACTCCTCGGAGAGAACAAAACCTCTGGCGCCCATCTCTTCGAGTAACTCTCTTCGGGATCTACAACGAACATATTCCTCGATCCTCTTTTCACGATCGAGTGCCCTTTTCAACTCGGCTTAGGCATCAGTAGCGTCTTTTAAATGAATCACCATCTCCTGATCAACCTTAGTCAGACTCAATATTGCTTCGTCCCGAGCATCAATTTTATCAGCCCTGACCTTCGAGAGATCGGCCTCAAGCTTCGCAATCATATCCACTTGAACTGGAGAATTGTCACAAGCCAAGAGGAGTTGGGCCTCGAAGGCGGGAACTTTAGCCAAGGCACCCTTCTCCTCTAGAGCTTGAACCTGCACATGAGCCCACAGTTCACCACAAATATTCCTAACTCGGTCGGCTTCGCCCCTAGGGTACTCCACAGCCTCCATCTTTTTCTGCAACTAAGATAGGCAAAAGGATTAACCTTAAGGGTCAAAAGGCAAAATGCGTACAACAAGAGGTTACCTGCTCCATCAAATAACTCTCATAATTCGAGCTCTGGTACGGCTCATATCGCCAGTGCATCAACTCAACCTCCTTCTCCTTGCTAAGGATCCTAAGGGACTCACCCTAATCTAGAGCTTTCCAAAACCTAGCCCCATGACGGAGCAGCTTAGACCTGAGTCTATCAAAGGTCTGCAGAAGAAAAACTTGATAAGAAAAGGAAGATGCAAAATACAGAAGGACTAAGCCGAAACTCACCGCGAAGTGAAGCTGGCAGACTTCGTCGAAGGCCGAGCACACTCCTGTTGGTCCAGCCCCTCCGGCCTTGGAAGAACCAAGTTAAGGCATAATCACTCAGAGGAAACACCGGTCCGGAACCGAAGACATCGAGAACAGCAGGCTCGGGCGATGTTCTCTCCTTGAAGACACGGGCATGTTTAGCCCCCTTAAAAGATCCATCGTCGTCCCTTAGCTTGGAGGCCGACGACTCCTCCCCCTCTCCGGGGGAACACAGCCTCGCCCCAAGGAACCGCCTGTTACCTGCAACGGCAAATCCAATACAAAAGAAGGAGGAAAATATAATCTCAAACATACAAAGGCCAAGGTAAAAGCAGCATACGCGCATACCTTGGTGTTTCGCTCCCCATCTTCCCCTGGATGCAGCTCACCACCTACGCTCGTTGCAAGTCAAATGGGTTACCAACCTCCAAACCCAGCCGGGAAAATCGAGAAGTTCGCCCTGTGTCCATGATGTTGCTGTAGGAAAGGAGGAAACACAATTACTCAACTGGTTTTTGCTATAAGCGAGTCTAATAAAACACGAGATGCTCCACTCACGAGCATAATTCCATCCCTCAGGAAATGGCATGAGCTCTACGGCGATAATGTCAACCATCCGAACCCGGACGAATCGACTTACCCACTCTTGATCCTCATCTTCCTCATCGTCAATAATGAAGGGCGTGGGCAAACAACATCGTAGGGTTAGCAGGTCTCGATGGTGAAAGGGCTGGTACAGCTTGACAAGGTGACTAAGCGAGAATTCAAGACCGGCCTTCTCCGTAAAGAATCTCATCATCAGCACCACTCGCCAAAATGACGGATGTATCTGAGCCAAAAGTAACCCTATACTTCAGGCAGAAACCAAGCACGACCCTATCAAGGGGGCCTAGTGCGAAAGGGTATAAATATACGTTCAAGAAACCATATGCAGAGTCTGTAATACTCTCATCCAGGGAAAGCACCTGCAACGCTACCCCCTCGCCCTATTTGCAGTCTCTTCTTACCCTCTCCAAAATTTACTCTCCTATCGAATACATAGTCTTCAGAACAAACTCCCGCGGATCATGAGCACTGGGAGTAGAACTCTCCCCTCCCTGCCAGGCAGGCCCTGAAGTAGCAGTCACAACTATGGTGGAATTGACAAACTAAACTAGGGACGTATGCCAACACTTTTTGCGCTTGAGATAACGAAAGACTCGATGCCAAGGCGAAAATATGACTATATAAAATAATGGTATCTTCCAAAGAAGCGAGAGCCGCCCCATGTATATGCGGGATACAACGCCAATTCACCTAACCAAGATAAGCCCCGGGAGACCAACGACCTCGGAATGGATCCCGAGGTGGTGCCTGACCCTGTATATCTCCGTTAAGAAGAAGTTAGGCCACAGAGGGTTAGCAATATCGTCTCCAATTCCGAGGTGGTACCCGACCTCAAAGTTTTCCCTCGAGAGGAAAAAATAAGCACTTCGAGCCCCGATCACAAGGGCCCAACTATAGAAAATTGCCTAAATATGAATAGCCCATTCCTCAGAAGCCTACCTACAACACCTCAAAAGGTTATCGACGTCAAGCTCAAAGTAAAAGCTCCGAGCACCCGACGTCGACTTTCGCTTTGGTGCTCTATCTCCATAGGTCTCGAGGGCCCCGATGATCCAGGTTTATCGGACCACTTCGGGCTTGATTCCGGGAATAGCGATGAGCTCAGAAAGGAGCCATTTCTGTCGAATAAAGTCCAGAAAAATATTGGCAATTGTCAATAGAGACATACATTCAAAATTTCCGCGAACGCACAAGAGTATACGAGAACACGACAAAAATCAAAAGCAGAAGTAAAGGAAACATTTTCATATTTGGTAATTATTGGCTACAACGGCCCTCGAAGGGTCCTTACATAACAATTGCAAAAGCCTGCAAGGGGTTCTTACGCAGAAAGGAAGAAACAAAAGGGTGCACACGCATGGTAAAAGCCTAGAAACTGGTCTACTCTTGAAGGTCCACCTCCTGCAACAAGCGCCTCTGGGCATGCATCTTCAAAAGCCTCATCCCGGCCTTCCATACTTGTATCCCCAAAGGATAGGGCAAGAAGCAGGGAGGGATAAAAAAATGCCATAACTCGTCGAAGGTCGAGGACCGTTGCTTGCAAAGAGAACCTCAAAGAGACAGCAGACCGGGTGAGCCTCGGCCTCGCTTGCATGGCTACTTAGAATCCACTTTTTGGAACATTTAGCCGTGCAAGCTACCAGCTCGGGGAAGAGTGTGATCGCGGCCTACTCCGCACTACTATTGAGTAGCGAGAGAGGGTCAGAGTAGTTTTTACCTGATTTAGGGTCGGGATCAATTTCCATAGAGAGCTAGAATTTGGAATCAAGTATCTATCTAGCGTAGAGTTGTGTATGTGTTCCAAATTACACTTCTATTCATTTTTGGGGTTTTCTTTTTACTACTACTATTATCAAAATACAAATGGTAAATGCAACTAGATTAAGCTAAGAGTTAAACTAAAAAGGGTTGTTCAACTGGTTTAAAAGGCACTAGGGTAATGACTTTCACCTAGGTGGTTAATTGACGGGTAATTGAATCTAAAACAAGATTGACATAATTGGGGGGTATGATATAACTGTTGCACGATATTACCCACTCTACATCTCTCGGTGGTTCGAGTGATTTTGCTCGAATTGACTTTCTCAAGACCAATTGGGTATGCAAATTTGCACAATCAACTAGGGTTCAAGTCGGGTATTACTCTCTCAAAGTTTAACCTTTTAATTGGGGCTATAAATCTCTTGAGTACGCCCCAATTCCTTGTTGGACCAATTTCGGAGACTTAGGCTCTCTTTCTCAAGAAGAGCCCTAGTCAACTAAACACAAACTAGTGTTTGCAATCACTAATTCAGCAATTAACCATGATATTGGCCCAAATATCAAACACCCATAGTCAATCTAACCCTACAATACAAGACCCATCAATTACCTACACTAGGGTTGAGCCACAACCCTAGATTATGTGTCTAGCTACTCATAATTAAAGAAGAAAAACAAGAAATAGATGAAGAACAACTCATATAAATTAATCACTAAGGTAAATAACAAGATTCAATGATGAAAAGTAGATAAAATTGCCCAAAATGGATGAGAAAGTCGAACCCACGAGCGCAGCTACGGTACAAAACTATCTGATACCCTAAAAATGGAAAAAGAAGCTATTTATATTAAACTGAAAAATCTGGACAAAAATACCCCTACAGGGTTAGTGTGGACCGCACAAAATGGAGTGCGGCTGCACTAGGGCTCTGATCTTGAAAATACAGCTCTCTGAACTCAGGCAATGCGGACCGCACAAAATGGACTACGGCCGTGGAGGCTTCTAGTGTGGTCCGCACAGAATGGACTGCGGACCGCATTGGCTTGGAACTTCACATCTGGCATCTCTCTGATCCTTAGGTCTGTAGACTGCACTAAATCGAGTGCAACCGCATTAACTCCAGTGCAGACCGCACAAAACCTAGTGTGGCCGCATTGCCCATTTGCCTAGAAATCAGCCTCTCTGAATCTCCTAGTGCGAACCCCACAAAATGGTGTGCGGCCGCACTGGGCTTGTTTTGCCTGAGCTTGTCTTCTCTTTGGCACTTGTGCATGTTTCACTCCTTTTGAGCTGATCTTTGACATCTTATCACTTTGTTGATCAAACCTGAAATCAAGCACAACTTGAGCCTTTTGGAACTATTTTGTACAAATTCCTAATCAAAACATAAGCAAGAAGGAGTATAAAAGGTATCAAAATCCCTAGTTATCAACTCCCCAAACTTAAGCCTTTGCTTGTCCTTAAGCAAACAAAATAAGACCCACACCTTAAGAGAACATCCAAGAAAATTTTAGCTATCCTAAAGTGACCTCGTCTAGCATCAATTGGGACTAACAATTTCCCTCAATACAAATGAATCATTAAAAAATTTTACTCTTTTAAACACCATGGATTAAGTGTGAAACAAGAGCATCAAGTGTTGAGTCAACACATCAAATAACTCTTTCTATTACTTTGGTTATTGTGGAACCCAAATTCACACATCCTCAACTCTCCCTAAGCAAACCTCATATTTAGAATAGTGGCACTCAAAACGAGGTTAATGGAAGTTTACTCATCTCTCTCAAGAAAAAGTCACAAGTCCGACTCTAAGTACCATATGCTTGACCATTATGTAAGTCACCACTAATGTAAGTTGCATTCAACTCAAGATCAAATAGGGATTTTGTGTAGTCATGGTGAAGGCTTTTGGTTCAGGGTAGGAAATGTTTGGTCTAAGTAGGTTCCATCTTCTCTTAAGAACTTCTTTTTCTTCATTTGGCACACATTCACTTGACTCTTTGAGTCATTTCACTTCTTTCTAAGGTGTTAGAGAGACACACTGCCACTCTTTCTTATACATTTCAAATCGTTTCTCCATTTGCAACTTTCTACACCTTTCATTCATTGCTTTTCTTGAATACCTTTTTATTCTTTTTCATATTGAACATTCTTTTTGTCTTTTTTGCTTTTTCTTTCTTTTTCATTGACTTTCCTTTTCCTTATTTCTGTGCCTTTTTACCACTTTGCTACAATCCTCATCCCCCCCCCTAAACTTATATTTTTAGATCGGGTGCCAAGAGAGGGTATATTTTAGAACGGGTATAGGCTTGTGTTATGGGTCTTGAAAAGAAAAGGTCTAAGGCTCAAAAGGGTTGACTGGGGATCTTATCATTGGTAGGTTATGGAAGTGTTCAAGCTATCATTTGGACCAAGGAGAGCCTATAATCATGTCTCAGGTCAAAATTCACTTAGGATTTCGCCTCAACAAACATTCAGGGCAAGTTCTAGACCAATGGCTCGGGAATTGGACTTGCAATGCGATTACTCACCACACAAGCTATGGGATTGCTAAAGACATAGAGTCGGGGGCCCACAACGACCTTAGATAATATTTGAGCAAACAATGGTCCTGAAAAACCACTTGATGATTATCGGTCAATACAAGAGTCTCAAGGTCACTACTTTCACCATCCTAAACACAACAATTTGTTTTTGACCATAAGATCAAAGGCAAATGTGCTAGGCCTAAGTGAAGCTTTTCTTGAGGCATCCTTAACTACTAGCTACTAAAAACAAAAAGAAAAACAGACTCAAACCCTTAATAAGCTTGTCACACCATCCATCATTGGGAAGAGCCACTCGGTTCACACAAAACTCCACCTTTGAAAAGAACCGTGGCATTAAAAAAACCAAAGGCTTATTGTAAACTTTCAAAATAAGAAGCTACGAGCATAAATAAGAAGCTAGAACGAAAAGTTGTGGAAAGTAAAATGAATATATACAAGAGGGGATTTGTCGAATATACAATAGATGTGATGAATATGTATAATGTAACATAACTTTATATACATACCCAAAGTAAACTAAAAGTACGATAAATGTAACAAAATGCCAAAATTATATACAGACCAATGATGAGAAATCAAGAAAGCATAAAAAATGTCAAATATATACAATCATCCGAATGAATCCATCAAAAGTAGGGCCTACCCCCTGAAATGAAAGTTGGCATTGTCCCCAATGCCAACTAAACTAAATAAAGCACCAAAAAGAGAAAGGGAAAATGATGTAGAAACTCCCTATGGCATGTTTGCCTGCATGGGCTCCTGAGTGGCCCCTGGGTCCTTACTGTGCTCGGGAACCTCAGACTAGTTCCCTGTGGCCTGTTGCTGTGCTGCTGGGACCTAGGCCTGGACAGGCTCCTGAGGTGCATCCTGTGGCTGATAGGAGGAGGTCTCCGGTGGGTCTGCCAACTGGATGACTGCATCGTCCGCTCTGGAATCATCCTCTTTCTCTTTGGAGGCCTCTATGACTGCTCTAGCTGGGGATGAGTTGCTGGCATAGGATCGTCGAGCAATAAGTCAAAAGTCAACTGGTCTGCCTTCAACCGGTCAACATCAACCCTCAGAGCCTTCACGGACTCCTTGGAAGCCTGCGTCTTCCTGTATTTCTTGTGCTCCCTAGCAAGCTCCTTGAGAGACTGGCTGTGTGAAGCAACTGCATCTGTGAGCACCTTCTGAGTGTAGAGGATTTTCTTCTGGTTGTCTAGTATCTCCTTGAGAGCATCCTCTATCGGCTGGGGAACCTGCGGGGGTGGAGGTGCCGGCTGAGCCTCTACCATAGTAGTGACTGTAGACAACTGGAAGACGTACTCTGCATCCAGTTGTTGATACTAAGAAGTGCCTAGCTCAATCGGTGGGCAGTAATAGGATATGCACGGGAGGATGGAATCTTCGGGCCCGCTGAGGTGGATGGACCAGGAGGGATAGCAGTAGAAGTAGAGGCAGGCTCAGTAGGAGTCACTACCACAACTCGCTCTTCAGACTGGCCAGCTAGAGCAGTAACTGTAGCCTTGAAATTCTTGCTCTTGGGGTTATCATCCCCCTGCATGTTGTACCAGGAAAAAGGGGACTTCTCTTTGACTTTGATGTCGAAGGGCCTCTTTTCCACTCTCAGATCCCAGAAGTACATAGTGAGAAAACTGGGGAACGGGTAGTTTCTGTCATGCTCAACACCCACTATTGTAATAATTCTTGACATCACATTCCCCACATTTATTGGGTACCCTGCCATGATCGACGCCACCAAAACTGCCCGGTGAAGAGGTAGGGAGTTATCATCTGTTGTGGGGTCCAACCTGCTACATACAAATGTCTCCCACCCCGTGCCTCGAAATTCAGACTACATCTCAGAATCTTAACGCCCGCAATCAACCAGTCAAGGGTGGTACCCGGGATTGCCAAGTATTATGCTAGCTAGGGACGGACCTCCTCGCCCATTTCCATTTTTTCCATGTATAGGGTCTCATCCTCCTCATTGAAGCCAAGGTAATAGTTTATTATCTTCCTGTCAAACAACACTTTCAGGTTTCGAACCTTGGTCACCTTGGAGCCCTTTTTGATGTGGGCAACATTGGTGTAGAATTCCTTGACCAAGTGTTTGTTGGCAAGGAACACTTGTTCCCAGCCTACTCTCGCCCTAAACTATCTCCTCACATTGGGGTTGTGAGGTAGCAAGTCTCTATCTTCAAAACTCCTCTCCGAGATCAACTTTCTCACCGGCCACCATTCCCGGAATTTATGATATGCTACCTCACTAACAAATCGGTCCTGCCACACCTCCAGCTTCCTAGTTCTAGTAATACCCCCCCACCTGTGGTTCACCTCCTTCTCCTATTTCTCCTTCTCCCCCTACTTCCCCCTCATCACCTACTGCACCCACTCCAGATAATGAAGCTGTGGGAGAGGTGGAGTATTCATCCCAACTACCTGCTGCTGAGCCCTCAAACAACCCAGAAGATACAATCACTGACGCTTGGGCAGTGGGGGATGCTGGAGGTGTGTCTCTTAGTCTGTTCCTCTCCGGCCAGTCAGGGATGTATTCTGGCACGGAGTCTGAAGAGATCTTCGGGAGGGCTCGTACTCACTCCCCGACATGTCAGTGGCTCTATCAGCTGCTTTAATCATCTTTCTCATGATTTTGATGTTTTGCCTGGCTTGGGGAGTGAGTTTAATCATTTTCTATTTCCCTCTCCGGGAGGATTCACCTTTGCCTGGTTGTTTAGATCCTTTACCTTGCTGTTTCACCATTGTCTGCAAACACAATCCAAAAAGACTTGTTAGTATTAGTTGCAGCAGTTAAGAACAAAGTTGCAGAATCAGAAATGAAAAGTTGTAGACATGTTGCAGAAGTCACCCAGTGTGGACCGCACAAAATAGTGTGCGGCCGCATAGGGGCCAATGTGGACCGCACAAAATGGCCATGCAGTCCGCACAGAGATGGGGTTCAGACTACCCATTCTCTGTATCCAAGCAGTATTGACCGCACAAAGGGCAATGCGGTCTGCACAAAATGTAGTATGGCCGCATTCCCTGAGGTTCAGCTTTCAGAACAATAAATAGTGCGGTCCGCACAAAATGGTATTGCGGACCGCACAGGGGCACTGCGGACCACACAAAAATGACCGCGGTCCGCACTGAGTGCCCTGCTGTGGCACTAAATTAGGGTTCATGGATTTTTTATTTTAAGCTTAATTAACACCCAAATCCTGTCCCTAAGAGTTTGCCCAGCATATGTAACTAACTATGTCTATATTAATCCAAAGATTAACTACCCTAATTTTTCTCACAAAAAAATACGGGAAGAAGAGAAAGGAAAGCAAAAAAACACAAATTAAAAGAAATTAACAAAAGAGAACAAGTAAAAGGAATGTAATGGTACCAGATATGAGATGAAATGAATAATAACGAGTCCAAACAATTAGTTACAAGCAAGGGAAGTGATGAACAATGTCTTAGAGCTTCTGAGATCCAAAGATTCGAAAATGGTAAAAGGAGGGCCTCAGGCCATATCTATAGAAAAGGACCTGGGGCCCAGTCTCACCAACTAGTACGGACCGCACAAATGGACAACGGTCTGCACTGCACAACTATTTTCAAGCTTGAAGAGGCAACACACTACGGTCCGCTCAAAATGGATTGCGGCCGTAGTGCTCCACCGCGGACTGCACAAAATGTAGTGCGGCTGCAGTGGCAAACTTCAGAGAGGTCTACATTTCACCCTCACCAGTGCGGTCCGCACTAAATGTAGTGCTCACGCATTAACAACTTCAGAGACCTGCCACTTTTTTCCACTAAGTCATGCACTGCATCAACACAACCCTGTAACATCTCACAACCAGTTAGGCCAAAAATCAATCCTATACTACAAAGAGAATAAAAAAAACAAGAAGAAAAACACATGGGTTGCCTCCCAAAAAGCGCCTGATTTAACATCGCGGCACGACGCAGGTTACTATCATATCATTTGAAATGAAGAAGTGCCACCACATGGTTGTCATCAATTTTTCCAATATAATGCTTGACCCGGTGCCCATTAACTCTGAATACCTCTCCATTTTTGTTTTTCAAATCAAGAGAACCAAAAGGGGTCACCAACACCACTTCAAACGATCCGCTCCATTTTGATTTAAGCTTACCCGGAAACAGACGTAACAGGGAAATGAACAATAGAACCAAATCACCTACTTTAAACTCCTATTCACAAGCATATTTATCACGAAAGTACTTCATCTTGTCCTTGTACAAGGACAAACTGGAGTAGGCATGGAATCGAAATTCATAAAGTTCATTAAGCTGCTCCACAAGAAGATTGGCTGCAACATCCCATTCAAGATTTACTTTCCTCAAAGCCCACATGACCTTGTGCTCTAACTCAACCAGTAGATGGCAAGCTTTCCCAAACACCAACTGATACGGAGACATACCAATCAGAGTCTTGTAAGTAGTCTTATAAGCCCATAGAGCGTCATCTAACTTCTTCGACCAATCGGTCCTATTTGCATTAACCGTTTTTTACAATATTCTTTTTATTTTCCTATTGGAGACTTCAACTTAACCACTTGCTTTAGGATGATAGGGGGTAGAAACTTTGTAATTGACACCATACTTTGAAAGCAAAGTGTCGAAAGATCTATTGCAAAAAAGAGACCCCCCATCACCTATGATTGCACGAGGAGTACCAAACCTTGTAATAATGCTCTTCTTGAGAAATGCAACAACACTCCGGGCCTCATTGTTGGGCAAAGCCACGGCTTCAACCCACTTTGAAACATAATCAACCGCCACAAGAATGTAATGTTCCCGCAAGAGCTAACAAATGGGCCCATGAAATCAATGCCCCATACATCAGAAATATCAACCTTAAGAATTGTATTGAGAGACATCTCATCTTTCTTCGAAATTCTACCCGCTCTTTGGCATTCGTCTCATCCCTTCACAAAATCACCCGCATCTTTGAACAAAGTTGGCCAATAAAACCCACAACTAAGAACTTTAGAATCTGTCCTTGCCCCGCTATGATGTCCACCATAGGGGGAGGAATGACAAGCCTCCAAGATACTCAATTGCTCTTCCTCCTGGACACACCTTCGGATCACGCCATCCGTGCAAATCTTGAACAAGTATGGCTCATCCCAATAGAAATCCAAACTATCCCATTTGAGCTTCTTGCTATGTTAGAAGAGAGCTCACACGGGATTATACCAGTCACAAGGAAATTAGCAACATCGGCAAACCATGTCATATCATTCATTGACACCAAAAGGAGTTATTCGTCGGGAAATGAATCATTGATCTCTAGGCCATCACGAGGCCTCCCCTCCTCCAAGCGGGACAAGTGGTCCGCCACTTGGTTCTCACTACCTTTTCGGTCCACAATCTCCAAATCAAACTCTTGAAGTAACAAGACTCATCGCATCAGTCTAGCTTTGGAGTCCTTCTTCGTCATCAAGTACCGGGGTGCGGCATGGTCAGTATGAATAATAACCTTAGCACCCATAAGATACGGCCAAAATTTTTCCATAGAAAACACAATAGCCAAAAGTTCCTTCTCGGTCACTGTATAGTTCACTTGAGCATCATTCATTGTCTTGCTCGTATAGTACACTAGATGAAACATTTTGTTCACTCTTTGACCCAAAATCGCCCCAACCGCAACATCGCCCACATCACACATGAGCTCAAAGGGCAAGCTCCAATTAGGCACGGTGATGATAGGAGTGGTGGTCAACTTATGCTTGAGAAGTTCAAAGGCTTCCATACACTTGTCATCAAACACGAACTTAGCATCTTTTTTCAACAACTTGCACAAGGGATTCACTACCTTAGAAAAGGCTTTGATAAATCTCCGGTAGAACCCCGCATGCCCAAGAAAACTTTAAACTCCCTTGATAGATGTAGGGGGAGGGAGCCTTGAAATCACATCGATACTTGTTTTATCCACCTCAATGCCATGCTTCAAACTTTTATGCCCAAGAACTATTCCTTCTTCCACCATAAAGTGTCATTTATCCCAATTGAGGACAAGATTGGTTTTTTCACAAAGGGCCAACACCCTATCAAGATTCTTCAAGCACTCATCAAATGAATCCCCCACAACACTAAAGTCGTCCATGAACACCTCCAAAATGTCTTCCACCATATCGGTGAAAATGGCCATCAAACATCGCTGAAATGTAGCCGATGTATTACACAATCCAAAAGCCATCCTAGAGAAGGCAAAAGTGCCATATGGACAAGTGAATGTGGTCTTCTCCTGATCTCCCGGAGCAATCAAGATTTGGTTGTACCCAAAATACCCATCCAATAAAGCAGCAGAAGGCACGCCCAGCAAGTCGGTCTAACATTTGGTCAAGGAAAAGCAAAGGAAAGTAATCCTTGCGGGTCACTTTATTCAACTTGCAGTATTACATGCATACCCTCCAACCGGTGACGATTCTTGTAGGAATCAACTCATTTTTGGAATTTGTAACCATGGTCATGCCATCCTTCTTCGGTACACATTGTACCGATGAAGTTCACGAGCTATCAGAGATGGGGTATACAACCCTGACATCCAACCACTTGATCACCTCCTTTTTCATAACTTTGTGCATTGCCTCGGTCAACCTCCTTTGATGCTCCAAGGAGGGCTTTGCATCATCTTCCAGAATAATCTTGTGCATACAGAATGCGGGGCTTATTCCCCGAATATCAGCTAAAGTCCATCCAATTGCCTTTTTCCGCTTTTGAAGCACCGCCAATGTGGCATTAACCTTCATGTTAGTAAGGCAAGAAGAAAGAATAACTGGCAAAGTAGTATTTGAACCTAAGAACTCATACCTGAGGTATGGAGGCAGTGGTTTCAGCTCCAACACCGGAGGTTCCTCAATTGAAGGTTTAGTTGGTGGAGTCTTTCTATTCTCGAGATCCAAAGACAATTTCCTAGGCTCATAAGAAAAAGAGCCCATTCCATGTAAAGCATTCACGCACTCCACTGGGCTTGCATCCTCATTGACATCAAGATTCAACAATACGACCTCCAATAGGTCCTCCACATTGATCATTGCACTGGTGTCATCAATTATCACTGTTGTGACTAGGTCAACAAAAGAGCACGCCTCAGTACTGTTGGGCTGCTTCATAGACTTGCACACATGAAAGACCACCTTTTCATTACCCACTCAGAAGGTGAGTTGCCCTGCTTCCACATCAACCAATGCCTTCCCCGTAGCTAGGAAAGGTCTTCCCAATATGATAGAAACTTCATAGTCCACCTCGTAGTCCAAGATCACAAAGTCAGCTGCCAAGATAAATTTGTCCACCCGGATTTGGTACCGATTGGCCTCTACCTCCTCCCCTGCAATCACGTTTCCAAGAGGGTCATTAGCGTTGTTCGCTGCCATTTGGTTCCTAAGTTGTGACACAAACAAGTAAGTAACAAAGAAGAACAATACACAAAACTAACAAAATAGATAGCCAAAACCGTTAGCTCCCCGGCAACGGTGCCAAAACGTGATCGCGGCCTACTTCGCACTGCTATTGAGTAGCAAGAGAGGGTTGGAGTATCTTTTGCCCGATTTAGGGTCGGGATCAATTTCCAGAGAGAGATATAATTTGGAATCGAGTATCTATCTAGTGTAGAGTTGCGTATGTGTTCCAAATTACACTTCTACTCATTTTTGGGGTTTTCTTTTTACTTCTACTATTATCAAAATACAAATGGTAAATGCAACTAGATTAAGCTAAGAGTTAAACTAAAAAGGTTGTTCAAATGGTTTAAAAGGTACTAGGGTAATGACTTTAAACTAGGTGGTTAATTGACGAGTAATTGAATCTAAAACACGATTGACATAATTGGGGGGTATGATATAACCGTTGCACGATATTACCCACTCTACACCTTTCCGTGGTTAAAGTGATTTTTCCTGAATTGACTTTCTCAAAACCAATTGGGTATGCAAATTTGCACAAGCAACTAGGGTTCAAGTCAGGTATTACTCTCTCGAGGTTTAACCCTTTAATTGGGTCTATCAATCTCTTGAGTATGCCCCAATTCCTTGTTGGACCAATTTCGGAGATTTAGGCTCTCTTTCTCAAGAAGAGCCCTAGTCAACTAAACACAAACTAGTGTTTGCAACCACTAATTCAGCAATTAACCTTGAAATTGGCCCAAATATCAAACACTCATAATCAATCTAGCCCTAAAATACAAGACCCATCAATTACCCACACTAGGGTTGAGCCACAACCCTAGCTTATGGGTCTAGCTACTCATAATTAAAGAAGAAAGCAAGAAATAGATGAAGAACAACTCATATTAATTAATCACTAAGGTAAATAATAAGATTCAATGATGAAAATTAGATAAAATTGCCCAAAATGGCTGAGAAAGTCGAACCCACGAGCGCAGCTACATTACAAAACTATCTGATACCCTAAAAATGGAAAAAGAAGCTATTTATACTAAGCTGAAAATCTGAAAAAATACCCTTACGGGTTCGTGCGGACCGCACAAAATGGAGTACTGCCGCACTAGGGCTCTGATCTTGAAAACACAGCTCTCTAAACTCGGGCAATGCGGACCGCACAGAATGGACTGCGGCCGTGGAGGCTTCTAGTGCGGTCCACACAGAATGGACTGCAGACCGCATTGGCTTGGAACTTCATATCTGCAATCTCTATGATCCTTCGGTCTGCGGACCGTACTAAATCTAGTGCGGCCGCATTAACTCCAGTGTGGACCGCACAAAACCTAGTGCGGACCACACAAAACCTAGTGCGGCCGCATTGCCTCTTTGCCCGGAAATCAACCTCTCTGAATCTCCTAGTGCGGACCGCACAGAATGGTTTGCGGCCGCACTGGGCCTGTTTTGCCTGATCTTGTCTTGTTTTTGACACTTGTGGAAGTTTCACTCCTTTTGAGCTGATCTTTGACATCTTGTCACTTTGTTGATCAAACCTGCAATCAAGCACAACTTGTGAGACTTTTGGTACTATTTTGTACAAATTCCTAATCAAAACATATGCAAGAAGGAGTATAAAAGGTATCAAAATCCCTAGTTATCGGAGCGCCACGTCGAGCCGGGGTATGAAGGTAAGCAGCGGTGTATAATTCGAGTCCCCTTTTGAGCAGCGGTATATAATCCGAAGAGCTTTTCACGAGCAAGAAAAGTCGACCCCCGTATGTCATCATTTGGAGCAAATAAGGGTAGCGACAGCAGACGCAATAACAACCTTAACAGCAGCGTAACAGCATAGTCGAGCTCCAACAAAGGTCCACGACACAGCCTATCGAAACAATGCCAGATGATCTTGAAGCCGTAGAATCCGTATATGGTGATCAACACCCCCATTTATAAGGGGCAACGACATGGCCATCGAGGCTTTGGAAGACTCACAGCAGACGTAATTACTACATTCTTGAAGAACCGAATCGACGGCGGTACTTTCATTTTGGAGAACGGGAATCGACAATGCATTGAATAATGTCAAATACACAAGTCCATGGGACATCTAGCTTGTTGCAAAACTCGCACCACAGGTTGCATCATCAGTATGACATCACCGTGAGAAGCTCGTGGAGTCAGGTGTCAGAATCATTTCCCATCGCTTTGTTCTGGGAAATGCGGAGACTCTTTGTGTGCGGCGAAATCAGAGGGCTTAATTTCTTGCTATCAAGCCACTTAGGAAGAATATATCGAGACCCCAAGGATGTGGAGTTGCGACCGAGTCCCTCCCTCAGGGCTCATCGAGACCCGACTCAAAGAAGATGAAGATCTAGGCTAGAGCAAAAGGGGGAGTTCCTAAGGCACGCGGCTAAGTCTGACAAGAGCCGGCCTACCCAGAGCCTATGTCGAGGCGTCATGTCTAGCCGTCCCATCTCCATGATTTTATAATTAATTTATGTTGTAATATAATCGGGTCCCCCTCCTATATAAATGGAATTCACACCACTTTGTAAGGGGTTGTTGTTGCTCCAACTATTCTACACAAGATCAATAATATCTTTGTCTCCTTCTTCTCTCTAACTTACTCGCTCTTACTCGCTCGAGTCCACTCTCAGCATTTATTGCTTTCATATTTGTGCTTCGTTTAATGCTTGGTATTGGCCATAAAGAGCCTTCTTTAATCATATTCTAACATATATCCCTTTCCCGGTTACTCCCGGTAGCTCGAGCTCGAGCCGGATATTGAACCCGAGGCCCTACATCGACTGGTCTGAAGCCCGACAGCAAGCCCCTCGGTTTGATTACTGCCCTGTTTAGCTTATATCTCATCGTTATACTTCACACCCCTAGCATCAACTGCTCTAACAACTAGCATAAAATAGATCACGTATTTTTAGAGTCCCATTTACAAATTTAATTGTTGTTACCATTTTTACAGTAAACAGGTAACCTTGTTTAAATGCCAATAGTCAATGCACATACTCATCGATTTGTCCTTATTCTTTACAAAAAATATCGGTGCACCCCAAGGTGACACACTCGGCCTAATAAATCCTTTATCAAGAAAATCATGTAATTGCTCTTTTAGTTCCTCCAACTTGGCTAGAGTATGGTGGGATAGAAATAGGTTGAATGCCCAGAACCAAATTAATGCAAAATTCAATATCCCTATCGGGCAGAATGCTCGACAAGTCTGCAGGAAATACCCTTGGAGACTCCCTCACCATCGGCATTGAATCCATAAAAGGAATATCTGTGTTGGAATTCCAAATTCAAGCAAAATATGCTAAGAACCTCTTCGCTACCATACGTTGAGCCTTCAAGATTGAGACCTCTCTGCTAATAGAATGACCGAGGGTCCCTCTCTAGTCAAATTTAAGCAACCCCGGCATGGCTTAAGTCGTGGTCTTGGCATGACAATCCAAGATGATGTGATATGGGTACTACCCATCAATACCTAAAATAACCTCAAAATCCACCATATCGAACAATAAGAGATCAACTATAGTATCAAAACCATTAATAGTAACAACAAAAGGCTGATACACTCGTTCTACTACAATAAAATTTCCAACCGTTGTACGCACAGAGAAAGATCATCAGAGAATCACAAGGATTACTCAAGTGTGATGCGAAATATGAACACACATAAGAATATTTAAAACCCGGATCAAACAACACCAAAGCATCTCTATGATAGATAGAGATAATATATGTAATGACTGCATTAGACGACTCTTCCTTAGGCCTTTTGGGAAATGCATAATAGCGGGGTTGAACCCCACAAGTCTGTCCTCCACCTATACGATGACCTCTAGTTGGATGACCTCTACCTCTCACTAGTTGGCCTTCACCCCTAGCTAGTTGATCCCTTCTCCTAGCTCGCTGAGTGGTTGGTGCAGCAACTGGTGTTGGGATTATGATACGAGTATCCTACTGTGGCATATTGTGTTGCGACCTAGTGCAAAACCTCACAACGTGCCTTAAATCCCCCACATAAAGCAACCCCTATGCTAACGTGGTTGCTGAACCTGGAGCTATCCTTGATGACCTAAATAACCACCATGGTAACTCCGCATCAGAGGTGTACAAATGGGAGCTGGAGGTGCACTGAATGTTGGCTGCTCAAAACGCCACCCATAAACACTATGGCTTCCTGATGTACCGTGTGTGACAAGGAGTGCTGATTGTACCCGCCTGATAGAATGGTCTTTCCAAAGGGACCCCTACCTCCATACGAGGCACCACTAAAATATCCAAAATGACGAGGCATCTTATTATAGGACGTCTCTCTCCTAGCCTCTAATGCGGTCAATCCTCCTTGCATTCTCCACTACCTGAGTGAAGGAAATCTTATTCTCGGCCTCCCTAGTCATCTGAAGTTTGATACCATATGTAAGACCCCTATGAACCACCGTATATTCTCCCTCTTAGTAGGGATCAGCATATCTGCATGATGAGGCAAATCAACAAATCAAGTCTCATATTTGTTAATTGTCATGCAACCCTATTGAAGGCGCTAGAACTGGATGTGCAACTCATCTTTCTGAGTGAGGGGAATAAAATTCTCCAAGAATAACTACAAAAACTGAGCTCATGTAAGAGGAGGTGATTTTGCTGGCCTGCCCAACTCATAAATATGCCACCACCTCTTGGTTGAACCATGCATCTGAAAGTCAATGAAATCAACTACATTGGACTCAACTAGTCCCAGGTTGCACAAGATCTCATGGCAATGGTCTAAGAAGTCATGGGCATCCTCTGAAGGCACACAGCTGAAGAAAAAGGGATACAACTTGGTGAACCTGTTCAATTTCTTTAGCTCATTAGCTAACATCGCAGGCCATGGGCCATCTGATGAACCACCCCAAACGTGTAGAACTCCTGAGGTCAGATAACCATGGGCCATCTTCTGTACGGTATGAGTTGCAGTAGTTTGAACTCCTCCCCCCAGCCTGAGAAGCAGTTTGGTCCATAGGAAACACACCGTCCTAAGTCATACTCTCCATAAAGCCCACTATACGGACCAAGACATCCTGTAGTACTGGAGTAGCAATAAACCCCTCTGAGAAGTGAGCCAGCTATACTTTCTTGACGTGAACTAGAATCTCATCATCTAGAGCTAACTCGGACTCGACTATGGGCAACACGGTGTGTGATCCAGGCTGAGCTCTACCTCTACCTCTACCCTTGCCCCTACCCCTGGTAGTGGCTGCAATCTGGGGCTTCGTTCCTGATCAGCTATAGATGAAGCATGTATCCACACCATCTGTGAAAGAATAAGAGAAAAATGCACGATACAAATAGAAAATGAAGTTTTGTAAAGCCTTATAGCCTCTAGAAGATAAGTACAGACGTTTTTGTACCGATCCTCAAGACTTGATTAAGATTGATCATAACTTGTGAGACCTATGCAACCTAGAGATCTAATACCAATTTGTCATAATCAAAAGTCCCTACCAAAGAGTCGTGATGGTACCTAACATCGCTTTCTAGGCAAGAAAGTAAGTAACAATAATAAAGGCAATACAAATGTAAAATAACATGATATCATAAATATAAAATAGAACTCAGAAGAAATATATCAAATCTAGAACCCACGACCACCTAATACCTCCCAGGAACTAGAGTCACTAAGTACATGAACATCTACAGATTTACTAAATACAAAGTCTGAAATAAACAATACACTGTTGGAACCAAATAAATAGTAATGGGACTATGAGATAGATGACTACAAGGCCTACGAACGATAATGCAATACTACCTCGAGTCTCCTCAACCAACAAGCTAATCATTCATTTGGGTACCACCGGGACCAACACCAAAATTTGTGCAAGAAGTGAAGAAGTGTAGTATGAGTACAACCGACCCAATGTATTCCCGCAAGTGTCGAGCCTAACTACGACGAGGTAGTGACGAGGCTAATACAAGACACCTACAGATAAGCATGTGTAGTTAAGTAACGAGAAAATAATGAGAGATATAACAACAAGATAACAAGTACAATAACAAGTAAGATGAAAAGATAAATATCAGGAGAGAAAAATAACAAGCATAAAATCAAGAAGATATAGAACGAGAAAAATAAAGAAAAAAATGACTAAAGTAAATCATAGTTTATGCTTCTAAAAGCAACTCCAAACAAACCTTTCAAAAATAACCAAGAAACAACATAGCCAAATCTCCAGCCTATATAGAAAAATAAGGAACAAGAGATATCAACAAACAAAATGGCACCACCCTTCGTGTGTTTACTCTCAACTTCACAAGTATAACATAATAGCAAGCAAGAAAACGCTCTTCGTACATATTCACTCTTCCTTTCGAGCACGACAACACCCTTCATGCAATGATTCAACATACCTTTCGTGCAACTCTCTCTTCTTTACCAAGCATAAATATGTAAAGCAATACCAAGCAAGGTGCGAAGCACTAACAATATCAAGACGAGTGATTGAACATAGCTTGCCACATAGGGAATAATCATAACTTTGCACCAATAGCCAAATCAACAATTCAATAGTATTACTAACTAATGTCACAACTAGCTTAACATGGCTATTAATACGAATGGAAACAGTCAAAGAGTCTTACAATATAGATGAAGCATGAAAAACTTAACACATGAAGCAACGAAATGTAAATAACTAGTTCTACCCACTTGCTCATCCTATAGCAAATGCATACACTTGTCACCTTGCATATACGCCGCCCCCGAAACGTATAACGCATAGCAATTAGGCACAATTACATCATAATTCCCTCAAATCAACATTAACCAAGATATTTACCTCTTTTCGACACAAATCAACACTCCAATACCGTCTTTTCTTTAGCACAGGCTTTCAAACTACTCATATCTAGCCAATTAATGTTCAAATAAGTTAAAACAAGCTTTAGAAACTACCCTAGCATTAAAAACGTTCGATCTTTAACATATTTGAAAAAGTCAACGTAGACCCACATAGTCAAAATCCAAAATTAGGACCAAATCCTGTTTACCCATTCTCCCCTGAGTCCAAATATGTGATTTGTTTCGAGACCCGAGCTTAAATCGAGGTCTGAATCTCTAATATATGAAAATCTAAATTTCTACCCAAAACTCCTATTTATACTCTATAAAATCTTAGAATAGGCATGAAAATTAATAAAAAAATATTGTAGTTTGAACAATAACAAGTTAAAGTTACAAACTTATGAAGTCGGGGTCTAGGGCTCAAAGATAAAATAAAATAAGTCGAATCCCTAAATCCTTGCCTTTTACCCATCTGCAGATATTGCAATTACAAACTACTGTTCACAATTGCAATATTCGTAAAAGCAAACATCTGATCGTAAATACGACTAGCCCCTGAGCCTCGGATATCTCTTTTAAGACAGAAATCGCAATTGCAGAAGTCGCAAATGCGAATGATCGACCCCTTGAAAAAGCAACCTAAGCTTCGCATTTGTGAAGCTGCCCCAACTCCCCCTAGCATCGCAAATACAAGCTATCAGTCGCAAATGCAAGGCTCGCATTTGCGAACAGACCATCGCAAATTGTGATGTTTGCAGCACCAACAAACTCAAGTCTTAGGAATCAATCTGGAACCAATCTGAAACTCACCCGAGCCCCTCGTGCCCCAATCCAAACATCCACACAATAATAGCATATGAACTCGCTCGTAAGCTCAAATCATCAAAATAATATCTACAATCAAGAATCAAGCATCAAAACTCAAAGATTTCAACGTTCATAAGTTTAACTTTCAACTTTTTACAATAAATGTCAAAATGGTATCGGATCATCCTGAAATCCAACCAAACATGCGTAAATGTCCAAAATTATCACATGGACCTATCGAAATCGATAAAATACCAATCCGAGATCGTTTGCCAATAATGTTGACCATGTTCAATTCTAAACTTCAAGTTCAAAAATCAAGTTTTCTTCAAAAAATTACATTTAAACTTTCCGGAAATCAAAACGGACCAACCACGCAGGCAAATTATAATTCATCAAATAGCATGATGAGCGATCTCAAATCATGAAATAGGGAGATTGAACTCAAGATGACCTATCATGTTGTTACAAGTCTTTTCTAAAGCTACATTTAAAGAATAAAGTTCTTAGAAATTGCTTACTGGTACTCCTACTCAGTTGCAACATCTTTATGAAGAAAATTTTCAATACTCAGAACAGGCAAATTACAGCTGGATCTCATTGGTTGTTTTGATCAACATGTTATATAATTTTTTGGAGCGTGTTTACGCATTCAAATCATTAAACTGATGATAAGTTTATAATATATATAGATCAAACTTCTTTAATGTTTTTTTTAATGTAGGTATAGGAAATGATTATGTTACATTTTATGCTTGAACACCAATCTTCTTCATATATAGGTATACAGCTCGAAAACTTATTGAAAGATCAATGAAGGATAACAGGAAGTCACTTGCAAAAAGAAATTCTTGGAACCATCGGTCCTTGTCTTCAACATCCAAGTAAAATTGGACAATTAAAATAATTTATAAAAAAAGAAGAAGAAGAAGAAGAAGAGGTGCTTCCTGTAAGAGGAGTTGTTTCTCGTATGCATTTCCGAGTTGTATATGTAGCTATATGTACTAATATCCTGTATGACTATTGATTTATTTAGTCTAGATGGCCAGAATTCCAGTAGAAAATATTTGGTCATTAGCATAAGGTGAGCTCGCAATATCAGCAGATCTTGAAATTTCTGAGCTACACTTCTCCTTGTGCTCATCCATTACTATCTAACTGTTTTGTATCGACACTCTGTGCTACAAAATTCTTTCTCTCCCCTGCAATTCTTTAACATAAAAACATCATCAGCACAAGTCTTCTTAATTAACTCAGCCTAAAATTGTTTTAAACAATATAAGAGAGAAGAAGAAAAGGTTGAAACTTAAGTTATACATGTACATGTATGTCTTTGCCATGGAGTTTTTTATTGCACAAATGACATGAACTGAGAAAATCTGAATGTAGGTATCTCGGAAAATCTCCAAATTTAGCTGGAGATATGTCAAAAACACTTGAACGATTAAATTTTGTACCCTGAAACCTCCTATTTTCTTGTTAAGTTCCATTGCAATACACTTTAGTATATGACTTGTTATTTTGTCCATGGCAAGTAACTACTGTGTAATCTTCATCAAAATTGTCCAACTCTATTTAATCATATTTTGTTCTAAATCTAGCAGAATTTTTGGCTAAATTAACTGGAATTGAGATGGACTTATTTGAACTTCTGTTGTAAACAGCTCTGTTGGACTGAATTTTACCTTCAAGAGCAGCTACAATAGCTAATCCCACCCCACAAAAATCATGGCCTTTTAGACCTCATGGTGATTGAATTGTTTAACCAAAAATCTGAGTCTTTGGTCAAAGCTAGAAATAAAGAGAAATTCGGGTTACTGATAATCTGGAGATGAAAACAATAGAAGACTTCTGAGAATAATAAAGTAAGTAGTTTTGTATTTCAGTGTAATCTCAATAATATTTCGTGTCTCTACAGATGTTGAGTCCTTCTCCTTTTATAGTTGATTCTAGGAGAAGATGTAATGCCTTTGTCTTAGTGAGGCAATTATGAGCAATAAATGACATTAAAAGAAACGTTACACAATCATTTCTATTTAATTCAAATTCTCTAACGTATTTGATATTTAATGTTGTATTTAGACTCTTTTACGTCATCAGATTTATATCCTCAACTTCTTCCGATCTTCGGTCTTTAAATGACTCGAATAAGTAACGGTCCACACCTATGTTGCTTTCTTCTCCCCATATTTGTTGTCGCCCGTGCCTCTTGGCTATTAATTGCGTTTTGACCTTTTGACCAATCCACGTATCATGACACGTCATCTTCAATATTCAACTCAGTTTTTTCCCAATACAGATAGTCCCCCACTTTCCATTTATTTATCAATTAAATATTTGGGAAGTGGATCTTCACAAAAAAGGAATTTTTGCCGTAATCAATGCTATGACAGTACTGACGCTTCAGTTGTCTTTTCTATTTAATGCTTTGCACACGTGTCACCTTCTGATTGGCTCTGTAATTTTGCAGCCTTTTTTCAAGGCTTATTCATCCCCTCTATTCACGAAGTGATAGTTGGATTTATTATAGGCTTTCCATCATTACACTTCTTTGTTTGACGGTTGCTATTATATACATATTTAACCTTTTTTCCTTTAGTTCATCCTTTCTCTGCAATGGCGTCTCCGAATCCTAACCCTAAGAGAATCCCAATTCCTGATGGCTTCCCCAACGCCCCTGTAAGTCATAGAAGGGGTAGAGGTGGCAGGCTTCGTAGCCTAGGATCCGTTCGTGGTGGTTCCTCTAGTTCCATCACTCCTTCTTCTAGTTTTGGCACTATTTCTAGAGATTCTATCACTAAGAAATCCTCTTCTAAAGGTAAAGAACTTTCTGAGCCTCTTCAAGAGCCTTTAGTTGAGGAAATAGTACCCAATGACTTATCCTTTGAGAATGATAGAAAATCTCTTCGTGAACAAGTTGTTAATCTAGAGAAAGCTGACACTTTTCCTTCTCTAATCACTGAACCTTTGATTTCTATTGTTCGAAAAGATTGCAACTGGAGAAGTGATCTTCGTATAGTGATCCCTAATCCAAACCAAATAATATCTTCTTTTAGGATTGGATTTTGTTTTGTTTATACTTACCCCTTCACTTTGGGATTTATTCCTGCTATTGACCCAGTTATACTTGATTTCTATCGCTTTTTCAAAATTTGTTTGGGACAAATTGGCCCCCTTGTATGGAGAGCAGTGGCTTGTTTGAGATATTTGTCTGTAAAAGCCAATGTTAGCTTTACCTTTCCCCACCTTATTCATCTTTACCACCCCAAATTATTCCGCCATGGGGTTTTTACTTTAACTGCAAAAAGTAAAAGGGTCTTGGTAAGCCCTGAAAATGACAAGGATCGTGGGTGGTACACTCGTTATGTTGTTGTACGCACAGTTGATTTGGTGGGTGAAACAAATATCCCCTTCCCTGAGAAATGGAACTTTGCACGTAAGTTTTTTTTTTACTTATCGTACCTATCTTTAAGAATATCAATTTCTTTTCTTATTTCATCTTTTTTTGCTTTTCTGTAGCAACTATGGGAGATGTGGAACCCGTTCCTAATTTCTGTGGTCGGGTAGATTCAATCTTGAAAGCCATGCCTACGAAGGCAAGAACTTGGAAATCCATTTCCAATTTACATGGTTGGAAAGTGAAAACTCACGGTATGCATCTCTTTATGCTCTTTCGTACGTTAAGTCCTTTCTTGTTTCTAACTTTTTTCATCCTTCTTTTTGTCAGGGTTTTCTATTTGAGGAATGATAGTTGAAGTAGCTATTGCCCTTCGAGCCTATTATGGTACTTCACTCTCTTTGGAGAGAACTCAAGCTACGCTATCAAAGAGGAAAGTTGTAGAAGAGGATTCTGAGAATGATGAAGATGAAGACACCTCTTTAATAGCTAGACCAAGAGTTAGGAGACGCATCATTTCCGAGGATGAAGCTGAAGTTACCCCTATCCGTGCCTCTCTTACCGAACCTGTTCACATTCCTTCTGATGATGGAACCACTCCGAGGGACACCAATGAGTTTATTCAACGTATCTTTGTTGGTGGTTTTGAAAGTGGAGAACTAGGTCCAATTTTAGATGAAGTTCCTTTTTCTTCCTCTGTTCCCATTCCTTCTATTCCTCTGTTGGTTTCAAGTGCTTCGTTGCCCATTCTATCTGTTCCTGCTCCCTTATATATTTCTGCTCCCTTGCCTGTCTCTGCTCCCTTACCTGCTTCGAGTCCTTTGACTCCTGTTATATTTACTTCTTCTACCGCTCCTCCTTCTATAGCTCCCCCTTCCTCTGTTCAACATGTAGAGGAAGGTTCCAGTAGCATAAGCTTGGCTATGAGGAGCGTTACACTTGAAGTTCCTGCTAATAGCAGTCTTTTAAGGAAGTCTGGTGGAGCAGATGCCTGGATTGGGCCTTTGACTGGAGATATTGAGAAGAAGAAGATGAGCAGTCACAGTTGCTTAACTCTGATGAATGACATAATTCATTCTACTTTGAAGGTATTTTTTTCTTTACTTACTAACAATTTTTTGTATCTCTAAATTCTTATTTCTATGAGTTATCACTGTAGGCTAACCTCATTGGTACAGAATTGATGGGAAGAATTTCCCTTCTAGAAAAGAAAACTCGTGAGTCTGAAAAGTCTATCCACGAGGCTGAGGAAATAGCCAAGGGAGCTCAGCTAGAAGCAGCTAATTGGAAAGAGCAGTTTGAGAATGCTCAGGGAACTATAAAAGAATTGCAAGAGAGTAGAAATCACCTGGAGCAGCAAAAGCAAGGTCTGACTTCTGAGTTAGCAGTTGCCAAAGCTTCTTCAAGTCAATTTGAAAAAGACAAAGAGCGCCTTGAATGTTGCTTTTCAGAACAGCTATCAAAGTCAAGTGAAGAAATCAGAGAACTTAAGGCACTCTTAGACAAGAAAGAATAATATGCAGGATAATTAGTGCAGAACTTGACTCAAGTTCAAGCTGATTTAAAGATATCCTGTAACAAAGTACGTGCCTTAGAGAGTCCCATGCCTCCCTTGAAGCTTCCCTTGATTCTCATTTAGCTGAACATTAAGTGTTAAAGAATGATCTTGCTATGTGGGAAAAGGAGTATGGACTTCTTGAGGAGAAGTTTGATTTAGAGGTGAGTTGGGCTTTCTTAAACTCTCGTCGTGATGCTTTAATGGAGGCCAGTCAAGAAAACTTTGACTTAAACTCAGAGTTGACCAATGTTTTAGAAACCATTGAAAGAACCCAACAATCATTTGACTTTCCTTCTACGGCAATTGAAGCTCCCGTGGCTAAGGAACCTATAAATGACGAAGCCGTTGTTGTGGCAGTTGAAGTTGAAGATGTTGCAATTCCAGCTCCCGAGGGTGAAATTTCTACAACTCAGTCTATGGAAGCTGAAACTTCCGTGACTCTTGCTCCCCTCGTTGAACCTAACACTTCAAGCCCAGCTGAAACCGCTCCTGTTTCTGCTTCTTTAGAAATTGCCACCGTGCCTTTGGCTGTTTCTGAAAGTGAAATTAATATTGCAACTTCTGATGTGCCAACCCCTTCAGTGACCAGTTATATTTCCAGACTTTGTTTTTACTTTATTTGTTGGATGATGGTTTTATCCCTTAGTTATTTTTTAAAGGATTTTTTGGTGAAAGTCCCCAGTTATCATAATGGGGCACTTGTATAAACTTTTTGTTGACTAAGTTTCTACTTAGTCTTTTTATTTATATCAAGAAGTTTGTTAGTACTTCAATGTGCTCTATTCTTGCCTTTTCCTTATCTAATTAGGACTTATAGAATAGTTTAGCATTTTTATCCTTTGAAAATGCTTTATGATTCTTCTCATGACTTATTAACATGAGGTTTATAAAAGAGGGCCTTTTTATATATCGACACTTAATGAAGAAGACGTCTCAACTTCATAATGGTGTTACAATACGATGAAAGAAATAGGAATACACATGTTTTGTTTGAAACAACTTTGACAAGTTTTTATTAATGGACTTGGACAAGCTTTTGAATATTACATGTATTAAAATACATCTATAACTTTCTCGTAACTTTTTTTCTTATAACAGATTTTTACAAAATAAATATGAAACAAACAAGGTTTTTCCTCATAACCCGTTTCAGTACATAGTCATGACCCTATCTTCATGTATTAAGAAGGGTTTGAGAGGTGACTC
The DNA here is from genome assembly GCF_000393655.2 of Nicotiana sylvestris. Taxonomy (NCBI): domain Eukaryota; kingdom Viridiplantae; phylum Streptophyta; class Magnoliopsida; order Solanales; family Solanaceae; genus Nicotiana; species Nicotiana sylvestris. The sequence goes on from NC_091061.1 coordinate 59,991,712, forward strand.
CGTTGTTCTCATGAGTTTGAGAGGTGACTCTGTTGTTCTCATAGGGAAAAACACTATGATGAATGCTGAAAACTCCATAACTTTTGCTCAACACTTGTCACTTTGTAGCTTGATTTTTCTCTTAAATCTTGCTCAATCTTGTTCGATTTTCGTATCTGTTTTTTTTTGCACGTACACGTATCTGTGTATATGTAGTCCCCCAAGTGTTTGAGCGGTGAAGTATGAAGCCTCGAGCACTTGTTTGTTTCTCTCAATTTGGTCCTTTTCCTGAAAATAGAAAAACATACAGGACTCGGAGGTGCGATTAAAGATGAAGACTGCCTAACCCGTGTGTATTTCCATCAGATTAATTGTAACCCTGGGCTTGGAGTTTTAGAATATTCCATTTTGTCGTGTAGGTCGTGACTCATCATTTGGAACGGGTAAGGGTTTCTTCCTAGCATCTAAAATCGTTAGTAAAATTTTAACAATTCAAAGAAAAATTATAACATAGCGAAACATGACCTTGAGTACTTTCTCAAAAGTAATATCTCTTTAGGTGGACAGCATTCCAATGTGAGGGTAGAATCTTGCCATCCATTGTATCCAACTCGTATGCTCCTTTTCCTGCAATGTCACGAACTCTGTAGGGTCCTTCCCATGTTGGACTTAGCTTTCCTGAATTAGCAGCTTTTGTAGATTGGAACACCTTTTTAAGCACGAAGTCCCCAATTTTAAAGAATCTGAGGCGTGCTTTGTTGTTATAATACCGTTCAATTACTGTTGTGCTGCCATCCTTATTAATGCAGTTTCTCTTCTTCCTTCGAGCAAATCAAGGTTCACCCGCATCTCTTCATCATTTGATTCCTCCGTTGCTTGAACGTACCGTGTGCTTGGTTCTCCTATTTCAACTAGAATTAAGGCCTCCATACCATAAACCATTGAAAATGGTGTTTCTCCCGTGCTTGTTTTTGTCGTTGTACGATAAGCCCATAATACTCCAGGTAATACCTCAAGCCAATTACCTTTTGAATCCTGTAACCTTTTCTTCAAGTTGTTGATAATGACCTTGTTTGTGGATTCCGCTTGTCCATTACCCACTGGATGGTATGGTGTAGATGTTATCCTTTTAATTTGCCAACTTTGAAAAAATTCTGTGATTTGAGCTCCTATGAATTGTGGACCATTATCACACACGATTTCCTTTGGTACTCCAAAGTGGCATATTATATTCCTCCAAATGAAGTTTTTAACTTCTTTCTCTCGTACCTATTTAAATGCTCTTGGTTCTACCCATTTAGTGAAATAATCAGTAAGTATAAGTAATAACTTCACCTGACCTTTTGCTTGTGGTAATGGACCTACGATATCCATTCCCCATTTCAGGAAGGGCCACGGAGCTATGACAGGATGCAGTAGCTCAGCTGGTCTATGCATATTATTGCCGTATCTTTGACATTTATCACACTTGGACACGAAACAGTTTGCTTCTTCTTCCATTTTAGGCCAATAATACCCTGCTCGAATCAGTTTTTTTACCAGCGACCTTCCTCCTGCGTGATTTCCACAATGTCCTTCATGTACTTCCCTCATCACATATTCTGTTTGGTAAGGTCCGAGACACCTTGCTAATGGTCCACCGAACATCTTTTGATAAAAATTTCCTTGATGTAAACAATAACGAGCATCTTCTTTGCGAAGTGCATAAGCTTTTCTTTTGTCAGCATGCACGGTTCTACGCTATAAAAAAGAAATAATTTCGTTTCTCCAATCCCATGTTAAATGGTTAAAATTTACCTCGTTCTTATTAGGTTCGAGAACGGACTAAAATAAATGTACGACTGAAGCATTTGTGTCGTTTGCTATGTCTGCTGCAGATGCGAAATTAGCTAAAGCATCTGCCTCCACATTCTCATCTCTTAGGATTTGCATTACCTTCCAAGTTTGGAATTGCATTATTAGGTCGCGTACCTTTTCGAGATATTCTTGCATTCGTGTCTCCCTGGATGTATAAGTCCCCAGCATTTGATTGACCACGAGTTGAGAATTACTCTTCATTATAATCTGTGTTATGCCGAGTTCTCGTGCCAATTCTAGACCTGCAATTACAGCCTCATACTCTGCTTCATTGTTAGTTATAGAATGACATTTTATAGCCTGTCTAATAGTCTCACCCGTAGGTGGTATGAGAACTATCCCTAGGCCTGCTCTTTTTACATTAGACGAACCATCAGTGAATAAAATCCAAGTCCCCGGGTTTGTACCATTAAAAACTGGTAATTCTTTTTCTGCTTCTAAATGCATCCCCTGGCTAAAATCAGCTATGAAATCGGCTAATACTTGAGATTTTATAGCAGTCCTAGGTTGATAAATGATTTCGTATTCACTTAATTCTATAGACCATTTTGCTAACCTCCCTGACAATTCATGTTTATGCAAAATGTTTCGTAATGGAAAAGCAGTAACTACAACAATGGGATGACATTGGAAATAAGGTCTTAATATTCTAGATTCTATGATCAAAGCTAATGCTAATTTTTCTAGTTGTGGATATCGTGTTTCAGTATCTAGTAAAGACTTGCTTACATAATAGATAGGAGATTGTTTACCTTGGTCCTCACGGACTAAAACAGCACTTACCGCAACTTCTGACATAGCCAAATAGGTGAGTAGCTTTTCTCCTTCTTTTGGTTATGCCAATAGTGGTGGATTTGACAAGTAAGCTTTTAAATTTCTAAGGGCTTTTTGGAAATCTTAGTTCCATTCAAAATGATCTTGCTTTTTGAGTGCGGAGAAAAATTTAAAACATTTTTCTGAATATTTGGGAATAAATCTCCCCAAGGCTGCAATTCTTCCCGTTAGCCTTTGGACTTCATTTTTACTCGTAAGGATATCAGGGATCTCCTCTATTGCTTTGATATGAGAAGTATTTACCTCAATACCACGGTTAGAAACGAGATAACCCAAAAATTTGCCTGAGGCAACCCCAAATGCACATTTTTCTGGATTGAGTTTCATATTAAATTTTCGTAAAATTTCAAATGTAATAGATAAATGAGAAATATGATCATGAGAATGCTTGGTTTTGACGAGCATATCGTCTATATATACCTCAATGGTTTTTCCTAAATATTCTTTCAACATTTTGGTGACCAACCTTTGATAGGTTGCTCCAGCATTTTTGAGACCAAAGGGCATTACTTTATAACAGTAAGTCCCCCTGTCTGTGATGAAAGAAGTTTTTTCTTCATCACTGGGGTCCATTTTAATTTGGTTGTACCCCGAATATGCATCTAAAAAACTCAAAAGTTCATGTCCTGCAGTTGCATCAATTAACTGATCTATATGCGGTAAAGGGAAAGAATCTTTTGGGCAGGCTTTGTTAGGATCTGTATAATCCACGCAAACCCGCTACTTACCGTTTTTCTTAGGTACAACAACTGTGTTTGCTAACCAATTAGGATACTTTACCTCGCGGATTGACCCAATTTTCAATAGCTTTTGGACCTCATCTTGAATCACCTGATTTTTGAAAGCTCCTTGCTTTCTTTTCTTTTGCTTTACTGGTGTGAAGGATGGGTCTTCATTTAGTTTGTGAGTCATCACATCCGGTGGTATCCCTGTCATATCAACATGGGACTAAGCAAAACAGTCCACGTTAGCTTTTAAAAATTCAATCAACATACCTCGCATGTCTGAGCTTAGATTGGCTCCAACATAAACCTTCCGTTTAGGCCATTGCTCAAATAATATCACAGCCTCGAGCTCTTCAATTGTTGTTTTGATATTTTCATTCTCTTCAGGTTCTTGAATTGTATCAGGTCTCGAGTCTAAATCTGACTTTTCTTGTTCAGTTGAGGTTTGATCCTTGATATCTTCAACTGTTTCCTGTAATTGCTATTTTTCTTTATTTACGGTGCTCGTATCTATTACACCGTTAATACTCCTGGTTGTCTGCTGATCCCCACGAATTTGGCAAATTCCCCACGGTGATGGGAATTTAATAACTTGATGTAGAGTTGATGGGAAAGCATCCATATCATGGATCCAAGGTCTCCACATGATCATATTGTAAGCCATTTCCATATCTACTAACTGAAATTTAGTTTCTTTAACAACACCTGCAACAAAAGTTATTAGAATTACCTCTCCTTTTGTTACCATACTTGAATTGTCGAACCCGGACAAGGTATGCGCCTTAGGTATCATTTTGTCTTCAGCTTGCATTTCACGTAATACCCTTAATAGTATAATATTTACGGAACTTCCTGGATCAATCAAAACTCGTTTTACATTAGTATTATGTACAAGTAAAGATATTACCAGTGCGTCGTTATGTGGGGTCATTACTCCTTCGGTATGTGCATCATCGAAAGAAATACTTTCATTTTCTAAAACCTGTCGTACCCATTTCCCGTATGTTATCGTTACTTTAAAAACCTTGTTGGAAGCCGTATATGTTACACCGTGAATATCTTCTCCCCCACTTATAACATTCATGGTTCTCTTGGGTGAAGGGGGCTTTGGTGGCTCTTGCCTATTTTTCATATAGGCTTGCTTACCTTTCTCACTAAATAACTTAGTGAGATACCCTTGTTTCGATAGATGATCCACTTCACTTTGTAAGAATCTACATTCTGAAGTTTTATGCTCGTGATCATTGTGGAATTCGCACCAATGGTCTGAATTGCGCCTATTTGGATTTGACCGCATCACTTTTGGCCATCGTACCTTATCTCCCATGCTCCTCAAAACAGCTATGAGCTCGGAGGTAGTGACATTAAAGTTATATCCACCGAACCTTGCCTTTAAACTTCTATCATCATCTCGTGACTCTTGTTTGTTTCGGTCATTTTTGAACCTTGATGAAGAACCAGATTCCCTGTTCCTCGATTTTTGATCATATCGTTGACTATCCTGCTTTGACCGTGAGTCTTTCCCTACAGGTCCCATATATGGATCGTACCTGTTTTTACCTGATCTTTTTTCTGTTTCTGATATCCTGGATTTGCTCCTTTCTTCATGATGAAACTGAGGTACGATATCTTCCTCAATTCGCAACTTCGTACTATACCTGTTATAAACGTCATTCCATGTGGTTGCAGGGAACTCTCGAAGGCTTTCTTTAAGTCTTCTCCTGGCTTTTGAACTTTTGTCATTTAAGTTGCTTGCAAAAGCTATTGCAGCCCAGTTATCAGGTACACGAGGCAAAGTCATCCTCTCACGTTGGAATCTATCAACAAAATATCTAAGCAACTCTGAGTCCCCTTGTTTAATTTTGAAAATGTCTTCCATTCTTTTTTCAACCTTTTGAGATCCTGAGTGTGCTTTAATAAAAGAATCTTCAAGCTCAGCAAAAGAGTTTATAGAATTTTCAGGTAGAAGAGAATATCAGGTTAATGCACCCTTGGTGAGTGTTTCTCCAAATTTCTTGACCTACACTGATTCGATTTCTTGCTTGGTCAAGTCGTTGCCTTTTACACCTGTAGTAAATGCAGTTGCGTGATCACGTGGGTCTGTTGTGCCATCATATTTCGAGATGTCAGGCATTTTGAACTTTTTAGGGATTGGAAGGGGAGCAGCACTTGGTTTCCAACGTTGTTGTGAGTATTTATCCACATCCACTCCTTTGATTACAGGGGGAACTCCAGGGATTTTCTCAATGCGCTTATTCTGTTCCTTAAGCTGTTTCTGCAAAGTTAGTACTAAATTTTGCAAATGAGAATTATTTGAATTACCTGGTTCTCCTTCCTGTGGTTAACTGGGGGTTCCTCCATTTCCAGAATTAACAAGGCCAGAATGAGGATTCCCCAATGTATTAGTATTAGGCGTAGGTATGGGTGGTGCAGCAGGTAATCGACTAACTAGAGCCTGAAGAGCTTTGCTAACCCGTGCATTAATTACTTTTTGTAAAGCTTCATCTGCCCCTTCAAAATGTTCAGATTGCTCTTGTTGATCAGCACGAGATTCAGGAGAAGGAGTGCCTTCACGAGATTGACGTGGTGAATTTTGAGGGCAGGGAACCACGTCAATGTTCTGTAAATCTCCTTGATTTTGATGGATTTGATTTTCATGGTTTCCCAAGGTGTTTTCACTGTTATTGTTGTTGTTGTTATTGTTGTTTGACATGATGCTAACAACGGATAGAATGTAGCTTAAAAGAAAAGATTATTAGATTCCCGATAACGGAACCAATTTGTTTAACCAAAAATCTGAGTCTTTGGTCAAAGCTAGAAATAAAGATAAATTCGGGTTACTGATAATCTGGAGACGAAAACAATAGAAGACTTCTGAGATTAATAAAGTAAGTAGTTTTGTATTTCATTGTAATCTCAATAATATTTCGTGTCTCTACAAATGTTGAGTCCTTCTCCTTTTATAGTTAATTCTAGGAGAAGATGTAATGCCTTTGTCTTAATGAGGCAATTATGAGCAATAAATGACATTAAAATAAACGTTGCACAATTATTTCTATTTAATTTAAATTCTCTAACGTATTTTATATTTAATGTTGTATTTAAACTCTTTTACGTCATCAGATTCGTATCCTCAACTTATTCCGATCTTCGATCTTTAAATGACTCGAATAGGTACGAGACTCGTGCCATTTGAGTAACGGTCCACACCTATGTTGCTTTCTTCTCCCCATATCTGTTATTGCCCGTGCCTCTTGGCTATTTATTGCGTTTTGACCTTTTGACCAGTCCACGTGTCATGACACGTCAACTTCAATATTCAGACTCAGTTTTTTCCCAATACATGAATCTTTAAATCTAGATGACTTTATGGGCTGCTGGCACCATCCATACCGTCCGGCTGCGGGAAACCGATGAGCCTGTGAGGTTTCCGATCACCGGCGTTGGTCTTTTACCTATCATAATTTTTGTTAGTCACTTGGTTGTTCTCTTTTTCAAGAAGTGCCAAAGTGGGATTTGATGAAATGGAGTTAAAAAGTTTTAGGCTTTACAAGGTGGTTGTTTCAATTCGTAAAATGACTTAATAGGTCGACACACATTCTTTTCTTTTTCGGAAACCACGAACCCTTCAGGTTGTTCCATATAAATATCTTCCTCCAAATCTCCATTTAAGAAGGTTGTCTTCACATAATATATGTAATCATCGTTATCGGTGAGTATGTATCAAAGTAATCAAGATCTTCTCGTTGCCTAAATCCTTTTGACAACTAATATTGCCTTATATTTGTCAATAGTACCATTAACTTTTATTTTCCTTTTGAAAATCCACTTAGAAATGAAAGGTTTATTTCTTGGAGGAAGATCAACCAATTCCCAAATATGTTTACTTAAAATGGGTTCTATCTTACTATGACTGCCTTTTTCTAATATTGTGTTTCCGAAGAAGACATTACTTCTTTGAATGTTTCAGACTCATTTTACAACAAGAATGTCAGAAAATCTGGTCCAAATGAAGTAGTTGTCCTTTGACGTTTAATACATCTTGGATTTTCTTCACTAGACATACTTTCCTTTGCTTCTTCTCGAGTTCGCTTAGCTTTTCACTAGACAACTCACATTCATTTTTGTTCGGATAAATATTCTCAAAGAATTCAGCATTATCTGATTTGATTACCATATTAATATGAATGTCTGGATTTTCTAATTTATGAACCAGAAAATGATATGCCTTACTATTTATTGCATATCCTATAAAAATAGAATCAATGATTTTTGGTCCAATCTTTATCCTTTTGGGTTTAGGAACTTGCACTTTAGCCAAACACCCACACAATTTAAGAATTTTTAAATTGGGTTTTCTTCCTTTTCATTTCTCATATGGAATGCATTGCGTTTTGCTATGGAAACTCGATTGAGTATTCGTTTAGCTGCAAGAATAGCTTCCCCCCCACAAGTTCCAGTAAACAAGAACTTATCAATAAAAACATTCATCATCTCCTTTAACGTTCTATTCTTCCTTTCCACAATTTCATTTATGAAGTGAAAGGGTGGCGAATATGAATCTCCTTCTGAAGAAATATGTTTAGAATATTATTCACCAAACAACTGCCCCTTACTCACCACAATTCATTTTGATCTTTTATTTAGTTGTGTTTCAACTTCATTTTTGTATTGCTTGAATACATGAATTGCTTCATCTTTACTATTAAGTGAGTAAATATAGCAATATCTAGTACCGTCACCAATTAAAGTTATGAAATACTTTTTTCCACCGCGAGATGTTATTGACTTCATGTCGCAAATATATATGTGAATTAAATATAAAGGATTTGAATTCCTTTCAATTGACTTGTAAGGATATTTAACATACTTAGATTCCACACATATTTGACATTTCAAATTATTGCTTTCAAATTTATGCAATATTTCCAAGTTAATCATTTTTCATATAGTTTTGAAGTTGACGTGAACTTAACGTGCATGCCATAAGTTATTTGACTCAAGTAAGTAAGAAGAAGCTTGAACTTTATTGATATCAATAGCTATTACATTCAACTTGAAAAGCCCCTCAGTTAGGTAACATTTTCCTACATACATATTATTCTTACTTATTACAACTTTATCAGGAAAAAAACACACATTTAAATCCATTCTAGATAAGAAGTCCAGTAGAGACCAAATTCTTGCGAATTTAAGGAACATGGAGAACATTGTTTAGAGTCACAACTTTTCCCGAAGTCATCTTCAAAAATATCTTTCCAATTCCTTCAATTTTGGCTGTTGTGGAGTTTCCTATAAAGAAAGTCTCGTCGGGCTCTGCGGGAACATAAGAGGCAAATAACTCTTTCTTAGCACAAACATGACGAGTGGCTCCAAATAAATCCACCACTCATTAGGATTTTCTACCAATCTGCATTTAGATAGCATGACACATAAGTCCTCCATTTCATTATTCTTTTGAACCATGATTGCTTGACCTTTCTTCTTGTCCTTCTTTTGTGTACGACAGTCCACAGCCTTATGTCGAACCTTTTCATAGTTATGGAAATTATCTTTGAACTTCTTCTTGCTCGGGTAATTCTTTGGTCCTGACTGCTTCTTTCTCTTTTTGTTGCTTGAGCATCCTTGTTGTCCTCTTCAATCTGTAGACTGTAGACGAACAATAAGGTCTTCAAGTATCATCTTCTTGCGCTTATGTTTCAAGTACTTCTTAAAGTCCTAGCACAGCGGAGGCAGCTTTTCAATAAATACTGCAACTTGAAACACTTCATTTATGACCATGCCTACAATTATAAATTTATAATTAATTATATAATCGATCTCCTTAATAAAAATATTGATTCGATTTATACCTTTGTCAAGGAGGTCATGAACGATGACTTGTAGTTCTTGAACTTAAGTTATGACGGATTTGCTATCAACCATTTTAAAGTCCAAGAACTTTGATGCAACAAACTTTTTAAGTCTAGCATCTTCTGTCTTGTACTTCTTTTCAAGAGCGTTCTATAACTCTTTCGAAGTTTTCATGACGCTATAAACATTGTACAAGCCAAATTCCAAATAACTCAAGATATACTTTTTGCACAAGAAATCAGAATGCTTCCATATCTCTATGACCACAAACCGCTCATTATCCGGAGTTTCTTCTGCCTATATCGGAACGTCCTCAATGATGAAACGTTGTAAACTGAGCATGGTCAGGTAGAAGAGCTTTGCTGCCAGTGCTTCTGATCTTCCGGATCTATTATACTCTAATTGTATCTGGAATATGCATCGTTCTTATTTGGGACCACCATATCGTCTTTCTCGAATTGACCGAGTCTTTAAAAGTTTGGTAACTTTGTCTTCTATTATCTAATGTTGAAATTGTCTGAACTTTCTTTTCTTTTTCCTGACCAGTGGATGTTGCGGGTCAATGTTGAGTTTATGAGTCATGACTTCTAGAGATATACCTATCATATCAACATAGGACCAAGTGAAGCAATCTGCTTACTTTTCACTTTTCCATCTAGAGACAGTTTGCCCTGAGTTAGGATACGGAGTTGGAAGAGAATGTCGGTATATCAGTTCATCTTCATCAAAGGCCAAGATCTCCATGAATTCTATTATTTTGCGTCTCTTTTCTTCTGAGGCAGTTTCAAGTTTAAGCCGATCCTCGTTAGTGTGTAAAAATTCAATAAACTTACATTTTAATTTAGGGTCGAGTCCCAAACCAATGTAAACCATTCTTTCCCATAAATTGATGAAAAGAATGACTTCTTCTAATTCTTAAGACATTGCTTTTGTGGCATCTGTCTCTTTTAGTTCAATAATTGTATTCGAAGTGTGTACTTGACTTGGTTGTGCGTGTTCTTTCATTTGTTGCGGGATCCTTATCACTCAATTGTCTCGGTTGCTGCAATTGATATTCGGCATTTTCATACTTAGTCAACCCGTTTGTAATAGCTATCGCATTACACTTTCGAGCTTCCCTTTATTCTCCTCTAATTTCCCATATTATCCACTTATATAGGAATGTGATAACTTAGTGTAGAGTGGATGATACTGCATCTTGTAATAGATCCATGGCCTTTTGAAAATGATATTGTAGGCCATATCCACTGCCACTACCTAAAATGTAGTGTCTTTGGCAACTCCTTTATAAAAGTTGTTCGAATATCTCACCTCGAGTTGTTATGCATGAACTATTGAATCTGAAAAGTTATTGTGCCTTCGAAATTATCTGGTCGATTACTTGCATTTCTTTGACAACTCGTATTTGGATAGTGTTTGTTAAACTACCTAGATCCATCAGGACTATTTAACCAAAAAATAGAATTTCAGTCAAAGCTAGAATTTAGAAGAACGCGGGTTACTGATAATCAAAAGAATATGTAGAAGAGAATAATTTAGAGTAACCAGAATGTAATCAGGAGAGAAACAAGTGAATCAGAGTATATTTCAATTGTGTCTGTCCTTACAAGTGACTAGATTCCTCCCTTTTATAGGTGTCTTGAAGATATGCGTTTCCTTCAAATCATAATGAGGCTATTATGAATAATTAAATACATTGAATGTTGCGTTACACAATCATTGTAATCAATACAAATTCTCTAACGTATCCGGTATTTAATGCCTATCGAATTCCGTATCTGCGCTCTTTATTATGGTCAGATCCGTTCTTTTTGATAAATGATCTAAATAGGTACGGGCGCTGAATCCTTCAAATGTCCTCCCGTGCCTCTTCCGTTACCTTTGCTCGTTTCTATTGCTGCCCGTGACTCTTGACTAATTATAATTCTTTGACTATTTGACCAATCCACGTGTCTCAACATACACAAATTCAATTTTTTTCAATACAGATAGTCCCCCCACTTTCCATTTATTCATAAATTGAATATTGGGAAGTGGATTTCATTAAAACGAGAATTTTTGTAACCATTTATGCTATGACAAAATTGACGCTTCAATTGTCACTTCCATTTAATACTTCATGCACGTGTCGATTTTCCATTGGCTCTGCAGTTTTTGCAGCCTTTTTCAAGGTTTTTACGGTGCCACTATTAACGAAGTGCCAGTTATCATAATTATGGTCTTTCCACCTCTGCACTTTTACCTTTGGCGGTTGCTTATCGGTATAAATATAATTTTTTTCCTTTGTCTTTTATCACATAAATCTTATTGAACACTTATTTCTCCAAATCTTTGTTGACTTCTTCCTTAGACCATTCCTCTTCGATATGTCTTCTCCAATCCCTAACCCTGAGAGAGTTTCCATTACTGACTCCTTCCCTAATGCCCCTGTTAGGCACAAAAGGGGAGGTAGACTTCGTAGTTTAGGATCTACTCGAGGAGGTGGTTCGTCTATGCCTTCTTCTGGTTCTGGTCTTTCCTCTAGAACCAGAGGTTCCCTTTCTCAAAAATCTTCTTCTAGGGGTAAAGACCATTTTGAACCTTTACGCAAACCTTTAGTAGATGAGATAGTCCCTTCAGAATTGTCTTTTTACCATGACAAGGAATCTCTTAGAAACCAAGTTTCCGCATTAGATCGTGTCGATACTTACCCTACTAAAATTACAGAGGTTTTGACTCCTGTGGTTCGTAAGGACTGTCATTGGAGTAATGATTTTCCCATTATTATCCCTAATCCGAATCAGAGAATAACTTTCTATTTAACGGGATTCTCTTTTGTTTATACTTACCCTTTTACTTTAGGGTTTAGACCAGCAATTGACCCAGTCATTCTTGAATTTTGCCGTTTATTCAATGTCTGCTTGGGTCAAATTGGCCCAATCATATTGAGGGCAGTTGCCTGTTTAAGGCATTTAGCCACTAGAGCTGAAGCTCCTTTTACTTTCCCTCACTTGATTCATCTTTACTCACCTAAGATTTTTTGTAATGGTGTTTTTACACTGGTGGCCAGCAGTAAGAAGGTTTTGGTGAGCCCTGAAGATGACAAGGATCGTGGCTGGTATGCCTGATTTGTTGTTGCCCCCACTGTTGGTTTAGTGGGTGAAGATAATGTTCCCTTCCCTGAGAAGTGGAATTTTGCACGTAGGTATTTTATCCCTATCGTACCTTCTTCTTTCAAATTTATCAGCTTTACTAATTTTATCCCCTCCCTTTTTTTTTCTTTTTAGCAACCATGGGAGTTGTGGGGGATGTTCCCAATTTTCGTGGTTGGGTAGATAAATTGCTGAAGATCGCACCAATGGACGGTAGATCTTGGAAAACACTTTCTAACTGCTTTGTTTGGAAGGTTAAGACTCACGGTAAGAGTTCACATTTTGTTTTTTTTCTTGCCTATATTCTCCTTTATTGTTTTAACTTTTATCCTTCTTTTTGTCAGGATTTGCTATTCGAAGGGTTACTGCGGAAGCAGTTGCAGCCTCTTGTGTCTCTTCGGGGACCCGTACTTCTTCGAGAACCCGTATCTCTCTAGAGAGAGCCCGAGAAATAGTCTTGGGTTCCTCTTCTGCCAAAGGAAGGCTGCTGAAGAGGAAAATTCTGAAGAAGAGGAAAATGAGAGTACGTTGGTAACGAGGCCACGAGTTAGGAGACGCATTGTTTTCGATGACGAAGCTGAAGTCTCGGTTTCTTTTACCGAACCTGTTGAAACCCCAATAATAATTACCGATGATGACGTCACTCCCTACGATACACGTGAGTCTATCGACCAACTTTTTATCAGTGGATTTGGTCGTGAAGTTGTTGGTCCTGTTTTAGACGAAGTACCTTTATCATCGTTTTCATTACCCATGCCTCTGATTCTTTCTTTACCGGCCCCAGCTATTTTCGTTCCTTCTTCTACTGCTCTTACCTCTTCTCCAGCTCCTCCTGTGGCTATTCCCCCATATAATTCATCATACTGAAACGGGCTCTTCAAGTAAGAGTGACGCTATGAGGCGGGTAACTATTGAAATTCCTGCTGAGAATAGGCTTTTGAGAAAATCAGGTCAGGCGAATATATGGCTGGAGCCTCTTATTGGTCCAATTGAAAAAGCAAAGCTGGAAAGCCATAGTTCCCTAACTTTAATGAATGACATCGTGCATGACACTCTGAAGGTATTTTCCTTCTCTCCCTCTTTGCAAAATTTTTCATCTTTGAGATTCTAATTTCTTCTCTTTTCTTTTTTAGGCTAATCTTATCGGCACAGCGTTGATGAAAAGAATTGCTCCTTTGGAGAAGACAGCACGTGACTCTCAATTGGAAGCAACCAATTGGAAGGGGCAATTTGAGAGTTCTCAGCTTGACATAGAGAGCTTGCAAGAGAATAAGAATACCTTAGAGCAGCGAGTACGGGCCTTAACCTCAGAATTGGCGGTTACAAAAGCTTCTTCACACCAAGCAGAGAAAGACAAAGAGCGTCTCGAGTCCTCCTTATCAGAGCAGTTATCTAAAGCTAGTGAAGAGATCAGAGAACTAAAGGCTCTTTTAAATCAAAAGGAAGTTTACTCTGGGGAGCTTGTGCAAAATTTGACCCAAGCACAAGAAGACCTCACAATATCTGCTGATAAGGTGTGTGCTTTAGAATGCCCCACGCCTCTCTTCAAGCTTCCCACAGCTCTGCCTTGGCTGAAAATGAAGAGCTAAAAAATGAGATCACTGCTTGGGAAAAGGATTATGAGATCCTTGAAGAAAAATCTGTTGTTGAGGCAAGTTGTGCTTTTTTGAATTCCCGTCATGATACCCTACTTGAAGTTGGCCAAGAAAAATTCAACCTGGAGTTAGAGTTAGCTAAAATCAATGAAACTATTGAAAAGGTTCAACAGACTCAGGACTTCCCTTCTCCTGTGGATGAAGTTCTCGTGGCTGAAGCTCTTATGAATGTTGAAGCTGATACGGGTGTCATGACTATTTCAAACCCGATCGAGCTCGTTGTTGCAAGTCAAGTTGAAGCAGCGCCTGCTGATGCACCTGCCCAAATTGAGCCTGCTGCTATCGACATTCCTGCCTCAATACCACAAACTTCTCAGTGACCAGTTTTAATCATTCAAATGATTTTAATTTTGTTTTGATTTTGGAAGATAGTAATCAAATACCTTAACTTCATTTGAGGGTTGATTTTAGGAACGTCAGTCCCCAAGTCTTTTAATGGGTTAATCTAAACAATTTCGTAGTTTGATGACTAAGTTCGGACTTAGTCTTAGATGTTTTTTTACATATTAAGAAGTTTTTTATCTTAAACTTCTGCTTGCTTTATTCTCGCCTTTATTTTTAAGGACTTACAGAATAATTTGCATTTTGTTTTCCGAAAAATGCTTTTGTTAACCTCATGATCAATTTAAATATGAGTTTTATAAAAGAGGGCCCTTTTATATTCCAATACTTAATAAAGAAGACGTCTCAACTTCATAATGGTATTATCATACGACAAAAGAAATTGGAATATGCATGTTTTTCTTAAATAACTTGGACAAGTTTTTATTTTTGAACCTTGTTTAGTTCCGAATAAAACTTTACATATATTTGAATTTACATCTATAACTTTCTCGTAATTATTTTTCTTGTAACAGATTTAAAAAAAAAGAATAATAGACACGGGGTTTTTCCTTATAACCCATTTTAGTACATAGACTTTATCCTTAGCGAGGTTTTTCTTTGGTCTTAGCTCGTGGCTTTATGACTTTTACTCTACACTTGACTGGCTTTAGCTCGTGGCTTTATGGCTTTTACTCTACACTTGACTCTTTCAGGCTTGATTTTTCCTTAATCTTCTTTGCCTTTTTTATACACATGTCCGTGTATATTATGTTGTAGTCCCCCAAGTGTTTGAGTGTTGAAGTATGAACCCTCAAGCACTTGATAGTTTCTCTCATTTGGTCCTTTCACTGAAAAGGAAAAACATATGAGACTCGGAGGGACGATTATAGATGAAGACTGCATAACCCGTTTGCATTTCTATCAGAATAATTGTAACCCTAGGACTGGAATTTTAGGTTACTCCATGTGCCTTGCAGGTTGTGACTCATCATTTAGTACGGGTTAGCGTTTTGCCTATCATCTAAAATCATTAGTAAAATCTTAACAATTCAAAAATGTGATTTAAAATGGTTATACCTGACCGTGGATTTTCTTTAGAAATAGTATCTCTTTAAATGAACAATATTCCAATGCGAAGGTAGCATCTTGCCATCCATTGTCTTCAGTTCATATGCTCCTTTTTCCTGCAACATCACGCACTCTGTAGGGTCCTTCCCATATTGGACTTAATTTCCCTGTGTTAGCTACCTTTGTAGACTGAAAAACCTTTTTAAGCACGAAGTCCCCAATTTTGAAGAACCTGAGCCGTGCTTTCCTATTGTAGTATCGTTCTATGACTTGCTTTTGTGCTGCCATTCTTATTAAAGCAGCTTCTCTCCGCCCCTCGAGTAAATCTAGGTTGACCCGCATCTCCTCGTTATTAGACTCTTGTGTCGCCTGTGTGAACCGTGTACTTGGTTCCCATTTCTCAACTGGAATTAAAGCCTCAGCTCCATAAACCAATTAGAACGGTGTTTCACTTGTACTTGTTTTGCAGTTGTGCGATAAGCCCATAAAACTCCAGGTAACACTTCAGGAAAGTTCACTTTTGATTCCTCTAGCCGTTTCTTTAAGTTGTTGATAATGACTTTGTTCGTTGATTCTGCCTGTCCATTACCCACCGGATGATAAGGTGTTGACGTAATCCTTTTAATTTGTCAGCTTTGAAAAAATTCCGTGATCTGAGCTCCAATAAACTGAGGACCATTATCACATACAATCTCTTTTGGTACGCCAAATCGACATATGATATTCCGCCAAATAAAGTCTCTGACTTCCTTTTCTCGCACCTGTTTGAATGCACCTGCCTCTACCCATTTAGTAAAATAATTAGTGAGAACAAGCAAAAAATTTACCTGTCCTTTTGCTTGCGATAATGGTCCTACGATATCCATTCCCCATTTCATAAATGGCCATGGCGAAATGACTGGATGTAATAATTCCGCAGGTTTATGCATATTGTTACCGTACCTCTGGCATTTATCACATTTGGCTACGAAACTTTCTGCCTCCTCTTTCATTTTAGGCCCGTAATAACCTGCCTTAATTAAGGTTCTTACTAGTGATCTTCCACCTGCGTGATTCCCGCAATGACCCTCGTGTATTTCTCTCATTACATACTCTGTTTACGAAGGTCCAAGGTATCTTGCTAAGGGTCCACCAAAAATTTTACGATATAGATTGCCTTGTTTTAAGCAGTACCGAGCGGCCTGCCTTCGAAGCGCATAGGCCTTTTTCTTATCATCAAGGACAGTTCCATACTGCAAAAAAGCAAATTTTTCGTTCCTCCAATCCCATGTTAAGTTATTAAAATTTACCTCATTTGCATCAGGATCAAGAACTGAATGAAATAAATGTATCACTGAGGCATTTGCATCGTTTGCCACGTCAGCCGCAGATGCGAGATTAGCTAGGGCGTCTGTTTCAAGATTTTTGTCCCTGGGTATTTGTTTAATCTTCCAATCTTGAAATTGTTTTATCAATTCCCGTACCTTTTCTAAATACTGTTGCATCCTTGCTTCCCTGGCTGTATAAGTCCCCAGCATTTGATTAACTACGAGTTGTGAATCACTCTTGATTATAATCTGATTTATGCCAAGTTCCCGTGCCAGTTCTAAACCTGCAATCATAGCCTCATATTCTGCCTCATTGTTAGTTATGGAATGACATTTAATAGCTTGCCGAATGGTTTCTCCCATAAGTGGTACCAATAATATCCCCAAACCTGCTCCTCTCACGTTAGATGAGCCATCAGTGAATAAAGTCCAAGTTCCTGGGTTAGCTCCATTGAATACCTATAATTCTTTTTCTACTTCTAACTGTATTCCCTGACTAAAATTATCAGCCACAAAATCAGCTAATACTTGCGATTTTATAGCAGTTCTAGGTTGGTATGCAATTTCGTACTTACTTAACTCTATTGCCCACTTAGCTAACCTACCTGATAACTCATGCTTATGTAGTATGCTACGTATAGGGTAGGTAGTTACCACAACGATAGGATGACATTGAAAGTAAGGTCTTAACTTCCTAGATGTCATGATTAACGCAAGTGCAAGTTTTTCTAACTGAGGATACCTCGTTTCTGCATCTAACAAAAATTTACTTACGTAATAGATAGGTGATTGTTTGCCTTGCTCTTCTCTTCTCGAACCAAAACAACACTTACCGCCACCTCCGAAACAGCAAGGTAGAGGAGTAGCTTTTCCCCAGCCTTTGGTTTTACCAACAGAGGCGGATTTGATAAGTACGTTTTCAAATTCCTAAGTACTTGTTGACATTCCTCATTCCATTCAAAATGATCCTGCTTTTTAAGAGCTGAGAAGAATTTATAACACTTCTCTGATGATTTAGAGATGAATCTTCCCAAGGCAGCAATTCTCCCTGTTAATCTTTGAACTTCTTTCTTGTTTGAAAGTATGTCAGGAAATTCTTCAATGGCTTTAATCTTTGCAGGATTTACTTCAATTCCACAGTTAGAAACAAGAAAACCCAAAAACTTTCCTGATGCAACGCCAAATGCACATTTTTCGGGATTTAACTTCATATTAAATTTACGCAAATTTGAAAATGTGTCAGATAAGTGTGATATGTGATTTTTTGAGTACTATGTTTTAACAAGCATATCATCTATATATACCTCCATTGTCTTTCCTAAATATTCCTAAAACATTTTGGTAACTAACCTCTGATACGTTGCACCTGCATTCTTTAGACCAAAGGGCATTACTTTATAACAATAAGTCCCCCTGTCTGTTATGAATGAAGTTTTTTCTTCATCTGCCGGATCCATTTTAATCTGATTATAACCTGAATATGCATCTACAAAACTTAACAATTCGTGACCTGCAGTTGCATCAATCAATTGATCTATGTGTGGTAGTGGAAAAGAATCTTTAGGGCAGGCTTTGTTAAGATCTGTATAATCTACACAAACCCGCCACTTACCGTTTTTCTTTGGAACCACAACAGTATTGGCTAACCAGTTAGGATATTTTACCTCTCGAATGGAACCAATTTTTAGCAATTTTTGGACTTCCTCTTGAATCACCTGATTCTTGAAAGTTCCCTGCTTTCTTTTCTTTTGCTTCACATGAGGATATAACGGATCTTCATTTAGTTTATGAGTCATCACCTCTGGTGGTATTCCTGTCATGTCGGAGTGGGACCAAGCGAAGCAGTCCATGTTAGTTTTCAAAAATTCGATTAACTTACCTTTCATTCCTTGGTCAAGATTAGCCCCGACATAGACTTTTTTATCAGTCCACTGAGCAAACAACACGACAGGTTCTAATTCCTCTATTGTTGTTTTGATATCTTCATTCTCTTCTGGTTCTTGAATGGTATCAATCCTTGAGTCTACATCTATTCACGCTTGCTCAGTTGAGGTCTGTGTTGTGGTGTCCTCAACTGCCTTCTATGATTACTATTTGCCTCCACTTCTCGTGCTTGTATCTGCAACATAGTTAATAGCCCTGGATGTATGTTGATCTCCGCAAATTTGACAAATTTCCCATGGTGATGGGAATTTGATAACTTGATGCAAGGTTGAAGGAACAGCATCCATTTCATGGATCCATGGTCTCCCCAGAATCATGTTGTAAGCCATCTCCATGTCTACTACCTGGAACTTTGTATCATTGATGACCCCTTCAGCAAAATTGGTAAGTGTTACTTCTCATTTTGTGACGACACTGGAATTATCAAATCCAGATAGAGTATGCGCCTTTGGCATTACTCCATCTTCAGCTTGCATCTCACGTAACACTCTTAGCAAAATAATGTTCACGTAACTACCTGTATCAATCAAAACTCGTTTCACATTAGTATCATGCACAATTAAAGATATTACCAGTGCATGATTATGAGGGATTAATACGCCATCTGTATCTGCATCATTGAATGTAATATTGCCTTCTTCTAGAACATGCCGCACCCGTTTCCCTTGGGTAATAGTTATTTTGGAAGTTTTGTTAGCTGTTGTATATGACACACCATTAATGTCTTCACCCCTACTTATAACGTTAAACGTTCTTTTGGGAGAAGGTGGTTTTGGAGGCTCCTGCCTGTTCTTTATGTAAGCTTGCTTGCCTTTCTCGCTGAACAACTCTTTAAGATATCCTTGTTTTAATAAATGATCAACTTCACTTTGTAAAAATCTGCAATCTGTTGTTTTATGCCCGTGATCATTCTGGAACTCACACCAATGGTCAGGGTTGCACCAGTTTGGATTCGATCTCATTTTCTTTGGCCATCTAACCTTATCTCCCATACTTTTCAAAACAGCTACGAGCTCGGAGGTGCTGACGTTGAAGCTGTAACCTCTAAATCTCGCTTTTAAATTTCTGTCATCATTGTCGCACCTCCTTTTTCCCGCGCCCGCGGGGCGCATGGGGAGTTTACTCCAATTAAAGGACAGTCGAAACGGGATTTGTTTATTTGTTTCAGAGTCGCCACCTGGGAATTTTGAGGCGTCCCAAGTCACCAATTATAATCCCTGAATCGAGGAGAATATGACTCTGTTTATTTTTCTGCGAACCAAAAATCCTGAGTAAGGAATTCTGTTAATCCGGAAGAAGGTGTTAGGCATTTCCGAATTCCGTGGTTCTAGCACGGTCGCTTAACTGTTTTTATTATTGGCTTAATCATCTTGATTTTATTAAATATATTGATGTTATCTGATTTTACTACCGCTTATACTTATCGTGATTAAGGACCCTTCTTCGAATCGAATTACGCGTACGTATATTCGTGTTACAAAAAAAAATGCGAAATTGTGTCACGCGTACGTGTACACAATAATTTTTGATAATCTTTTAAGCAATCATTTTTCCGAGATTGTGTTGAATCAAGAATATTTATTTTTCTTGAATAGTGAACCGTACATCTCGGGTTTTTATGAAATTGATTTAACGTCTTTGGATAAATCCTTTTACTAAATATTTGTTCGAAATTGCGCGTACGCATAATCCGAATTTTTGCTTCTAAAATATAATCAAGGTACGCGAACGTATCCCTAATTGCGCAAAAATATTAAGGATTTTTCCACAAATTATTCATACATTTTTATATGAAACTCATGATAAATTCCCATTTAAGGTTTCAAAGAATTTACAATATTAAATGTTGACCGTTGATTATATTTTCCGAATATAAATAATTTATTCCAACTGTTCAAATTCAAAGGACATAATAAAAATATGATTAATACTATCCTTCAAAAATATATGACATATATATATATACATGCCAAAGAATAAATGGCATATGAAACTGAAAATAAATGATTCATAAAGGGAAGGAAATATTTTCCGAGAATTTTCATTGTTTACTTAATGCAAATTCTATTTTTAATTATCAATGATGTAAAATGTGGCAATCTATGCTTGTACATCTCTTTTCATTCTCATACACTTGCTTTTAATCTAATAGGCCTAATTACTTGGTCACTTTGTTTTATGAAAGTAGATAAGCATCGAATTTGTAAAAAGGGAAATTATTATGCAAGTTAATTTAACAAAGTTACATTATATGCAACCCGATTATTTGGCGTAAGCATTCATAACGTTCTGTCATCATGACGAGCTATACCAACTTACTTTACTCATATGATTATACATGTCATCATACCATATAATAACTTATACCAATCTAAACAAAATCATACTCATTACAAGATATTCTACTAATGTAACTTCTTTATCTTTGCATTTAGTTAATAGTATTAAGGGATGCAATCAATGGTCCATTTTTATGCCTTACTCCCTGTCTTGACAATTTATTAAACTAATGAGATAATGAACTAATATTATTACAAACCTTTATACAAACTTTTAAAGTAAGACAAATAGCCCATAGCTATCAAATTAAATTTACTACTAATTAACTAACAGGAAACAAACATGAAATTTAACTTGATGAACTTGGACAAATAAAAATAGACTTTCAGTTCAAGCTTTATCGACAAGTCATGTTGAATCTCTTTCCAACTTAAAATTTAAAAGACATATACCTGAAAATGGAGGTAGAAGAAGTAAGTTTCAGCAGTTGCAACAGTAACAAATTCAGTAGAATATACTGATAACACAGTAAAATCTGAACAAGAATAGGATTCGAAGAGCCCAGATGCACAGTAAAGTACTTTTAAGAAACACTTCAGATTTTAACTGAACAGTGGAACCAAGTAAGGTTGAACAGATTCAACAAAAGAAACAATATTTCAGATTTCAATATCTTTTCAGTTTCAAATTTCCATTTTTTTTTTTGATTTTTCTGTTTTCTGCTGCTGTATATCTGTGTGTGTGTATGACTGTTCTTTTTGTTCCTTTTCTGTTTCTTCTTCCTCTCCTAAATTCTCTCAAACTAACCTTCTTCTGAAAACTGATTTCCCTCCCTCTGAAAAATGATTAAAACTCTCCTTCTGTCTGAAACTCCCTCTCAATTTTCCTAAAATTTCTTCAAAGGGAACTCTTAAACTTTGTCCCAGTTTTTTCTGAAAATTCCTCAAAGACTCTCCTAAATTCTGTGTTTCTCACTCAAAAATTCTGTCCTTTAACTGTCTGTCCAGCTCCTGTATTTATACAGGGCTGGTCCTAGGCAATTTAAGTGCTTCTTGGACCCCCTTCTTCTTTTTAAAAACAGAAAATCCCATTATGTAAAACCTTTTCCCTGATTTTCAGCAGCCCATTATCCCTTGTTCCCCATTAGTATTATTAACTAATAGCAACTAACATTACATTATAATATACTAGTACTAACACCCTGTTTTTTACTGCTCATTCCCAGAAATGCCCCTGAAATCCTAATGTTATTACTGAAAAATCAGAACCTATAGCAAAACAGTTTCTAAAATCTGTACAAACTTAGTTATCTCCTGATTTACAGCTATAACCAATCCTATGATTTTGAAACAGTATTACATCTCTAATAGCTGACTGACAAAAACTGAATTAAAACAGGGAATTATCAACTGAATAAAACAAACTTAACATTATACAGAACATGCAGGATTCTTTCAACTGGAATTCAAAACTGAATTAAAAGCAAACAAATACAGGAGCATTGTCAATATACTGACAATGTCCCGTTTAGAAAACAACAATACAGCATACATTTGAATTCACTAATTCATAAACAAACATGATTTAATTGACGAATACTAATCAATTGACTATTTACAACATTTGTCAATAATTAGTCCAAACAATAGAATCAGACTGTTTCAGTCAACATTTTCAGAAATGAAAAATTCGTAATATAACTAATCGACGAACTTAATCGAGTCGATTACACACATTGCAAACAATCACAAACAATAGAAACTATTCACATTCGGATCAAGTAAATAGGTAGGAGACAGAAAGGACAGAATTGATCAAAAATGAATATGAAAAATTAAAAAGCTATTAAAACAGACAACAATACACGTAGAATACAAAAAAGAAATAGAAAAAATACCTCTGAATCTTCACTCGAACTCAACTTGGATTTGGACCTTTTTGTTTGAAATCAAACTGACCTTAGTCGAAGTATTTTCCACTGAAAATACTTCGACTAAGGTCGATTAAACCTCAATCTTCATTTAATAGGCACAGAATCCGGAAGTTTGGTATTTTTAGGGTTCTTAAAAACTCGATTTGGGATTTAACCATTTCTGGTCAGATTCGAGAAGAACCAAAGATATTCTAGGCACGAGGGAGGCCAGGAGGGTAACTGGTGTGAGTTTGAAACAGATCTGGGTAAATTTTTGTTTGGTCCGAATCTTCAAAAGAAGATTCGAGAAGTTCCGAACGGATTCGAACCTAACAACCAACAGATCCATACTCAGGATGACTAGGGGAAGCCATGGTGTTAATTTGGGGCTGATTGGTTTAGATCAAGTTTTCAGGCCAACCTTCGATTTAAGATTCGAAGAGTTGTGGCCTGATTCGAAGGAAACTAAGGTTGGATTTGTGTAAGGGAGGTTCAGGAGTTCCTAGGGTGTTAATTTGGTGACCGGCGGCGTTGATGCCGCCGGGTTTCAGGCGAAGGGGAATAGGGGCGGCTAGGGTTAGGGGTCTGTTTGGAACGATGATGAACAGGAGTGGAGAGGGGGGGTGTTCGGTTAGGGGCTGGGTAAGGTTTGGGATTTATATAGGGGTAGGGTGGATTAGTATCGTCCGTTGGATCAATTAGAATGGAGGGCTAGGATCTATTCACTTAACCAAACGATGTCGTTTGGTTTAAGTTGGGGGACGGGTTGAACCGGGTCAATGGATCGGGTAAGGGTCTTGGGTTCGGGTGATGAGATCTTGGCCGTTGGTTGGATTTAATCCAACGGCCCTTGATGAGAGATGACCAAACGACGTCGTTTGGTTCTGGCTTTGAATTGGACCGGACAGGGGCTGTTGGGATTGGGCTTGTGAAGGGAATTAATTGATTTGGGCCTGGATTTTAATCCAGGTCCAATCTTTTACTAGTATGTTTTTTTTTATTTTTTTTTCAATTAATTCATTTTCTAATTAAAAAAAAATTATAAAACCATTTTAACTTCACAAAAATATATTAATTACTCTATAACCATTATTTAACACATAGACAAAAACATCAATCACACAGTGAAACATTTAAAATAGAACCAATGCGTATTTTTTGCGATTTTATTTAAATTATCTCTTAAATGCACAATTAAATCCTATATGCATGCAATATGTATTTTACTTTATTTTTTGATTTATTTTGACAAAAATAAACATTTACGGACATAACACAAACATTTAACACCACGCCAAATTCAAAAATTACACAGTAAAAGAAATTTATTTTATTTTTTGATTTATTTTGGAGTAGTTTTTCGTAAGGCAAAAATTACGTGCTCACAGCTGCCCCTCTTTGTGCGGAAACTTGAAGAGTTTTCGTACAAAGATAAAGTGAGCGGACACGAGCGATTTTTGCCCGTTCGAATACTCCGTGGGAAGCATTTTTAGAAAGATTTGACCGAACCTCTGCTTCAAAGGTTTCCTACATATCCTTGGCTATAAAGGAATCAGGTCAATGTAGTTCGGGAATTTTTGGTAGCTGGGACTACCATGGGACTGTGATGTTACTGCTGCTTTGTGCTGTTTTTACTGCTTGCTGACCTCCTTATTACACCTTACTTTAAAGGAAATACAAAAAGCTAAATTAGACTATGGTACATGAATTATAAAAATCTTATCTAGATCATGCCCTTGCGTTTCTTGTTGTCTTGATATCTTGGTGACTCTTGGGCATTTGGCTTATTCCGTATTCCTTTTGGAACTCTTGTTGTTTCTTGTTGGGGATTCTGTTGGACTTCTCTGCTTTATTGATTCTAGGTGTGCTCCTTTATCATATGAGCGGGCTTTTGATTTCAACACTTCAATTGTATTCCCTCGTTCTTCAGGTGGGTGTCTTGACTGCTTTAATTCTTTGCCCTCATTCTCCAGGTGGACGCCTGACTTCTTCTTTTTCTTTATCCTCATTCTCCAGGTGGACGCCTGATTTCTTCTTTTTCTTTATCCTCATTCTCCAGGTGGACGCCTGACTTCTTCTTTTTCTTTATCCTCATTCTCCAGGTGGACGCCTGATTTCTTTAATTCTCATCCTTATTCTCCAGGTGGACGCCTGATTTCTTCAATTCTTTGTCCTCATTCTCCAGGTGGACGCCTGATTTCTTTAATTCTCATCCTCATTCTTCAGGTGGACGCCTGATTTCTTCAATTCTTATCCTCATTCTCCAGGTGGACGCCTGATTTCTTCAATTCTTTGTCCTCATTCTCCAGGTGGACGCCTGATTTCTTCAATTCTTTGTCCTCATTCTCCAGGTGGACGCCTGATTTTTTCAATTCTTATCCTCATTCTCCAGGTGGATGCCTGATTTCTTCAATTCTCCATCCTCATTCTCCAGGTGGACGCCTGATTTCTTCAATTCTTTGTCCTCATTCTCCAGGTGGACGCCTGAATTCTTCAATTCTTTGTCCTCATTCTCCAGGTGGACGCCTGATTTTTTCAATTCTTATCCTCATTCTCCAGGTGGACGCCTGATTTCTTCAATTCTTTGTCCTCATTCTCCAGGTGGACGCCTGAATTCTTCAATTCTTTGTCCTCATTCTTCAGGTGGACGCCTGATTTTTTCAATTCTTATCCTCATTCTCCAGGTGGACGCCTGATTTCTTCAATTCTCATCCTTATTCTCCAGGTGGACGCCTGATTTCTTCAATTCTTTGTCCTCATTCTCCAGGTGGACGCCTGATTTCTTTAATTCTCATCCTCATTCTTCAGGTGGACGCCTGATTTCTTCAATTCTTATCCTCATTCTCCAGGTGGACGCCTGATTTCTTCTTTTCTCATCCTCATTTTCCAGGTGGACGCCTGACTTCTTCTTCTTTACCAGTTATTTCCAGACACAAATATTGTATTTGCCCCTGTTTTAAAATGAAAGAAAACTTCGTTAGTTTAAAGCAGGGTGGCTGGTTGTGGTATTCTTGCCGATGGTGATGTTTCTCTTCGTCTTTCTTTATTGCCTTGGAATGATTGAAAAGACTATTTTGTCTTTGTAATTGATCCTTGACTATAGGATTTCCTTCTGTATGTTTTCCTTTAAAACCTTTTAACTGTAATCAAATGCCTCTTCTGACTTTGCTGATCCACTTTTGATTTCCTCTTTCTTACACCCATATTTTATCTCCCACCTTTCGTGGCCGTATTTTGTAGCCTTGGATCTTGGTAGTATACCTTGACATTCTTTCTTATTTGTTTAGAATAAAATTTATCTCAAAGCTTGGGGAAAGTAAGATTATTAGTAGCGAAATACGCTGATTTCGACAATTATAGAATGAAAAGAAAAATCCAATTTTTGGATGACTGTTGGAAAAGGAATAAAAGACTTATCTGATTGGAATTACTGGCACCAATGATCAGGGTATGCATTTCGGATTAATCAACCCAGTCTTTTAATCAATCTCCTTTCAATTGTCTCAAGGAGTTTTCATTGATCAATTTTCCTCATTTTTCACTTCTCTACTTCCCTTTCGCCTTATGGTGCCTGCGAAGGTTTTCACCAATAAGACTCTCTCATTTTACTTTTCTCTCAACTTCCGTCGCCTTATGGTGCCCGTGTGGGTTTTCACCTATAAGACTCTCTCATTTTTACTTTCTTTCCTTGTTTGTACCACTTCATTTACTTGCATCAGCATTTTTCTAAGATTGATCGAAAGGTCTTTTTGGTATAAGGTTAGGAATGGAAAAGGTATTAAAAGCTAAATAGCTGTGGTATGGGTTTAAAATTACAACTCTTGGAATCTTTTCTTATTTCCAATACAATTCCTGCCCCAGTTTCTTGATTGGGGTCTCTTGATATTTCTTTTCCGTGCACATTGTGCATGTTGTGCACCCTATGACTGAGCCGTGAGGCGCCTACGTATCCTTCTTTGAGGAATCAGGTCAAACGTAGTTCACTACATAATAGTGAAGATTTTGATCTTTTTTTTTTTTTATTATTGATTCCAAGAGAGGTTAGGAAAGAAACAAGCATGGCTCAAAGGGGAAGCAAATGGTATAGTGTTTGGACAGCAGAATAAATTGCCTTTGTCATTTCAATCTTTGAAATAGTGCTAAATACAAACATTCAAAAGTTATGCATAATATCTCTTTACCGCGTCAGAATTGATTGCCATATCTATGCATTTGCCTTCAATATCTGTTAAACATAGTGCACCATTCGATAATACTCTGGTCACAATGAATGGTCCTTGCCAATTCGGAGCAAATTTGCCTTTTGCTTCAACCTGATGTGGAAGAATGCGTTTCAGCACATGCTGACCTACTTCGAACTTCCGGGGACGCACCTTTTTGTTGTATGCTCTTTCTATTCTTCTTTGATATAATTGACCATGGCATACTGCGGTCAATCGTTTTTCATCAATCAAATTTAACTGTTCTAGACGGGTTTTGACCCATTCATCATCATCAATCTTTGCTTCGGCAATGATCCGAAGGGAAGGAATCTCAATTTCTGCAGGAATTACTGCTTCGGTGCCGTATACCAACAAATAAGGAGTTGCTCCTACTGAAGTGCGAACAGTAGTGCGGTATCCCAATAATGCAAAGGGTAATTTTTCATGCCATTGTTTTGAACCTTCTACCATTTTCCGCAGTATCTTCTTTATGTTTTTGTTGGCTGCTTCTACTGCTCCATTCGCCTTGGGCCGATATGGGGTAGAGTTACGATGTGTAATCTTAAACTGTTGACATACTTCTTTCATTAAGTTGCTGTTAAGATTAGCACCGTTATCTGTGATGATCACCTTCGGGATTCCGAATCGACATATGATATTTGAGTGGACAAAATCGACCACAGCTTTCTTGGTCACTGATTTGAATGTCTTGGCCTCAACCCATTTGGTAAAATAATCAATAGCTACCAGAATGAATCTGTGTCCATTGGATGCTGCCGGTTCAATTGGTCCAATCACATCCATGCCCCAAGCAACGAAAGGCCATGGTGCCGACATTGTGTGCAACTCGGATGGTGGAGAATGAATCAAATCTCCGTGTATTTGGCATTGATGACACTTGCGCACAAAATTGATACAATCTCTCTCCATGGTAAGCCAATAGTAACCAGCTCGGAGGATTTTCTTTGCCAACACATATCCACTCATGTGGGGTCCGCAAACTCCTGAATGTACTTCAGACATGACAGTTGTAGCTTGTCTGGCATCTATGCATCTTAATAATCCGAGATCTGGTGTTCTTTTATACAAAACTCCTCCGCTTAAGAAGAATCCATTTGCTAATCGCCTGATGGTCCTCTTTTGATCTCCTGTGGCTTGTGCGGGATATATGCCCATCCTGATATATTCCTTGATGTCGTGGAACCATGGTTCTCCATCAAATTCTTCTTCAACCATATTGCAATAAGCGTGCTGATTGTGGATTTGAATATGTATTGGATCCACATAAGCTTTGTCTGGATGGTGCAACATTGATGCTAGGGTAGCCAATGCATCGGCAACTTCATTATGGATTCTTGGAATATGTTGGAATTCCACTGATTGAAACCGCTGACAAAGATCATGTAGACATTGTCGGTATGGTATGAGCTTCAAATCTCGGGTTTCCCATTCTCCTTGAATTTGATGTACCAAAAGATCCGAATCTCCCATGACTAAGATTTCTCGGATACCCATGTCTGCAGCTAGCCTTAACCCCAAAATGCAAGCTTCATATTCAGCCATATTATTGGTGCAATAAAATCGTAGTTGAGCCGTAACAGGATAGTGATGCCCTGTTTCAGAAATGATTACAGCTCCTATTCCGACTCCTTTCATGTTAGCAGCTCCATCAAAGAAAAGTTTCCAGCCAGGTTTTTCAATTTGCTCCACCTCGTCGATATGCATTGTTTCCTCATCAGGAAAATAAGTCTTCAGGCGGCTCATATTCCTCATCGACCGGGTTTTCGGCTAAATGATCGGCCAGTGCTTGAGCCTTCATTGCAGTCCGAGTCACATAGACGATGTCGAATTCTGTGAGCAATATCTGCCACTTTGCAAGTCTTCCTGTTGGCATAGGCTTTTGAAAAATGTATTTCAATGGATCCAACCTAGAAATGAGGTAAGTAGTGTAGGATGACAAATAGTGTTTTAATTTTTGAGCTACCCATGTTAGGGCGCAACATGTCTTTTCCAGATGAGTATACTTAACCTCATAAGCTGTGAACTTCTTGCTAAGGTAGTAGATGGCCTGTTCTTTTCTGCCAGTGAGGTCATGCTGCCCCAATACACAACCAAATGAATTTTCCAAAACCGTCAAGTAAAGAATCAAAGGTCTTCCTGGCTCTGGCGGGACCAACACGGGTGGGTTTGATAAGTACCCTTTTATTTTATCGAACGCTTCCTGACACTCATCGGTCCATTTGATTGCAGCATCCTTTTTTAACAATTTGAAAATTGGCTCGCAGGTTGTTGTGAGCTGAGCAATAAACCTACTGATATAATTTAACCTTCCCAACAAACTCATTACTTCAGTTTTGTTTCTTGGGGGTGGCAGTTCTTGGATGGCTTTGATCTTTGATGGGTCTAGCTCGATGCCTCGTCGACTGACTATGAATCCCAGCAATTTTCCAGATGGAACTCCGAATGCGCACTTGGCAGGGTTAAGCTTGAGGTTGTACCTGCGAAGTCTTAAGAAGAACTTCCTCAAATCCCCAACGTGGTTGGTCTGATGCTTTGATTTTATGATTACATCATCCACGTATACCTCAATTTCCTTGTGTATCATATCATGAAACACTGTGGTCATTGCTCTCATATAGGTTGCTCCGGCGTTCTTCAAACCGAATGGCATTACCCTGTAGCAATAAGTTCCCCATGGTGTGATGAATGCCGTCTTTTCTGCATCTTCTTCATCCATTAGAATTTGATGATATCCGGCATAACAGTCCACGAAAGATCCTATATCATGCTTGGCACAATTGTCGATCAAGATATGGATATTGGGTAATGGGAAATTATCCTTTGGACTTGCTTTGTTGAGATTGCGATAGTCGACGCATACTCTAATTTTGCCGTCTTTCTTTGGCACAGGAACGATATTAGCTAACCAAACAGGATATCGAGTGACTCGAATGACCTTTGCTTCCAATTGTTTGGTGATTTCTTCTTTAATTCTCACACTCATATCAGGCTTGAATTTTCTCAACCTCTGCTTGACAGGAGGCACTGTTGGATCGGTGGGTAATTTGTGGACCACTAAATCAGTGCTCAAGCCCGGCATGTCGTCATACGACCATGCAAAAATATCTTTGAATTCTATGAGTGCTTTAATTAACTCCTCTCGGATTTTTGGCTCGAGATGGACACTTATTTTAGTTTCTCGGACATTACTCGTGTCCCCTATATTGACATCCTCGGTATCATTCAAGTTAGGTTTGATTTTTTCCTCAAAGTGAATTAACTCTTTACTAATCTCTTCAAAAACCTCATCTTCATCATATTCTGATTCATAATCACAATATGTTTCTTGAATTAATATTTCGGAATCAGATTGATTTTTAAGACTGGGCTGAAGATTCCTCATGCATGCCATATCACTAGAGCCAGCATAAAAAGAACTGTACAAAAAAGAAGAAAAAGAAAAGAAAGCTATTAGGAATGATAATAAAAAGGAAACTGCTTTTTATTGGATAATGAAAAATAACAAGGTTTTGCACGCTTCAAACCAACTGTAAGATAAATTTTGGGATTACAACCTTGAAATATCCCAAACAAACTGAAAAAAAAA
This sequence comes from Nicotiana sylvestris, assembly GCF_000393655.2. Taxonomy (NCBI): domain Eukaryota; kingdom Viridiplantae; phylum Streptophyta; class Magnoliopsida; order Solanales; family Solanaceae; genus Nicotiana; species Nicotiana sylvestris. Next base: position 60,022,390 of record NC_091061.1, read on the forward strand.
TCAAAATAAACTACCAAGACTCCTTTCGAATTGGGAGAGGAGTGGCTTTCCAATTATTGAGCTTTGTTTTTGGTCCAACGAATTGAACTTCTGCGTTGCTACACCCTTCTCCGTCTTCCAGCATATTTACATCACTAAACAATTTCTCGAACCTTTCAATTAATTCCTCCTCAGGATTGACCTGGGATTTAGGAATTGTTGTTATCGGGCGATTTTTAGCACCGGTCTTGACAAAAGACTTCAACAGCTGTGGTACTGGTTTTGGAAGAACCCATGCTTGGTGTTTCAACTTCCTGGCTCTCATCACGTCATTGGCGGTTGGTGTGAATCCTAAACCGAATGTTCCCCAGTTCTCGGGGAGAGATACTGGTTGTACAATTCCTTGCAAAGATAAGCCCAGACCTTTGCCGGGTATAAAGCCATTCTTCAGCATTTCATAAGCTACCATGACTGATGTAGAGGATACCTTTGGATTCGCAAGGTATTTTCCTTCTGGAATTTTCTCTACCGACACTGTGTCTGACACTTGGTATACCCATGGTCCTTGGTCAATTTCTGCTCCCTCGACTGGTACAATGGTGCTGTTGTGAGCATTTAAATTTTCTTCTCCATGCACGACTATTTCTTGATGGTCCCATTCAAACTTGACAACCTGATGTAATGTTGACGGGACTGCTTTAGCAGCATGGATCCATGGTCGACCCAACAACAAGTTGTAAGAAACAGTCATGTCCAAAACTTGGAATTCCATTGTGAATTCAACTGGCCCTATAGTTAGTTCCAACACTATGTCGCCAAATGAATCTCTACTTCCACCGTCAAATCCTCGTACGCAGATACTGTTCTTTTGAATCCTCTCCTCTTTAATTTTTAATTTGTTTAAAGTGGAGAGAGGGCATATGTTTGCACTGGACCCATTGTCGACCAATACCCGGGTTACTACGGAGTTTTCACATTTCACGGTGAGGTAAAGAGCTCTGTTGTGCTCGGTACCTTCCACAGGTAATTCATCATCAGCAAATGTAATCCTGTTCGTCTCAAAGATTCTGTTGGCTATTTTGCCCAAATGATTTACAGAGATCTTTTCAGGAACATGAGCTTCATTCAGGATTTTCATCAATGCCAGACGGTGTTCCTCTGAATGGATCAGTAATGATAACAATGAAATTTGAGCGGGGGTCTTCTTTAATTGATCCACAACAGAATAATCATGGAGCTTCATTTTTCTTAAAAACTCCTCCGCCTCTTCTTCCGTCACAGCTTTCTTCGTGGGCATTGGATTGTTTTTAGTTTTTCTCAACTCTTCAGGAGTAAAACATCTTCCCGATCGAGTCAAACCTTGTACCTCACACACTTCTTCCTTGATTTCTTTGCCTTTGTACATTACGGTCACCCGTTCATAGTTCCATGGGATGGCTTTGTTGTTGATGATTGGCAGCTGAATTACAGGTGCAATAATAACTCGATCTGTACGTGCTCCTTCCACAATTACGACGGGTTTGTTAGCAACCCCTGGTACTATCACCTTTGTCCTCTCTTGTTTTGCGGCAACTTTGTTCGATGATCCCTCATCGACTATCATAGACGGTTCACCACCATTCTTGTTATGCTTAGACACCGGCTTCTCCTCCATTAACTGCTTATCTGGCTTGGTTTCATGAGACTTGATCATCATGACAGTTTGTGACGGCTTCTTTGTCTCCCCATCAGCTTGTATGATTTCTATCATATTAGCCTCTTGATGGGCTGGCATTGGATTTCTATTGATATTTGGAGCTTCAGGGGTTTGAACCTCGATTTTATTAGTATCAATCAGCTCTTGTATTGCATTTTTCAAATGCCAACATTTCTCCGTATCATGGCCTGGTGTACCGGAGCAATATTCACAGCTAATGGTGTAATCCAGATTCTTTGGTGGAGGATTGGGTAGCTTGGATTGTATTGGTCTCAACATGTCTAACTGTCTCAGCCTGTGGAACAGACTAGTGTAAGACTCTCCCAATGGAGTGTAAGTTTTCTTTTTCTGTTCCCTTTCTCCCCTGAATGCTGGTCTAGGCCTGAAACCTGGTCCGGGATAAGCTCGGGGGTAGGTATTTGGTGTGACAGGAGCACGCCAATTGGTGTGAACAGGTGGCTGATTGTATGCTTGAGCGTGGTTAATGGCGAAATGAGGCTCTGAAGGGTGATAGTAATGTTGGGATGAATCATGGTGGTAAGCTGATTGGCGAGGTCGTTGCTGATTATAGTAAAGCGGTGAACCCCTGGGTCCTGGCCAAATTCCTGAATCAACTACGGTTGCTTCCTCCCTCTTCTTTCTTCCGATTCCTCCTACCCCGCCTTGAATAGCTTGAGTAGTTGCTTTAATTGCTGAATAGCTCATGATTTTGTTTGTCTTGAGGCCTTCTTCTACCATACCTCCCATCTTCACTACCTCGTTGAATGATTTTCCAACCGCTGAAACCAAGTGGGCGTAGTAAGTTGGTTCCAAGGCTTGGAGGAAGTAGTCTACCATTTCGCTCTCCTTCATAGGAGGATCCACTCTTGCCGCCTGTTCTCTCCACCGAAAACCATACTCTCTGAAACTTTCATTGTGTTTCTTCTCAAATTTGGTCAAAGATAATCGATCTGGGATGATTTCCAGATTGTATTGGAAATGGTATGCGAATGCCTGTGCCAGGTCATCCCAGGTGTACCATCTTCCATGGTCTTGGCGTGTATACCACTCCAAAGCTGATCCGCTTAGACTTTGACTGAAGTAAGCCATCAATAATTCATCCTTTCCCCCAGCTCCTCGCATCTTGCTACAGAAACCCCTTAGGTGGGCTACTGGGTCGCCGTGCCCGCTGTATAGGTCAAATTTGGGCATCTTGAAGCCAAATGGCAATTGTACATTAGGGAATAAGCATAAATCTTTGTAGGCTACACTGACTTGCCCACCTAATCCTCGCATGTCTCGGAACGACTGTTCTAGACTTTTGACCTTCCTGAACATCTCTTCTTGTTCAGCATTTTTGGCTGGCTTGTTAATTTCGGTTGGGAGATCAAACTGAGGAGCAGGTGAATTGATTTCGGAGGCTTTGAAGGTGGGCTCCGGGGGGTAATATTGGTTGTCTTGGGCCTGAAATGTAGGCTCACTAGGAGATTTGTGAAATGTAGCAGGGGGAGGTGCTACAAAAACAGGAGTCATAGGTGGAGGAAGGTACGGAACTGGTTTTGGAGGTGGAGACTGTGGTGTCTGAGAGGTGGTGCCTCGGTAGTGCTGATAAATGGGGAAACTTGGGGATAATTCAGTGGTGATATTATCCTGAGTTTGGATTATTGATGGAGCAGGGTTATTTGGGTAAGATGGGGGCAACTGTCCTGTAGACCAAGCTTGATACATTTCTGCCATTTGCTGCTTGAGCTTAAGCATTTCTTCTTTCATTTTCCCGACATCCATCTCTTCTATCTCCATACTTGTGTCAACATCTGGGATAGACATACTTTCGGGTATTGGTCCTTTTGATCTTGTGTGATAGTGATAATATGCCAGTATACTCTTTAGAGAAACTAACTGGTTGAATTCTGAAAATGGACAAACTTGTTAGTTTCGAGAGTTTAACACATATATAATCACACGTTGAGATGCAATGCTCCTAGACAAATAATCCCTTTCTATTATGCATTCGCTCGGTTGCTTGTATCGTCCCAGCTTTTGAATTTTTTTATTGTTATTCACTTTTATTTATTACAGATATCTTTATCGTGGTGATCGACTCTTAGAGATTGCCTATGTATTATGTCAAACATGAATCAGACCTTGCGTAGTTCGGACCAAAGTCAATCATGTTTATTTATTGCACAAAGATGGAATTACATTCGAAAACTTTAAGAAAATAGCTTGAAACATACACACTTAAATCAGAATAAAAGATACAATTCATAACATCTCACAAAATGCCCCACTTTCCACTTTTGTTCTCTAATATTGGACTATCTGCTCAATGTGGGGCTTGACCTGGATGGCCTCCCAGCGTACGATACATCCTTTCCAACTCTATTGCTAGATGACGAGCAAAAGTGGGCGCATGCTCTGTAAACCTTTCATAATCCATTCCTTGGCAGTTTACATAACTTTGAGATGTGAAGACTGCCAAGTCGTGGACTTGTGCCCTGAAACCTTGGAGACGTTGGTCTTGGTCTTGCAATTGCTGCTGACGAGTGGTGGCTATGTCTCTGACACGGTTTTCACGATCTAAAGCTGATTCTAATAGAGCTCGGAGTCTGGCCTGCTCTAATCTTGCTTGTGATCTTTCCCTGTCGAGGTCTGCTTGTTGGTATTCTCTGTTGCATCTTCTTGCCTCTTCTAGTTGTGCACGAAGCTGGTCTTCTGATCGCATCCAATAGTCTTTTTCCTTCTTGAATTGAGCCTTGTCTTTTTCGGATTGCCTATCCTGGCGTTCCTTGTTAGATCTGGCTTCTTCATTTAATTGTTGGATCCTTTCTTTTGCTTTGCTCAATGCCCTTTCGTTTTCTGCAAGAATGGAGTCAAAATCTTGCATTTTTTCGAAGAGATTGGCGATGGTTTTTTGATCTTTCCAGCTTCTCTTTGGCGTTTCAGAGACTCTTTTCATTTTTTGGAATCTAGCATGAAGATTTTCATTCTCACAAGCTAGACTCTTTTTCTCGCCTTTGGCTTCTTGTTCTTGCAAATCTTTCTCCAAACTGAGGCTTCTTAGATTTTCTTTTAGGGCATGGATAGTGGCTTTGTACCCTTTTTCTTTTTCTCCCCAGATTAACCGCTCTTGGATTTTATCATTGAAATTTTGAACATGGGGTCTTTTTGTTGGCCTTTTTAGCTCAGGTTCCGGTGCATCATCCACGCGGGACCGCTTTTCGAACCACCTTGCATATCCAGGATTTATCTCACCCTTGGTAGCGTCTAGGACTTGAGTATCACTTTTCAAGTATCGGCACCCATTCCACATCTGCTGAAGTAGAGCTTCGGGAATAGTGGCTTCTGGGTGTAATTCGATTACTTGCATACTCAAATCTTCCTCATCAGGAACTATTTGATATCTCCCTAGTTGCCTTAGGACTCTTAGTGGTGCATATGGCTGAATGCTTCTCAATCCCAATAGTAGTAGATAACTATTTGAGGTTGACATATGTATTACTTCTCTCATCGGGAGCCATCCCAGAGTCCATTCAATTTGATTTGCCGTTAAAGCCTTTAGATGAGATACCCATGCTTCTATCCCTTCTGGAGCTTGGTAATTTTTTGTTCTTTCCTCATAGCTCTCGATGCAATTAGCTCTGTTCGACCCATACTGTATGATCTTGGGTTGTTGTTGGAGATGTTCAATCACCCACATTTGCAACAAAATTTTGCATCCTTCGAAAACCTTCGCCCCTGATTTGCATAAAGTCAAAGCCCGATAAATATCTGACAGAATGATGGGGACAAGGGTGTGATTTTCTTTAGTGGTGAGGATTTGCACAATTTTTGCGGTGCGAATATCAATTGTTCGCTCTTTATTTGGGAAGACCATGACTCCTAGAAAAGCCACCATGAAAGCAAATCGTCGGTGTATCTGCCAAGTGTCTTTGTTTTGCTTATTAGTAAGGCCTTTCTCATGAATTTCGAACCCATCTGACTTTCCAAATCTGGAATACAAAAAGTTGAAGGAACAACATCCATTGATGACATTGCTTTTCCTAATTTGACTGCTGATGTTCAGAAGACCGAAGAATCGATGTATTGAAGGAGCCTTTGTGAATATCAAGCTTTGATTTCTTAAACTTCCGTCAAAACCAACATAGCCAGCTACCTCCTCTAATGTAGGAGTAAGCTCAAAGTTAGAGAAACGAAAAACATTGTGTACCGGGTCCCAGAAAGTTACTAATGCCGTAATCAGATCATCCCGAGGCTTAACTTTCATAATGTCCGTGAGATTTCCCAAATGCTTGACGACCCATTTTTGACCGTCTTCGCCTAAATCATACCACCACATTTGAAGCTGACATAAAAATTCCTCCGTACTTGTGGATGAGGGGCTTTGTGTAGTGCTCATTTTGTATCTGAAATTTAATTTTAATAAAGTCAAAATTTATACTAAAATCATTTTCAAAATTTTTTCTTTTATTTTTTAAAAAAAAAAAACAATTAAAACTATATTTTTCGAAAATTTTAAGGCAACCCATTTTATTCCTTGCTTCTTACCATGATTTTATTTAAACTGGTCAACAAGCATGTTCGAGGCAAATGAATGCACAAGTAGCAAGTAGGATGCATCATGATGGTCTTTTAATTTTTTGGTTCACCTGTCCTAGACAGACCCAACCCCTGTGTTGAGTCTCCAAGGGCAAATGCATATGATGCAAATATTCGTTCCTACTAGGGATCCGGTACATGGCTGAGTTATTCTAAGTGTAAAACCTTAGGTTGATTGTTCTAAACCTGGCTTACCCAAACGGACAGTTTGAGCCGAAGTGGGGGTAACGTACAGGGAGCACGAAAGTCTGCCCGGCCTAGTTACTTGTCCCAACTCCGTCTTATTTGGTATGACTTTAACAGAAAGGTGGGTCACGTGCACGTGTACACCATAAATTCAGAAGACTCAGAAAGAAGGGGGTTTCGTAGCAGTTGTATATATTCACAATTCAAATAATATTAAAGCGGTAAAAAAAAAAACATTTGGCATATTAGCATATAAACAGTTGAAAATTATATAGTAAGTAAAGCCAATAAAACAGATATTTTAAGCTCGAATTCTTTAAACCCTGAACCAATGGTTCTGGGTTAAGATAACACTTTTGTCCCCAGCAGAGTCGCCAGAGCTGTCGCACCTCCTTTTTCCCGCGCCCGCGGGGCGCATGGGGAGTTTACTCCAATTAAAGGACAGTCGAAACGGGATTTGTTTATTTGTTTAAGAGTCGCCACCTGGGAATTTTGAGGCGTCCCAAGTCACCAATTATAATCCCTGAATCGAGGAGAATATGACTCTGTTTATTTTTCTGTGAACCAAAAATCCTGAGTAAGGAATTCTGTTAATCCGGAAGAAGGTGTTAGGCATTTCCGAATTCCGTGGTTCTAGCACGGTCGCTTAAACTGTTTTTATTATTGGCTTAATCATCTTGATTTTATTAAATATATTGATGTTATCTGATTTTACTACCGCTTATACTTATCGTGATTAAGGACCCTTCTTCGAATCAAATTACGCGTACGTATATTCGTGTTACAAAAAAAAATGCGAAATTGTGTCACGCGTACGTGTACACAATAATTTTTGATAATCTTTTAAGCAATCATTTTTCCGAGATTGTGTTGAATCAAGAATATTTATTTTTCTTGAATAGTGAACCGTACATCTCGGGTTTTTATGAAATTGATTTAACGTCTTTGGATAAATCCTTTTACTAAATATTTGTTCGAAATTGCGCGTACGCATAATCCGAATTTTTGCTTCTAAAATATAATCAAGGTACGCGAACGTATCCCTAATTGCGCAAAAATATTAAGGATTTTTCCACAAATTATTCATACATTTTTATATGAAACTCATGATAAATTCCCATTTAAGGTTTCAAAGAATTTACAATATTAAATGTTGACCGTTGATTATATTTTCCGAATATAAATAATTTATTCCAACTGTTCAAATTCAAAGGACATAATAAAAATATGATTAATACTATCCTTCAAAAATATATGACATATATATATATACATGCCAAAGAATAAATGGCATATGAAACTGAAAATAAATGATTCATAAAGGGAAGGAAATATTTTCCGAGAATTTTCATTGTTTACTTAATGCAAATTCTATTTTTAATTATCAATGATGTAAAATGTGGCAATCTATGCTTGTACATCTCTTTTCATTCTCATACACTTGCTTTTAATCTAATAGGCCTAATTACTTGGTCACTTTGTTTTATGAAAGTAGATAAGCATCGAATTTGTAAAAAGGGAATTATTATGCAAGTTAATTTAACAAAGTTACATTATATGCAACCCGATTATTTGGCGTAAGCATTCATAACGTTCTGTCATCATGACGAGCTATACCAACTTACTTTACTCATATGATTATACATGTCATCATACCATATAATAACTTATACCAATCTAAACAAAATCATACTCATTACAAGATATTCTACTAATGTAACTTCTTTATCTTTGCATTTAGTTAATAGTATTAAGGGATGCAATCAATGGTCCATTTTTATGCCTTACTCCCTGTCTTGACAATTTATTAAACTAATGAGATAATGAACTAATATTATTACAAACCTTTATACAAACTTTTAAAGTAAGACAAATAGCCCATAGCTATCAAATTGAATTTACTACTAATTAACTAACAGGAAACAAAAATGAAATTTAACTTGATGAACTTGGACAAATAAAAATAGACTTTCAGTTCAAGCTTTATCGACAAGTCATGTTGAATCTCTTTCCAACTTAAAATTTAAAAGACATATACCTGAAAATGGAGGTAGAAGAAGTAAGTTTCAGCAGTTGCAGCAGTAACAAATTCAGTAGAATATACTGATAACACAGTAAAATCTGAACAAGAATAGGATTCGAAGAGCCCAGATGCACAGTAAAGTACTTTTAAGAAACACTTCGGATTTTAACTGAACAGTGGAACCAAGTAAGGTTGAACAGATTCAACAAAAGAAACAATATTTCAGAATTTCAATATCTTTTCAGTTTCAAATTTCCATTTTTTTTTTGATTTTTCTGTTTTCTGCTGCTGTATATCTGTGTGTGTGTATGACTGTTCTTTTTGTTCCTTTTCTGTTTCTTCTTCCTCTCCTAAATTCTCTCAAACTAACCATCTTCTGAAAACTGATTTCCCTCCCTCTGAAAAATGATTAAAACTCTCCTTCTGTCTGAAACTCCCTCTCAATTTTCCTAAAATTTCTTCAAAGGGAACTCTTAAACTTTGTCCCAGTTTTTTCTGAAAATTCCTCAAAGACTCTCCTAAATTCTGTGTTTCTCACTCAAATATTCTGTCCTTTAACTGTCTGTCCAGCTCCTGTATTTATACAGGGCTGGTCCTAGGCAATTTAAGTGCTTCTTGGACCCCCTTCTTCTTTTTAAAAACAGAAAATCCCATTATGTAAAACCTTTTCCCTGATTTTCAGCAGCCCATTATCCCTTGTTCCCCATTAGTATTATTAACTAATAGCAACTAACATTACATTATAATATACTAGTACTAACACCCTGTTTTTTACTGCTCATTCCCAGAAATGCCCCTGAAATCCTAATGTTATTACTGAAAAATCAGAACCTATAGCAAAACAGTTTCTAAAATCTGTACAAACTTAGTTATCTCCTGATTTACAGCTATAACCAATCCTATGATTTTGAAACAGTATTACATCTCTAATAGCTGACTGACAAAAACTGAAATTAAAACAGGGAATTATCAACTGAATAAAACAAACTTAACATTATACAGAACATGCAGGATTCTTTCAACTGGAATTCAAAACTGAATTAAAAGCAAACAAATACAGGAGCATTGTCAATATACTGACAATGTCCCGTTTAGAAAACAACAATACAACATACATTTGAATTCACTAATTCATAAACAAACATGATTTAATTGACGAATACTAATCAATTGACTATTTACAACATTTGTCAATAATTAGTCCAAACAATAGAATCAGACTGTTTCAGTCAACATTTTCAGAAATGAAAAATTCGTAATATAACTAATCGACGAACTTAATCGAGTCGATTACACACATTGCAAACAATCACAAACAATAGAAACTATTCACATTCGGATCAAGTAAATAGGTAGGAGACAGAAAGGACAGAATTGATCAAAAATGAATATGAAAAATTAAAAAGCTATTAAAACAGACAACAATACACGTAGAATACAAAAAAGAAATAGAAAAAATACCTCTGAATCTTCACTCGAACTCAACTTGGATTTGGACCTTTTTGTTTGAAATCAAACTGACCTTAGTCGAAGTATTTTCCACTGAAAATACTTCGACTAAGGTCGATTAAACCTCAATCTTCATTTAATAGGCACAGAATCCGGAAGTTTGGTATTTTTAGGGTTCTTAAAAACTCGATTTGGGATTTAACCATTTCTGGTCAGATTCGAGAAGAACCAAAGATATTCTAGGCACGAGGGAGGCCAGGAGGGTAACTGGTGTGAGTTTGAAACAGATCTGGGTAAATTTTTGTTTGGTCCGAATCTTCAAAAGAAGATTCGAGAAGTTCCGAACGGATTCGAACCTAACAACCAACAGATCCATACTCAGGATGACTAGGGGAAGCCATGGTGTTAATTTGGGGCTGATTGGTTTAGATCAAGTTTTCAGGCCAACCTTCGATTTAAGATTCGAAGAGTTGTGGCCTGATTCGAAGGAAACTAAGGTTGGATTTGTGTAAGGGAGGTTCAGGAGGTCCTAGGGTGTTAATTTGGTGACCGGCAGCGTTGATGCCGCCGGGTTTCAGGCGAAGGGGAATAGGGGCGGCTAGGGTTAGGGGTCTGTTTGGAACGATGATGAACAGGAGTGGAGAGGGGGGTGTTCAGTTAGGGGCTGGGTAAGGTTTGGGATTTATATAGGGGTAGGGTGGATTAGTATCGTCCGTTGGATCAATTAGAATGGAGGGCTAGGATCTATTCACTTAACCAAACGATGTCGTTTGGTTTAAGTTGGGGGACGGGTTGAACCGGGTCAATGGATCGGGTAAGGGTCTTGGGTTCGGGTGATGAGATCTTGGCCGTTGGTTGGATTTAATCCAACGGCCCTTGATGAGAGATGACCAAACGACGTCGTTTGGTTCTGGCTTTGAATTGGACCGGACAGGGGCTGTTGGGATTGGGCTTGTGAAGGGAATTAATTGATTTGGGCCTGGATTTTAATCCAGGTCCAATCTTTTACTAGTATGTTTTTTTTATTTTATTTTTCAATTAATTCATTTTCTAATTAAAAAAAAAATTATAAAACCATTTTAACTTCACAAAAATATATTAATTACTCTATAACCATTATTTAACACATAGACAAAAACATCAATCACACAGTAAAACATTTAAAATAGAACCAATGCGTATTTTTTGCGATTTTATTTAAATTATCTCTTAAATGCACAATTAAATCCTATATGCATGCAATATGTATTTTACTTTATTTTTTGATTTATTTTGACAAAAATAAACATTTACGGACATAACACAAACATTTAACACCACGCCAAATTCAAAAATTACACAGTAAAAGAAATTTATTTTATTTTTTGATTTATTTTGGAGTAGTTTTTCGTAAGGCAAAAATTACGTGCTCACAATCATCCCGTGACTCATAGTTGTTTCGCTCGTTCCTAAATCTTGATGAAGAACCTGATTCTTTGTTTCTTGATCTGTGATCGTGCCTTTAATTATCTTGTTTTGACCGTGAGTTTTTCCCCGCAGGTCCCATATATGGCTCGTACCTGTTTTTACATGATCTTTTTCGTTCTCTGCACGTCTTGAACGTATACTTTCTTCTTTTTGAGATCGGGGAACAGTATCTTACTCAATCCTCAACTTCGTGCTATACCTGTTATAAACATCATTCCAAGTTGTAGCTGGGAATCCTCGAAGGCTTTCCTTTAGTCTCCTCGTAGCTTCCGAGCTTTTTCATTCAAATTGCTTGTGAAAGCTATAGTTGCCCAGTTATCAGGTACACGCGGCAATGTCTTTCTTTCGTGTTGAAATCTGTCCATGAATTCTCTAAGTAATTCTGAATCTCCTTGCTTAATTTTTAAAATATCCTCCATTCTTTTTTCCACTTTTTGGGCTCCCGAGTGTGCTTTGATGAAAGAATTTGCAAGCTCAGCAAATGAATTTATAGAATTTTCAGGTAAAACGGAATACCACGTTAGTTCTCCTTTGGTGAGTGTTTCACCAAATTTCTTGACTAATACCGATTCGATCTCCTGCTTAGTCAAATCATTGCCTTTTACGCCCGTTGTGAATGCAGTCACGTGGTCCCGTGGGTCTGTTGTTCCATCATACTTTGGAATATCAGGCATTTTGAACTTTTTTGGAATTGGGAGTGGGGCAGCACTTGGCTTCCAGTGTTGTTGCGAATATCTGTCCATGTCTACCCCTTTGATTATGGGCGGCACCCCGGTTATCTGCTCTATGCGTTCACTTTGCTCCTTGAGCTGTTTCTGCAAGGTTAGTACAAAATTTTGTAAATCAGAATTAATTACAATACCTGGTTCTCTCTCCTGCGATTTACTGGGGGTTCCACCACTGCCTGAGTTAACAAGCTCGGAACGAGGGTTTTCTATAGTGTTATTATTTGGAGATGGTGTAGGTGTTGCAACAGGTAACTGGTTAACAAGCGCTTCAACAGCTTTGTTGACCTGTGCAATAATTAATTTCTGCAAAGCTTCATCAACAACTTCAGCATTTTCAAATTGAGCATACTCGTTTATTTGAGATCCATCGGGAGTACCCTCACGAGATTGCCGTGGAGAGTCTTGCGGAGTAGGAACTTGAATGTTAATGTTTTGTGGGCCTCCCTGACTTTGTTTACTCTCTTGGTTTCCTGGGGTGCTGTCATTGTTATTCGACATGATTGATGTAACAAGGAAGGTCAAGTGAAAAGAAAATAGATTATCAGATTCCCGGTAACGGAACCAATTTGTTTAACCAAAAAATAGAATTTCAGTCAAAGCTAGAATTTAGAAGAACACGGGTTACTGATAATCAAAAGAATATGTAGAAGAGAATAATTTAGAGTAACCAGAATATAATCAGGAGAGAAACAAGTGAATCAGAGTATATTTCAATTGTGTCTGTCCTTACAAGTGACTAGATTCCTCCCTTTTATAGGTGTCTTGAAGATATGCGTTTCCAAGATCTACCGTCCATTGGCGCGATCTTCAGTAATTTATCTACCCAACCACGAAAATTGGGAACATCCCCCACAACTCCCATGGTTGCTAAAAGGAAAAACAAGGGGGGGGGGGGTAAAATTAGTAAAGCTGATAAATTTGAAAGAAGAAGGTACGAGAGGGATAAAAGACCTACGTGCAAAATTCCACTTCTCAGGGAAAGGAACATTATCTTCACCCACTAAACCAACAGTGGGGGCAGCAACAAATCAGGCATACCAGCTACGATCCTTGTCATCTTCTGCGCTCTTTATTATGGTCAGATCCGTTCCTTTTGATAAATGATCTAAATAGGTACGGTCGCTGAATCCTTCAAATGTCCTCATGTGCCTCTTCCTTTGCCTTTGCTCGTTTCTATTGCTACCCGTGACTCTTGACTAATTATAATTCTTTGACTATTTGACCAGTCCACATATCTCAACATATATAAATTCAAATTTTTTCCAATACAAGGACTCCCTTAACATCAGTATCTCAAACTCGTAAAGTAATTACCAGTCCATTATTGTGTGGCATCAGTAGTCTGTCTGCATATTCATCATCAAAAGTGATGCTTTCGCCAATCAGTATTTTTCGGTTTTGTTTTTTCGTGGTTGAGTGGATTTTTAACAAATTTGGCTACTGTGAATGTTACTCCGTTGACTCCTGGACCTCCAAAACTAATATTAATCGTCTGTTTGGGAGATAGAGCCCTTGGTGGTCCTTCGTTACTTTGATTCTTCATATAAGACTGGTTCCCTTTTTTAGTAAATAATTCCGTACAACAAACTTTCTTCATAAGATATTCTACTTTATTTTGTGAAACCCTAAAATCCATGGTTTTATGTCCATGATCATTATGAAACTCACACAAATTTCAGACTGCTTTTACTTGGATCTGTTCTCATCTCCTTTGGCCATCTTATCTTATCACCCATATAGTTTAATATAGTTCCTAATTTAGAAATACTTACATTAAAGTTGTAATCTATGAGCTTTGGTCGTGCATGATAATCCCTAATTTTTGACACTTCGGTTCTTTACTAGTTCGAAAGGGATTGCACCATTCATCTGCTCGGAACCTCTATCATCACGGTTTGACCTGGTTTTCTCTCTGGTTCTGATTGTAATAGTCCGACATATGGCTTGTATCGGTTGTTAGGGCATCTACAATCGACTTTAGTCCTCCTTTGCGCTTTCTACGATCATAAAACTTGTTTCTACACCTATTGAAAAATCTGGGTTGAATCACAGTGTCCTCCTTAATCCGGAGCTTAGTGCTATAATGGTTATACACATCATTCTATGTCATTAGAGGGAACTCTTGTAGACTATCCTTCAACGCTCTCGTATCCTTCGAGCTATCCTTATCCGGATTTTGTGTAAAGGATATCATATCCTAATTATCTAGCACTAGTGGTAATGGCATCCTTTTACTTTGGAATCAATCGACAATTCCCAGAGCAATTCTGTGAATTTTGAAGATATTTTCCATCCGCAACTGTTTGTGCTCCGAAATGTGCCTTAATGAAAGTATTTGTAAGCTTAGCAAAAGAGTTAATTGAATTTTCAGGATGAAGAAAATATCATGTTAACGCCCCTTTGGTGAAGGTCTCTCTAAACTTCTTCACCAATACCAACTCGATCTCTTCCTTTGCTAGGTCATTGCCTTTAATTCCCATTGTGAAAACTATGACATGATCATATGGGTCCAAGGTTCCCTCATACTTGGGTAGGTCTAGCATTTTGAACTTCTTTGGGAATGGGATTGGGGCTGCACTCGGCTTCTAAGGTTGTTGTACGTACTTGTTCATATCGACCCTTTTGATCACGGGTGGTACTCCCGAGATTTGTTCAATCTATTCACTTTGATTCTGGAGTTGTTTCTGTAAAGTTGGTACTAAGTTTTGTAAATATGAACTTTCATCTGTACTTGAACCACCATTTCCGTTATCATTCGAGATCTCTCCAATATCAGAGTTTCGGGGTGCAGCTGTCAGATCTTTCCTGGGCGACATTGGCATCCAGGCACTTGAATTTTACATTAGGATTTGAATATCCTTGTTTATTTGTCGACTGCAAGCTCTTTGTTCCGTCATAAATTCTTCAATCCTCGACTGCATTCCAGATGCTTCACCAATCGTTCTTTAAGGTGAGGGCACCCTGCCACGTTCCGGAGGGGTATCTTGTGGATTCCCCGGTGTGGAAACTTCACATCCTTCCCTATTTGATTGATGGATACATCTCCAATCTCTCCATCAACAGTACATGGTTGTAGCTCTCCGGTTATCATAGCAGCTTTTTAGACTAATAACCAAACAACAAAAGTGAGTAATCTTTTAGATGAGTTGCAGAATTACTTGGGCCACACGGTGAGCGCCAGGTTGTTTAACTTAAAAATTAGTTTTCAAATTAATCAATTAAATTTATAAAGATTAGGCGACAAGCAATTACTTTGATTCAGTCAAATTAGTGTTTGTAAAGCTAAAGTAAAGAAATTGATCAAAAGAATAAAAATAAATAATAAAGACGAGGAAGAGAAATTCTTATTCGGCCTAGGCTTGATAGAATTGAAATACCAATGTTGTTGAGCTCGATGATCGCTTAGAGTATATCTTTTTCTAAAAGATTTCGAATGGTCACAAATGTTAAAATAGATGGTATTTATAGTTTAAAGAGTATTCATATTTGTTGCACCCTATTTGCACAGGCCAAAACAATACAAGTAATGGTACTTCTGAAGTTGATAAAAAAAAGAGTCATCACCTAATATTTTAAGGCATATTAACGTATCTATAAGTCGGTAAAAATTATTATCCTAATGGTGTGATAACCGATGAGATTTGGGTAAAGGTTCTAGTTATTCTAAGGGGAAGGTGTTAGGCATGCCTTCAAATCTACGTGATATAGCTCCTTAAACTTAGGCTAGGTTCGGGGAAAGAAATCCTATATTCTGGTTTATTAGTGATTATAAATTGCTAAATGGATGTTGTAAAAGTGAGAAAATGCTTTATTTTGAAATTCATCTTGTTTTCTTTTTGAGAAAAGATGGTATTGGTCATTTAAAAATAATAATGTTTATTTAAAATCTTCCTATTTATGTGTGTGCAAAATGAGATGTATTATGTGACAAAAGAGCATACCTTGTCCATTTATTGAAAGTAGTTTTGGGCCGAAAGACTCTGTATTTCAAGAGAGGTATTTGGTCTTTCTTAAAACAGGATCGTTGTTTCACTTGTTTTGGAAAACAGTGTGGTGGTCTCATTTTTCTTTGAAACGGCTTGGCGTATTTTCGAAAACCTTTCAGAGGAATTTCTGTTTTGACTTGTATTGAATTCTATTTTCCTTTAATCTTATCTGATTTCTGTTGATTGCCTAAAACCAAAGTAAAATTCATTAAAATATAAACGGAAGATATGTTATCAAAAACAGTTAATTTGAAAGCACTTCAGATTTTTAAAAAGACGACAGGGTCGTTTAGAGGTGATTAATCATAGTTATCCTTTTATTTATCATATTTTGGCTTGCCTTAAGGTCTGCCTAATCAATCAAACAATCACAAATATTCAATAGCAGCGTTAGCTATACAAATACATATACATGAAAACGAAATAACAACGATTTATATTTAAGTAAGGGGAGAAAATTGGACTCTTTGATACTGGGCTGGCAAAACAAGCCAGGCCTAGGTTGATCCTAAGCAACGACAGACTCCAGCAAACGAGGAAACAACCCAGTTCTTGAACTTGAGCCTGAGCCTGATATCCAAATGAACTCAACAGGCCCATATCGAGCATGCATGGTAAAAAAGGAAAAGACAATTAGTACATATCAATATAAGATACAATAAAAACAAATTATGATAGGTAAGTAAAACAATCTAGAAGAATACAGTAAGGTGTAGTTTCGAGTGTGCTAACCCTATGAAGATTAGTTGAGGTCAATTACCAAAGGCTTAGGGTGAACCATGTCTTATTTATTAAATTTTCCTATGATCCATGACACTTCAGAGTTCACGAGGATCTTAGGGACCCCTAATCAATATCAATATAAGATCCATGCTTGTGCTAGGGAGGTGTATCTCAATCACAAAACCGGCTCAAACCGAAATACCCCTAATCATTGACTTCTTACTCTTCCTTAAAGTTTTAGACACAAATAAAGGTTAACTCAACAGCTCAACCAACATAAAAGAAAATACAGAAGGTTCATCCACATAGAAAAATACCAATTTGAAATCAAACAACCATATTTAGCCTTACAGCCATCATTAGAGTATCAATCCATAAGCAACTAAGGTCTTAACATAATATTGGCCTTTAAACACTCTTGACAGAACACAACATATAAGAACAGGTCACTACAAATGGATCATTGAAGTTCTGATGGTAACAAATGGCCTTAGAGTTCATTCTAAGTATCACACCATGCACAGAACACTTATAAGGATCAATAATAGAACACAGTCAAATAGAAGTCACAAACAAAGAAGGCTGATGGCATGTTGTCAGTAGATGGGTTCACGGATGCCTTATTAAGTAATTTAAAGCATCAGTGAGTGACGAGCATATGCACTTGTTCTATTGATTCCACTAAAGGTTCGATACTTCATAACTCTCTTAAGTGGGTTCATTCCACTAGAACAGTTCACGTGTATCATAATAGTTTCAGCATAACTCAGAGCAAGCATACACATAACTAAGACCTTACCTCAATAAACACTTATGCTAACAAACTCACTTAGAATTTCCAAAGAGCATACAATTAGTTAGGACAACAGAGACACAATGTGAACAGGAAAGTTAGCTTTAGTTTCCATTTAAACCTAATGAATAAGGTGCCTAATCATGGAAATGTGAAGTTAATCAAGGCTTCAAATTACCAGAACCACACAACATTCAGATTCATGAGTGAGTACTTCTATAAACAGTGATTTCAAACAGGCATGGGATAGCAAATAATGACACTCATTTTAATTGGTCACGGTAAGGCAAGCAGATCACAACAAGTTATCATTTTGGATATGTGGACAGGTTCACTAGCAAAGTTTGCCAACAAAGTTCATTACATGATCTTAAACACAGGTTGTCATGATAGGCACTCATGAATCATTCTATCAGAATAACATAGTATCATGATCAAGTCTGCTAGCTAGAGTTATTTAGGCAAGAACAGATCAACACGAGAAACATGAACAGGTCCCTTAAGGAGAATCATTCATTGAGCTAAACCAATGCAACATAACATCATAGGAAGATCAAGATTGCACAATACTGCAGGTATAAAGCCTTAGCAGACTATTAGGAGAAATTTAAGGGCATGATTCAGTTAACTTAATCAACTTGACAGTATAAATGTAGCTATTACTCAATCAAACAGGGATATGCAATTACTAGCATGGGAGTTTAGTTCAACTATTACTCAATCAAAACTAGCATGAAGGCTCAACAAGACTTGTGTACCAGTGTACAATCATTAACTAGCTAAGTCATAAGAGGCAAAGTTCAATAACCATTATAGATTGAATAACAACACGAAGACAATATAACCATCAGGAACTATCACTAATCTTAAAAGAAAAGAATGACATGGATAGTTGGACATGGCAAGAAGAGCCCATATTACTGATGTACATCACGAACACCAAATGATTAACAAGTAAACATCATAAACACAGAGCTGCCAAACTAGTTTAAAAATAAAAGGGGGAGATTAGTGTATATGGACCTTTTTTGGAGCAGTAAACCAAGTAAAGGAAAGCATTCAAAGCTCTATTTATAGTGGAATTTAAGCCATTAGGGTTCCATTTGAGTTCAAGAGATAGTGGATGATGACGGGTGATAGATGATGATAGAAAGGGGGGGGGAATAGAAGAGAATAGAGGGGAAATCAAGGAGTTTTACCTTAGCACGGAGATAGTGGAAGAGCCGATCATTGAGGAGCAGTGGACCATCGGTCAAATCCCCATGTCCAGAGATCACTGCGTTTGAATAGAAGAAAATAGAGGGGAAATCAAGGAGTTTTACCTTAGCACGGAGATAGTGGAAGAGCCGATCATTGAGGAGCAGTGGACCATCGGTCAAATCCCCATGTCCAGAGATCACTGCGTTTGACCTTTGGACAACGAATAATAATGATGAGGTCAAAGATAATGGCCATGCATGCTCTGATTTTAACGGTTGGGGGAAGTACTGGTGATACTTTAGTTGCACTTTTAGGTCTAGGGTTTATGAGATTCAAGATTCAAATTAAGGTGATAAAAATAGAAGAAAACCGGCAGGATTCTCGGATTGAAGGGACAATAGGTATGATTTGAGCGACCTTGCACAAATTTATGCAAGGTCTAAGATTGACGGAGTCTGTGGATTTGAGAGAAAATGGAGAGAAAGAGGAATGATGGTCGGCGGCTCGTGGGGAAATGATTTGGGTTAGTGGGAGTGTTCTTTAGTTAGAATTAAGAGATGAGCTATTGGATCATTTGATCAACGGCTCTGAATTTTTTAGGATTAAAAATGGATAAAAGAGTTAATACGGAAAAAATGGTGGCCGTCGAATCCTTGTGATTCAATGGTTGAGATGAGACCTTAAATAATTTTAAAAGTAAAAGGAAAGTTGGGATTAATTGTCGACCGTTGATTATTTGGATCAACGGTCCAGATGCATTGTGTTAGTTGTGTGAGTGCTGGAGATGAGTGACGTTGTGGACTGTGATTGATCTAAAAGATGGCATGGATTGCCAACTTGGACAGAGATGAGATATTACATCTCGCGTTTTCGTACGTTAAAAGTTTCGTCTTCAATTAATTGACAAGACTTGAGGATGAGATTATATTGAGGTTAACGTTTTTACGCTATTTATAACAAGCGAGAAATAAGTGTCATGGATGATAAAGGGTACACGAATTAAAGAAAATGAGTTTCATTGAAAGTGGTCAGTTTGGGATAAAATACGGGTCGAGCGATAATACCCGATAATTATGAATTAGTACCATGCAAGGTACCATATGACCACGGTAGTAAAATATATAAAGTATATAAATAAAATAATAAGTAGAATTTTAAGTAATTTGGGCCAATTTTTAAATTATGCTGATAATTGGTTAATTATCGGGTAACGAAACGTTACCCAATTAAGTAATAAGTAAATAGAAATTAATAAATTACATATCTAACATTTGTCAAGAAGCCACAAACCTAGAGATGACTAAGTAGTCATTTATGCCTAGGTGGCTACCTAAGCTTAAGTAGGAATTTAATAATTAATTTTAATTAAATAAAATAAGACTTCTACCAAGACTTGTTACATTCTATACTGGATAGAGAGAAAGAACCAAAAACATTAATTTCTTGGTTTGATGTTCCAAATGTCGTTCAAAGATTTTCCAAGAATCAACAACAAATCGTTCAAAGGCCACAACCAATAAAGCAACGAAAAATGCTCATCTATTTACATCCAGTGTAAAAATCATGTCCAAAAATTATTACAACGAAAAGATGACAAGAATTAAATTCCAAAGAATTCAAGAAAGCTTCATTTTGCTAGTTAATGTGTCCTAGCTAGCATTCTATGGAAACCAACGTATTTCCAGAAAGACAATTCCTATATCAGAATTTCAAAGAAGCAAAAGCAAATTTCGTTCAAGAAATTCAAAAAAGCATAAGCTTAATCCGATTTTTTTATTGACTTCTAAGTTCAGTCAACGAAGATTTTTCAACGGAATATTATACGGAGTTTTCCCTACTCTAGGTATGTTAAGGTCATCCCTTCTTTCTTTTGGCATGGTCCAAATTATACAGGAGAAACTTGAAAATACACAGTTTTCATAAATTACTTTATTCATAGAAATAGTCGGGGTGTCTATATTCTTGATTCCCCATAAGAATTATTATTATCTTCTGTTCATGGGTCTCAGAATGATACGCACTTGAAAAAGTTTATCTGTAAGGAATATTAAGATTATTACGTATTTTTCATGCATTTCACCCATTTATACATGTGCATTGACCCATGACCAGATGGCGTTATATACGCATATATATGTAAATATATGTATATGGGATATGGAAAAAGATTACGGCGTTATATACGCACCACCACCTGATCAGTGATGTTGCCCACAGTGGCCGAGATGATATGATGGGATGTCCTCAGTGGCTTAATGATATTATGTACACCCATACCTATGCATGACACGACATTCATACGCACGTGCATGGCATTATGAGCGTTTCAAAATTTACAAAGTTCTTCAGATTTAAAGATGTGTTTCTTTATTCCATGTTTCATTTATGTCTTTTACGTACTAATTTTCATGTCTTACATACTCAGTACATTTTTCGTACTAACGCCCTATTTCACAGGGCCTACATTTCACGCCCCCAGGTGCAGGTAGGCAAGCTGACGATCCTCCTTCTTAAGATCCCTGATCAGCGAGAGTTGGCATGCTCCACTTGATCCGGAACTACTTTTGATTTTGGTACGATATGTTTGTATATATATATATATGTATATGGGTATGACGTGGCTCAGTCCCATCTTTGTATAGTTATATTTCTATTAGAGGTCTGTAGACAGTATGTCTAGTTGGGCTGTATGTGGCCTTGTCGGCTTTCAGTTTTGGATGTATAGTTATTTATAGCAGCCTTACCTGCTCGCCCACTGTATTCTGCGTGTATACGTACATATGCCTTGTTGGCAGGTTTCCTTCATATATGTTATTTTCGTAATTCAGCAGATGTTATTCAGATTCATATCTTAGACGCATGATTATGGGTTGACAGGTTGGGCTCAGGTGCCCATCGCGGCCCATCAGTTTAGGTCGTGACAAAAGTGGTATCAGAGTAGTTCTGTCCTAGGATTGTCTACAGACCGTGTCTAGTAAAGTCTTGTTTATGGGTGTGTTGTGCACCACACTTATAAACAGGAGGCTATAGGACATATAGGATGTTATCCTCCCCTCTTATCTTAGATTGTGCAATATAAGAAATTCATATTCCTAACGATATGTTATATTTTAAACAATGCCTCCAAAGACTACAGCAGCCCAGAAGGGAAAGTCCGTGGCTGGTGAGACTACTAGTCAACCGCCACGAGTTACCAGGGCTCGGGGAGAGTCTTATAGTGAGATTCCATCTCAAATGTCACATACCCTGCCCTTTCTAGAAGAGCTTCAAGGGGCACCAACACCAGCGCCTGCCCCTGTACATTCAATACCTCAACCGGATGCACCGGTTCAGGAGATGAGAGATGTTTTTCAGCTATTAACCCGATTAGTAGCCGCGCAGGCTTGGCGTCAGGAAGTAGGTATTGTTCATGCAGATAGGTTCGTGAGTGTGAAGGTTCGTGACTTTATTAATTTAGACCCTTCGATATTCACTGGAGAAGATCCAAATGAGGACCCTCAGGTATTTATTGATAGAGTGCAGACGGCGTTATGGGTAATGAAGGCCACTGCGACTGAGTCAGTTGAGCTAGCTACCTATAGACTCCGAGATTTTGCAGTTAATTGGTATGAGTCTTGGGAATTTCCCAGAGGCGAGGATGCTCCTCCAGCGGTATGGCAGGAGTTTACAGAAGCTTTTCTTCATCATTATCTGCCACCAGAACTTAGACGGGCTAGAGTTGATAGGTTCTTGACTCTTCGATAGTGTAAAATGAGTATTCGGGAGTACAGCCTTCAATTTAATTCGTTGGCTAGTCATGCTCCCACTATTGCATCTAAAATGGAGGATCGAGTTCACCGGTTCGTAATGGGATTAGAGCCTCACTTGCTTAAAGATTGTATGTCGGTCTCACTTCAGTCAGACATGGATATTTCTCGTATTCAGGCATACGGTCAGGGTGTAGATGAGCGTAAATAGAAACATAGGGCCAATCGTGAGCATGATAGGGCCCAGAATAAGAGATCAAGGTCTTCGGGTCCATCTAGTGAGTTTCGAGGTGGTCAGAGGCAACAGTACCCGAGGTATCCAGCCCAGCCATTACCTAGAGCACCCTCTCAGTTTGGCGGTAAGAACTTCGATCTTTCCACATATTCAGGGTATGGTCAGAATTTTAGGGCCTCACGTCCTCAGTATAGGGGTGAGTCAAATTAGATGAGGCCGCCCTTGCCACGATGTGCTCAATGTGGTAAGCAGCATACCGGGCAGTGCCATATGGGAATAGGTATTTGTTATACTTATGGTTATCCGGGCCATGTTATGAGGGATTTTCCGATGAGATGTGATGCAAGCATAGCTCAGCCAGCGGGATCTGTAGCTCATTCATCATCATCAGTATTCCCCCCTGGGTAAGGTCCCCAAGCACCAATGAGTCGTGGTAGAGCCAGAGGCAGAGCATCTAGCTCGAGCAGCCCTCAGAACTACATTTATGCGTTGGCAGGACGACAGGACCAGGAGTCATCTCTGATGTTGTTACAGGTATATTATCAGTCTTCTCCTATGATGTATATGCACTGATTGACCCAGGCTCCACCTTATCATACGTTACTCTGTTGGTTGCTAGTAAGTTTGAAATAAAACCTGAATTGGTTAAACCTTTTGAGGTGTCTACACCTGTTGGGGACTCGATGATAGCTAAGCATGTATATAGGGGTTGTGTAATAGTAGTTCATGGTTGATCTACAGTAGCAGACTTAATCGAGTTAGATATGGTAGAATTTGATGTTATAATGGGTATGGATTGGTTGGCTTCTTGTCATGCCAACGTTGATTGTAGATCAAAGATAGTCTGATTTCAATTTCCGGGGGAACCTATTTTGGAGTGGAAAGGTAATATGACATTGCCGAGTTCGAGTTCAGGATGTGGAAGTGGAGACCAACCATTCAGTCCATCCCTGTGGTGAATGAGTTTCCCGATGAGCTTCCGGGTATCCCCGCCAGAACGAGAAATTGAGTTTTCTATTGACCTACTACCAGATACTCACCCAATATCCATTCCTCCCTATAGAATGGCTCCCACAGAGCTGAAAGATTTGAAAGAACAATTAAAGAACTTACTTGAAAAAGGCTTTATCATACCTAGTACGTCACCGTGGGGAGCACCTGTTTTGTTTGTGAGAAATAAAGATGATTCCTTACGAATGTGTATTAATTATAGGCAGCTGAATAAGGTGACGATCAAGAATAAGTACCTGCTCCCAAGAATTGATGATTCATTTGATTAGTTGCAAGGTGCCAAGTGTTTTTCAAAGATAAACTTGAGGTCCGGGTACCATCAGGTAAGTGTTAAGGATGAAGATATTCCGAAGACATCATTCAGGACTAGATATGAGCATTTTGAGTTTCGGGTTATGCTGTTCGGTCTGACCAATGCCCTAGCAGTATTCATGGATTTGATGAACTGTGTGTTCAGGCCTTTTTTAGATATGTTCGTAATTGTATTTATCGATGATATATTGGTGTATTCTCGTTCAAAGGATGAGCATGTTGATCATCTGCGTACTGTGCTAAGAGTTTTACAAGAAGGGAAGTTGTATGCAAAATTTTCTAAATATGAATTTTGGTTGAACTCTGTAATTTTCTTTGGGCATATCATTTCAGGTGAAGGCATCCAGATGGATACACAAAAGATTGAGTCAGTAAAGACTTGGCCTAGACCGACAATGTTGACGGAGGTTCGTAACTTACTCAGTTTGGCAGGTTATTACAGGAGATTTGTAGACGGATTTTCTTCCCTTTCAGCACCTTTGACAAAGTTAACTCAGAAGGGGGCAAAGTTTCAATGGATTGATTGTTGCGAACGGAGTTTCCAGGCATTAAAGGACAAATTAACTTCAGCACTGGTCTAACGCTCCCAGAAGGGACCGATGGTTATGTTATTTATTGCAATGCTTCAGGCGTTGGATTGAGTTGTGTGTTGATGTAGCATGGTAAGGTGGTGGCTTATGCTTCTAGACAACTAAGAAAGCACGAGAAGAACTACCCGACCAACGATTTAGAGTTAGCTGCGGTGATTCATACACTAAAGATGTGGAGGAACTACTTGTATGGCATTCATGTTGATATCTATACGGATCATAAGAGCCTACAGTACATCTTCAAGCAAAAGGAATTGAATCTACGTCAAATGAGATGGTTGGAGCTACTTAATGACTATGACGTTGATATTTTATACCATCCGGGAAAGGCGAACATAGTAGTCGATGCCCTCAGTCGTAGATCTATGGGTAGCCTGTCGTATTTACAGCCAAAAATGAGGGGAATAGCCTATGAGGTTCATCAACTAGCTAGTTTTGGAGTTCGGTTACTGGACTCAGGTGACGTTGGAATTACTCTTCAGGATACAACAACATCCTCTTTAGCAACCGAAGTAAAGGAATGCCAGTACGAGAATCCTGTGTTAGTTCATTATAGGGATACCACCCTTCAGAAGGAGAAGACGCCGTTTGAAATTACAGAAGATGGGGTCCTCAGATATCGAGGACGATTATGTGTGCCTAATGTTATAGGGCTGTATCGGCAGGTTATGGGAGAAACTCACTATTCTCGTTATTCTATCCATCCATGAGCAACAAAGATGTATCATGATATCAAGGAAGTGTATTGGTGGGACGAAATGAAAAAGGATATAGCAGAATTTGTTGCTCGGTGTCCTAACTATCAACAGGTTAAAATTGAGCATCAAAAACCCGGTGGGTTATTGTAAGCTATGGAGATTCCGACTTGGAAATAGGAAGTAATCAATATGGACTTCACCGTAGGCTTACTTCATACCCAGCGTAAGTTCGATTCTATATGAGTGATTGTTGATAGGCTTACAAAGTCAGCCCATTTTTTGCCCATTAGAACTATATATTCCTCAGAGGATTATGTGAGGATTTATATCAAGGAGATATTACGATTACATGGTGTCCCTGAATCTATTATCTCGGATAGAGGAGCTCAATTTACAACTAACTTTTGGAGGTCCTTCCAAAAAGGATTGGGGACTCAAGTAAGTCTTAGTACAATATTTCATCCCCAGACAGACGTACAGGCTGAGCGTACTATTCAGACATTGGAGGATATGTTACGAGCTTGTGTAATAGACTTCAAAGGTAGCTGGGATGATCATCTGCCGCTTATTGAGTTCGCATATAATAATAGTTACCATTCTAGTATTCAGATGGCTCCATACGAAGCTCTTTACGGACAGAAATATAGGTCGCCTATAGGGTGGTTCGATATTGGAGAATATGGATTACATGGGCCAGACCTGGTTCAGCAAGTCATAGGAAAAGTAAAGTTGATTCGGGATCGACTATTGACAGCTCAGAGTCGTCAGAAGTCATATTCTGACGTGCGACGTCGAGATTTACAGTTCGGGGTTGATGACTGGGTATTCTTAAAGGTGTCACCTATGACGGGTGTGTTGAGGTTTGGAAAGAAAGTCAAACTTAGCCCACAGTATATTGGGCCTTATAGGATCATTCAGAGAGTGGGCCAAGTAGCTTATTAGTTAGAATTGCCCTCAGAATTAGGGTCTATCCATCCGGTCTTTCACGTATCTATGTTACGGAAGTGCATTGGCGATCCTACCCGAGTGGTTCCCACGAATGATGTACATATTACAGAAGACTTATCATACGAGGAAGTTCTGGTTTCCATCCTAGACTGACAAATCCGCAAGCTGCGGAATAAGGAGGTAGCCTCCATGAAAGTACTTTGGAGGAACAACAATGTGGAAGAAATGACTTGGGAGGCCGGGGAAAACATTAAGTCTAAATATCCCTACTTATTTCCTCCTCCAGAGAAGGGTCCGACTGAGACGTCATAATCATAAGGTACGTGTATAAATTCTTGTGTTGGTTATTGTCGTTGGTCATGTGAGGCCATTGTCGTTATTCATAATTATGGTCCTGTGTGGCGTTGGGTTATTAAGCTTCTAGGGGAGGAGTTGGTAGTAGTGTTGTTACAAAGGTGAACCTGCCAAAGTTATACAGATCGCGGGGAGTTGAACGTTCGAGGACGAATGTTTCTAAGAGGGGAAGGATATTACATCTCGCATTTTCGTACATTAAAAGTTTTGTCTTAAATTAATTGACTAGACTCAGGGATAAAATTATCTTGAGGTTAACGTATATACGCTATTTATAACAAGCGAAAAATAAGTGTCATGAAGGTAAAGGGTACACGAATTAAAGAAAATGAGTTTCGTTGAAAGTGGCCAGTTTAGGATAAATACGGGTCGAGCGATAATACCTGATAATTATGAATTAGTACAATGCAATGTACCATATGACCACGGTAGTATAATATATAAAGTATATAAAAAAATAATAAATAGAATTTTAAGTAATTTGGGGTTAGTTACCATGTAACAGGACATTACCCAATTAGCTAATAAGTGAATAGAAATTAATAAATTACATATCTAACATGTGGAAAAAAGCCACAAACCTAGAGATGACTAAGTAGTCATTTATGCCTAGGTGGCTACCTAAGCTTAAGTAGGAATTTAATAATTAATTTTAATTAAATAAAACAATATTTCTACCAAGACTTGTTACATTCTATACTGGATAGAAAGAAAGAACCAAAAACATTAATTTTTTGGTTTGATGTTCCAAATGTCGTTCAAAGATTTTTCAAGAATCAGCAATAAATTTCGTTCAAGGCCACAACCACTAAAGCAACAAAAAATGCTCATCTATTTACATCCAGTGTAAAAATCATGTCCAAGAATTATTACAATGGAAAGATGACAAGAATTAAGTTCCAAAGAATTCAAGAAAGCTTCATTCTGCTTGTTAATGTGCCTAGCTAGCCTTCTATGGAAACCAACGTATTTCCAGAAAAACAATTCCTATATCAGAATTTCAAAGAAGTAGAAGCAAATTTCATTCAAGAAATTCAAAAAGCAGAAGCTTAATCCGAATTTTTTTTGAGTTCTAAGTTCAGTCAACGAAGATTTTCCAACGGAATATTATACGAAGTTTTCCCTACTCTAGGTATGTTAAAGCCATTTCATCTTTCTTTTGATATGACCCAAATTATATAGGAGAAACTAGCAAACACACAGTTTCCATAAATTACTCTATTCATAGAAATAGTAGGGGTGTCTATATTCTTGATTCCCCGTGAGAATTATTATAATCTTCTGTTCAAAGGTCTTAGAATAATACGCAGAGAAAAAGTTTATCCGGAAGGAATATTGAGATTATTACGTATTTTTTCATGCATTTCACCCATTTATACATGTGCATTGACCCATGACCAGATGGCGTTATATACGGGTATATATGTAAATATATGTATATGGGATATGGAAAAAGGTTATGATGTTATATATGCACCACCACCTGATCAGCTGGTATATGTTGATGATGTTGCCCATAGTGACCGAGACGATATGATGGGATGCCCTTAATGGCTTAATGTTATTATGTACACCCATACCTATGCATGACATGACATTCATATGCACGTGCATGACATTATAAGCGTTTAAGAATTTACAAAATTATTCAGATTTAAAGATGTATTTTTTTATTCCATATTTCATCTATGTCTTTCACGTACTAATTTTCATGCCTTACATACTCAGTACATTTTTCGTACTGACGCCCTATTTCACGGGGCCTGCATTTCATGCCCCCAGGTGCAGGTAGGCAAGCTGACGATCCCCTTCTTAGGATCCCTGATCAGCGAGAGTTGGCGTGCTCCACTTGATCCAGAACTACTTTTGATTTTGGTACGATATGTTTGTATATATATATATATGGGTATGGCATGACTCAATCTCATCTTTGTACAGTTATGTTTCTATTAGAGGTCTGTAGACAGTATGTCTAGTTGGGCTGCATGTGACCTTGTCGGCTTTCAGTTTTGGATGTACAATTGTTTATAGTAGCCTTGTCGGCTCGCCCACTGTATTCTGCATGTGTACGTACATATGACTTATTGGCAGGTTTCCTTCATATATGTTATTTTCGTAATTCAACAGATATTATTCAAATTCATATCTTATACACATGCTTAGGGGTGTTTGAAAGGTAGGACTTAGGCACCCGTCGCGACCCATCGGTTTGGGTCGTGACATGGGAGGGGGGGGAGGGAGTTCTGGACTAGGTCAAGGCACACTAGGCCTATATTTTTGGGCCAAATTAGTTGGGAAAGGATTTAAATCTCAGCCACATTGAATTAAAGTTAAATAATTGTAATTGTAGCCTTTTTGAGATTTTGACCCCTTTTATAATTAAATTAATTAGATTTTATTAATCGCAATAAAATGTACTAAAATATAATTATCATAAGTATTATTAGTTACTGTAATTAATTAATTTTAAAAAATAATTATAATACTTCGTCTATTAAATTGTAAAAGCTAATTTTGGCAAATCAAAGTAATATAATTATAAATTTGGGACTAAATTATTAAATTAATTGTAATACTTTATTTATTAAAATATGAAAGTTATTTTAGTTAATTAGAGTAGTAGGAGTAGTACGTTTTATAGATAATTAAGATTGAATTATTTTTTATAATAGAATTGATTTTATTAACCGCTATTATACTTATTATATCATTTATATTTTGAAAAAAATTGTGTTAGTAATTTTAAAATACTTTAATACATTTATTGCTGATTAATAAGCGTAAATAATTTAAAATGGGAGGGTCAAAATTGATCGTCAATAATATTTTTCGCCTAAGATCAAGTTGTCGTTATGATTATTCATTTAATTCGCTCATAACACCTTGAACATTCGTAACTTCATTTTAATATTAATCTTCATAGTTCTGATTGATGAGTCGCGAGCGGTCTTAACGAGAGGCTGGAAGTTTCGAGACATGCTCTTGTGTCCAAGGGTTTCAAGCTGAGCAGGACAAAGACAGAATACCTAGACTGTAAGTTCAGCGCTGAGCCGGGGGAAGTGGGCATGGATGTGAGGCTTGAATCACAAGTCATCCCAAGTAGAGGTAGAGGTAGCTTCAAGTACCTTGGGTCTGTTATCCATGGGTGAGGGGAGATCGGCGATTGTCACACACCGTATATAGGTAGGATGGATGAAGTGGAGGTTAGCATTTGGAGTCTTGTGTGACAAGAGAGTGCCACCGATACTCAAAGGTAAGTTCTATAAAGCGGTGGTTAGACTGGCAATGATATTTTGGGCTAAGTGTTGCCTGTTAAGAACTCACATATCTAGAAGATAAAAGTAGCGAAAATGAGGATGTTGAGGTGGATATGCGGGTACACTATGATGGATAAGACTAGGAATGATGATATTCGGGAGAAAGTGCACGTGGCTCCCATTGATAAAAAAGATGCGAAAAGCTAGTCTTAGATGGTTCGGGCATGTTCAGAGTAGAAGCCCAGATACTCCGGTAAGGAGGTGTGAACGGCTGGTTGTGGTGGGTACGAGAAGAGGTAGAGGGCGACCTAAGAAGTATTGGGGAGAGGTGATTAGGCAGGATATGGCGAGACTTCATATTTCCGAGGACATGACACTTGATAGGAAGATGTGGAAGTCGAGTATTAGGGTTGTAGGTTAGTGTTGATACCCAATTTTTCCCTATGTATTTCTTTTACATGCAAATACTTTCAAATATCATATACATATATATATAAGTATGCCATCATATACATATATATATAAGTATGCCCAAGTGTTTTAGTATTTTTCCAATTTTTTAAAAGATTTTTAAATTGATTTATTGCTCAATAATTATTTCCAAAATTATAACTTTGGTTAATAACTTATTTTATTCTCATATTTATACCAAAATATAGGTAGGTTACTTTTCATATATTTTTACAAATTAATTTGGTATTTTAAAAGCTAAATTGCATATAATTGCAATTTTAGCCTGCTTTAAGATTTAATAGCATTTTATAATTATGAAACTGGTTCCAATATTTTTAAATTAATATTTATATACTATTAACGGATCCAGTGCTTTTAATTTGCTTTCAAAATCATTTTTTACTATTTTTATAAAATAAAAAGGGAAAACTGGCTATTTAAATTTTGGCCTCAGTTCGTTTCAATTGTAGCCCCATTACATTTCGATTTTAGCCTAAATTTGACTCAAATTCGGACCAGCCCAATTCCTTTTGACCAAAACCGATTCCCCACCTACCTTCTTAAATCTAGGCCGTTGATCATTCGGATCAACGGCCACTATTCGCCCTACCATAATTAAACATAGGTGACTACCATAATCCCTCATTCTCACCTGGCCCGCCGCCTTTGAATCCCAAACCCTCTCAAATCCTCTCAAAAACTCTCCGAAGTCCTAGCCTCCTCCTACCCCCTTTTCAACCACCGGTCACCAGATCCATGGCTTCTCAAGCCATGGATAGTTGGTACTCGCCTATCTTCACTAGTAAGCTTGGGTTGTTCGAAGCTCCGAGGCCTGACCTCAACGATTCCCTCTCCGATCTTCTCAGACCTTTAATTTCATGGCTCCTCCGGCCATGCTCCGGCATACTCAAGACTCAGGAACCTGATTCTTGACCTCTCCGACTCAAGATCGGACCTATTTCCAAACCTTTCTCATTTCTAGGGTTTCTCCTAAACCCTAAGCTATTCAAGGTCCTTTCATCGTTATTTGCTTAGATCTATACTGTATCTATGCTTTTCTTGCCATCTAAAGTGTTTTCCCCAAAGTTTCTTTTCAAAATCGTTTCTCTTCGATTTTAGGGTTTCTAAAAGGATTTTTTGGGAAAAATCTTCTTTACTTTATGTGTGTTTGTCCATACCCTGCTGGTGTGATTACTCTTTATTACACAAGTACTGTCTTCTACCTTTTCTTTTCTGCTATGCATGTTACTCCTATTAATCCCTGCTTAGTTTTCTTTACTCTTTTACTATGTGTGTTTACCGTTAAGTTATTTGATCTTGTTTACTGGACTCTGTTCATGTTCTTACATGCTTCATCTACTTGTGTTAACATTTGTATTATCTCCTTAGTTTGAACTTGTTTAGCTTTCGAGTTTTCTCAAATATGTTCTTCATGTTTTTTCTTCCTTTATCATTCAAATATGCTATCATATCTATTTTGTTGAGACTCTGAAACAAATGACTTGCTTTATCACTTCCATGTCTGATTCAATTTTTAAACCCTAAGATTTGGGGTGTTTCCTTTGACGATTTTGATTTTTGTTTTCTAGTTAAGGCTCCACTTTGGGACCCTGAACTCTCAGACTCAATATGAGTCTGCAAATTGAACCTGTATCTTTTTGCTTATGATTCTGAACTTCTCTTTGATTAAACTCTCTTCTAAATAATTTGACAGCCTCTTCTTGATTCACATATTTGTGTGATTTATATATGAGAACTCTTCTTTCAAAAGGTTTTGCCAACTACTAATTGATTCCGAATTCCTTTAATGGTGTTTATGTGATTGTTACTGATTTTCCCTAATTAAACCTTTCTTTACCCTTTTTCTGACTTGGTTCAATCGAGCAAAGCTTGCAGCTTTGATTTTACTGGCTGTTTGATTGATTCCCTTTCCTTATTTTTCACAAACCATGTACCATTGGACTTTTGCCTTAAATAAACCCTTTGTATTTACCCTTATTATGTTACTTTGGAAAAGGTTTTAATCAAATTCTTTCCTTAATTGTCTTATGCCCGTTCAAAATCAGAATCCCTTAACCAAAGGGAGACTTTATGTGATTGATTGCAAACTAATTTCTTACCTTTTCTTACTTGTTTTATGCACTATAAAAGGGGAATACCCTTCTGCACTTGAACACACTTTGAATTGAATACTCCTACACACACTCTCTAAATTACAATACTCTTTCAATTCTCTACTCTCTTCTGAGATCTTTTGTACTGCATGCTTGCAATTTGGCTTACAAGACTTCTGCTTTCACTTATTTGTTTTCCTGAAACTGGTATGTCCTAATTTTGATTCCAGCATCATCCCTATGTGTTTACTTTATAGTTGCTACACTCTTGGCTACTTTGCTGTTCATGTTCTGTATTGAATATGCTACTTTCTCTTTGCATCTGCTATTTGTTGAGAATTCCCCGTACCCCTACTCCCTTCTATGTGTTTGAGTTAAGGTTTATGGTCTGACAGTATCCAAATTGCTACTCAGGTCTGAACCTGATCCTCAATGGATCTTAACTCCCAAAATGTGGCCTAGTAGACTAGTTAAGGTGTGTCAGCACATCTTATTGTTGGGTATGACCACCGGTTTACGCTGGACTTCCCCTAATTCCCCTCTATTGCACTTGCACTTACTCCTAGCCTCTAAGTTCTGCCCCCCCTCCTATGAGACTTACCTTGGGACTTTGAGTTCCCTCTAAGATTGGACATTTGAGGGCTGGCCCTTCCACACTGTACTATAATCTAATTCTGCAATGATATTTGGGAGTGTAAGCATTGCCTAGAGTTCTTGAAGCTCCTTGGAACTTTGACACATCCCAAATTAGAGGAGGGCTTTGGAAATCTGATCTTTGGAAGTTGGTTTATTTAATATTTCAGACCTGGGGTCTGAATTAGGCTCTCCTTGGTTGGAATCTTTAATTTCTGATATATTTTTTTATCTTTTTCTTATTCATTCTGGTCTGTAATAATCTTGTAATAAACTGCTGGGGTGTTAGTGAAAAGGGAGGGTCAATCGTGCATGCAAAGGGGTAGATACCATGTTCATAGGGAATTACTATACTTCTAAAATTCTGCATCTCATGTAGATACCACGTTCATAGGTTTTTTTGCACTTCATATAGATACCATGTCTATAAGTCGTTTTTGAAATCTGCATATCATATAAGTAATATGCCTATAGGACTTCCTGTATTTTGCATATGCATCTGTCACTAGGAAAACCTGTTTATATGATTTAAATAACTAACTGCATATAGATGACCTGCCTATAGGATTTCTGCATGACAATAACAACACTTAAAATCAGTAACGCCTAGAAAGCATTCCTATAGGAGCTGTCAACCAAACTTGAATCGTCAACTCGCTTATAAGCCTAAAATCAGTAGCAATAATGTTTAACGCATGCAGATCTTATATCCCTGTAATTGACAATTCTTTTTTTCTGCAATCAGTTTACTTCTTTATTCTTGAAACTAATAGATATCATGCATATAGGTTCCGTTTAACACCTAGGCAAGCTTTAGGGTAAAAACTATAATTGCATCAGTCTTTGATAATTACAACTAGCAGGCAGGCTTAATTCGGACTTCTTATCTGAAAATATATGATAAATCAGCCTGCCTCAATGTTTAAGTTTAATTCAGACCTATTCAGTACGTGTAAGACATGCTAAATTATATGATTTTCTCTAATTTAAGGAGGTTTATTTGAGCCATATCTGCTTACTTGCTTTCCCAATACTTGCTGTATATGTTTTGAATGTCGCCTTAGAATTTTATCCTTTTTATAAAACTGCAAAAGCCCCAGCTCCCTCCCCTTTATGATTAGTAGTCCCATATGCCTCCGGGACTGATAGGATTGGGACGGGTAATAGCATGCAATAAGTAACGATACTATTCCGCGCTTTAATACCTTAACGGGGTGGGAATGGTAGATATGGAGATGATGACCGATGCACTAATATCAAGTGCGACCCTCTTTTAATATCACCAAGATACTAAGGAAGATGGTCGAAAGGCATAAACAATGGCATGAGAAATTATCATTCGCCTTATTGGGATGCCGCACCACAGTCCGTACATCGACTGGAGCAACTCCCTACATGCTGGTTTATGGTACAGAGGCAGTCATCCCCGCCGAGGTAGAAATTCCCTCCTTAAGATACAAGAAGCAGAGTTGGATGATGCAGAATGGGTAAAAGGTCGCTACGAGCAGTTAGCCCTTATACATGGGAAAAAGATGAATGCAGTTTGCCACGGTCAGTTGTATCAGAACAGAATGTCCAGAGCCTTCAATAAAAGAGTTAAGCCAAGGAAATTTACACCGGGGCAGCTGGTGTTGAAGGAAATATTCCCGCATCAAGATGAAGCCAAGGGGAAGTTCTCTCCCAATTAGCAGGGTCCGTACATGGTTCACCGGGTTCTAACTGGAGGAGCCCTTATTCTTGCAGAGATGGATGAAGAAGTTTGGCCGAAGCCAATGAATTCAGATGCAGTGAAACGATATTATGTGTAACCACTTATGATTCCCTTTATGATGTAATTTGAACTACGCCTGACCTGATTCCCGTTTAAGAGGGGATACGTAGGCAGCCCTATGGATTCGGTCACAATTTAATAAAAATTCAATTTTTCCCCGCTATTGGAACTGGGGCAGAATTTTGAGGAGGACCCTCAAAATTCCGAAGTTGATTTTAGTCCATGCATCGCCAGAAGCGCCAGCCCAGTAAACTGGGGCAGAATTTTGAGGAGGACCCTCAAAATTCTGAAGACGATTTTTTTAGTAATTCAGCACAGCCGTCAGAAATGTCCGCTCAGCAAACTGGGGCAGAATTTTGAGGAGGACCCTCAAGATTCCGGAGCGAAAGAGGTTGCAATGTCTTGAACCACGTCGCAGTCGTTGGTTCATCTAAAGAAAACTATTTTCGATTATATACTTATGTTATATTTACTAAATCATGCATAACTATTATCCGAATTGCTGTTGTTTAGCGACGCTACCCCAATGACACACAACGTCAAGAGCCCAGGGAAGACGAACTAACCTTTTCCCCTTACAGAACTCACGATTTTTCTTTGGATGCAGGCACTCGACTTGCAGTATCGTTAAGTATATTTATGTACGCATACTTTCCCAAGAATGAAACTTCTCAGAATCATCACTTGCCTGCAATTGCTATCCGCACACAATCTCCCCAGCAGTCATATTGTCGTAATCGGCTATCAGCTAAGAGATTTTACTACTAATCATCCTTTTACATTCTTGCACTGCATAAGGCTACTTATCTGCCGTTCGAGACTAAGCTTTGTCTCCATCTGCATTTTGCACAAGGCTACTTTTCTGCCTTCCGAGGTTAAGCTCTACCTCCCTCATCATCTGCATAAGGCTACGTATCTGCCTTTCGAGACTAAGCCCTGTCTCCATCTGCATTTTGTATAAGGCTACTTTTCTACCTTCCGAGGTTAAGCTCTACCTCCATCATCATCTGCATAAGGCTACTTATCTGCCTTTCGAGACTAAGACCTGTCTCCATCCTGCATGGCTGAAATATCGTCTCTTTACTTTTCTTGCACGGCTGCAACATCGCCACCTTCACTTAAATTCTGTACCGGCTGAAAGATCGCCACCTTTTGCATTTCATGGGCTGAAATATCGCCAACCTATTCAAAGGCATCATAGTTCGGAGGCACCATCTACATGGCCCGAGAACATCATTGCATGGCCTGCGAATTTTATTTACGCTCTTCATAGCCCGGGACGTCATGTTCCAATGACGTCATCCTAACCGTCCAAAGACAACATTCATGGTCCAATGGGAACTTGCATCACGTTTAAATTTATCTACAATCTATGTTGTATTGCCCACTTTCAGGTACACCGGATAGCAAATAGCCATCTCAGTAGTAGCGATCCCGCTCCGGTTCTCGCAGCCTATCAGACTTCAACTATCCTTCTCAACTTAGGCATCGCGTCCGTTCCGTTCAATAACTCTATCGGCATATTTCGCCGATGGATCCTAAGCTACATATGGCCTGATTCCTGTAAGACCAGGGATATGTAGGCAGCTCAAGAGCCAGAGCTCGGTCAGAATTCTTTGCAAATCGTCTCTTTCGGTCAAAATTGGCCATCATATATTTACCCGACAACTCTTTCATCCTTTCTGGGTAAAGAGGGGCAGCTGTTGATACCCAATTATTCCTATGTATTTCTTTTACATGAAAATACTTTCAAATATCATATACATACATATATAAGTATGCCCAAGTGTTTTAGTATTTTTCCAATTTTTAAAAAGATATTTAAATTGATTTATTGCTCAATAATTATTTCCAAAATTATCACTTTGGTGAATAACTTATTTTATTCTCATATTTATCCCAAAATATAGGTATGTTACTTTTCATATATTTTTTACAAATTAATTTGGTATTTTAAAAGATAAATTGCATATAATTGCAATTTTAGCATGCTTTAAGATTTAATAGCATTTTATAATTATGAAACTGGTTACAATATTTTTAAATTAATATTTATATACTATTAACGGATCCAGTGCTTTTAATTTGCTTTCAAAATCATTTTTTACTATTTTTATAAAATAAAAAGGGAAAACTGGCTATTTAAATTTTGGCCTCAGTTCGTTTCAATTGTAGCCCCATTACATTTCGATTTTAGCCTAAAATTGACCCAATTTCAAACTCAAATTCGGACCAGCCCAATTCCTTTTTACCGAACCCCTAACCCAACTCAAACGATCCAACCCGGTTCCCCACCTACCTTCTTAAATCTAGGCCGTTGATCATTCAGATCAACGGCCACAATTCGCCCTTCATAATTAAACACAGGTGACTACCCTAATCCCTCATTCTCACCTGGCCCGCTGCCTTTGAATCCTAAACCCTCTCAATCCTCTCAAAAACTCTCCGAAACACTAGCCTCCTCCTACCCCCTTGTCAACCACCGGTCACCAGAATCCATGGCTTCTCAGGCCATGGATAGTTGGTACTCACCTATATTCACCAGTAAGCCAGAGTTGTTCGAAGCTCCAAGGCCTGACCTCGACAATTCCCTCTCCGATCTTCTCAGACCTTTGATTTCGTGGCTCCTCCGGCCATGCTCCGGCATATTCAAGACTTAGGAGCCTGAGTCTTGACCTCTCCGACTCAAGATCGGACCTGTTTCCAAGCCTTTCTCATTTCTAGGGTTTCTCCGAAACCCTAAGCTATTCAAGGTCCTTTCACCGTTATTTACTTAGATCTATACCGTATCTATACTTTTCTTGCCATCTAAAGTGTTTTCCCCCAACATTTCTTTTCAGAATTGTTTCTCTTCGATTTAAGGTTTCTGAAAGGATTTTTTGGGAAAAATCTTTCTGATTTTTCTTCTTCTTTACTTTATGTGTATTTGTCCATACCCTGCTGGTGTGATTACTCTTTATTATGCATGTACTGTCTTCTACCTTTTCTTTTCTGCTATGTATGTTACTCGTGTTAATCCCTACTTAGTTTTCTTTACTCTTTTACTATGTGTGTTTATCGTTAAGTTATTTGATCTTGTTTACTGGACTCTGTTCATGTTATTACATGCTTCATCTACTTGTGTTCACGTTTGTATTATCTCCTTCTTCTGAACTTGTTTAGCTTCCGAGTTTTCTCAAATATGTTCTTCATGATTTTTCTTCCTTTGTCATTCAAACATGCTATCATATCTATTTTGTTGAGACTCTAAAATAAATGACTTGCTTTCTCAATTCCATGTCTGATTCAATTTTGAAACCCTAGGATTTGGGGGGTTCCTTTGACTATTTTGATTTTTGTGTTCGAGTTAAGGCTCCACTTTGGGACCCTGAACTCTCAGACTCACTATGAGTCTACAAAATTGAACCTGTATCTTTTCGCTTATGATTCTAAACTTCTTTTCGATTAAACTCTCTTCTAAATAATTTGACAGCCTCTTCTCGATTCACATATTTGTGTGCTTTATATATGAGAACTCTTCTTTCAAAAGGTTTTGCCAACTACTAATTGATTCTGAATTCCTTTAATGGTGTTTACGTGATTGTTACTAATTTTCCCTAATTGAACCTTTCTTTACCCTTTTTCTGACTTAGTTCATTCGAACAAAGCTTGCAGCTTTGATTTTACTGGCTGTTTGATTGATTCCCTTTCCATATTTTTCACAAACCATGTACCATTGGACTTTTGCCTTAAATAAACCATGTGTATTTACCCTTATTATGTTATTTTGGAAAAGGTTTTAATAAAATTCTTTCCTTAATTGTCTTATGCCCATTCGAAATCAGAATCCCTTAACCAAAGGGAGACTTTATGTGATTGATTGCAAACTATTTCCTTACCTTTTCTTACTTGTTTTCTGCACTATAAAAGGGGACTACCTTTCTGCACTTGAACATACTTTGAATTGCATACTCTTACACATACTCTCTCAATGACAATACTCTTTCAATTCTCTACTCTCTTTTGAGATCTTTTGTACTGCTTGCTTGCAATTTGGCTTACAAGACTTCTCCTTTCACTTATTGGTTTCCCTGAAACTGGTATGTCCTAATTTTGATTCCAGCAGCATCCCTATGTGTTTAATTTACAGTTGCTACACTCTTGGATACTTTCCTGTTCATGTTTTGTATTGAATATGCTACTCTCTCTTTGCATCTGTTGTTTGTTGTGAATTCCCCGTACCCCTACTCCCTTCTATGTGTTTGAGTTAAGGTTTATGGCCTGGCATTGAACCTGATCCTCAATGGATCTTAACTCCCAAAATGTGTCCTAGTAGACTGGTTAGGGTGTGCCTGCACTTTTTATTGTTGTGTATGACCACCGGTTTACGCTAGACTTCCCCTAATTCCCCTCTATTGCACTTGCACTTACTCCCAGCCTCTAAGTTCTGCCCCCCCCCCTCCTATGAGCCTTGCCTTGGGACTTTGAGTTCCCCCTAAGCTTGGACATTTGAGGGCTGGCCCTTCCACACTGCACTATAATCTGATTCTGCAATGATATTTGGGGGAGTAAGCATTGCCTGGAGTTCTTAAAGCTCCTTGGAACTTTGACAGATCCCAAATAAGAGAAAGGCTTTGGAAATTTGATCTTTGGAAGTTGGTTTATTTCATATTTCAGACATGGGGTCTGAATTAGGCTCTCCTTGGTTGGAATATTTAATTTCTGATATATTTTTTATCTTTTTCTTATTCATTTTGGTCTGTAATAATCTTGTAATAAACTGCTGGGGTGTTAGTGAAAAAGGGAGGGTCAGTCCTGCATGCAAAGGGGTAGATACCATGTTCATAGTGAATTACTATACTTCTGAAATTCTGCATCTCATGTAGATACCATGTTCATAGGGAATTACTATACTTCTGAAATTCTGCATCTCATGTAGATACCATGTTCATAGGTTTTTCTGCACTTCATATAGATACCATGTCTATAAGTCGTTTTTGAAATTCTGCATATCATATAGGTAATATGCCTATAGGACTTCCTGCATTTTGAATATGCATATGTCACTAGGCAAACCTGTTTATAAGATTTAAATAACTAACTGCAAATAGATGACCTTCCTATCGGATTTCTGAATGACAATAACAACGCTTAAAATCAGTAACGCCTAGAAAGCATGCTTATAGGAGCTGTCAACCAAACTTGAATCGTCAACTCGCTTATAAGCCTAAAATTAGTAGCAATAATGTTTAACGCCTGCAGATCTTATGTCCCTGTAATTGACAATTCTTTTTTCTGCAATCAGTTTACTTCTTTATTTCTAAAACTAATAGATATCATGCCTATAGGTTCCGTTTAACAACTAGGCATGCTTTAGGGTAAAAACTATAATTGCATCAGTCTTTGATAATTACAACCAGCAGGCAGGCCTAATTTAGACTTCTTATCTGAAAATATGTGATAAATCAGCCTGCCTTAATGTTTAAGTTTAATTCAGACCTAATCAGTACGTGTAAGACATGCTAAACTATAT
The DNA here is from genome assembly GCF_000393655.2 of Nicotiana sylvestris. Classification (NCBI taxonomy): domain Eukaryota; kingdom Viridiplantae; phylum Streptophyta; class Magnoliopsida; order Solanales; family Solanaceae; genus Nicotiana; species Nicotiana sylvestris. The sequence goes on from NC_091061.1 coordinate 60,062,832, forward strand.
GATTTTCTCTGATTTAAGGAGGTTTATTTGAGCCATATCTGCTTACTTTCTTTCCCAATACTTGCTGTATATGTTTTGAATGTCACCTTAGAATTTTATCCTTTTTATAAAACTACAAAAGCCCCAGCTCCCTCCCCTTTAGGATTAGTAGTCCCATATGCCTCCGGGACTGATAGGATTGGGACGGGTAATAGCATGCAATAAGTAATGATACTATTCCGCGCTTTAATACCTTAACGGGGTGGGAAGGGTAGATATGGAGATGATGACCGATGCGCTAATATCACGTGCGACCCCTCTTTTTGAGGAGTGATTGCTGGGTATTGCATTGAAGTGATCCATATTAATCGTAAACCTAGGACCCCCCTCCCCTTATTTGCTTTCATTTCTTCTCGTGAAACCATTCAAATCTTTTTTTTTTTTCATAAATTTCTGTCCTCTCTAGTTACCTTCAAAAGTTTTCAACCTAATAGCAATGTTGTATGCAAGTCCTTATTTGAGCCTTGATTGTTTACTTGTAAAGTCACAATTGTAATATGGTCGAGACCACACTAGTGGATCTTGAGGGGTGCCTAACACCTTCTCCTCGAGATAATTTCTAGCCCTTACTCGAACTCTGGTTTTTCCAACTCAAATCTTTCTTAAAGTGTCCTAATGCACTATAATCATTAGGTGGCGACTCTTCAAAATTCCAAAACCCAATTCTCGAAAGGGAATAGAGTTGTCCTCCCAATGTCGTATACCCGATTTTGACCCGTAGAAAAAGGGGGCGTTGACAGTTTGGAGGTAGTTGAGTCTTGCCTTACTTCATACCTTTGTGAGACTAGTCTGGTAGTATTTTTGTCTAAGATAACTAGTGGTAATGTTGTGTCTTACTATTTCATTTTTCAGTGCATGACCTATTTACTAGCTATCGCTTTTTCTTTGCATTTTTCTTCTCGATTTCATGTTGTTCCTATTTTTCCTATGATTTCTGTGGTGATACTAATATTGTCTCCTTTTGTCTTTTTGTTTTCTTGAGCCGAGGGTCTTTCGGAAATAGTATCTCTACTCCTTCGGGGTAGGGGTAAGTCTGCATATCTACTACCCTTCCCAAATCCTACTCTGGGTTGTTGTTGTTGTAACTGCTGATTTAATACTAAATTGTGGACATCGTGGAATCTATAGACTTCCCTTTATTTGGGCATTCGGAGAGGTTTTAGACTCTTGACCATTATTCTGGAGACTCAGGGTGGTTCTTTTGGATCGACACCGCTGGATCCTAAACTAGCCGATTTCCGGTTGATTTTTCGTGGAGACCTTCTGCTATGACGTGGAGCTGATTTGGCTATATTTTCCATGTGTCAACTATCAATCGATTACGTGTCAAGTTTATTTTTTTACTAATACATCATTATCAATGATTGAGACAAACCCTGGGCACGGCCCACGCGCCAGGATCAGACATGATCACTGATTCTGGCCAGTTTCGCTCGCCGGCAAGTGGGCACGCGTCAAGGTATCAAACGAAAAAAATAGAATAGCAATTATTGGTGAGACCACTAATATGGAGTTGTTGGAGCCCACAGATTTATATTCATGTCTCTTTCTTTTTATAATATAATAATGGTGGGTCCCTATGCCCACTGGTAATGTGGGTCCACATTTTGTAAGGATAGTGATTTCTTGTGTTGTTGAATTTCATTTTGTTTGTAGTTTTGTAGAACGGTGGATTTGCATAGTTGAAATGTTTTCATAAATGTTGTATTCTAGCTCTAAAATATGAGATTTTTTATTTCTTAAAAAATAATATAGCGCAAATTTTAATTAATTAAATAAATAAATGTTGAATAACGTATGATTAAATAATAAAAATATCACTTGTTAACGAGGTGGTTGTGCTACTGAAATTGTGTTTACCGTGAAAATGGTAATAACAATTAAATTTGATTTAGTGTTTCTAAAAATACGTAATCTATTTTTATGCTAGTTGTTAGGCAGTTGATACTATGTAAAGGACATAGAAACGAGATGAGAGCTTAAAAACGAGATGTTAACCAAACCGAATCGCTGTTAATCGGGGTCTCGAGCTTGCCTATTTGGGGGACTCGGGGAAGCTCGACTGGAGGCTATCGAGGGTGGTCGATGGAGACTAACAATTATAAATAAATCAATGACGGCTCTTTATGGACAATAATAAGTAATAAATGGCAAACTTAAAATAGAACACAATAAATTTGAGCAATAAATGAAATAATGAGATCAATAGAATATGTTAGGGAGTAGAGAGCATGTTCAAGTATATTTAGTATGGAGCAACAGGTGTTTCCATAATGACAAAGATCCCTTTCTATATGAGGGGAAATCCCAACATAGTGCACATACATTTATTACAAAGATATGGAGATTAGACAGCTAGTTAACGCCATGATGCGGGCTCATACTAGCTTGACAAACTTTGTCGGCTTTGGCTACATGCCTTGGGAACTCCCCACTTTCTCCCTATATTTGTCGATCTCATATTTCCCCGAGGTCGAGCGTCGATGTCCCCCGAGGGATGAAACTCAACCGTGGTCTCGAGCCTTCGAGACGTGCCTACGAGGCATCGTAACAATGGAAAATTGGACCCTCCAATTTTACCGTATATAGATAGTCCCCTCGTTTCTTAGAGTAGAATGATATGAAACGACCTTGATAACCATCTTTCTGAATTTCCCATGATAACGTCATACTGATGATGTAAGCCTCTACGATAACCGAGATGTCTCGTCATTTCGTCTTTCCATAATCATTTAATGCATTGCCGATTCTTATTCTTCAAAGCGATAATATCGGTGCCGGTTCAGCTCCTGAAAACGCATTGATTGTGTCTACCGGTACGTCTTTCAAAGGCATTGATGACGTTGTCGGTTACGCTGCCACTCTCTCTATAAATGGGAGTTTCCCTGAGTCAATTCTTTATTCCAATGTTCTTCAACCAGCCTTTCTCCCATTTCTTTTCTCCATCCTCATCCGCTGTCATTTCCCATGTCTGAGGCCCGTGGCCTCAATGTTTCATAGTGGTGTTCTCATCAAATATGCCATCGCTTTTTCCCTGGGCTCTTCCTTACCAAGCGAGATTACACCAACTTCTTCTTCTTCTTGTTGTTGTTGTTATTGTTTTTGTTGTTACTACTGTCGTTATTGTCTGGAGACAAGGAGATAGGGGGGTCGATTTATTCTGACTCAAGAAAATGTTTGGACTCTACATCGCTGCTCACAAGGGAGTTCGAACTATACACCTGTATACGGTGATATCGGAGAGTCCAATTACTCGTCATTAAGGCATTTTGGGAAGCCATCTCGAGATCTCGAGGCTGTTAGGTCGCGGTCGAGTTCTCTCCCTCGATGTCCATTTACGCCTGATGCAACGATGATGCCGGGGAGTTCCCAAGGTGAGCTGATAGCATTGATAGAGCCTAGTGTCACGTCTAGACGTCCCATCTCCATACCTTTACAATTAATGCATTTTGTACTATGTTGGGATTCCCCTCTTATATAAAGGGGATCCTTGCCATTTTGTAGGGCTCCTATTGTTTCTCCAACTATTCTACATGAGATAAATAATAACTCTCTCCCTCTCTCTTTTCTCTCTAACGTATTCTCCCAGTACTATTGCTCATATTTATCGCCTTCATACTTGTTCTTCATTTATATCTTGTCATAGGCCATAAAGAGCCTCCCTTAATCATATCCTAACTGTTAGGCCCTTCCCGATTATCCTCGATAGCTCGGACCTGAGCCCAGGAATCGACCTCGAGGCCCCTTATCGGTTAGTCCGAGGCCCGAATAGCAAATCCCCCAGTTCAATTATAATTCCATTTTAGATCGCATTTCCACTTTATTCTTTACATATCTAGCATCAACTGCTTAACAACTAGCATAAAAATAGATCACGTATTTTTAAAGTCCCATCAACAAATTTAATTGTTATTGCCATTTTCACGGTAAACAGTTTGGCGCCCACCGTGGGGCTAAAAATAATAGTGATTATTTTATGTCTGGTTTCGTTACACAATGCAAGTTATCTTTCACACTTTTTCTTGTCCAAGATCTTCGATTTCAGGTCAAAATGTCTGGCTCAGTAAATAGAGTTGAGAACGACAACCTTGAAAACCACGGAGAAGACGATGTGGCTGTTCCAATCGTTGGTGCGCCACCACAGAACCCCGATAATGCACCTGGACCGATTCCAGTGGACGCGGGTTCACAAGACGCACAACAGGTCGACGAAACCTCACACACCGATAGGAGCATACAATATGGCGACCAATATGAAGCTCAAAAAACCCCAGCTCGGGAAGAACGAGAAGTTATTCTTCAAGTTATATTTGAAATGTTACAGGCACAACAACTGGCTATCACTCAGCTACAAAGCCACCCGAAGACTCCCAGCACAATATCACAGGAAGCTACTCCCCCGGCCTAACAGGTACCGTAGAGATCGAGCAACAACAGATCATTAGCCAATCCTGCCATCGTAAAAATGCTCGAGGACCTCACCAAAAGGATCGAGTCGGGCAAGAAAATGATAGCAGCCAACGATAAGAAGGTCGAAAACTATAACCTCAGGGCTGACCAAATCCCGGGCTCACCCCCGGTCCTGAAAGGTGTAGATTCGAAGAAGTTCGTGCAACGACCGTTCCCAGAGGAAGCGTCTTCGAAACCCATTCCAAAGAAGTTCAGAATGCCAAAACTCCCAAAATACAATGGGACCTCAGATCCTATATGTGCACAGTAAAGGGAAACGACATAAAATACAACGAGATCGAGTCCGTCTTACTGAAGAAGTTCAGAGAAACACTCTCGAAGGGGGCCATGATGTGGTACCATAACCTAGCTCCCAACTCCATAGAGTCATTTGCCATGCTAGCAGACTCCTTCATAAAGGCACATGCCGGTGCCATCAAAGTAGCAACAAGGAAGTCCAACGTATTCAAGATTAAGTAGAGGGAGAATGAAATGCTGCGAGAATTTGTGTCTCGCTTCCAAACGGAACGAATGGAACTACCCCCGGTCTACGGAAACTGGGCGGTGTTGGACTTCACCCAAGGCCTGAATGAATGAAGCTTAGTGGCCTCAATGCAGCGAAAAGAGAATCTGATCGAGTATCCCACCGTAACCTGGTTGGATGTCCACAACCGGTATTAGTCAAAGATCAGGGTAGACGATGACCAGCTGGGAACCCCCTTTGGCTCAGTATATCCGAGCAGACTCCTGGCGAAGGAGTCGAAACCGAACAAAGAGAGGTATCAGCTGTACCCCGAACATAGGAGGAATGTCTCAAGATACAATCGCCTCGCAACGATCGGCTAGTGAATCGAGGAAAGAACCCTCGGGGACTTGTCAACAGAGGCGGATTCGACAGGGATGCGGGGCCAACGGGGGCACCTCGCCTAATAGAATAGAACTTCAACTTCGATGTATTGGACATCGTGTTCACCATCAGCAAAATCAGGGACACCAAATGGCCAGACCTATACAATCGGATCCTTCACAAAGGAACTATAACTTGATATGGGAGTATCACAACTCATACGAACATAGAACCGAGGATCGTCGGCAACTCCGGGAGGAAGTGGACCTCCTACTCGATAATGGACACCTTCGGGAATTCCTCAGCGATCGAGCTAAGAACCGGTCCCAAGAAAGAGAAACAACCAAAAAGAACAAAGTAAACGAATCCCAACACGTCATCCACACGATCTTTTAAGACATGCCCTCAACTGTATTCAAATAAAGGACAACATCGCGTTCGCCCAACAAATGCCGAAATGCGAGAGCGCCATCGCTACTAAAGGTATAATCACCTCCCCATTTTTTCTATTTTTTACTTTGCTATAACCTTTGTACAGTCCACTGACCAAAGTAGTTGAGATGCGTCTATTGCACTCTTTTCCTTCGACCTAGTTTTTATCCCAAAACGTGTTTTTACCGACAAGGTTTTTAACGAGGCAATGTCCACGCGCTGCCTAAGAAGGATCCAACAAGCGTACAAGGCTTCTTTTGCAATCGACCCCGAATACTGGAGGGCATCCCCTTGAGAGTTCATCCACTTGGAAAAACCAAGGAATGACGAGCAAGGTTCCAATAGAAAATGATGTACCGGGCCAAACAGTCAAATAAATTGTGTCCATATAAGCCGGACCCACGTCAACAAAATGACATGTACTTATGCCAAGCAATCAAAGAATATCATTCATCAAAGCATCTCGTACTCCAAAGGAAACTCAGCATTTTCACAACAAAGATCCCTCCACCGAGAACTAGGAGACTAGTGTCAATAACTCGTCAAGCGCGTGACCTTAGGGTCAGAATGTCCAAAATCACAAGCCCTCAATGAGGCAATTCTGAGCTCACGAGTAACGACTCCTGAGCCAAAGCAAACTCCATAACTCGGAGACTGTCGCTAATCGCCACTCATTTAAAAACCCTAGGCCATAAAACCCCGAGCGGGCAGACTCGGTCTAGTAAGACCTATTTAAGGCAACAATGAAAACTGTAATACCTCAAGCAAGGCATGAATCATATTTGTACCAAGTTTCAACAAAACTGTAAAACCTTAAGCAAAGCAAGAATCATACTTGTACCAAGTATCAACAAAACTGTAAGACCTCAAAAGGTATGAAAATTTTGTAAGACCTTAGTATAGGCGTAAAACTCAATCCTGAAATTTAGGCTATATATCGCATTTGTAAGACTCCCAAAAGGGCATACTCTCGATATAGACGACTAAACTACTACACTTGGGACCAAAAATGGCTCCAGCCAAACACAAATGACTACGATCATATGGTTGTACCATCTGAATTAACGCGACTCAGGGACGCCCGACCGTCGCTCCAAAATCATAGGCCATTACTTCGAATCTACTTCGAAAAGAACCAGTTAAACAAGCTACCAGGCAAAAGATCTTAGACCATGTCAGCTCCAAATCACAAGGCTTCGAGCTACTCAGCGTACGAGCCAAACCTTTCGAGGTGCTCGAACATCGCCGCAAACAACATGAAATTGAGGTTCTTCCCGAATCGACGACGGGTCAGGCAAAATCATTTCAAAAAGTCCTTAACGAAAGGAAAATAAAGCCTATATATGCCTAAGGGCAAATCGTAAGAGCCATTGTCGCCAGCCTAATGAGCCTCAGGGCCACACACACTAAACGGTCGCTTCGACCAAAAGCGTAAGAGCCACTGTCGCCAGCTTAAAATTTGAAAGTTTGAGGGTCAAAATGAGCTCGAGTCGTAACCCGATTCAGAGACAGAACCAAAAATAGTTAGCTACACATGCCTAAGGGCAAAGCGTAAGAGCCATTGTCGCCCGCCTAAAAAGCCTCAAGGCCACACACATAAAAGGTCGCTTCGACCCAAGGCGTAAGAGCCATTGTCACCAGCCCGCACAAATACAAAACATGAGGGTGGATTGAGATCGAGCCGAAACCCGACTCGGAGACTGAACCCAAAATAGTTAAAATGCATATGCCCAAGGGTAAAGCGTAAGAGTCATTCTTGCCAGCCTAACAAGCATCAGGATGTCACACGAATCTGAAGATTTCTACTAGCCCAAAGGTCGAATAGACCTGATCAAAATCTTGACAGACAGAGACATAGAAGATACAAATTGTGGGGTTTCCGTTTACAACACACTTTGAGAGCTATATACACAAGAACAAGGAAGGAAATAAACTTCCCCCTCGGTGACTATGGCCCGACGGCCCCTTCCTCGCTATCTTCAGCACCGAACATAAGGAACTTGGCGTCATACTCCTCCCCCTTGGCTCACTCGATCTCTTCCAAGAGATCAAAGCCCCTAGCGTGAATCTTCTCGAGAATTTCCCTCCGAGATATGCATTTTGCATACTCCTTGCTACTGCTTGTACCATCGAGGGCTCTCTTCAGTTCAGCTTTAGCAACGACAGCGCTCTTCGAATAGGCGGCTGCTTTAGCAACGGCATTGCTCTTCACCTTCGAAAGCTCCGACGAAAGTTTGGCAATCATATTTGCCCATGCAGAATTATTCACATGAATGGTCCGAATTTGCACCTCAAGAGCAGAAACCATGGCTAAAGCACTCTCTTTGGCAGCAAAATGGGTACTTACATGCGCCTATAGCTCATTGAATTCGCGTTTGGCTCGACCAACCTCGCCCGAGAGCTGTCCCAGCTCCTCTGCCTTGTTCTCCAACTAAAATATCAAACATTAATCCGTCAAGATGAAAAGGGGAGTGCAAGCCAGCATGGAATGTAGGGTACCTATTTTTCTAGGCAGCCCTCACGGCTCCGGTTCCGATCCACCTCGCGCAGCAGGGAAACCAACTTGATTTCCTTCGCCGCACAAAGAAGCTAAAGGTACTTTTCCCTATCCAAAGCCTCTCGCAACGAGGCCTCACAGTGAAGTTGCTCGGATTTGAGCCTGTCGAAGGCCTGTGAAAGAAAACTAAAATGAAAAAAGAAGAAGCACGGGACCAGAACAATCTTACAGCGATCAAAAACTCACCATGAGGCCAAGCCGCTGAGCCTCACCAAATGATGAGCCAATATCCGATGGCTTACTACCTTCAAAAGATAGTCAACCGATCGAATCGCTTATTCTTAACCGCTGAGAAGGAGTTGCCCAATTGCAAGCCCTTTCACACCCTAGGCCTCCTTTTCATTTGTCATCAACCCTTGATCCCGAGGCCGGCAGTCTCTCCTCCTCTCCCGGAGGACACGACCACTTTTCAGAAAAATCTCTGATAACTGCGATAGTTGAGTTAATAAACCGACAAGAAAAGCACCATTTTCAGGAAACAAAGCACCAGAAATCTACCATGATGCTTCGCCTCCCATCTCCCTTTGGACAGGTCTCGCCACTGGCGCTTATCATAAATCGAGCAAGCTGCCAGCTTACGAGACCACTCGGCTAAATCGGGGACCTCGATCGGCGACCAATGAGTTGCTACAAATATGGAATAGAAAGATATCATGACGGAGCCCGCCTCCAGTCAAAACGATGATAGTTTAGGTGAGACACTTACGTGTGAAGTTCCATTTCTTAGGAAATGACAAAAAATCTCTAGGGATGACATCGGTCGTTTGAATCAAAACTAACTAATTCATCCACCCACGGTCCTTGTCCTCTTCGTTACCGATAACAGGAGCTCGGGTGGATCGATGCTGCAAAGTGATCAAAGCCCAATAACGCAGTGGCCGATGCGTGTATACACTAAAAAACCCCTCAACGTATGTCATGACGCTCTCCTCGGAAGAAGGTACTTGTTATGAGCACGTGATTTCTACCCTACATGAATTACTCCCATAAATTCAAAACAAAATAACTTCCTTTTATTTGGAACCTTTTGAGGATTTCGTGGCATTTTCTGTTAATTATTTCCATTTGTCTGTGAATTTCATTTTTGTTTAATTAATACATACAAAAATATTCTGCATTTGCATTTAGGATTTAATTTTACATTTTTTTGAGATTAATTAGTAATTAGTGTTTTACAAAAATAGAAAAACCACAAAAATAACTTATTTTTCATTTTTTTAATTCTTAGCTTTTAATTTTGGTAGTTTTCTTTTAATTTGGTATTTAATTAGTTGTGGTAATTATTTTTAGAGTTTAATTAGTTTAATTTGGTAGGATAATATTAGTTTTAATAATTAATTTAGGTTTTATTTCTAATTTTGAAAAGAAAAGAAATTTTGAAATTGAAAAAGAGAAAAGATTCAAAAACAAAGAGAAGTTCGGACTTGGGCCATTTTAATTAAACCTCCATCAGCCCAATTGATACCCTAATACCTGTACAATTCCATCCCAAACCATGCCCCAACCCGGTCCAAATCTCACTCTATGACCAAACGACAACGTTTCCCTTATTAAATCTGAGCCTTCGATTTCTTTTAATCAACGGTCGGGAATTGGGTCACATTTTATTATTTAAATGTCCTAAAGCCTACCCCCCCCCTCTCAAATTCGTCTCTCTCACTTCCCATCATCAGAGACCCAAACAAAAAACCCTAGCGCCGTCTTGGTTTTCCACCATATCCGCCCGGCGGCGCCACCCCCAAATCACCCCAAATTAACACCCCAAAATCCCCATTGTTCCCTCTCCCCAAATCTCTAACTCTTTTCCCTCGAATCTATCCCGAATCCCTTGAATCTTAAATTTGAAGTCTGAACCCTATAAGGCCTATTCTCGAAATTGGTTGCATGCAAGGTTATGTCTCGAGTTTTCTGAGTTTTTCAAGGCCAACTTACCACAAAATAATGATGGTCGCTGGTTCTTGAAAAGGAACAAGAGATTAACATTATCTTGGGTTAAGTTGGAATATCAATATCGATTCCGAGTCTATTTGGTAAGTTTCTGTATTTCCTTTTTGTTTCATTTGGTTTTTTTTGCGTTATTTCACATATGTTCTTCCCTCGTCTATTATTTCTTTAGGTTTAGGTCTCTTCTGTTAAATTTCTTGAATTTGTTTAGCTTTTGATTTTAGGTGCTTATTTGTTTTGTTTTGTTTTCTTTTATATTTTTTCAATAATTTTGTTGGTTTGTGCATTCTACATGTTTTAACTTCTGATTTCTGTTTCAGTCGATAACTAATCTAGTTAAATTTGGTGTTAATTTGATAATCTAGTTAATTCTAGCCCATTTATAAGTCATTCATTTAGTATAGATTTTTAATTTGTTTGAAATCGTTTAAGTGCTGTTTTCCTCTGCCTTCCATGAGATTATAGAATCCTTTAGTTTATTTTGTTTGGGCTTTGGGTTTCTGACCCATTTGCAAAAAGAAAGGCAGCCCGTTCATTTAGTTAAGTCATTGGGTCAACTTGGCCCATAGATTTCAGGGTAAAAACAGCGATCCTAAGGGGTAGTTTAGGAATTGTAGGTGGGGAAAATCTCTTGTAACTGAATAGGAAGCTTCCTAGAAGCTGGGATTGGGACTAAAGTGAAAACCTGATTTTTAAATTAGGGGTATGTGAGCAAAAATGAGAAATTAAAAAGGGTAGGAGTGCAAATGTGAATCCCTTTTATGCTGCCCTAAGACTTTCCTATAAAGGGATCTTTCCTTCTTTATCAAGTCAGAATTGAGGGATTAAAAAAAATACTAAAAGGCAAAACGGCTGAGAAAAGTTATTCTGAAAACACATTGAGATTTCTGCATCCTTTGGAGTGTGAATTGGTTCTGAATCAGCTCACTAATCTTGAATTTCAACTGGAATTTAAAAGATTCAAAGAATTCTTGCTTTATCTGGGTGAAAAATGGTTTAAAGAGCTGAAATTGCTAGATCTCTGGAAGCTGTTTGATTTGGTTTTACTGCTGATCTTTGCTGCTATACTTGCTGGCTTGGTTTTGCTTTAAGTTGATTCTCAAAACTCTTGTTTGTCTTTGTTGTAACCAGGTACACATTCGACTTCAAATGACATATTGAAATGGGAATGAGCATGCTGATGATACCATGTTTTATGGCAGTATATGTTAAATTATTTGGTTATGTGTTCATGTAATCCTGTTGCATGGTTGTGTGTTCATTAAGTTATTATTAAAGCATTTGTAAAGTGGATGAGTAATTTGGTCTAGTATGGTTTGAGTTATGGGCTAATAAGAATGATGTTAGATACATTTAGCCATGCTTTTGGTACTATTAGTTCTAATGTGAGATTGCGTGTTCAGAAGTTAGACATGTGATTTCATTAACTAACTTGAGGCTGCTTACCTCTTCTAGATGTTAGTTTAGGTGTTTGAACAAATTCAGTGCACGATATTGTATTTGATAGCTGATTCGAATGGCTGTAATATTCCACTGAAGCCGCTGAATGTGTTAGTTTAAATATTGATTATGTAGTAGTTGTGATTTTGAGATGCAGAAAATTGGTTGTGCCATGTTGCAATACAAAAGTCTCCTATTTGGTTTAGGTAGAATCAACCAGTGATTGCTTTCTTTCGAGGTTTGGAGTCAGGCAGTTCCTAGTCCTTTGTTAATGAATGAAGTCTATCTGAAAACTTAAATTGTTTTTCTTCTTGCTGGAAATTTGAATTGGTGGCTTAAAGTGATAAAACATCCTGCACGAGCTGTTATTAATCAGTTTTTTTCAAATTCTAATTCTTTACAACAATGTAGTTTACTTTCAATTGTTAATGCTTAAATCACTGAATTGGGCTATTAGCATTGGCCCAGTTGTGCCAAGTTTCCTTTTGATAGACAGATCTCAGTTATGGTCTTCGTGTTTGAGCCCATTTGCATCATCATACCTGTTGGCGAAATGGGCAATTGGTCATTGGGTTCATAGCTCGCCTGGGCACCTTCAGTAATTCCATTTGATTTCATGTTCTGTTAACTTACGAATTATTAACATTGATTTTAAAATTTTCGCCTTAATGATTGGAAATTCTTCAGTCTTTTAATTAGTTAGTAGGGTCCTTTAAATTAATCGAGGTATGCCATATCAAACAAGACCAATATTTATGGCCCTCAAAATTAAGTGTAGAAACTCTTTTATTAGAATAATTGAGGTGCGTTGTGCCGAATAAAAGTCTTAAAATGCATGGCCCTCGCTTAATTAGTGTTTTGAGCCTTTAGAATTCGAGGCGCACAATTTAGCGAATTACCATGGCCCTCGCAAAGTTGCAAATGCATAGTTGCTTTAGACGCGTAATTAAATTACCTTTCTAAACTCTGGTGTGCATTTCATGTGACCCAACTCCAAGTCTTAACAACGTTAAATAAAATGTGTCTCGGACTGCGGGTGCATTTCATGTTGTGTGATCCAAAGACGTGTTTTAGATGATGTTGAAATCTTCTTTAAAATGATTAAAAACGGTTTTAAAGTTAAAATGCACATAGGTTCAAAAGTGTTTTAAAATCAAATAATAGGCCGACTATAACAGTTGAGCGACTGTGCTAGAACCACGGAACTTGGGAATGCCTAACACCTTCTTCCGGGTTAACATAATTCCTTATCCGGATTTCTAGTTCACGGACTATTAAACAGAGTCAATCTTTTCCTCAATTCGGGATTGGAACCGATGACTTGGGACACCATAAATCTTTCAAGTGGCGACTCTGAATCTTTTAATAAATACATCCCATTTTGATTGTCCTTTAATTGGAAAAACTCCTTTATACCCTCCCGGGTGTAATGAAAAAAGGAGGTGTGACAGCTGTGGCAACTCTACTGGGATCGAACCCAGAATCTCTGGTTCAGGGTTCAAGAATTCGAGCTTAGAATAATTATTATAGTTGGCTTTATTCATTATCTGATTTCGTTACATGATTTGGGCCTAATGTGCTAATTGATTGCTTTTACCGCTTTTATATTCCGTGAACTGTATATAAATTGTTGCGAAATCTCTCTTCTCTCTGAGTCTTCTAAATCATGAAGAAGTGTGCACTTCGTTTCTGTTAGATTCATATCCCAAATTTAGAACGAGGTTCGGACAAGTTGCAAAGCCGGTGAAGCTTCTGTATTCCCGGTACGCTGCCCCTCCTCGGCTCGAGCTGTTCGCTCGGGTAAGCCAAGTCTAGAACAAATAAACCCAGGTTTTTAAACCTAGAAAAATACAGCCTCATGTCGGATCCCTAGTAGGAACATTTGTTTGCATCATGCGCATTTGACTTTGGGGACTCAACACAGGGGTTGGGTCCGTCTAGGGCAGGTATACCTCAAAAAATAAAAGACCATCCGGATGCATCTTATGTGCTACATGTTGCATTTATTCAAGGGTAAAAGGGTCATTTGGCCAACCAATGATAACTGAGGGTAAATGAAGAAATGAAAAAAAAACAATGAAAAACAGAAAGAAGAGGAAAAGAAAAGAAAAGAGAGAGATTGAAGTGTGAGGATGAAGCGAGTAGGGCCCAATTATATTTTTGTTACATTTTATTAAGGAAAAAGAGCATGGAAACTTCAAAAAGATTTTACACTCTTTATCATTTTTCAAAAATCGAAAAAAAAAAGAAAATCCAAAAATATTTTGCATGTTTCGTCATTTTTCAAGAAAAAGCAAGAAAAAATGTGATTTCTATGAATTAGTGGTTTTTTATTATTATCGCCCGTAACCAATCTGCCCGAACTACGCGAACCTGATTCTCGTCTCTCGGGGAGGGATACGTAGGCAACCCACATAGGGTCCGGTCTTCCTAGTAAATCTTAGGTTCTTGGCTTTGCGGGGTCATAGCCAAATTTTGCACTTCTAGCCACCTTTTGGCCAAATAAGCCATTTTTCAAAAGTAGCCTCAATTATGTCTTACATGTGTTTAGTAGGAAATGTTATCGTCTCACATAGTGCTGGTTCAAGTTTTCATATAGGCTTGGATTTATTTATCGGAGTTGGAGCATGGCGGAGCCCTAGGACATCTAGTCAGGATCACTGCATTCAGGAGCTGCTCGAGGAGTCATTTTATGTTTTTGAGTCAATTGTTTTTGTTTTAGTTTTCTAGTCCTGTATAGCAGTATTTAGTCTTTTAGGTGATGTTAGAGTTTGTATTGTCTAGTTAATGTCACGACCCAAACTGAAGGGGCATGACTAGCACCCGACCACACTTGCCGAGCACCAACGTACATTTCATCTAACCTTCATTATTATCTTTTAAGGCTGACGAGATCAATATAAATGGTAGACCTAGATCATGGACAACCAGCAATAAAATATGACGGCATGAACATACATAGCAGGGGATGACCAGACAATCAAGAAACTACGTATAAGGTATGAGCTACCACGCTACTATGAAAGACTATACAACAAAAACTAGCCGACAAGGCATACCAAACTATACATGAGCCGACACCTGTCTATGAGCCTCTAAAAGAACATAAGTGTTGCAACATAGCCGGAACAGGGCCCCGACATACCCATAATGTCTATAACAAAAATTGCATACCAAGACCAAGGCAAGTCCGGAGAAGGGATCTCGCCAATCACCGCTGAACTGGACAGTCTACTGTGGTGGGGGAGCTGCACCTGCCTGTCTATCAGGACCTGCAGCACGACATGCAGCGTCCACAAATAAAAGGACGTCAGTACGAATAAAGTACTGAGTATGTAAGGCAAGGAACCATAAATACGATCAGTAATGTAAGCAAGGATAGAGAATATACAACCTGTAACATCTTAGTACCTCTGAGGGCTACTTACATGAAATGCATGATACATATGTATAAATACATAAACCTTTAAAGCATTCGCCTCTGTGGGCATCATCATCATCATATCGTACCCGGCCATAATAGGCTCGGTAGAATCGTACCCGGCCACGTGGAGCTCGGTAAAACCCAACTGATCAGTGGTTGCACAATAGGTGCCGTACCCGGCCAACTATAGCGTGGCTCGGTAGAGTAAAATAGATACATATATATAATGCATGCTCGACTCATGGAATCACATTCTAAACCTTTCGGAGTGACGTAAGGTCGGTATCCTCTATACACGTTATTAGGACTAACTCTTCACTATGAACCTTATAAGATTTAGGAAGTACGAACAACATTGATAACATAAGAATAAGAGAAGTAACATTAACATCAATCGTTCCATAAGAGGGAAAACAATGTAAGTACTGCTAGCTTCTAAGAGTAGAGTATCTTGGAAGCTCGTTCATTACATTATGTACAATCGGAGTCGTGCAAAAGAAGGAAAGGGATAGCCTCACATACCTTGTATATACTTCCCCAATCTCAAGCTATGCAATTGTCAAAACTCCTTAGTCTACAATAAGAGAAACGATACTATCGTTATCATTTAAGCGTCATAACTATTATGTATCGACCACAACCTATTTTACGATGAAACGGACAGCACCTCCCCTATATATATGACCTCACACCATTCAAAACAATCACCAAACAGCCCAAACAACATCAATAATAAACATATTGAGCCTCCCAAAATAGTCCACACACAGCCTAATCACTCCATACATACGACGACCACCGTAGTCGTGTCAAACAACCTGGAAATGTTACGAATAACTATCAGCCCATAACCCTACATATATATGGTGTTTCTCCACACCCTTCCTCCTCCAAAACTCCACAAGATAGTAGTAAAATACGCAGCCCAACAACAACGCAAAACAGTCCACAAAACAATAACATTACTTCCAAGCCTTTCGATATATATTTCACAAGTTCTAGCTTCAATGGCTTAGCTGCAACTTGGATAATCTTAAATACATATAGAGTAAGAGGTTCCTTACCTTTATACAGAAATAACAACTCCAATTTGACCTTAAATTTCCATGAAATATCCCTCCAATGCTGCCACAACAACAAAAAAGCGAAACTAGCGATCAATTAGTGTTTTTCGGCACTAGAATCACTTTAGAAGGCTTGAAATCACCTAGGATTGATATTAAGAACATGAGGGAGTATTTACAGAACATAAACCCTTTAAAACAACCTCCCACACGAGCTGGAACGACACAAAAATGAGCAACAACAAGAAGAACAAGAGACTTACTAGCGCCACGGAATTCCCGACACTTGATTTGTGTTGTTTGCCCTTTTTTTGGGTCTTGAATCTTGAGAGAACCTTGAGAGGATGTTCCTAGGGTTCTAAGGTCTGAAAATAGTGAAAATAAATGACTTAAAACGGGTTGGAGTCATCCTATATAGGTCCAAATATCTTAAACCGACTTAGTGGGCCCCATAGAGAGGTGCTTGGCGCAGTCTCGCGAAAATGCGAATATCTCTCTACTCCGAGATTGTATCGATGAACGGTTTAATGTGTTGGAAAACTAGACTCATAGATCTTTAATTTGGTTGGTAGATCACCCCGTAATTCCTTGTAAATTATGAGAAAAGATTAGAAACATTTGACCTAATGTTTAAGTAAAATTATGAACCTAAGTTGCGACAACTTTTGTCGACTTTTGTTTCATAACTCGTTTGACTTCAAGACTTATGATACGGATATTATATGATTAAAATACCTTAATAAATGACCTCTTGAGTGTATTAAGCACCGCTAGATTACCTGAAAATACGAGTTACAACATCCTTGATTCGTTTAACTTCTAATACTGGTTAATCACCCTTATACACTCTTGTATCACTTAAGACCAATAGGATTGACTTCTTATCATCTCAAAGATAATTCCTTCTTGGATTTATGTTAACTAATATATGGCATGAACTAACACATGTGGATATGGGTTGTAACACCCTCCCCCCTTAGGAACATTCGTCCTCGAATGTAAGGGTTTATGGGGAGTTTAAATCATCGTGGATTCCAATGGAAATTTCCGATCAATTTTCCCCTATAAAATGGTCACTAGCAAAACTTGCAAGTAATTAAGCCCAACATATGGCTTCACAAGGCTACACAAAGCATTATGCGTATTTACATTATCTACATATCACCATTTTGTATTAAGGAGGAGTATTCTCAAATTATTGCTTACCTCATAGAGCCGTTTCTTCTTCCAATGTATCCTGTCTTCCACCAGCATCCTTGTTATCTTCATTCTGGAATAAGTAAGGGTATTTAGACTTCATGTCCTCTTCTGCTTCCCATGTCATTTCTTCCATATTTTTGTTCCTCCATAATACTTTGACGGAAGCTACATCTTTTGTTCTCAGCTTGCGGACTTGCCGATCTAATATCTGCCACTGGCACTTCTTCATATGATAGGTCCTCTGTAACTTGTACATCTTTGATAGGGATGACTCGAGAAGGGTCTCCAATACATTTTCTCAACATAGATACATGGAATACCGGGTGGACAAATTCCAATTCGGATGGCAATTCTAACTCATAAGCAACCTGTCCAATCCGTCGAAGAATTTTATACGGCCCGATATACCTTGGACTCAGCTTACCTTTCTTCCCAAAACGCATAATACCCTTCATTGGTGAGATCCTCAGGAAAACCCAATCACCAACCTCAAACTCTAGATCACGACGTCGGACATCAGAATAAGATTTTTGCCTGCTTTGTGCCGTCCTCAATCGCTCCTGTATCACTTTCACCTTCTCAATAGCTTGGTGAATCAAATCTGGCCCATATAATTCTGTTTCACCGACTTCGAACCATCCAACTGGTGATCTACATCTCCTCCCGTATAGTGCCTCGTATGGGGCCATTTTAATACTGGAATGGTAGCTATTGTTATAGGCGAATTCTATGAGTGGAAGATGATCATCCCAATTCCCCTTAAAATCTAGAACACATGCTCGTAGCATATCTTCCAGTGTCTGAATGGTACGTTCAGCCTGTCCGTCAGTCTGCGGATGAAATGCAGTGCTGAGATTTACTTGTGTGCCTAAACCCTTCTGGAAAGACCTCCAAAAGTTAGCCGTAAATTGAGCTCCTCGGTCTGATATAATAGATATGGGCACACCATGAAGCCTAACAATCTCCTTGATATACAACTTTGCATAATCTTCAGCCGTGTAAGTTGTCTTCACTGGCAGAAAATGGGCACATTTTGTAAGTCGATCAATTATCACCCAGATGGAGTCAAACTTATGATAAGAGCGAGGTAATCCAATAATGAAGTCCATATTAATCACCTCCCACTTCCAGGTCGGAATCTCTATATTTTGAAGCAATCCACCGGGTTTCTGATGTTCTATCTTTACTTGTTGACAATTGGGACACTGGGCTACAAATTCTGCAATAGACTTCTTCATATTATCCCACCAATATTGCTCCTTGACATCATGATACATCTTTGTCGAGCCGGGATGGATGGAATATCGGGATTGATGAATCTCATTCATAATCTTCTCTCGCAACCCTGCCACATTAGGCACACACAATCGGCTCTGGTATCTCAGTGCCCCATCTTTTCCGATCCCAAAAGCCATACTTTTACACTGTTGAATGCTTTCTCTTAATCGTACTAAGATAGGATCTTCATATTGTCGTGCTTTTACCTCGGCTACCAAAGATGATTCTGATGTATTCTGTACAGTAACACCTCCATCATCAGAGTCTAACAATCTGATTCTCATATTGGCTAGCTGATGAAGCTCTTTAATCAACCCCCATCTACCTGCCTCAATATGTACTAAGCTTCCCATTGATTTACGGCTGAGAGCGTCTGCCACAACATTGGCTTTACCGGGATGATACAATATCTCGACGTCGTAGTCTTTCAATAATTCAAGCCACCTACGCTGCCTCAAATTCAACTCTTTCTGCTTGAAGATGTATTGTAAACTCTTGTGATCTGTGTAGATGTCAACATAGACGCCGTATAAGTAGTGCCGCCATATCTTCAAAGCATATATTACTGCAGCCAATTCCAAATCATGGGTTGGATAATTCTTTTCATGTTTCTTCAATTGTCTTGATGCATAAGCAATCACATTCCCACGCTGCATCAATACGCACCCCAAACCTATACCTGAGGCATCACAATATACCACATAACCTTCTGTTCCTTCAGGAAGAGTGAGCACTGGTGCAGATGTCAATCGATTCTTCAACTCCTGAAAACTACGTTCACAAGTGTCAGACCACTGGAATTTGGTAGCTTTTTGTGTTAACTTAGTCAATGGTGATGATATAGAGGAAAATCCTTCTACAAACCGCCTATAATATCCTGCTAGCCCTAGGAAGCTGCGGACTTCTGATGGTGTTGTAGGTCTCGGCCAATTCTTTACTGCATCGATCTTCTGAGTGTCGACACTAATACCCTCATCAGATATCACATGGCCAAGGAATGCTACTGAGTTCAGCCAGAATTCACATTTGGAGAGCTTAGCATATAACTTACGATCCTGAAGCGTCTGTAATACTATCCGCAAGTGGCCCGCATGTTCCGCCTCCGAACGAGAATATACTAGAATGTCATCAATGAATACAATCACGAACACATCAAGATAGGGCCTGAATATAGTATTCATGAGATCCATAAAAGCTGCTGGGGCATTTGTTAGCCCGAACGACATCACCAAGAACTCAAAGTGCCCATATCTTGTCCGGAAGGCCGTCTTTGGAATATCCTTCTCCCTAACCCTCACCTGATGATACCCTGAACGTAAATCAATCTTAGAGAAATACTTGGCACCCTGGAGTTGGTCAAACAGGTCATCAATTCTTGGAAGTGGATACTTGTTCTTTATAGTAGACTTATTCAACTGTCGATAGTCGATACACATCCGTAACGACCCGTCTTTCTTCCGCACGAATAGGACTGGTGCACCCCAAGGTGAAGTGCTAGGCCTAATAAAGCCCTTATCTAGCAAGTCCTTCAACTGCACCTTCAACTCTCGCAACTCTGCCGGGGCCATTCTGTATGGAGGAATAGAGATCGGTTGAGTGTCAGGCAACACATCAATGCTAAACTCAATCTCCCTTTCAGGAGGAAGGCCCGGGAGTTCATCTGGGAATTCGTTAACCGGATTGATTGTAGAGTAGGCGGCTTCGCCTCCGCATCCCTAACGTGAACGAGATGATAAATGTAACCTTTTGAGATCATTTTCCTTGCCTTAAGATAGGAAATAAACCTACCTTTCGGTGTAGCAATGTTCCCTTTCCATTCAATGACGGGTTCACCCGGAAATTGGAACCTAACCATCTTCGTACGACAGTCAACATTTGCATAGCATGAGGCCAACCAGTCCATTCCCATTATCACATCAAAATCAACCATTTCTAACTCAAATAAATTTGCCGAGGTTTGACGACTACAAATCATCACAGTGCAACCTCTATATACCCTTCTAGCAATCACAGAATCTCCTATCGGAGTAGATACCGCAAGGGGTTTACTTATCAATTCAGGTTCAATGCCAAACTTATTAGCCACAAAGGGTGTAACATATGATAATGTAGATCCCGGATCAATCAGCGCATATACATCATAAGAAAATACAGATATAATACCTGTAACAACATCTGGAGACGACTCGAGATCCTGTCGACCTACTAGAGCATAGGTTCGATTTTGAGCACCACTCGAACTCGGCACTGCACCTCTACCCCTACCACGACCTGTCGACTGCTGAAAACCCTGTGCTGGAGGTCGAACTGATGAGGAAGAACCAGACACAGATCCAGTCGGCTGAGCCATACCATCACCTCCTCTATTAGGACAATCCCGCATCATATGGCCAGGCTGCCCGCACGAATAGCATGCATCAGAACCTCGACGACACAGTCCAAAGTGGGCCTTGCCGCACTGATCACAATGTGGTGTTGGGGGTCTCATCTGACTAGTATCCCTGTGATGTTGCGAGCCAGATGCCCGCGAACTCTGACCTGGACCAGAATAGGATCGATCATATCGAGGCCTCTGAAACTGTGGAGGAGCACTAGCTACAGGTGGCGCCGAACTCCTCGAAAACTGTGGCCTGATGCGGCCTCTGAAGTCATCAGAATACCCTGCAAATCTCGCCCTCTTATGCTGGCCTCTATCCTGCTCCCTAACTGCCCTCTGCTGGCGCTTACGATCCTCTAGGGTCTGGGCATAAGCTTGAATACGGGAAATATCCATGCCCTCCACCAAGGAGGCTGTCGTACACTCATTTATTAGATGTGGTCCCAACCCATTCACGAACATATGCACCCTATCACTCATCTCGGCCACCATATGGGGAGCATACCTTGCCAAAGAATCAAACTGCATACTGTACTCTCGCACACTCATATTACCTTGTCTAAGGTTCAAGAACTTATCAGCTCTAGCTCGTCGTATCTCAACTGGCAAGTAGTGACGAAGAAAGGCCTCAGAAAATTCCTTCCACACAGCTGGAGGAGGGTTCGGACCCCTGGATCTCTCCCAACTATCATACCAGAGAACCGCTAAATCCCGTAACCGATAAGAAGCCAACTCTACTGCCTCTGTATCACTAACATGCATAACCCGAAGTGTACGATGAACTTGGTCAATAAAAGTCTGTGGGTCCTCCTTGGGGTCTGATCCGGTAAACACTGGAGGGTCTAAATTAATAAAATCACGAACTCTTGTACTAACTGGTTTCTCAGCAGCACCTGTATTCTGCCTCTGATCCTGAGCAGCTACCAAGCTAGTCAATAACTGCAAAGCACTCCGCATATCCTGGTCTGGAGTGCCAGACGGAGGAACTGGAGGCGCTGGGTGCCTTCTAATATCCTCTGGAGGAGATGGAGTAGATGAGGTATGAGAGGGCATCTCACTTTGAGCCTCACTTTGTCCTGCTCTGACTTGGGGCACCTGACTGGTACCCTCTCCCGCTGCTGTATCAAGCCGTCTACTAATCGTTTGCTTCCTAGTCGAAGGCATCACTGAAAAAAACAAGGTGAATATTAGAGACGAACACTTACGACTCAACTCTACGCACGATCTAGATTCAGGAAGAAGGTAACAACCCTAGATGTCATGTAGCCTCCTGATTATAAATGTGGCGCGCTACACATCCATAATCAAGACTCTACTAGACACGGCTCATAGACAACCCCTAGGACAGACTTGCTCTGATACCAAGTTTGTCACGACCCAAACTGAAGGGCCATGACTAGCACCCGACCACACTTGCCGAGCACCAACGTACATTTCATCTAACCTTCATTATTATCTTTTAAGGCTGACGAGATCAATATAAATGGTAGACCTAGATCATGGACAACCAGCAATAAAATATGACGGCATGAACATACATAGCAGGGGATGACCAGACAATCAAGAAACTACGTATAAGGTATGAGCTACCACGCTACTATGAAAGACTATACAACAAAAACTAGCCGACAAGGCATACCAAACTATACATGAGTCGACACCTGTCTATGAGCCTCTAAAAGAACATAAGTGTTGCAACATAGCCGGAACAGGGCCCCGACATACCCATAATGTCTATAACAAAAATTGCATACCAAGACCAAGGCAAGTCCGGAGAAGGGATCTCGCCAATCACCGCTGAACTGGACAGTCTACTGTGGTGGGGGAGCTGCACCTGCCTGTCTATCAGGACCTGCAGCACGACATGCAACGTCCACAAATAAAAGGACGTCAGTACGAATAAAGTACTGAGTATGTAAGGCAAGGAACCATAAATACGATCAGTAATGTAAGCAAGGATAGAGAATATACAACCTGTAACATCTTAGTACCTCTGAGGGCTACTTACATGAAATGCATGATACATATGTATAAATACATAAACCTTTAAAGCATTCGCCTCTGTGGGCATCATCATCATCATATCGTACCCGGCCATAATAGGCTCGGTAGAATCGTACCCGGCCACGTGGAGCTCGGTAAAACCCAACTGATCAGTGGTTGCACAATAGGTGCCGTACCCGGCCAACTATAGCGTGGCTCGGTAGAGTAAAATAGATACATATATATAATGCATGCTCGACTCATGGAATCACATTCTAAACCTTTCGGAGTGACGTAAGGTCGGTATCCTCTATACACGTTATTAGGACTAACTCTTCACTATGAACCTTATAAGATTTAGGAAGTACGAACAACATTGATAACATAAGAATAAGAGAAGTAACATTAACATCAATCGTTCCATAAGAGGGAAAACAATGTAAGTACTGCTAGCTTCTAAGAGTAGAGTATCTTGGAAGCTCGTTCATTACATTATGTACAATCGGAGTCGTGCAAAAGAAGGAAAGGGATAGCCTCACATACCTTGTATATACTGCCCCAATCTCAAGCTATGCAATTGTCAAAACTCCTTAGTCTACAATAAGAGAAACGATACTATCGTTATCATTTAAGCGTCATAACTATTATGTATCGACCACAACCTATTTTACGATGAAACGGACAGCACCTCCCCTATATATATGACCTCACACCATTCAAAACAATCACCAAACAGCCCAAACAACATCAATAATAAACATATTGAGCCTCCCAAAATAGTCCACACACAGCCTAATCACTCCATACATACGACGACCACCGTAGTCGTGTCAAACAACCTGGAAATGTTACGAATAACTATCAGCCCATAACCCTACATATATATGGTGTTTCTCCACACCCTTCCTCCTCCAAAACTCCACAAGATAGTAGTAAAATACGCAGCCCAACAACAACGCAAAACAGTCCACAAAACAATAACATTACTTCCAAGCCTTTCGATATATATTTCACAAGTTCTAGCTTCAATGGCTTAGCTGCAACTTGGATAATCTTAAATACATATAGAGTAAGAGGTTCCTTACCTTTATACAGAAATAACAACTCCAATTTGACCTTAAATTTCCATGAAATATCCCTCCAATGCTGCCACAACAACAAAAAAGCGAAACTAGCGATCAATTAGTGTTTTTCGGCACTAGAATCACTTTAGAAGGCTTGAAATCACCTAGGATTGATATTAAGAACATGAGGGAGTATTTACAGAACATAAACCCTTTAAAACAACCTCCCACACGAGCTGGAACGACACAAAAATGAGCAACAACAAGAAGAACAAGAGACTTACTAGCGCCACGGAATTCCCGACACTTGATTTGTGTTGTTTGCCCTTTTTTGGGTCTTGAATCTTGAGAGAACCTTGAGAGGATGTTCCTAGGGTTCTAAGGTCTGAAAATAGTGAAAAGAAATGACTTAAAATGGGTTGGAGTCATCCTATATAGGTCCAAATATCTTAAACCGACTTAGTGGGCCCCATAGAGAGGTGTTTGGCGCAGTCTCACGAAAATGCGAATATCTCTCTACTCCGAGATCGTATCGATGAATGGTTTAATGCGTTGGAAACTAGACTCATAGATCTTTAATTTGGTTGGTAGATCACCCCGTAATTCCTTGTAAATTATGAGAAAAGATTAGAAACATTTGACCTAATGTTTAAGTAAAATTATGAACCTAAGTTGCGACAACTTTTGTCGACTTTTGTTTCATAACTCGTTTGACTTCAAGACTTATGATACAGATATTATATGATTAAAATACCTTAATAAATGACCTCTTGAGTGTATTAAGCACCGCTAGATTACCTGAAAATACGAGTTACAACATCCTTGATTCGTTTAACTTCTAATACTGGTTAATCACCCTTATACACTCTTGTATCACTTAAGACCAATAGGATTGACTTCTTATCATCTCAAAGATAATTCCTTCTTGGATTTATGTTAACTAATATATGGCATGAACTAACACATGTGGATATGGGTTGTAACAGTTAAGTTGTATAGTCTGTTATTACTGTATTTCTTATTTTGCATTTGGAAAGGTGTTACAAGTAAAAATCCAAAAAAAGAGAGATGTTGCATTTTATATTTTGTTATAAATTTTCTTTAGAATACTAATTCTAGAAATGAAAAAGACATTTTTTTAGTACTTCTTTAAAAGCTTTCCTTAAGGTATCAATTCAAAAATCCAAAAAGATTTTCTTTTGAGGTGTTTCTTCGGGAAATTAGTGAAAAATGAAAAAACAATTCTTTTATTTTCATTAGTACTTTAGGATATTGTACATAAAAAAAATACTTTATTTTTTGTTTATCATTGGAATTTTTCCTTTAGGCAATCAAAATTGAAATCCAAAAACATTCTGTTTTATCTTTTTCATTGCTTGCTTCGAGATCTTGCGTCAAGATATCAAATGAGGATTCAAAATGTCTTTCTATAGTTTATTCCTTAGATTTCCTTCAAAAAAAAAGAACCAATTTTTTTTTCTCTTTTAGGATTTTCCTTGATAATTTCTCATAGAGTACCTGTTTTAAAAAAGAAAAGAAAAAAAAAGAAAAGAAAAATGGAAACGTTAGTTTGTTTACTTTATTCCCGATCTTCCCGAACTACGCAAAGATCTGATTCATGCGGCTTCATGATACGTAGGCAACCTACATAGGGTTCGATCGAATCATTTTTTTTACTGTTAAAAGAAAAAAAAGAGGAAAAAAAAAGAGGTGAAATTGTGGGATGTGAGATATGAGAGAAAGAAAAGAGTGATGATAAAAAAAAAGAAATGAAGGAAAATGGGCAAGCCAAGAGGTGCTAGAAAGGCAAAGAAAAGAAAGGATTCAAATGAACAAATTGGGATGATGCCAACTGACCGTTGTACCCTCGAAGTCATTTTAGAACTGATAACTGTGGCTAGGTGCATTGCACATAAAGTGAGATTATCTTATGTTAAATGCCATAACGCTAACGTGATGGCTTCATTTTGTTATATTCATCACAGAAGGGTGGTTGGTTTGTGGTTTTAAAGTGGTAACTCTTCTCTGCAACATAAAGTCAAAAGGTAATGGCAGACAACAACAGAACTGAGTTGGTTGACACCGGCGCTCGAAAGCAGTTGGTTGAACAGGACAATGGGTTGGTTGAAGAGTTAAAGATGTTAAAACAACACATGGTTGACATGTATCAGGCTTGGATGACTGGGAAGGCACCACCCTCACCACCACTTAGCTTCCTAGATACTGACCTTACCCAAACTCCGGACACAATGCCAGATGATCCTCCATACTCTCTAGATCTATCCGCTTATCATAGTTTTCCCAACCACTCTAGTAGCTCCATCACTCGTCCTCCAATTACCTTTCCCAAAAATGGCCCTCCGGTCCTATCCACTATCTCCAACAATGAACACCTACTCAAAGCTCACGATGCCCAATATTACCCCTCAGAGGTTGCCCACAAAGTTCCCAACTCATACAAACAATGCCATCGGGATAAGTTGCATGTTGAAAATGAAAAGTTCACAGGAAGAGAAAGGAAATATGGGATACCCAAGAGGCTGAAAGGCATAGAACAGTCTTCAATGAACAAGCAAGGAATGGGAGACCAGGGTAGCATATCTTACAAAGAATTGTCTATGTCACCCGACGTTCATCTGTCTGCGAGGTTTAAGGTGCCAAAGTTTAACTTGTATGATGGGTGTGGGGATCCGGTAGCCCATTTGAGGGATTATTGCAATAAAATGAGAAGTGTTGGCGAGAAAGATGATTTATTGATGGCATACTTCAGTGAGAGCCTGACTAGGGCAGCATTGGAATGGCATAATCGTCAAGATGTTGGTAAGTGGCCTACATTGGGTGACATAGAACAAGATTTTGTTCGCTACTTTCAATACAGATCAGGTGTTAACCAGACTGCTCCTCCCTATCTAAAATGGAAAAGAAGCCGGAGGAAAGCTTTAGAGAATTTGGACTCAGATGGAGGGAGCAGGCTACTCGAGTCAATACCCCGATTGGGGAAGAAGAAATGGTTGAGCTCTTCCTAAAAGCCTAGGGGCCACCTACTTCAGTCATTTTATCCCGACCTTGGGAAAGCCTTTCAAAGATGTGTTAAAAATGGGGTAGCTAGTAGAAGAGGGAATCAAGTCAGGCAAAATCATGAGTTGTTCGAAAGACATTCAGAACATCCCAGTAAGCTTGGGTGGAAGAAAGAGAAACAGAAAAGATGATCTGATGGCCTTTCCCGATCAACACTTCCAGCCTCGACATCGTCCCCATGGATATCCTGATGCACCAGATGATCCTCCCCAATGCCACTTCTCTCCATGGAACTCCCAAAATCGTACATCACTCTCTCAGTACCCAACTCCACAAAATGCCTATCCACCCCCACGAGCCTATCGAAAACCCCTTGGATCATGTTTCCGTCCCAACCAAGCATTTAAGAATGAGAGGTTGCTGAAAAAAGAAAAGGCTTTCACCCCATTGGGAGTGTCATACGCCAGTTTGTTCCAAAAGTTGAAGCAATTGGACATGTTGAAGCCGATCCAGATAAAAATGGCAAACCCTCTTCCAAAGAAGTTTGATTTTTCTCAAAGGTGCACATATTGCTCAGATGCCCCGGGCATGACATAGAGAAGTGTTGGAATCTGAAGAAAGCAATTCAGAAGCTTATTGATGCAGGTGACATTGTCGTGCAAAATCCCGATGCAGCAGACACTAGCCAAAGTCCATCGCCTGAGACGCATATGGTGAGTATGATTTGTTTTGAAAAGAAATATGAAAATTCTTCTGAGATCCTCGAAGGCCCACGCGCTGCAAAGTTTTCAATGCTATCAGAGGTTGATCTTAAGAATGAGCCAGCAAAGGGAACCCAAAAGCAATTTGTTAAGAACCATGTGATGGAAGTTTGTGAAGGTCGTAGTAATGTTGATGCAAAATTCAGTGGCTAAGATGCCGAGCTTGGCAATTGGAAAGACGCTCCTGTCTTGGTTAGCCAGGGAGGAGTTTTGGTGGTTTATTTTGCTGTCATTTCTGTTGTCCGGGTTATTTCAGGGTTGTAATCCAGATATTGTCTTGTGACTCAAACCCTTCTATCCTCTTATTTTGCCTAGTTTGTTTAGTCTAGTAGCTTGTTTAGTGTTGTCCAGGTTTGTTCTAGGTTTGTAGCACCAGTTTAGTTTGTACGTTTTGCTGTCCAAACCCTGTCACCATCTGTCTAATGCAATTTTCTATTTTCTGGGATTTCTAGTCATTTTCGTTTAGTTCTCTTTTCTTTTATAGTTCTTTTCCTGTTGACTCTAGTAACATGACATGTATGCGTAATTCTCATCCTGGTCTTAAAAATTCAGTTTAGTCATGAAGCAATGAATGAAACAATTTTGAAGATGATAGGGACATTTGAGGGAAATAAGTAAAGGCATGTTGAGATCACTTCAAGCCCGAATTGTGTGAAACTGGGGAAGATAGAACATAAAAAACCCCTATTGAAATGCATCTTGGTGCATCAATTTGAAGATAAAAGCAAGTTTGCCCCAAATTTGTAGGGGGTCGTTCGTGGTAATGAGAGTGAGAGTGTTGTCTAATGGTGCTTTGTATGTAACAGATGTAGAATGCGAATGTATGGATATGGTCATCAAGTATGGCGCAATCAAAAGATGTTACGAATGTTTTCCTTGGTTTGTTTAATTGTGTGTTTGTACTTGACATGTTTTGAAGATTGGAATGACGAAATAATTTTGTTTTGCTATGTAAACACCTTATCCTTTGTTACCCCTTTGAGCCTTGTTTATTTTATTTCATACCCTCCTTTCGGAATCAGTAGCAAAGATCAGAAACACAAGCGTGAAAGATAAGTAAAGGAAAAAGAGAAAAGAAAAGAACAAAAAGAGAGAAAAGAAAAGAAGATAATTGAAAAAAAAAAGAAAAAAAGGGAAAAAGAAGAAAGAAAAAACAACAAAACAACAAAAAGAGAAAAGGAAGAAAGAAAAGAAAAGAAAAGAGAAAGAGGAAAAGAAAAGTCACAACAACAGAGCAGTTCCTATGTCATGAACTACGTTCGACCTGATTCCTTTTAAGGATACATAGGCAGCCTCACGGTTCGGTCTCAGCAAAATAAAATCCAAAAGTCCCCAAGTAAGAAACTGGGGCAGAAGTTGTGGTTGTTGTACGAAATCTGATTCCGAAAGTTGTAATTTTGAACCCATGAGAATTGTTTTTGAGCCTTTGACATCCTTTCTTTTTAACCCTATCCAAAAGCCCACGTTACAGTCCAAAGAAAGACCTTCCGATCAGTCTTTGAGAAATACCAAGTCAAGCAGGTAAAGGTAATTGATGTCAGGGGCAACACTTTTGTTCAAGCAAGGAGGGAAATAAAATGAGAGAGTCTTATTGGTGAAAACCCTCACGGGCACCGTAAGGCGATGGGAGTTGAGAGAAATTAAAATGAGAGAGTCTTATTAGTGAAGACCCTCACGAGCACCGTAAGGCGAAAGTGAGTTGAGAGATGAACGAATGAAAGAGGTCTGCTGGTGAAAAACTTTCAAGGCGCCACAGGATGAACAAGGTCAAGGTTTGGGTAAAGTAATCAGGTCATGGAAATTCTGAGGTAACGAAGTATGGCAACTGAAAGTCGATTGGTCGGATAGATTGGGCCGATTAATCCAAAATGCATGTCATGATCATTGGTACCAGCTGTTCCACTCAGATAAGTTTCTTTTTCTTTTCCTCTAGTAGCAGTCATCTGGTTTTGGATTCTTCTTATCCTTCACCCGCAAAGTCATTGCATTTCATTTCTTTTGGGTTTATCTGTCTAAGATGTTTCAATGTCAGTCGTGTTCAAAGCAATTCAAAACTCACTACCAACTTCAAAAATTGCAAAGCACATCGTGGTCGGAGCATACTAAGGATAACTCGATGTAAGGGGAGGGTACAAGGAATCACCGGAAGTCTCATCGGTGGAAGGGACTGGTAATGTCATGGGGGATGCAAAGGTTCAGATAAAGGGGTTAGAGGCAAAACAACAGTACGGGTATAGAACACTCGGTTCGTCAAAGGTCATGAGGGTTTGAAAGTTAGTCAGAAAGTTAAAGCGGTTCAGGGCCAGTTCGGCAAAGCCAGTCAGAACAAAACGATGCAGCGGAAAGATCTTCAACAAGAATGCCATCAGCTAACCACCATTTTAAATTGACAAAATGTTCTTTGATTGAAACAGGGGCATAAAAGTTCGTTTGTTTCGGAGGAACTCTCCGCAAGGAAAGGCAGGCATCAAACAGGTTTGACAGTAAGTTTCAGGACCCTCCTGGAAAATGGGACCTAGTTTAAAGTTCAGAAATAGCATAATCTAGCATAAATGTATCCCAAAGGAATAAGTTGGCTTAGAGGTTTGCATGTTCGAGATAGGATTCAATTAGGAGTTTTAAATTGACAAAATGTTCTTTGATTGAAATAGGGTAGTATAATTTAGCCATGAAAGTTGTCACCCTCAAGATAAAATTTGACCTTTGATTTTCAGGACCCTCTTGGATAATGAGGAGTAGTTTAAAGACCCTCTTAGATAACAAGATTTAGCAGAAGTCACACCTTTAGAAGATATAACTTAGATTTAAAATTGTCGTTTAAATTAAGAGTTGTCAGGACCCCCTGGATAATGGGACCTAGCTTTCAAATTCTTAGTAATATTCGGTAATATGACTTAGTTTTACACTCACATCTGTGCCCAACCACCAAACTGGGGCAAAAAATTTTCTTTGTTTTATCTATTTTGTTGAAATCAGGAGCCCGCCTGGAGAGCAGGGAAGACATTTCAAATTCAACAATCAGGAGCCCGTCTGGAGAGTAGGGAATAAATTTCAAGTTGAAGTCAGGAGCTCGCCTGGAGAGCAGGGAATACTTTTAGATGCAACAGTCAGGAGCCCGCCTGGAGAGTAGGGAATACTTTCAAGCGCAGCAGTCAGGAGCCCGCCTGGAGAATAAGGGAGTACAATTTAAGTTTTAGCGTTCAAATTATTTCTTTTGTTCATCTTGAAGTTAGGAGCCCGCCTGGAGAGTAGGGAATACATTTCAAGTTGAAGTCAGGATCCCGCCTGGAGAGCAGGGAATACATTCAAAAGCAGCAGTCAGGAGCCCGCCTGGAAAGCAGGGAGTACTTTCAAGTTGAAGTCAGGAGCCCGCCTGGAAAGCAGGGAATACTTTCAAGTTTAGCAGTCAGGAGCCCGCTTGGAAAACAAGGGAGTACAATTCAAGTTTTGGTTTTCAAAATTCTTATTAATATTCGGTAATGTAATTCGTTTTACACTTACACATGGGCCCACATACCCAAACTGGGGCAGAAAATTTTCTTTGTTTTATCTATTTTGCTGAAGTCAGGAGCCCGCCTGGATAGCATGGGAATACATTCACGTTTTGAAGTCAGGAGCCCTCTTGGATAGCATGGGAATAAATTCACGTTTTGAAGTCAGGAGCCCGCCTGGATAGCATGGGAACACATTCAAGTTCGGCGATCATGAGCCCACCTGGAGAGCATGGGAATACATATCAAGTTCAGCAGTTAGTCACCCACCTGAAGAAGGGGAAAACATCTCAGCTTACAATTCAAGGTGGTAACAAGCGGATGTCACCGCGAGAATAGAGGACAATAAGGCAGCAAGAACTACAAGATCAAGTTTGAAGATATAGATAGGATTTTGTAAAACATAGATCATAGTCTAGTCTAGCTTTATTTATTTTTGACATGGTGTAATAAGGGGTTCAGTAAGCAGTAGCATCAACAACAGCAACAGTGAAAGCCCAACTTCATGGTAGTCCCAGCTACCAGACATTCCTGAACTACACTGACTTGATTCCTTTTTATCCAAGGATATGTAGGCAACCTCGGAAGCAGGGTGCGGTCAAATCTTTCAAAAATGCTTCCCACGGAGTATTCAAACGGGCAAAAATCGCTCGTATCCGCTCACTTTATCTTTGCATGAATCTTCGTGTTTCCGAGCAAAGAGGGGCAGCTGTGAGCACGTGATTTTTGCCCTACATGAATTACTCCCATAAATTCAAAACAAAATAACTTCCTTTTATTTGGAACCTTTTGAGGATTTCATGGCATTTTTTGTTAATTATTTGCATTTGTCTGTGCATTTCATTTTTGTTTAATTAATAAATACAAAAATATATTGCATTTGCATTTAGTATTTTTTACATTTTTTAGATTAATTAGTAATTAGTATTTTACAAAAATAGAAAAACCACAAAAAATAACTTATTTTGCATTTTTTTTAATTCTTAGCTTTGAATTTTGGTAGTTTTCTTTTAATTTGGTTTTTAATTAGTTGTGGTAATTATATTTAGAGTTTAATTAGTTTAATTTTGTAGGATAATATTAGTTTTAATAATTAATTTAGGTTTTATTTCTAATTTTGAAAAGAAAAGAAATTTTGAAATTGATAAAGAGAAAAGATTCAAAAACAAAGAGAAGTTCGGACTTGGGCCATTTTAATTAAACCTCTATCAGCCCAATTGAAACCCTGAAACCTGTACAATTCCAGCCCAAACCATGCCCCAACCCGGTCCAAATCTCACTCTATGACCAAACGACACCGTTTCCCTTATTAAATCTGAGCCTTCGATTTCTTTTAATCAACGGTCGAGAACTGGGTCACATTTTAGTATTTAAATGTCCTAAAGCCTACCCCCCTCTCAAACGCATCTCTCTCACTTCCCATCATCAGAGACCTAAACAAAAAACCCTAGCGCCGCATTGGTTTTCGACAATATCCGCCCGGCGGCGCCACCCCCAAATCACCCCAAATTAACACCCCAAAATCCCCATGGTTCCCTCTCCCCAAATCCCTAACTCTTTTCCCTCGAATCTATCCCGAATCCCTTGAATCTTAAATCTGAAGTCTGAACCCTAAAAGGCCTATTCTCGAAATTGGTTGCATGCAAGGTTATGTCTCGAGTTTTCTGAGTTTTTCAAAGCCAACTTACCACAAAATAATGATGGTCGCTGGTTCTTGAAAAGGAACAAGCGATTAACATTATCTTGGGTTAAGTTGGAATATCAATATCGATTCCGAGTCTATTTGGTGAGTTTCTGTATTTCCTTTTTGTTTCATTTGGTTTTTTTTGCGTTATTTCACATATGTTCTTCTCTTGTCTATTATTTCTGTAGGTTTAGGTCTCTTCTGTTAAATTTGTTGAATTTGTTTAGCTTTTGATTTTAGGTGCTTATTTGTTTTGTTTTGTTTTCTTTTAGAATTTTCAATAATTTTGTTGGTTTGTGCATTCTACATGTTTTAACTTCTGATTTCTGTTTCAATCGATAACTAATCTAGTTAAATTTGGTATTAATTTGATAATCTAGTTAATTCTAGCCCATTTATAAGTCATTCATTTAGTCTAGATTTTTAATTTTTTTGAAATCGTTTAAGTGTTGCTTTCCTCTACCTTCTATGAGATTATAAAATGCTTTGGTTTATTTTGTTTGGGCTTTGGGTTTCTGACCCATTTGCAAAAAGAAAGGCAGCCCGTTCATTTAGATAAGTCATTGGGTCAACCTGACCCATAGATTTCAGGGTAAAAACAGTGATCCTAAGGGGTAGTTTAGGAATTGTAGGTGGGGAAAATCTCTTCTAACTGAATAGGAAGCTTCCTAGAAGCTGGGATTGGGACTAAAGTGAAAACATGATTTTTAAATTAAGGGTATGTGAGCAAAAATGAGAATTTAAAAAGTGTAGGAGTGCAAATCGGAATCCCTTCTATGCTGCCCTAAGACTTTCCTATAAAGGGGTCTTTCCTTCTTTAGCAAGTCAGAATTGAGGGATTAAAAAAAATACTAAAAGGCAAAACGGCTGAGAAAAGTTATTTTAAAAATACATTGAGATTTCTGCATCTTTTGGGGTGTGAATTGGTTCTGAGTCAGCTCACTAATCTTGAATTTCAACTGGAATTTAAAAGCTTCAAAGAATTCTTGCTTTATTTGGGTGAAAAATGGTTTAAAGAGCTAAAATTGCTGGATCTCTAGAAGCTATTTTATTTGGTTTTACTGCTGATCTCTACTGCTATACTTGCTGGCTTGGTTTTGCTTTAAGTTGATTCTCAAAACTCTTGTTTGTCTTTGTTGTAACCATGTACACATTCGACTTCAAATGACATATTGAAATGGGAATGAGCATGATGATGATACCATGATTTATGGTAGTATATGTTAAATTATTTGGTTCTGTGTTCATGTAGTCCTATTGCATGGTTGTGTGTTCATTAAGTTATTATTAAAGCATTTGTAAAGCAGATGAGTAATTTGGTCTAGTATGGTTTGAGTTATGGGCTAATAAGAATGATGTTAGATACATTTAGCCATGCTTTTGGTACTATTAGTTCTAATGTGAGATTGTGTGTTCAGAAGTTAGACATGTGAGTTTCATTAACTAACTTGAGGCTGCTTACCTCGTCTAGATGTTAGTTTAGGTGTTTGAACGAATTCGGTGCACGATATTGTATTTGATAGCTGATTCGAATGGCTGTAATATTCCACTGAAGCTGCTGAATGTGTTAGTTTAAATATTGATTATGTAGTAGTTCTGATTTAGAGATGCAGAAAATTGGTTGTGCCATGTTGCAATACAAAAGTCTCCTATTTGGTTTAGGTAGAATCAACCAGTGATTGCTTTCTTTCGAGGTTTGGAGTCAGGCAGTTCCCAGTCCTTTGTTAATGAATGAAGTCTATCTGAAACTTTAAATTATTGTTCTTCTTGCTGGAAATTCGAATTGGTGGCTTAAAATGATAAAACATCCTGCACGAGGTTTTAATAATCAGATTTTTTTCAAATTCTAAATCTTTACAACAATGTAGTTTACTTTCAATTGTTAATGCTTAAATCACTGAATTGGGCTATTAGCATTGGCCCAGTTGTGCCATGTTTCCTTTTGATGGACAGATCTCAGTTATGGGCTTCGTGTTTGAGCCCATTTGCATCATCATACCTGTTGGCGAAATGGGTAATTGGTCATTGGGTCCATAGCCCGCCTGGGCGCCTACAGTAATTCCATTTGATTTCATGTACTGTTAACTTACGAATTATTAACATTGATTTTAAAATTTTCGCCTTAATGATTGGAAATTCTTCAGTCTTTTAATTAGTTAGCAGGGCCCTTTAAATTAATCGAGGTATGCCATATCAAACAAGACCAATATTTATGGCCCTCAAAATTAAGTGTAGAAACTCTTTTATTAGAATAATCGAGGTGCGCCGTGCCGAACAAAAGTCTTACAATGCATGGACCTCGCTTAATAAATATTTTGAGCCTTAGAATTCGAGGCGCGCCATTTAGCAAATTTCCATGGCCCTCGCAAAGTTGCAAACATATAGTTTCTTTAGACGCGTAAATAAATTACTTTTCTAAACTCGGGTGTGCATTTCATGTGACCCAACTCCAAGTCTTAACAATGTTAAATAAAATGTGTCTCGGACTGCGGGTGTATTTCATGTGGCGTTGTCCAAAGACGTGTTTTAGATGACGTTGAAATCTTCTTTAAAATGATTAAAAGTGGTCTTAAAGTTAAAATGCACATAGGTTCAAAAGTGTTTAAAATCAAATAATAGGCCGACTATAATAGTTGAGCGACCGTGCTAGAACCACGGAACTCGGGAATGCCTAACACCTTCTCCCGGGTTAATAGAATTCCTTAACTGGATTTCTGGTTCGCGGACTGTTAAACAAAGTCAATCTTTTCCTCGATTCGGGATTGGAACCGGTGACTTGGGATACCATAAATCTCTCAACTGGCGACTCTGAATCTTTTAATAAATATAATCCCGTTTCGATTGTCCTTTAATTGGAAAAACTCCTTTATACCCTCCCGGGTGCAATGAAAAAAGGAGGTGTGACACTTGTAATACCGTACCTTCTCCCCATCCGTAATCTTTTATGTTCATTTCGAGGTTTTCCTCTCCCACTGATGAGATGATCCTTGACACATGCTCCCGATTTCCCGGAACATTGGGAGGCCTCCCCAGTGTGATGGCTCCCCTCGAGGCAAGGCACCTCCGGGCCCGCTTACCGGGCACAGGCGGTGCGTCACTATCACCAACCGAATGCGGAGTGTTGGAAGAACTCCCCTATCCTTGGTGGTCGAACGTCGACGTAGCAGTCATGGCTACCATAGAATAGGAGAAGAAAGATGTGGATCTAAGCAAAACTTTTGAGTTGAAGCTACGGAAGAACTAGCACAAAATGCCAGGCTCCGTGGAAGAGATAGTCTCTAAAAGCAGCAGAATCACTATTGGAAAGTCAAGTAAATGAATATATAGAAGCAAAGCAGCAACTGCCCACCTACCCAAAAGGCCAATTAATTCTGGCCGCGCTAACATCATCCTCTCCTAGGGAAGCGTATTGACAAAATTGCCCCGGGACCCCTTTACCAGATTGAGCAAATGTTGCTACCTCGTAGAATTTGAGAAACTGCGAGGCCTCGGTGGCTCTTCGATATCGCCGACACCGTCCCGTTAGAAGCTATCGATTTAACTCCGGGGCATGGCCCGATTTAAGGGTCCCGGTCTCTCCAAGAATGTATTTCGAATGGATAACATCAAAAGTTAAAAGGTTAAATCCGCGAAAGCAAAGGAATGAAAAAACTGAAAGGAGAAAAGTCCCTCTTTTTACATTGCCAAGAACGTATCCACAAGAGGCATCTTTACAAAATCCATCCCCCAGGGATTACATACAAATGGAAAAAGAAAGGATGCAGAACGATGCGGGGACTACTCTTCATCACTGCTATCTTCGCCCACATCTAGGATGACCAAAAAAGCTAATTCTCTCTCCAATTCGCGGGCTTCCTCGAGATCGACTGACAGATCGACGCCCATGGCTCCGATCTCCTCCAGGGTTTCTATCCTCGCCTCCGCCTTAGCATGTTTAATAGACCGAACTAGCTTCTGCTCAGCTGCTATCGATATGCCACAAGCTATTTTATGCATCGTGGCTGCATCATCCAGATAAGTGGCAGCATTTCTTTCAATCTCGGACTTGGTCGCGACCAAGGTAGCAATCTCCTTGCGAGCATTCTTAAGAAGATCATGGGATGACACTAACTCCTCAGTCGCTACCTCACTTTGCTTCCTCGGCCCGAGGATCTCCGCGTTTAGTTGACTAATCTGCGAACCATTTTTCTCGACCCACAAAAGAGAGGTAAGCCAACCTGTGTCGAAATATGGGAGCAAAGGTCGGATACAAGCAGGGCGAAATACCTGCGCAGCGAGATTAGCCTTTTCCCAGAACGCTCTCTCCAAAGCAGCTCGGAGCTCCCCTAGTTCTTCCTCTCCTCGGGCAGAGTGGGCCTCTGAATCCTACAACATCGAGGTAAGCTTCGTACACTCCTTTTCACGGTAATAAAGCTCCTCGCGGAGCCGAAAGAGGGCATGATCATACATATCCTTGCACTGCGGAATAATGGAAGAGTTAGGAAAACGAAGAATGATGCCCAAGACTAAAAGAAATATACAAAAGATAGCTATCACCTGCTGCATGAATCTCTTCGCCGCCTTGATGGCGCCAGGAACGTCAAGAATGATGCTTTCGCTAACACCCTCAAAGATGTTGGCAAGTGAGCCTCCCCATTTGAGAGTAATCCCCACCTTGGCGGCGATCGCTTCTTGACGTCCCTCAGTTTCCCTAACGAGACCTGAAAGCATGAGATGAAATCATTCATGTCGCCAATTTCCCCAAAAGGCAACCCCTGCTCCTGAAAATCTCTGGGCCTCGATCCTTCAGGATTGATAGTAACGGTTCCCCCAACGGAGACTGCGCCAAACCCGGTCATGCAATCCGAGGTCACGTTAACACCATTCTCAAGAGTCTTCGATCTACGGTACCGACCTGAGTCGACTGTTCTAGACTCACCAGCCTCCACTCGAGGCACTTGCAAGGCTCCCACACTCGACCTCGTCCTCCGTGCTAACTGGCCTTCATCGTCATCCCCATCCTCAATGTCGAGATTTTAACCTGAAGTTGAAGCAGAGGTCCTAGTAGCGGTTTGTTGCTCGAGTGACCTGGGTTTCTTTGCCATAGGAGGATCAACAGATGCCTTACATTCCCTCTTCTTGCTCTTTCCGAGCTTTGAAGCCTCCGTTTCGCCACCAGGGGGTGGCCTCATCTCCATATTCTCGCCAAGGCCTGCACAAGCATGATGACCATGATTTGTCAGCACAAGGGACACAGGGAGAAACACAAATCTAAGACATAGACAACAAAGGAGTCCTACCATGATTCTTGGCCACCCATCGCTCATTGGCCAGGCCGGTCCAAGACTGAACATGATACGGGAACGCGGTGTACAACCATTTGATCCACCCCGGCAAATCCAAAACCACCTCGGGGTACTAAGCGACGGCTGCGTGAAATGACAAAGAGGTCATAATTTCTCCGGGAAAGGCATACTCCAGGCTAGAATGATGTCCGAGGTCCTTACCCGGATGAATCTGCTCATCCATCCTCGATCCTTACCCCCGTCGATGCTAGAGAAGAATGTTCTTTTGGATTGATTATGGAGCCTGATCAAACCTCAATAAAATTGAGGGCTGTATAACCTAATCAAATGGCTGAGGGTAAAATTCTCGCCCACAACCCGTTCAGTAAAATGACGGAGCATCAATACTATCCTCCAGCCAGAAGGATAGATCTGACCGAGCATCACTTGATATTTGTCGCAAAAATCAAGGATAACCAAATCTATTTCTGGGGGGGAGGGGGGAGGATTCAGCAAGACCCAAGGTGAATGGGTAGGTATACACATTAAGGAAGCCGACCCTGTAGTCCGTTATATTTTCATCGAGGCTGGGAATCTCCACCTCCACTACCTCTCTCCATCGGCAGTCTGTCCTCACCGCTTTTATGTTGTCACGACACTAATGTATTGGGACACATGTTCACATCGGCCCGGTATGGATGAAGTGGCATCGATGGTAAAATCTTTTGACATATCAATCTTGGAGGGAGTGCACTATTCCAAAGTGGGTATCGCTTTGGCTCTCTCCTTAGACGACCGAGATGAAGATGCAGCTTCATTCCGCCGAGGAACCGTTCTAAAAGTCCTGGCCATAGCAATGGTAAAATTTTCTCTCAGATAGCAAGACAGAAGAGTGTAAAAAAATATGGGTATGGACTCGTGAATTTGAAGATGCTACAAAGATAAGGATTATCAAATAGTCAATATATTTATAGGAACCGCTTGGACAGCGGAAAGGACGAGCCAATAGCGATTCGTGGATTCCTCGATAATTGCA
Organism: Nicotiana sylvestris; assembly: GCF_000393655.2. Classification (NCBI taxonomy): domain Eukaryota; kingdom Viridiplantae; phylum Streptophyta; class Magnoliopsida; order Solanales; family Solanaceae; genus Nicotiana; species Nicotiana sylvestris. The sequence continues at coordinate 60,102,184 of NC_091061.1, forward strand.
TTTGATGGCAACCCTTGCACTGATTTCTAGGGAATGGCATTTAATGATCTTACAGACTGATGACATGGAAATGATGCCCTCGGAATGACGGCTCAAAATCATTTCCTATTACTTCGTTCTAGGAAACGCGTAGGCTATTTGTATATGGTGAAATCAGAGAGTCCAATTCCTCGTCATTAAGGCATTTCGGGAAGCCATCTCGAGATCTCGAGGCTGTAGGATCGCATTCGAGTTCTCTCTCTCGATGTCCATTTACGCCCGACCCAACGACGATGTCGGGGACGGGGAGTTCCCAAGGCGAGCAGATAGCATTGACAAAGCCTGGTGTCACGTTTAGCCGTCCCATCTCCATACCTTTACAATTAATGTATTTTGTACCATGTTGGGATTCCCCTCCTATATAAAGGGGATCCTTGCCATTTTGTAGGGCTCCTATTGTTGCTCAGACTATTCTACATGAGATAAATAATAACTCTCTCCCACTCTCTTTTCTCTCTAACGTATTCTCCCAGCACTAATGCTCATATTTATTGCCTTCATACTTGTTCTTCATTTATAGCTTGTCATTGGCCATAAATAGCCTCCCTTAATCATATCCTAACTGTTAGCCCCTTCCCGATTATCCCTGATAGCTCAGGCCCAAGCTCGGGGATCGACCTCGAGGCCCATCATTGGTTAGTCCGAGGACCGAATAGCAAACCCCCCAGTTCGATTATAATTCCATTTTAGCTCGCATTTCCTCTTTATTCTTCACATATATAGCATCAACTGCGTAACAACTAGCATAAAAATAAATCACGCATTTTTAGAGTCCCATCAATAAATTTAATTGTTATTACCATTTACACGGTAAACAACACTACTGCTCACCTCCCCCAACTACTCGGTGCGACGCCTCACTCCTTTTGCTTTCCGTGGAGTGAGGTAGTACTATCTACTAACTATTGCATCCCGCATCGGTGTAACATCTCAAGAAGTAGCTTTACAGTAGTAATGCTGGTGAAATCAATACTAGCTAGATTTTTCACCCACCCACTTCTTCATCCCTTTCTGCTTCTTCTACGTCACTTTCTTCTTCTCCATCACTTTCATCTTCTTCATCTTCGCGCTCAGAGATATCATTCTGGAGGACCGAGATGAGACCCCCGAGGAGGTGGTGCTTGAAGATACTGCCGCCGATGATGTACCCTCGAGAATAGATTAGGCTCTTGGCTTTTACTATATGTATACTTTTGCTTCTTTGTTTCTGTGTAAGAACCCCTTGTGGTCTTTTGTAATCATATGTAAAGTCCCCTCGTTGGCTTTTTGTCACATCTTGCATTTTCGTACGTTAAAATTTTATTTTAATTAACCGACATAGACCCAGGGATGAGGTAATCTTGACGTTAACATACTTACGCTATTTATAACAAGCGATAAATCAGTGTTATAAAGGATAAAGGAGTACACGGATTAAAGAAAGTGAGTTTCGTTCAAAGTGTAAATACGGGTCGAGCATTAATACCCAATAATTATGAACTAGTACCATGCAAGGTACCATATGACCACGGTAGTATAATATATAAAGTATTTTTTAAAAAATAAATAAAATTTCTAGTAATTTATGATAATTTTTAAATTGTACGGGTAATTGATTAATTACCAGGTAATAGGACATTACCCAATTAACTAATAAGTGGATAATTTTTTTTATTAAACTAACCCCCCCAACGTGGCAAGAAGCCACAAAGTTTAGAAGTGACTAAGTAGTCACTTTGCCAAATGGCTAATATATAGTAACCAAGTCATACTTAAGACTTGATAAGATATATAAATCTTATCTACAACAATTAATAGAAAGACTTGTAAAGACTTCAAAGAATATCAATCTGCCTTTGGCATTTAGAAAGCCAAGGACGTTAAAAAAAGCAAAAACATTTTCAATTTAACAACCCAAGCTTCATTTGAAGCAATTTTATCCAAATAATTCAACCCCTTAGACAAGAAAATTTCAATAGAAACTTCAAAAAGGATCCACCATAATTTCGTTCAAAATTTCAGGAGGATCAGTCATAATTTCATTCTTATTTCATGGAAGTAGAAGCTTCATTCCGTTCAAATATTTCCAGAAACAGGTATGTTAAGGCCCTCCCTTCTTTCTTTTGGCATGGTCCAAATTATACTGAAGAAACGAGCAAATACATAGTTTCTACAAATTACTCTATTCATAGAAATAGTAGGGGTTTCTATATTTTTGATTCTCCAAGAGAATTATTATTATCTTCTGTTCATGGATTTTAGAATAATACGTAGTTGGGAAAGTTTATCCGGAAGGAAATACCGAGATTATTATGTATTTTTATGCATTTTACTCATTTATACATGTGCATTGACCCATGACAAGATGGCGTTATATATGCATATATATGAAATATATGTATATGGTAAATGGGAAAAGGTTACGGTGTTATATACGCACAACCACCCGATCTGCTGGTATATGATGATGATGTTGCCCACAGTGGCTGAAATATGATTCAGACGGCGTTATATACGCGTATATATGTATGTATATGTATATGGAATATGGGAAGAGGTTATGCCATTTTATATGCACCACCACCTGATCAGATGGTATATGTTGATGATGTTGCCCACAGTGGCCGAGACGTTATGATGGGATGCCCTTAGTGCCTTGATGATATTATGTACACCATACCTATGCATGGCACGACATTTATATGAATGTGCATGATATTATAAACGTTTCAAAATTTACAGAGTTATTCAAATTTAAAGGTATTTATGTATTCCATGTTTCATCTATGCCTTTTACGTACTTATTTTCATGCCTTACATACTCAGTATATTTTTTGTACTGATGCCCTATTTCACGGGGCCTGCATTTCATGCCCGCAGGTGTAGGTAGGCAAGCTGACAGTCCCCCTTCTTAGGATTCTTGATCAGCGAGAGTTGGAGTGCTCCACTTGATCCGGAGCTGCTTTTTGTTCTAGGTATGATGTGGTTCAGTCCCATCTTTGTACAATTATGTTTCTATTAGAGTTCTATAGACAGTATGTCTAGTTGTGTTGTACGTGGCCTTGTTGGCTTTCAATTTTGGATGTATAATTGTCTATAGTAGCCTTGCCGGCCCACTCACTGTATTCTGCACGTATACGTACATATGCCTTGATGGCAGGTTTCCTTCACGTATGTTATTCTCATAATGCAACAGATATTATACAGGTTCATATCTTATACGCATGCTTAGGGGTGTTTGACAGATAGGACTCAGGCACCCGTCGCGGCCCATCGGTTTGGGTCGGGACAAAAGTAGTATTAGAGCAGTTCTGTCCTAGGGTTGTCTGCAAACTGTGTCTAGTAGAGTCTTGTTTATGGGTGTGTTGTGCACCATACTTATAAACAGGAGTCTATAGGACACATAGGATGTTATCCTCTCTTCTTATCTTAGATCGCGCTATATAAGCATTCATGTTCCTAACGATGCGTTATATTTTCAGCAATGTCTCCGAAGACTACAACCGCTAGCACGGGTCAAAAGGCTATGAAGGTGTTAGAAAGAGAGATAAGTTATACTATGGATTCAGACCCACCAGAGATCATTGGTTCTATTGAGGAGGATCCATCCAAGGATCCATATGAGTCATTCGTTCGAGCTGTTTCGACCACTCCGGCAGTAGATGCGGTGAGAGGAGTTCCGACCTCACCAAGGCCATTAGTTTCACAGCCCGTTGATCAAGGTTTGAGGAGAGTAGTGCATGGATTGGCATAGCCAGTTTCCCTCAATCTCAAAACTATGTCAACATATTTGCGGACACCATCTCTTCTGAGATTCCGGATAGTCCACAGTCTTGGGAGTCTGCCAATCAAGGTTCGTTGGTGTTTGATATGGGATAGGCAGAGGAAGAAGATAGTAGTCAGGCCAAGAGGAGGAAGGTAACTTATAAGGACATGAAGATTCCGCTTCGAAGTGTGTCCGATCGAGGTTCTTATATAGGACGAGGCAAGGACCCTCTACTATAGACTTCCTCCAAGTGTTAGTTTTTGGTTGGTGAATTCGACCTCTTCTTGGAATATTACCAAGTTAGGGTTCTAAATATGTTTGGTTGTTTTTTGAGAATATAGGAAGCCCTATCTCGACTTGTATATATTATGGTTATGCCTACTTAGAGGTTTTGCAGACAATATCCTGTATATAGTTTTGGGTATGATATGTCTACGTCCTAGTTGACCCCTATGTATATAAGCATTTATCTAAATTAGTTATGCGAGTTAAATTTTAATATTGTTACCTATATATATGGATCTGGCCCATGGCCCGAGATAGATTTGATAATAAACAAGGATAAGGTACGCGGTGTTTGGTTGGGTAGAACTTGATATTATAATGGGTATGGATTGGTTGGCCTTTTGTTATGCTAACATCAAGTGTAGTAAAGATTGTCCGATTTCAATTTCCAGGGGAGATTGTTTTGGAGTGGGAAGGTAATACGACGTCGCCGAAACGCAGATTTATTTATTATCTTAAGGTAAGGAAGATGATCAGTAAGGGTTGTATTTATCACTTAGTTGGGGTTCAGGATAGGTATGTATAGTCACCATCCATTCAGTCCATCCCATTGGTTAGTGAGTTTCCATATGTTTTTCTCGATTAACTTCCGGGTCTTCCACCACAGCGAGAAATTGAATATGCCATTGACCTACTACCAGATAATCATCCAATATATATTTCCCCCATATAGAATGCCCCCCGCAGAGCTGAACTAGTTAAAGGAACAACTAAGGGGCTTGCTTGAAAAAGGTTTTATCAAATCTAGTATGTCACCATGGGGAGCACCTGTGTTGTTTGTGAGAAAGGAGGATGTTCCCTTACGAATATGTATTAATTTTAGGCAGTTGACTAAGGTGACGTTCAAGAATAAGTACCCGCTCCCGAGGATTGAGGATTTATTTGATCAGTTACAAGATGCCAAGTATTTTTCAAAGATAGACTTGAGGACCGGGTACCATTAGGTAAGGGTTAAGGAGGAAGATATTCCGAAGACTACATTCAGGACATGATACATGCACTTTTAGTTTCATGTTATGTCATTCGGTTTGACCAATACCCCAGCAGTATTCATGGATTCAATGAACTGTGTTTTCAGGCCCTTTTTAAGATTTGTTCATAATCGTATTTATCAGCGATATATGTATTGGTATATTCTCGTTCAGAGGCTGAGCATGCAGTTCACTTGCGTATTGTACCCAAAGTTCTACAAAAAGGGAAGTTGTATGCAAAATTCTCTAAATGTGAATTCTGGTTGAACTCTGTAGCTTTCCTTGGGCATATTATTTCGGGTGAAGGCATCCGGGTGGATACACGAAAGAGTGAGGCATTTAATACTTGGCCTAGACCCACAGCACCGACGGAGGTTCGTAGCTTCTCCATTTGGCAGGTTATTACAGGAAAGTTGTAACGGAATTTTCTTCTCTTCTAAGCACCTTCGACCAAAATAGTATGTGGTGTCTCGCTTAATGTTCCGGAATAACATAAGGAAATTTATGATGCAAGTAATTTGAAGAATGGTTGTGATTAAGTATAAATAGATATGTGTAGGATGCAAATCTAAAGTATGGTACATCGACAAGGTTTTAGGAAGACAGGAGGAAGGATAAGAAAAGATGAGTGAAAAAGGTAAAGAGAATGGATAAGTCCTTGGAAATAAGTTCATAATAAAGGTGATGATTTCTGTAAGTTATAGAAGGCTCAGTATACCCTGAAAGAATGTAAAAGAGTCTTAGACTAGTAACATTTTGAATAGATAAAATACTACCCTAATAGTGGGATAAGGACGTAACTGTGATGTATAAAAGATGAAGTTTGGTCCTCCGAAGAGGGGAATTTCCTAAATTGTAAAAAGATTAGGATACCCATGTAAGTTAACTCAGAAGGGATCTAAGTTTCAATGGACCGATGCTTGCGAACGGAGTTTCTAGGCATTGTAGGACATATTAACTTCAGCACCGGTTCTAATGCTCCCATAAGGGACCGATAGTTATGTTATCTATTGCGGCACTTCAGGCATTGGATTGGGTTGTGTGCTGATGCAACATGGTAAGGTTGTGGCTTATGCTTCTAGACAACTAAGAAAGCACGAGAAGAACAACCCAACCCACGATTTAGAGTTAGCTGCGGTGATTCATGCACTAAAGATGTGGAGGCACTACTTGTATGGCATTCATGTTGATATCTATACATGATCATAAAAGCCTAGAGTACATCTTCAAGTAAAAGGAATTGAATCTTCGTCAAAGGAGATGGTTGGAACTACTCAAAGACTATGACGTTGATATTTTATACCATCAGGGGAAGGCGAACGTAGTTGCCGATGCTGTCAGCCATAGATCTATGGGTAGCCTATCGTATTTGAAGCCAGAAAAGAGGGGAATAGCCCATAAGGTTCATCAGATAGCTAGTCTTGGAGTTCGGTTACTGGACTCAGGTGACATTGGAATTACTCTACAGGATATGGAAACATCCTCTTTAGTAACTGAAGTAAAGGAACGCCGGTACAAAGATCCTGTGTTAGTTCATAATAGGGATACCACCCTTCAGAAGGAGAAGACGCTATTTGAAATTACAGAAGATGGGGTCCTCAAATATTAAGAACGATTATGTGTACCTAATGTTGCAGGACTGCGTCGGCAGGTTATGGGAGAAACTCACTATTACCGTTATTCTATCCATCCAGGAGTAACAAAGATGTATCATGACATCAGGGAAATATATTGGTGGGACGGAAGGAAAAAGGATATAGCAGAATTTGTTGCTCAGTGCCCTAACTGTCAGCAGGTTAAGATTGAGCATCAAAAACCTGGTGGATTATTGCAGGCTATGGAGATTCCGAATTGGAAATGGGAAATTATCAATATGGACTTCATCATAGGCTTACCTAGTACCCAGCGTAAGTTCGATTCGATATGGGTGATTATTGATAGACACAAAAAGTCAGCCCATTTTCTGCCCATTAGAACTACATATTCCTCAGAATATTATGCGAGGCTTTATATCAAGGAGATAGTACGACTGCATTGTGTCCCTGTATCTATTTTCTCGGATAGAGGAGCTCAATTTATAGCTAACTTCTGGAGGTACTTCCAAAAGGGGTTGGTGACTCAAGTAAGTCTTAGTACAACATTTCATCCCTAGACAGACAGACAAGCTGAGAGTACTATTCAAATACTGGAGGATACATTATGAGCTTGTGTAATAGACTTCAAAGGTACTTGTGATGATCATCTACCGCTTATTGAGTTCGCATATAATAATAGCTACCATTACAACATTCAGATGGCTCCATACGAATCTCTTTACGGATGAAAGTGTAGGTCGTCTATATGGTGGTTCGATGTTGGAGAATTTGGATTACACGGGCCAGACCTGGTTCAGCAAGTCATAGAAAAAGTAAAGCTTATCCAGGATCGACTATTGATAGCTCAAAGTCGTCAGAAGTCATATTTTGACGTGCGATGTCGATATTTAGAGTTCGGGGTTGATGACTGGGTATTCTAAAAGGTGTCGCCTATGAAGGGTGTGATAAGATTTGGCAAGAAAGGCAAACATAGCCCACGATACATTGGGCCTTATAGGATCATTCAGAGAGTGGGTCAAGTAGCTTATGAGTTTGAATTGCCCTCGGAATTGAAGTTTGTCCATCCATTTTTTCATGTATCTATGTTACGAAAGTGCATTGGAGATCCTACCCGAGTGGTGCCCACAAATGATGTACAGATTATAGAGGACTTGTCATACGAGGAAGTTCCGGTTGCCATTCTAGATCGACAAATCCGCAAGCAGCGGAAAAAGAAGGTAGCCTCTGTGAAAGTACTTTGGAGAAATAACAATGTGGAAGAAATGACTTGGGAGGCCGAGGAAAACATGAAGTCTAGATATCCCTACCTATTTCCTCCTCTAGAGAAAGGTCCGACTGAGACGTTATAATCATTAGGTACGTGTATAAATTCTTATGTTGGTTATTGTCGTTGGTCGTGTGAGGCCATGGTCGTTATTCATAATTGTGGTCCTGTGTTTCATTGGGTATTAAGCTTCTACGAGGAGAATTTGCAGTGGTGTCGTTACAAAGGCGACCCTACCAAAGTTATGCAGATTACGGGGAGTTTAACATTCGAGGATGAATGTTTCTAAGGGGGGAAGGATGTTACATCTCGCGTTTTTGTACGTTAAAATTACGTTTTAATTAACCAATGTAGACCTAGGGATGAGATCATCTTGACGTTAACGTACTTACGCTATTTATAACAAGCGATAAATAAGTGTTATGAAGGATAAAGGGGTACACAGATTAAAGAAAACGAGTTTCGCTAAAAATGGTCAATTTAGAATAAAATACAGGTCGAGAATTAATACCCGATAATTATGAACTAGTACCATGCATGGTACCATATGACCACTATAGTATAATATATAAAGTATATATGAAGTATTTTTGAAAAAAATAAATAGAATTTCTAGTAATTTGTGATAATTTTAAAATTATGCGGGTAATTGATTAATTACCGGATAGCAGGACATTACCCAGTTAATTAATAAGTGGATAAAAAAATTAGTAAACCACATTGCCAAATGGCTAATATATAGTAACCAAGTCATACTTAAGACCTGATAAGATATATAAATCTTATCTATAACAATTAATAGAAAGAGTTGTAAAGACTTCAAAGAATCTCAATATGCCTTTGGCATTTAGAAAGCCAAGGACATTAAAAAAAGCAGAAACATTTTAAATTCAACAACCCAAGCTTCATTTGAAGCAATTCTATCCAAACAATTCAACCCCTTATACAAGAAAATTTTGATAGAAATTTCAAAAAGGATCAACCACAATTTCGTTCAAAATTACAAGAGGATCAGTCATATTTTCGTTCATATTTCACGAAAGCAGAAGCTTCATTCCGTTCAAATAATTCCAGGAACAGGTATGTTAAGGCCCTCCCTTCTTTCTTTTGGCATGGTCCAAATTATACTGAAGAAACGAGTAAATACACAATTTCTATAAACTACTATATTCATAAAAATAGTAGGGGTATCTATATTCTTGATTCCCCATGAGAATTATTATTATCTTCTGTTATGGGTCTCAAAATAATACGCAGTTAGGAAAGTTTATCCGGAAGGAAATATCGAGATTATTATGTATTATTCATGCATTTTACTCATTTATACTTGTGCATTGACCCATGACTAAATGGAATTATATACGCGTATATATATATAAATATATGTATATGGGATATGGTAAAAGGTTACGACGTTATATACACACCACTACCCGATCAACAAGTATATGATGATGATGTTGCCCACAGTGGCTTAAATATGATTCAAACGGCATTATATACGCGTATATATGTATGTATATGTATATACGATATGGGAAGAGGTTATGATATTATATACGCACCACCACCTGATCAGTTGGTATATGTTGATGATGTTGCCCAAAGTAGCCGAGACGATATGATTGGATGCCCTTAGTGGCTTGATGATATTATGTACACCTATACATATGCATGGCATGACATTTATACGCATGTGCATGATATTATAAACGTTTCAAAATTTATAGAGTTATTCAGATTTAAAGGTATTTTTGTATTCCATGTTTCATTTATGTCTTTTACGTACTTATTTTCATGCTACATACTCAGTACATTTTTCGTACTGACACCCTATTTCACGGGGCCTACATTTCATGCCCGCAGGTGTAGGTAGGCAAGATGACGGTCCCCCTTCTTTGGATTCTTGATCAGCGAGAGTTGGCGTGCTCCACTTGATCCAGAGCTGCATTCTGTTTTGGGTACGATATATATATATATATATAGGTATGACGTGGCTCAGTCCCGTATTTGAATAGTTATGTTTCTATTAGAAGTCTGTAGATAGTATGTCTAGTTGGGTTGTACGTGGCCTTGTCGGCTTTCAGTTTTGGATGTATAATTGCATATAGCAGCCTTGCCGGCTCGCCCACTGTATTCTGCACGTATATGTACATATGCCTTGATGGCAGGTTTCCTTCACGTATGTTATTTTCGTAATGTAGAAGATGTTATATAGGTTCATATCTTAGACGCATGTTTAGGGGTATTTGACAGATATGACTTAGGAACCCATCACGGCTCATCGGTTTGGGTCATGACACTTTTGTAATCAAGTGTTTATGAATAAAAAATGTTTCTTCAATTTTTCTCTGATGTATGCTATTTTACCTTTATCAATGCTTGTGAAGATTCTGAGTGCATGACTCCATCGATTGGTGCAACTATCGAGCCCGAGTGTAAGTATTTTTTTTGAATTTCGATTGATTAACATGGAACCCCGTGGAACCCTTTGTTGTTCCTTGGACTGAGCCCGGGGTTGGACTGATAGACTCGGGTCGTCGGGACCCTGACTTCGATGCTTCGAACCCTTTGACCGAGACTTAGCCTTTAGACCCTGCTATAATCTTCGAGGGGGGATTCACTCGGAAGCTTGAGAATAGAGACTGCCTTTAGGCTTTCAAGAACAGTCCCCGAGTGGGGGTTTGCTCAAATTCGGATCCCTTGTGAGGGCCTATCCAGGTTTAGATGGTACCCCAAGGCCAGGACCATATGAGTGGAGTTTTAAGCCCTTATTTTCTTCTTGAGAGGAGCCTTTAAAACCCGGTACCATCTCGAGTCTTGTAATGATATCGATGGCCTCTTGAAGAGGTCCTCGAGATCGAGTACCATCTCGGGACTGGCGATGATGCCAATGGCTTCATGGAGCCTAACTTGTTTTTTATGGAGGTCCTTGAGATCGGGTACCATCTCGGTACTTGCGATGATGCCAAAGGCTTCCTAGAGCCTAAATTATTTTGGATGGAGATCCTTGAGATCGGGTACCATCTTAGGACTTGTAGCGATATTAATGGCTTCTTGGAGCCTTTCTTCTTTTTGGTGGAGGTCCTCGAGATCGGGTATTATCTCAAGACTAGTTTGGTGCGGGGGTTTCCGACCCCAAAACATCACACGACATTCATCAAATGGACGATACGGCTGCAACGTGACCGAGGTGATCCCTCCGGCATATCTTCCCAAAGCGATCTCGGCCAGCATTTTAATTGGCCTCTGAGGCAGGCGGATCATTGCTGCTTTTTGCATATATAGGGTTGTTTCCACACTTTTGGAGATTCCACCATTCTGAGTAGTTGCCCTTTCTTCCTGCGTTAGTCCTTTCATTATTTTAGTATTAACGCTCTTGGCTAAATTCATGTTCCAGTTCTCTAATTTTGCTACAGTTATGACTGCTCCAGTTCTCTTCTTCAATAGGAGAGGGACACCTTGAGTTGGTGAGGAAAGACTGCGGATGGGGGGAAAAGGTAGTACTGCAGGTACCTTCCCCGGATGAGAGTATTACGAACCGTGCCGAGGGGTTTTTGAATATGTACACGTATCCTTTCACGTTGGGCCCTATTGATGGGATTGTGTTTGACTTCTGTCAAAAGTATCAGGTTACCTTGGTGCAGATTCACCTATCATTTAGGCAAATAGTGTTGATGATGAGGTTATTTGCGGAGAAGGCAGGACTTGAATTTACGCTTAGTCATCTTATCAGGCTATACCGACCTTTTCATCATCGAGGTCTGCTAACCTTACAATGCCGGTCGACCACGCCTTTCATCGTTGATGATGAAGAAGACGGAGGTCAAGAGTGGATGAGTCGATTTGTCCAAGTACGGACTGTTGATATTATCCCCATAGAGTTTATGCCATTCCTTAAGGAATGGAATTATACACGTAAGTGGTACACTTGTGCCTTCACAGTTTTTTAATTATGGCGAAGGAGTGTTCCGTAAATGTGTCTTCTTTCCCTCTTCTGCAGCAATTTCATGGATGCCGCGCGAGGTCCCTGATCTTCCATATTGGACTCGGGAGTTGGCGGCCCACTCGACCTGCAATGAGAATAAGTGGCGAGTTTTGTATAGGGGCATATGGGAAGCAAAATATCATGGTATGCGCTATGCGATCTTTTCCCTTCCCTTCCTTTAGTTGGAAAAGCACTTTCTCTTTCTGTGTACTAACCCTGTTTATTGTAGGCATCGGGGAGCCTTCTGAGGCGAGGTCGTGCCTCCTTGGAGACGGAGAAGGATCTCTAGCTTCTGGGCTAAAGAATGATAACAATAAGCAAGAGATACCTTTGTAGGGCGACAGTGCTCAAAGCAAGGTGAACCTGGACCGTGGGACCTGGAGTGTAAGTATTGACTGAGCCTTCTGCAACCGTGATTTCTGGTTTTTGAAAGGTGGTTTCTCCTTTCTGTCATCTTCTTTTTCCGTCAGAGGTACTTCGAGGGATACTTAAAACCCAAGATCATATGCACCGAGTGATCGTGCCCCGACCGGGGTCGACTCTTTTGGAGCCGAGGGAGCTAGGCTAGAAAATGTGCGCTCAACCTTTGAGGAACCCCAGCGGCTTCACTCTGCGGTGAGTTTTGGCACAGACCTTTCGAGTTTCCCGCCTTCCCTTCCTTATTGAGTTTTCTTTTGCAGGCTTTCGACAGGCTTAATTTCGAGCTACTTCATCATGAGGCCAGGCTGCAGAAAGCTTTGGATGAGGTGAAATCCCTTAGGCTCTTTTGCGATGAAAGGGAAGTCGAGTTAGCACGCTTACGATATAAGGCGAGTCAGAGCTTGAATTATGAGAGTTATTTGAAAGAGCAGGTAGTTTTTGTTCCGAGCGAGTTATCATTCCTCCTTGTAGCTCCTGAGGCTAATGCTTCATTTATTTCAGTTGCAGAAAAAGACGGAGGACTTGGAGTGCCTTCAGGATGTCCGAGCTAAGCGCGAGTATGATGAGTTAAAGGCTCAGGCGTACGCTCAGGCTTCGACGGAAAAGGGTGTTTTTGCTAAAGCTTCCACCCTTGAGGTTCAACTTCGCTTAGCTCGTGATAATAGCTTGGTTAGAACAGATATGATTACGAAGCTCGAGTCTGAGCTCTTGAAGATAAAGGCCGAGGTTGTGGATGCTCGGGCTTAAGCTGTAATGAGCCGAACTAAGGCTGACCAGAAAGTGGCGGTCTATTTGAAGGATGGTGCTCATGCTCAAGCTATGCTAAGAAGGACTCTTGATCGCGAGGGCAGGATCAAGGAATATGCTCGGTGTAAGTCTCGAAGGGAAACCTTCGAGGAGATCCATGCTTGGGGCTTTGACCTCTCGAAAGAGGTGAAGCGGGCCACGGAAGATGAACGTGGCACTATGTCACTTTTGTCCGATGCCGAGGATAGCGAGGATGAGGCCGACTGGCCATAGTCCCCAAGGGGGACGTAGATTTCCTTTTCTAATTCTGTACATAGTACTTTCGAAGTATGTTGTAAATGGAGCTTGTATTTTTTCGCATATGTGTATAAAGAGGAAACCTCGCAGTTTTGTCTCTCCTATGTTTCTTTTTGCCTTGATTGTAGCTAGATGAACTGGTTTTAGAAGAATCCTTAGATTCGTGGTATGGCCCTAAGGCTCACTAAGTCGGCCCATATGCTCTTACTCGCTTGGTCGATACGACCTTTGGTTTTAGTGCTGGCGACAATGTCTCTTACGCTTTTGGTGGGTGCGACCTTCGATTTTAGTGCTGGCGACAATGGATCTTACGCTTTTGCTCTTAGGAATATTCAGTTAACTATTTTGGGTTAAGTCTCTGAATCGGGTTTCGACTCGAGCTCATTCGACCCTCAAGTTTTTGAATTGCAAGCAGGCTTTAGGCTCTTATGCGTTGGGTCGGTACGACCTTTTGTGTGGGCTGGCGACAGTGGTTCTTATGCCTTGGGTTGATGCGACCTTTTAGTATAAGCTGGCGATAATGGCTCTTACACTTTGGGTCGGTACGACCATTTGTGTGGGCTGGCGGCAATGGTCTTACGCCTTAGGTCGATGCGACCTCTAATACAGGCTTTAATTTTCCCTCGTTAAGGACTTTTTGGAATAATGTTTTCCTGACTATTCGATGGTTTAATAAAAACCTCGATTGTGAGTCATTTTATGACGATGATCGAGCACCTCGGGAGGTTTGGCTTGGGGGCTGAGTATCTCGAAGCCAGTGTTTAGGAGCTGATGTGGTCGAAACTCTTTTGTCTATGTCGAGGGTAGCCTATTTAACCAGTTCTTTTCGAAGTATATTCGAAGTAATTGAAGGCTTGTGATTTTATAGTAATGGTCGGGCATCCCCGAGTCGCATTAGTTTGGTTGGTACAGCCTTCTGACCGTAGTCATTTGTGTTTGGCCGGAGACTTTAAGTCCCGAGTGAAGTAGTTTCAGCATCTATATAGAAGGTATTCCTTTTTAGGGGTCTTACAAGTTCGATATATAGCCTAAACTTTGAGATCAGGTTTATGCCTTTAATAAGGTCTTACAAGTTTTACATGCCTTTGAGGTCTTACAGTTTTGGATACTTGGTACAAGTATGGTTCATGCCTTGCTTGAGGTCTTACAGATATTGTTCTTTCCTTATATAGGTCTTAGGAGACCGAGGCTGCCCGCATGTGGTCTTATGGCCTCGGGTTTTGATAAGTCAATGGAGATGGCGAGTGACAGCAGTCCCCAAGTCATCGAGGATTTCTCAACTTGGGCGGCATTACTTGCAAACTTGGTATTGGCTCTTTGAGTGCTTACGATTTCAGAGTTTCCGACCCGGAAGTCATGTGGTCTTGACTTTTCGACGCCAGTCCCCTAGTGTTCGGGGCATTTTTTGCTATGGAGCTGTTTTGTGATCTTATTGTTGCTTCATTAAGCGCTTACGAGTTTGAAGCTCCGACCCGGGGGTCGCATTATTGTGAGTTGTTGACGCCAGTCCCCGAGTGTTCGGGACATTTTTGATAGAGGAGCCGTTTTTGTAACAATACCGAGTTTCCTTGAAACGCAAAATGCTTTTGGGAAGTTTTCTTTGATTACTTGTACAAGTATACATGTCTTTGCTATCTAAGGGCCCAGTTTATACAGACACAGTTCGTTCGGCCGTTTCACCCGGTACATTATTTTCCTATCGAGCCCCCGTTTGGTGTATCTTGGCTTCTCCGAGTAGGTTACCTTCTGAGGGGATGCCCCCCAGTGTTCGATGTTGATTGCAAAAGAAGCCTTGGATACTTGTTGAGTTTTCTTTAGGTAGCATATGGGTGTTGCCTCGTTAAAAACCTTGCTGGTAAAACCCTTTTGGGGATAAAAAGCGGTCGAATGAAAAGAGTGCAACGCATGCTTTTGAAACCTTAAGGCCTTCGAGTTGGAGAGTGCTTTGGCCGTTTCAATCGGATACCTTCTTTCAGGTCAGTGTAGAATGTAAATGAAAGAGAAAGGAGATAGTCATACCTTAGTGTAGAATGTCGGCGATATTTCGAGCCCTGGTATGTTTCAGTCGCTTGTGATGAGGACATGGTACGGTCCCATGCTTTGTTTAGTCGAGGATAGCTGAGAGTGTAGCTTGTTATCATTATTTTACTATTTGTGTATCCTTCGGCTCCTTCGAAGGTGTAGGTACCGGTGTCGGGGCCACATCGTGCACCACGAACATTTCTCTCGCCGCATGTTGTTCCTTGTAGACGGTCTTAATCCCATTCTTTGTGGGGAATTTCATCATTTGATGGAGGGTGGATGGTACTGCTCTCATGCAGTGTATCGATGGCCTTCCGAGCAAGGCGTTGTACCTCATGTATCCGTCGAGGACATGGAATTTGGCATTTTGGGTTGTGTCGGCCACATTGACTGGGAGGGTGATTTTCCCTTTTGTTGTTTCGCTCGCTATGTTGAATCCGTTGAGGACTCGATACGATTTGGTCATGCAGTCCGAGCTTCTCTACCACCCTCGACCTGATAATGTTGGCCGATCTACCTGGATCCACAAGTACACGTTTAATTTGAAATGTATTTACAAGAATATAGATTACCGGTGCGTTGTTGTGAGGCTGAGACAAGGTCTCGATGTCCTCGTCGCAGAATGTGAGGGCATCCTCGGGTATGTAATCCCGAGTTCGCTTTTCTGTGGTGATGGGTATTATTGTTCTTCTTATCATGGGCTCCTGTGGGGCATCGATGCCTCCCAAGATCATGTGGATGACATGTTGTGGCTCATTCGTTTCGTTCTTCTTGGCCACCTCTCTTTCTCGGAACTGAATTTTGGCCCGGTCACTGAGGAACTCTCGGAGGTTAACGTTACTGAGTAGTCTGACTACTCCCTCTCGAAGCTGGTGGCAATCCTCGGTCATGTGGCCGTGTGTGTTATGAAATTCACACACTAAGTTGTGGGTCCTTTGTGAAGGACAGGCCTTGCCCACCTGGTGTCTCTGATTTTACTGATGGCAAACACGATGTCTAATACATCGATGTTGAATTTGTATTTCAACAAGCGAGGAGCTTCCGTCAGTCCTATGTACCTATCGAACCCAGATCTAATGACGAGTCCCCGAGGATTTTGGCCTCGATCCATTCTTCGATCATTGCGGGGTATGAACGTCTTGGAGCGTTTCTCCTGTCTTCAGTGTATGACTGGTACCTTTCTTTGTTTAGCTTTGGCTCCTTCGCCAGAAGCCTGCTTAGGTATACCGAGCCCGAGGGGGCTCCTAGCTGGTCGTCCTCGACCCTGATTTTCGGTTGATATCGGTTGTGAACGTCTGACCAGGTCACAGTGGGATATTCAACCAGATTCTATTTCAGCTGCTTCGAAGCCACCGAGCTTCGTTCATTCAGACTTTGAGTGAAGGCTTGTACTTCCTAGTCATCGGAGCTTGGAGGTAGTTCCATCCGTTCGATATGAAAGTGAGATACGAACTCTCGCAGCATCTCATCGTCTCTCTGCTTGATCTTGAAGACGTCAGACTTCCTTGTTGCTACTTTGATGGCACCGACATATGCCTTTATGAAAGAATCTTCCAGCATGGCAAATGAGTCTATGGAGTTAGGAGCTAGGTTGTGATACAACATCATGGCCCTCTTCGAGAGTGTTTCCCCGAACTTATTTAGTAAGACGACTCGATCTCATCGTCCTTTAGGTCGTTGCCCTTTACTGCACAAGTGTAAGTAGTAACGTGCTCGTTGGGGTCCGAGGTTCCATTGTATTTTGGAAGGTCTGGCATTCTAAACTTCATTGGGATGGGTTTCGGAGCCGCTTCCTCTAGGAACGGCCTTTGTATGAACTTCTTTTTATCCACACCTTTCAGGATCGGGGGTGTGCCCGGAATTCGGTCAACCCTGAAGTTGTAGGTCTCGGCCTTTTTGTTGTTGTCTTCTATCTTCTTCTCGCCCGATTCGATCCTCTTTGTGAGGTCCTCGAGTATCTTTACGATGGCGGGGTCGACCATCGACCCATTGTTGCTTGATATCTCTGGTATCTGCTCGGCTGGGGGATCCGTCCCCGGCGCTACCGTGTTGGGAGTTTTCTGGTGACTTTGTAGCTGAGCTATTGGTAGATGTTGTGCCTGCAACCTTTCAAAAATAACGTGAAGACTATCCTCTCGTTCTTCCCTAGCCGGGGTTTTCTGAGCTTCTTGTTGGTCTCCTTGGAGCACGCTCCTGTCAGTGTGGGAGCTTATATCGACGTGTTGGGTTTCGCGTTAGACCGTGTCGATGGGAATTGGTTCTGGTGGATTCTAAGGGTTTCGTGGTGGCACACCAACACTTGGAACATCCACACCATTTTCTCCGTAGTTCTCAAGATTGTTGTTCACTGAGTCGGACATTTTGATCTGAAACAATGATCTTGGGCAAGAAAAAGTGTGAAAGATAACTTGCGTTATGTAGTTAAACCATCAAAAAAATAATCACTATTATTTTTAGCCCCACGGTGGGCGCCAAACCGTTTACCATGAAAATGGTAATAACAATTAAATTTGATTTAGTGGTTATAAAAATACGTGATATATTTTTATGCTAGTTGTTAGGTAGTTGATGCTATGTAAAGGACTTAGAAACGAGATGAGAGCTTAAAAACGAGATGTTAACCAAATGGAATCGCTGTTAAGCGGGGCCTCGAGCTTGCCTATTCGGGGGCCTCGGGGTCGAGTCTGAAGCTCGGCTGGAGGCTATCGAGGGAGGTCGATCAAGACTAACAGTTATAAATAAATCAATGACGGCTCTTTATGTCCAATAATAAGCAATAAATGATGAACTTAAAGTAGAACACAATAAATATGAGCAACAAATGAAGTAATGAGATCAAGAGAATATGTTAGAGAGCAGAGAGAATGTTCAAGTATATTTAGTATGGAGCAACAGATGTTTACATAATGACAAGGATCTCCTTTATATATGAGGGAAAATCCCAACATAGTACACATACATTTATTACAAAGATATAGAGATGAGACAACTAGTTAACGCCATGATGCGGGCTCAGACTAGCTTGACAGACTTTGTCGGCTCTGGCTACATGCCTTGGGAAGTCCCCACTTTTTCCCTGTATCCATCGATCTCATATTGCCCCGAGGTCGAGCGTCGATGGCTCCCGAGGGATGAAACTCAACCGTGGTCTCGAGCCTTCAAGACGTGCCTACGAAGCATCGTAACAATGAAAAATTGGACCCTCCGATTTTACCGTATACAAATTGCATATCAGTTTTTTAATGAGAACTACTTTTTTATATTTCTTTCAATAAAGAACTTTTCAATGATTATATTCTTTCTGGAAAAGGAAGAAATCTATTTTTAAGATGTTGCAGGCTTTGAAGTGCTTTGAACTGATGATTTTCCACAACAAAGGAAGATAAAGAAAACGGTAAAGAAAAAGAACTTTAGAATATGAATTTGATTTTTTTTTGTGCAAGTCAAATTTACTCTTTTTTGTCCATCTGTACACCTCATTTTCATTAAAGTTCACTTATAAATTAAAAAAATTATATGCAACTGTACTGACACTGCACTCTGCGTTTCCTGTGCAGATTTCGAAGCTACTGGCTGATTAGAGTTCGAGGTTGCTGCCTTCGTTCCACAGGAGACCCAAGGTAGTCCTGCAGCCGTCCGCAGGCCCTGGCGTCCTCTTCTATCTTTACTGCATTCTGGTTTACTTTTCCTCCGAGACAGATATATATTTTTCTTTCAAACTAATATTTGTAGCATTCGTAGACTGTTTGTGGGTTGTGACACCAGTTTTGGGTGGAATTTATTATAGTTTTCGTTATTTGCTTAAAGATAATCTTTCAAACTGTGTTCTTCCGCATTTATTTCCGTTAATTTACTTTTGTTAAGTTTTAATTAATAAACCTTTTATATTATAAGTCAAATTTACTCTTTTTTGTCTAACTGTACACCTCATTTTCATTAAAGTTCACTTATCAATTAAAAAAATTATATGCAACTACATATCATAAAATGAATCGATCCATACGCTCTCCTTATGAATTTAATTAAATTACTAGTAATCGTACCTGCCCGATGCGGTCAATATTAAAAATAATAATTAAATTAAATTGTGATCGGGCTTGTTTGAATATATTAGGTAATATTGCTTAAATAAATTTTAATTGTCATTTTATCTGTCAATACGATATATAGTCATCGAATAACTTTTTTGTTCTTTATTATTTATTATATTATCCAAAGTTTAGTGTTATTACATTGTTAATAAAAAATTTTATCAGCATATTACTTTTTTCTACTCCTTTATTTTTATAAAATAATAGAAGATATATATTTTATAACTCTTCAAATATTTTTTTATTTTAGATTTTATTTTATTGTTCTCAATAATATTGTCTTAATTTTAATGAAAGTATAATCTTTATTTTATAAAAGAAAAAAGAAAATAATTTTTAAAAAAAGAAAGAAATTAACTAATCTAAACCATTCATCACCCGCGTCTGAGTAGTTGATTTTAGGTAAGTTAATTTCTTTGTGACCATTATTTTCATTTTATCATTTTTTATAAAATAATTTTTGAATCTTCAATTAGTTGAAAGTTTGTCCTAAAATTTGATATTTGTTAATTTTTTTTTGTTACACTTGACAGCGTCATATTAATTTTCTTCTCCTATTTAATTTCTTTGTGTCCATTTTCTTAATCATTTTTTCCTTTTTTTAAACAGAATTTTTGTATCTCCAATTATTTGGAAGTTCGTCCTAAAATTTAATAGTATTTGTTAAATTTTTGTAGTTACACTTAGCATTATCACATTGATTTCCTTCTTCTATTCTATATAGATAGATTTTCTTTGTCTGTTTCTTCTCTTTCCTTTCATCCTCTCGATCTTTCGTTTCTCTTTCTTTGTCCTTATTTCTTCATACATAGCGTGTGTCTATGAAATTCAATAATATTAAATTATTTATGGGAGGATATAGAAAGGAAAAATAACTAATTAGTCACTTAGAAAAAGTCTCAAGATGAAGGGAAAAAAGCAAAAAAAAAATAAATAAATTATTTATGGGGGATAAAGAAATGGAAAAATAATTGATTAATCACTTAGAATGAGCAGAAAAAGTCTCAAGATGAAGAGAAAAAGTAAAAAATTAAGAAAAAAACAGAGATGAATGTTGGACAATGCGAGGTGCTATATCATAATATCAACACTCTTTGGCCTTAAAATTCTCAATATTTAAAAATAGCGGGACATCCGAATATAATTAGAAAAAGCTTAATGTGACAATTATTTTAAATTCAAATAATGTAGACAGGGCTTTCAATTAGTAGTTAATTGCATATTTTTGTCACGACCCCAAATACCGGTCGTGATGGCGTCTATCACATTACTAGGCAAGCCAACTCAATCATCTAATCAAACCTCTTTTTCCTTACAGTAAGCCATTTTCTAACACAGGTGCAGGGAGTAACGTGAGTACGCCAACTCAGTAAGTAACTAAAGTAAATAAGGTCTGAAAGCAGTGACGAACAGTTAAAAATCATATGAATGAATAGACAATAGAATAACATATCAAATTCCACAGTTTAAATCCAATTTTCGTCGAAAATCATCAATTTCAGTTTAAATACTTAAAATCTTATACTTAGCAATATCTTACAACAGAGGCTTATTTCAAAAGAAGAGGGAAATCAGTGAAAATATCATAACTGCGCACCTCGGGCAAGGTATCACTCAGAATATGGCTCCTCAGGCAGCATCTTAGTCGCTCCTGACTCAACTCTCGTCACTCAATACTCACTCTCAGCACTCAGGCTCACTAATATCTCATAGTAATAGAAATCATAGTAACCACTGCGGTGTGCAGCCCGATCCATAATTTATAGTCGACTGCGCTCACTGGGGGTATACAGACTCCGGAAGGGCTCCTATACACCAAGCATCATATCGCTGCTACGCGTAGCCCGATCCAATATATATATCGCTGCGGCGTGTAGCCCAATGCAATATATATCGCTGTGGCGTGCACCCCGATCCATAACTCACGCATATATAAATATCCTCACAATTACGTTCTCAACCTCTCTCTCAGTCATTAACCTCACAGCCTCTCGGCACATCAGTAGAAATTAGGGAACTCAGTCCGAACAGTCCTCACATTTAGAAGTGGGGTGATAAAACCAGTTTTAGACATTTAAATAGGTAAAACATGACCGAGGATATGCTTTCAACAAGTAAAGTAAGGAAAAATAGTGAAAATGCCCCTAAGGGTCTCAACAGGCCGACACAAGTCCCCAAACATGACATACAGTCCATAATACAGTATAAATGACTAAAGTGTGGAATATACATGGCTTAATAGTCGCTATGGGACGGACCAAGTCATAATCCCTACCGGTGCACGCCCACACGCTCGTCACCTAGCATGTACGTCATTGTATTTATCAAAACAAGTCAAATACCAGGGTTTGTACCCTCAGTTCCAGATTTACAATGGTTACTTACCTCAAACCGGTGAAAATACTACTCTGTGATGCCTTTGCCCCTCGAATTGGCAATTACTCGTGGCGAATCTATTCAAAATCAGAATCACGACGTCAAAATATGCTAAGGAAACGAAGCCCAAGCGAAACCCGACCCCTGGCCCACGTCTCGAAACTCGATAAAAATTACATCAACGGAATCCTTATCCTCCCACAAGTCCATACATACCAAGAATACTGAAATCGGAGTCCAAATGACCCCTCAAATTCTCATTTTAAAGTCTCTTAATCTCAAGCCCTGATTCTTCAATTTTAGGCTTAGATTCTATGATTTATTAGGTAGATTTCACAATAGAATCGAGTTTTAAGTCCAAAATTCTTACCTCCAAGTGATTCCCCTTGAATCCCTCTTCAATCTCCTTGAAATAGCTCCAAAAGCGACCAACAATGGAAGAAATAAACCCTAAATTCGCGGACAAGACGACCTTTTAAACCTTATGCACAGGCCTGAAATCCTTCTTCGCGAACGCGGTCAAAGCCTCGCATTCGCGAAGCACAAATTAACTTTGACCAATTTTCCTCTTTCGCGATCGCGACATCCCCATCGCGAACACGATGCTTTGCTCAGGCCAACCTTAGCGATCGCATTCCGCCTCTCGCGAACGCAATGAACAAATTCCCCCCTGAAGCTCAACTGCCCATTCCTTATATGCTAAAGCGACAACACGCCTGTGAACGCGATGCACAAACACTTAGACCTTAGCGATCGCGTAGCCTTCCTCATGAATGGGAATGCTTAAATTCCATCTTTCTCAACTGACTCGTCACGAACGCGAAGAGCCAACCGTGAACACGAAGAGTAAAATACCTACAACAGCTGAAACCAAAATCCGCAATTTTCTTTAACTTAAAATGATCCGCTCAACCCTCTAAAACTCACCCGAGGCCCCCGGGACCTCAATCAAAGGCACCAACATATCCCAAAATCTTATTAAAACTTGTACCAATCTTCAAAACATCTCAAACAACATCAAATAGACAAAAACACATCGGATTCAAGCCTAAGTTTCCAAAAGCTTCTAAATTCCGCTTTTGATAAAAAATCCAACCAAACCACATCCGAATGACCTTAAATTTTTCACACACGTCCAAAATAACACAACAGAACTACTGCAACTCTCGGAATTCCATTCCGACCCCTATATCAAAATTTCACCTATCAACCGGAAATTGCAAAAAATCCTATTTTGCCAATTCAAGCCTAAATCTACTCCGAGCCTCCTAAACTCATTCCGATCACACTCCTAAGTCCCAAATCACCTCCCGAAGATAATTGAACCATCGGAACTCATATCCGAGCCCTCTAACACATAAGTTAACATTTGGTTGACTTTTCCAACTTAAACTCACTCTAAAGAGACTATGTGTCTCAAACCTTACAAATCCTTTCCGACCTCGATCCGACCAACCCGATACTACATAACATGGATAAAGAAAGCATAAAGAGCATAAATAGGGAAAATGGAGCGATAACTCATGAGACGACTGGCCGGGTCGTCACATCATCCCCAACTTAAACAAACGTTCATCCTCGAATGAGTCAAGAAACATACCTTAAGCCTCAAACAGGTGAGGATATCTGCTCTGCATCTCCCGCTTGATCTCCCAGGTAGCCTCCAATATGGGCCGACCTCTCCACTACAATTTCACTGAAGCTATATCCTTTGACCTCAACTTTCGAACCTGACGACCCAAAATAGCTATTGGTTCCACAAATCATAAGTCAAATCATCATCCAACTGAACTGTGCTGAAATCCAAAACATGAGATGGATCCCCAACATACTTCCGGAGCATAGAAACTTGTAACACCAGGTGCACACTCGACAAGCTGGGTGGCAAATCAAGCTCACAAGCCACCTCCCCAATACTCCGAAGTATCTCAAAAGGTCCAATGAACCGCGAACTCAATTTACCCTTTTTTCCAAATCTCATAACACCTTTCATGTGTGAAACCTTCAACAGAAGCTTCTCGCCAACCATGTAGGACATATCCCAAACCTTCCTATCAGCATAGCTCTTCTGTATCGACTGCACTGTACGAAGCTTCTCTTGAATGACCTTCACCTTTTCTAAAGCATCCTACACCAGGTCTATCCCTAGTAGCCTAGCCTCACAGGGCTCGAACCAACCAACTGGATATATATACCGCCTCCCATACAAAGCCTCATACAGAGCCATCTAAATACTTGACTGGTAGCTGTTGTTATAAGCAAACTCTACAAGCGGTAGAAACCGATCCCATGACCCTCCGAAATAAATGACACAAGCACACAACATGTCCTCCAATATCTGGATAGTGCACTCGAACTGCCCGTCTGTCTGAGGGTGAAAAGTTGTGCTCAACTCAACCTGAGTACCCAACTCTAAAACTGCACAAACCTCCAAAACTGCAATGTGCACTTAGTGCCCCTATCTGAAATGATGGAAATTGGGACACCATGCAAACGAACAATATCCCGGATATAGATCCCTGCCAATCGCTTTGAAGAATAGGTAGTACACATAGGAATGAAGTGCGCGGACTTGGTCAGCCGATCCATAATCACCCAAATAGCATCGAGGGAGGAGAAATTTGTGTAAGTCCAACTACAAAGTCCATAGTGATCCTCTCCCACTTCCACTCAGGAATATCCATCTACTGAAGTAAGCCACCCGGTCTCTGATGCTCATATTTCACCTACTGACAATTGAGACACCGAGCCACAAATCCCACAATGTCTTTCTTCATTCTTCTCCACCAATAATTCTACCTCAAATTCTGATACATATTTGCAGCACCCGGATGAATGAAATGCCGCGAGCTATGGGCCTCCTCCAGAATCAACACCCGAAGCCCATCTACATTAGGAACACAAATCTGGTCCTGCATCCTAAACACCCAATCATCACCAATGGTCACATCTCTGGCATCATCATGATGAACTCTGTCCTTAAGGACAAGAAAATGCGGATCATCATACTGGCGCTCTCTGATGTGATCATATAAGGAAGACCGAGAAACCACACAAGCCAATACCCGACTGGGCTACGAAACATCTAACCTCATGAACCGATTGGCCAAGGCCTAAAAATCAACCGCAAGAGGTCTCTCCCCAACTAGAATATATGCCAAACTCCCCATACTCACCTCTTTTCGGCTCAAAGCATCGACCACCACATTGGCCTTCCCCAGATGGTACAATATAGTCATATTATAATCCTTAAGCAACTCCAATCACCTCCGCTACATCAAATTGAGATCCTTTTGTTTGAACAAGTGTTGGAGGCTACGATGATCAGTAAACACCTCACAAGAAACACCATTTAAGTAATGCCTCTAAATCTTCAACGCGTGAACTATGGCAGCCAACTCCAAATCGGGGTAGTTCTTCTCATGGGGCTCCAACTAACAAGAAGCATAAGCAATAGCTCAACCCTCCAGCATCAAAACACATCCAATACCAACTCTCGAAGCATCACAATACACGGTATATGAACCTGAAGCTGACGGCAAAACTAACATTGGATCTGTGGTCAAAGTTGTCTTGAGATTTTGAAAGCTCTCCTCACACTCGTCCGACCATACAAATGGAGCACCCTTCTGAGTCAACTTGGTCAAGAGCAATGCGATAGATGAGAATCCCTGAACAAATCGACGATAATAGCCTGCCAAACCAAGGAAGCTGCGAATCTCTGTGGCTGAAGACGGTCTGGACCAACTCTGAACCGCCTCTATCTTCTTCGGATCAACCTGAATACCCTCGCTAGACACCACGTGCCCCAAGAAAGCCACTAAACTGAGCCAAAACTCACACTTGGAGAATTTTGCATAAAGCTTCTCCTCCATCAATATCTACAACACAACTCTCAAATGATTTGTGTGCTCCTCCTGACTACGCGAATACACCAGAATATCATCAATGAAGACTATGACAAACGAATCGAGATAAGGTCAGAACATACTATTTATCAAATGCATAAACGCTGCTAGGGCATTGGTCAACCCAAAAGACATCACCAAGAACTCAAAATGACCATATCGGGTCCTGAAAACTATCTTAAGAATATCTGAGTCCCTGATCTTCAACTGGTGATAACCCAAACGGAGATCAATCTTGGAGAACACTTTCGCTCCCTGAAGCTGGTCTAATAAATCATCAATACAAGGTAAATGATACTTGTTCTTAATTGTTACTTTGTTCAATTGCCTATAATCAATGCACATCCTCATAGTGCCATTCTTCTTCTTCACAAATAGAACTAGCGCACCCCAAGGTGACACACTAGGCCGAATGAACCCCTTATCGAGGAGTTCCTAAAGCTGCTCTATTAACTCTTTCAACTCCACTGGTGCCATACGATACAGTGGGATAGAAATGGGCTGAGTGCCCGGCACTAGGTCAATACCAAAATCGGGAAAATCCCTTACAATTGGTACAGAATCAATACTAGGAGTCTCAGCGCCGACATCCTTCACAAAGGCTAGATACGAAAGACATCCCTTCCCATCCATATGTTGGGCCTTCAAGAATGAGATCACACTACAGGGAACATAATCAGTCAAACCTCGCCACTCAATCCGTGGCACACCCGGTATAGCCAATGTGACTGTCTTGGCATGACAGTCCAGAATATCACGACACAGAGATAACCAGTCGATGCCCAAAATGATATCAAAATCCACCATACATAATAATAAAAGATCCACTCGGGTTTCCAGACCCCCAATAGTCACCACACACGACCGGTATACACAGTCTACAACAACAGTGTCGCCTACTGGAGTAGATACATGAACAGGTGAAACAAGAGACTCATGGGACATATCCAGATAACGGGCAAAGTATGATGACACATAAGAAAAGGTGGAACCGGGATCAAATAATACAAAGGAATCTCTGTGGCAGACTAAAACAATACCTGAAATCATGGCATCTGAAGCAGCAACATCTAGTCTACCTGGGGGGGCATAGAAACGAGTCTGACCACCCCCTGATCGACCTCCCCCAGTAGGGAGACCCCTAGCTGACTGACCTCCACCCCTAGTTGGTTGGGCAGGTGGTGAAGTAACTGGAGCAGAAGTCGAGGGTTGACCCCTCTACTGAGACTGACCATCATGAAGAAGAGGACACTGCCTCCTCATATGACCAAACTCTGCACACTCATAACAACTCCCTGGTGCTAGATATGGGGACTGAAGGGAACCCCTGGCACCGGAATGACCAGTAGAAAGACCTGACATGGCAGAACCATAAGCAGATGGAGCATAGGACGAACTCTAGGCTGGAAGGGCACTAAGTGATGACTGGACCTGATGAGAACTGTGAGAACCATGACCCGATGATGCCCCACGATAACCTGGGCGAGCTGAATGAGCCTATCTGAATGGGCGGCCTCTGCCCTGCTGGAACTGGCCTCTCGAAGGAGAACTACTAAAGCTACCAGATCCTCGAGGCCTCTTGGCCTCCATCTCCTCTCGCTCCTGGCGGCGAACCGACTCAATCTCACGGGCGATGTTAACAACCTCCTCGAAGGTAGCACCTATCACCCTCTCTCTAGTCATAAGAATCCGAAGCTGATATGTGAGGCCATCAACAAACCTCCTGATCCTCTCTCGATCTATGGGAACCAACCAAACTACATGACGGGTTAACTCGGAGAACCGCATCTCATACTGTATCATAGTCATCTCTCCCTGACGCAACTGCTCAAACTGCCTAAGCAGCTCCTTTGGGCGAGACTATGGCACATACTTCTCCAAAAAGAGAACAGAGAATTGCTGCCATGTAAGGGGCGCTACACCAACAGGCCTACCCCTCTCATACGCCTCCCACCAAATGAAGGCAACGCTAGAAAACTGAAAGGTGGTAAAAGCCACACCACTAGTCCCTAGAATACCGGCTATACGAAGCATCCTCTGGCACTAATCCAAGAACTCCTGGGCATCCTCGCCCTCTGCATCGCTGAAAGTTAAAGGCTTGAGTCTACCAAACCTCTCTAGGCAACGCTACTCATCGTTTGGCATAACTGGTACCACATACTCCTGAGCTAGTGCAACCGGCTGAGCTAGAGGTGCCCCCGATATCTGGATTCCCTGCACAACCTACTCAGGTGTGCGAGCAACGGGAGTCTGGGTGCCTCCCCCGGACTGAGAAGTAGCTGCGGCCGTAGTAACTAAAACCGCCTGAGCCAAACTGGTAAACACTGATAATATCTGAGCTAAAGCCTCTTGAAGGACTGGAATCACATTGGGCACAACTGGTGCCTGAGCCGATGCTGTTGTAGCATCCACAATTGGGACTTGATGCTGAATTGGGGTAGTTGGTGGATCTGCAGGTGCTGCCCTAGCTGCTCTGCCCCTACCACGTCCTCGACCGCGTCCTCGGCATCTGGTGGCCCCAACTGGTGGTACTAGCGGTCGTCCATCCTACTCGGTAGCACATGTCCTCACCATCTGTGAGAGAATGGAATAGCAGACATTTAGTACTCGGATCAACAGATTCGCACGACAAGAATTTCAAGAATATGAAGTTTTTCCTAAAGGTTCTGCAGCCTCCCGAGGATAAATACAGACGTCTCCATACCGATTCGCGAGACTCTACTAAATCGGCTCATGACTCGCGAGACCTATGTACCCTAGGCTCTGATACCAATTTGTCACGACCCCAAATACCGGTCGTGATGGCGCCTATCATATTACTAGGCAAGCCAACTCAATCATCTAATCACACCCCTTTTTCCTTACAGTAAGCCATTTTCTAACACAGGTTTTAAATACCAAATTTTTATAATAAGAGTTTACAACACAATTTCATATGCGAAAGTCAAATAAACATGAAACCTACACATCCCCAAATATCTGGTGTCACGAGTCTAGAGCCTCTACTACATAACTAACTGTCTGATACAACATAAATCTAGAAAATGAAAAAGAACAAGATAAGAAGGAGAAAACAGGGTTGTGAATGCCATGCAGCTACCTTGAAATCTCCGGCAACCTCTAGATCAGCTGAGGACCCTCACTCTGCCGCTCAGGCACCTGGATCTGCGCACAAGGTGCAGGGAGTAACATGAGTACGCCAACTCAGTAAGTAACTAAAGTAAGTAAGGTCAGAAAGCAGTGACAAGTAGTTAAAAATCATATGAATGAATGGACAACAGAATAACAGATCAAAATACACAGTTTCAAACTAGTTTTCGTCGAAAAATCATCAATTTCAGTTAAAATACTTGAAATAATATACTTAGCAATTTCTTACAACAGAGGCTTATTTCAAAAGAAGAGGAAAATCAGTGAAAATATCATAACTAGGCCCCTCGGGCAAGGTATCACTCAGAATGTGGCTCCTCAGGCAGCCTCGCAGACACTCGTGACTCAACTCTCGTCACTCAATACTTACTCTCAGCAATCAGGCTCATTAATATCTCATAGTAATAGAAATCATAGTAACTTCTATGGCGTGCAGCCAGATCCATAATTTACAGTCGACTGCGCTCACTGGGGTGTACAGACTCCGGAGGGGCTCCTACATCCCAAACGTCATATCGTTGCGAAGCGCAGCCCGATCCAATATATATATCTTTGCGGTGTGTAGCCCAATCCAATATATATATCGCTACGGCGTGCAACCCGATACAATATATATATCATTGCGATGTGCAGCCCGATCCATATAAGTATCACTGCGGCGTACAGCCCGATCCATAACTCACACATATATAAATATCCTCACCATTATGTTCTCAACCTCCCTCTCAGTCATTAACCTCACAGCCTCTCGGCACAATAGTAGAAATTAGGGAACTCAAACCTCCTCACATTTAGAAGTGGGGTGATAAAATCAATTTTAGATATTTAAATAGGTAAAACATGAATGAGGATATGCTTTCAACAAGTAAAGTGAGGAAAACCAGTAAAAATGCCCCTAAGGGTTTCAACAGGTCGACACAAGGCCCCAAAGATGGCATATAACCCATAATATAGTATAAATGACTAAAGTACGGAATAATATAAGATTCCAAATTAGATACGCGGCTTAATAGTCGCTACGGGATGGACCAAGTCACAATCCCTACCGGTGCATGCTCACACGCTCATCACATAGCATGTGTGTCACCGCATTTATCAAAACAAGTCAAATATCGTGGTTTGTATCCTCAGTTCCAGATTTACAATGATTACTTACATCAAACCAGTGAAAATACTACTCCGCGATGCCTTTTCCCCTCAAATTATCCTCCACTCGCATCGAATATATTCAAAATCAGAATAATGGCGTCAACATATGCTAAGGGAACGAAGCCCAAGCGAAAATAATTAAATTATACCAAAAATCCCGAAATTGGCAAAACCAGCCCCCGGGCCCATGTCTCGAAACTTGATAAAAATTATATCAATGGAATCCTTATCCACCCGCAAGTCCATACATGCCATGAACACTGCAATCAGAGTCCAAATGACTCCTCAAATTCTCATTTTAAAGTCTCTTAATCTCAAGCCCTAATTCTTCAATTTTGGGCTTAGATTCTGTGATTATTAAGTAGATTTCACAATAGAATCGAGTTTTAAGTCCAAAATTCTTGCCTCCAAGTGATTCCCCTTGAATCTCTCTTCAATATCCTTGAAATAGCTCCAAAAATGACCAACAATGGAAGAAATAAACCCCACATTCGCGGACAAGATGACCTTTTAAAACATCTGCCCAGGCTTGAAATCCTTCTTCACGAACGCGGCCAAACCCTCGCGTTCGTGAAGCACAAATTAACTTTGTCCAATTTTCCACTTTTGCATTTGCGACATCCCCATCGCGAATGCGTTGCTTTCCTCAGACCAACCTTTGCGATCGCTTTTCGACTCTCGCGAACGCAATGAACAAATTCCCTCCTAAAGCTCAACTGCCCATTCCTTCTATGCGAACGCGACAACACTCTACTGAACGCGATGCACAAACACTTAGCCCTTCGAAATCGCGTAGCCTTCCTTACGATCGCGAAGGCTTAAATTCCACCTTCCTCAATTGACTCTTCACGAACGCGAAGAGTAAAATACCCGCAACAGCTGAAACAAAAATCTGCAATTTTCTTCAACTTAAAATGATCTGTTCAACCCTCCGAAACTCACCCGAGGCCCCTAGAACCTCAATCAAAGGCACCAACATATCCAAAACCTTATTCAAACTTGTATCAATCTTCAAAACACCTCAAACAATATCAAATCGACCAAAACACATCGGATTCAAGCCTAAGTTTCCATAAACTTCTAAATTCCGCTTTTGATCAAAAACCCGACTAAGCCATGTTCGAATGACCTGAAATTTTGCACATACGTCCCAAATGACACAATGGAACTACTACAACTCTCGGAATTCAATTCCGACCCTTATACCAAAATCTCACCTATCAACCGGAAATCGCCAAAAAATCTGATTTCGCCAATTCAAGCCTAAATCTACTCCGAACCTCCAAAACTCATTCTGATCACACTCCTAAGACCCAAATTACCTCCTGAAGCTAACAAAACCATCGGAACTCACATCCGAGCCCTCTAATACACAAGTGAATATCCGATTGACTTTTCCAACTTAAACTCACTCTAAAGAGACTAAGTGTCTCAAACCTTACCAAATCCTTTCTGAACTTGATCCGACCGAGCCGATACCACGTAACACGGATAAACAAAGCATAAAGAAGCAGAAATAGGGAAAACAGGGCAGTAACTCATGAGACGACTGACCGAGTCATCACAATTTTGTAATTTCCAACTTTTTTATATACGACAAAAAAGCAAATTAGAAAAAAGAAGAAGAGGAGGAAACAAATAAAAAACAAAAAAAGGAAGAAGAACAATCTCCTTTAGTATCCTCAGTTTTGCGGGAAATTTTCACTTTGCAATTTTGGTAACACAATAACAAAACCTCATTACCATTCTTCTAAAATAAGTGAGAACAGATTGAAACCCCTAGTACAAAAGTTTTGTGACTCATTGAATACTTTGTTTGTGGTATTCTTTCCTATTAGTAGGAACCCTTAACACAGAACCCATAATAAGTATTTCAGGCAAAAATTCTTGACTAAAATTTACATAATTAGCCTCTTCTGAGAGAGGTAATTTCTATAATGAAGTTCAATCATCAACCTTTCTCACTACAAAATACTTAACTTATGTCGTTTACTCTCATGGATCGCACTTGCTCGATTATTCATATCGAAGTAATCTTTAATTGAGGAGTTTTTCAACATCTACATGAGCGAAAAATAAAAGCTAAATATATTTACTGACATAATTAGTGAACATAATAAGAATACCCCAACTAAGACTGACATATAGGATAAACGAAAACGTTTAATGAAACATATATGATCCTGAAAAAAAGTTTTATGCATAATCACATAGACAAAAGAGCAGGCAAGGCCTTCATTTAGAAGACAATTAGTCAAAAAGAGAGGAGTTTTAGAAGGAAAAAATGCAAATTGGATGGTATTTGTTGTTCACGTAACTTTCTTTGTTTCATTATAAAAGGTGAATGTTTAGTATTCATTCTTTGTCCTTATGAAATGGTGGTATAGAAACTGCAATTGTTGGAACGTCACCAGTACTTATTAAAGCGTGGTATAGTAACGTTCATATCGAACGACATAACTGCAATTAAATATTAAATTATGTTGTAATTGCATGAATCTACTGATATTTTTTTACCAAAAATATGAGTTAAAATACCAAAAAACTGACAAAAAGATAAATACCATTGCTAGCATATGAGAGGTGCCAAGTCATCTTTTGTAGTTCCTCCTTTATATATATATATATAGAAGATTATAGCAGATCTAGTTTTCTTCTTTGAAATAATGTGTCATTTACTACTTTACAAAATTAACTTGCTTCAGATTAATGTGTGATAACGGTTTTTTTTTTCCAACCTAATGGTTGTTATTTAATACATTCACAAGTTAGCATACCACTCCAATCTTAAATACATACTCGTAGGGGTATCTATACCTAATTAAATA
Source organism: Nicotiana sylvestris (assembly GCF_000393655.2). Classification (NCBI taxonomy): domain Eukaryota; kingdom Viridiplantae; phylum Streptophyta; class Magnoliopsida; order Solanales; family Solanaceae; genus Nicotiana; species Nicotiana sylvestris. The sequence goes on from NC_091061.1 coordinate 60,135,059, forward strand.
ATTAACCTTAAGAATCTAATTACTTAATTATGATTAAGTATTGAATCACAGGTCATCCCAAGTAGAGGCAACTTCAAGTACTTGGGTCGGTTATTGATCACGCCCAACTATTCCTTATAAAAAGGACAAAGCGGTCGTTGAAAATATATTCCGGTTAACAAGTTCGGAGTCGAATCCCACAGTGAATTAACCTATCAAACACAACTATTGGACTCACATAAATTCACGTATTCAATCTTCAGCAATATTTAAGTAATAAAATGGATGTTTACTAACTAAATATTACGTAATAAAAATGCAGTAAATAAGAACTAACTACAAACTGGTTGTAGACAAGAATTGGAATGATCTAAGGTTCTGATTTTCCCTATTGTCAGAATCCTTTCCGCTACGTTTTCTATAAATTTGCCTAAGTCTTCTCTATCGATGACGAACACTCTGACTGTCATAACTCTCTTCCAATTAATTACAATAATATACTAGACATATTCTCTCGAATTACGCTAGCTAGCCTTAAGTAGTGCTCACTTATATCGCACCAAGGCTTCGTTATCCCTAATCTCACCTTTAAACCCTTCGTATTGATCCATCATATACGATAGGAGTGATGTTGTTCAACAACTACCTCAATATGCACTCTCTCCCGAGAAATACATACTAAATAGGAACAGCTAATTGAGGGCCCTTCAACCAACAACAATAAGCATATAGTTGAACAAATAGAGAGAATACTATAGCAAATATATATTAACATAAAAAGAAAATTATCCTCCAATAGGTTCCATCAAAACCCTAGATTAGGAGTTTAGCTACTCATAGCAAGGTGATTTATCAAGTTTCATCAAATCTCCAGGCATTGGTGAAAGTGAGAAAGCCTGGGATGGACATGGTACCTCACAAATGGAAAGACCTTCTAGCCATGATGGAAAATTTCACTCCTAAACTTAAAGTTACCAAAGTCATGTGGGAACTTCCATGTACAGGATAGCTAAAGGTTAATACAGATGGGGCATCGAAGGGAAATCCGGGCAGGAGCTCAATAGGTTTTTGTATAAGAAATGAAAATGGTGACATAGTCAAGTCAGTAGGGAGGGAGATTGAGGAGACAACAAACACAGTAGCTGAAGCGAAGTCCATGGTAGAAGCACTAAGGTTCTGCAGATTTCAACAATACTCTCATGTATGGCTTCAACTGACTCAATGTTATTAAAAAAGATAATGGATGGGATTTGGAAACCACCATGGATCATATCTGAGCAGGTAGAGGAAATGATGCAACTAATGATTGGGGGCATTTACACAGTTACTCATATTCATAGAGAGGGCAACAAGTTGGCTGATCATTTGACTAATTATGCTTTAGATCATGGAGAAATAGAATGCCAACAATTATGGCATCTAGATTCACAAGGAAAGAGGTTGGTTAATGAAGATAAGATGCAATGTCCAAGTCTAAGGGTGAAGGTGGACAGGAGATAAGAAGCAAAGAGAATAGAAATAGCAGGAGGCATGTCAACTTAATCGACCATCAAATCCTAAGGGAGGAGGGTGTCTCTAGCGCGCAGGTACAACTATGCTATATTAAAGAACAAAGACATTCCAGTAAACAAGATGGGCACGTGATATTATGCTCAATAAAAGATAACAATTCTATTGGAATCTGCACAAACACGCTAGGGAATTGGCATGGAGGGATGCAAAAAACCTTTCATGTAAGCACATGGTTTATTCTGATAAGCGAGAAGCATGTCTCTTGGTCTGGGATGCGC